>NC_132997.1:26108287-26770287 GCF_048564905.1 Vicugna pacos | reverse complement strand
GGGTTCCGAAAAGTTATCCCAGGAGCATGTTCACTTAGACTGAGCTTGATGTGTAAGCAGACTTGGGGTAAGTGAAGCCAGACCAGGGAAGGGCGGAAAGCGTCTTAGTTGGTTGGAAGGTGGGTGGCATTTGTGAGACAAAGGGCTCCAAGAGAGGTGAGAGCTGTGGCTTTGACCTCAGACTGGGGAGGGTTTCAGATTGCGTGCTCTATTCCTTAGGCAGTGGGGAGCTATTGAGCATTTTAAAGCAACGCAATCTGAGCATTAGAGGATCAGACTGGCACTTGGGTGTCCAGCAGGTTGGGGGTGGAGACAGAGATTAGAGGCTGGGGGAGTAGTTGAGAGGCTAACGCATTTTTTGAATTGAGAGGAAATGAAAGCCTGCTTTAGGTGGCAGAAAGCAACGGACAGGAAACAGAAATACTAGCACTTGATAGATTCCTCATGGGTTGTTCTCATCTGACCTGTGCAACATTTAGGAGGTGTTAGTCAGAGTCCCATCTGGTGAAAAAGGAATAAGGTGTTCATTAAAGGTAGCTGATTGCTCAGCTCATAAAATAATGGGACCTTGCCACAAGCTACTGTCTTCTTACTGGGGAGAAGCCAGAGGCAGGATCCAGGTAGCTGTTTGGTTGCGTAAAAGGCTGGACCAGTGTGGGCACTTAGAAGTGATGGTTAAAACACTTGAAATGCAACAGATCGTAAGAGAGAGCACCTCTCCTCCACCAGTCCTTAGAAACACTTTCCCTCACTAGCCCTTTGAAATCAAAAAAAGAAAGAAGAAGCTAGAGAGTGCAGAAACCTAGAAAAAATGTGGTAAATGAATTAGAACATTTGGGAAGAATCTGCTACAGACATGATTTTCTGAAGTGCAAGATGAAGCACCTCACGGAGGAGCTTAACCAGACAACAATATGCCCTTCGGAGATGAGAAGGAACGGAAGGGTTTTCAGCAGTAATCAAATCTAGTGGGAGAGGGGAGGCCAAGTGCAGTGTGCGTGAGAAGTCCAGGAGACTGAAATAGACACGTGAGCGGGAGGGAAAAACACAAAGAAGAGGCAAGATGCTTAGGTGACAGGACAATATTAATGATAATGCTTCATGTTTGATTATAAGACAGTGGATAAGATGGTATTAATATCATTTATTCACTTCTCCCTTTCTTCCTCCCTCCCTCCCTCCCTTCCTCCGTTCTTTCTTTGCACTTCAACCTACTTTGTGCCAGGCAATGAGCCAGGCTCAATGAGACTAATAAATCTCTCTGAGATAATGGGTGAAATGCTTTAAGAACGTGGTGATTATTTTTGTTAATGGGGTGCCAGCCTCTCCTTAAACATCTGAAATGATTGTGGGTCACACTTGGGGAAGCTTGTCCATTCCAACGTCAGACCTTTCTGATTTTTAGAAAGAATTTTCCTCCAAGCTGGCAACTTAAAAAGCCCATTTACATGCATTGTCTCATTTATGTCCACCGGAGTCTTTACTTAGTCAAAATATGCCCCCAGCTATTAGAATCATGGTTCTGCTCAAGCACTGCTCCTTGAGGTCATTAGAATGGCTGTTTTTCCTCCCATACAAACAGCGGGCACATTCCTCTGGGATATTGATTCTTCTGGTTAAAAATCCTGAAGTCCTCCAGCTGGTCTTCTGTGAAGACATGGTTTTGAATTACCTTTCCCCCCTTAATCACTCTCCTCCAGACACATACAGTTTGTCAGTACTTTTCTTGAAAGGTGGTGTCCACATGAAAGTGAAAAATCCCAGATGTGTTTGACAAGTTCTAAATAGCATTGGACTCTTTCCTCCATTTTACTGCTAGCCTACTTCTTTTGAAGCTTAAAATCAAAATATGAAGACAAATGTATGTATGTATATGCCTGACTGGGACATTGTGCTGCACACCAGAAACTGATGCATTGTAATTGACTGTACTTCAATTTAAAAAAAAAATCAAATTAAAGTTTGGAGTTGACACATCCCACCTCGAAATAATATTGAACTTTAATCCAACTTTTTTTAAAACTCCTTTTCAAGTAAATTGCACAAGAGAATAATAGTCTATCCCCATAAGTGTTAAGATTTTAAAAGAATAAACAAATGGGGGAGGGGGAGTTGGGTATAGCTCAGTGGTAGAGCACACGCTTGGCATGCTTGAAGTCCTGAGTTCAATCCCCAGTATTTCCATTTTAAAAAATTATGATGAAAATAAAGTTCTTTAAAAATCCAAATGAGGTGAACTATGGTTCAGGCATCCAAAATGGAGCCAGGTGGCCATCGGGAACATGGTTTCAGACACCTGCTTGTTCATAGAGGAGGATATTTTCCCGTCCATGCTTCTGGAGTTCTCGGTCTGGGCTGATCACAAAATTGACCCAAGGCAGATAGATGAACAGGAGGGGGCAAAAAGATAAAGAAATATGTGTTTATTTAGGCAGAAGACATTTCTGGAAGGACATGTAAGAAAATGGCTCCCTACTTCAAGGGAGTGGGAAACAGAGGTTGTGAGAGGGAGAGTTTTAACCTTTTACTTTACACCCTCCCGCACTGTTTCCATGTTACTTTAAATGTCTAACAAAATTAAAAGGACAATGATAATTTCATTCCTAAGTATATTTAGTCAAATAAAATTTTTAATTTATAGAATTAAATTAAATTTTAATTTATAAAATAAAGTGCCTCTTTTCATATGGACTACTGACAGATGACAGCTTATTTTTGTGTAGTTAGATTTTTTTTAACCTAAATGCAATATTTTCACCTACCTATATAAATTTCAGCTTGTTTCATTCAACCTATGAATCTGTCTGTGAAAAGCTTTTTGAATCTTGATTCTTTAATCTAACTTAATATCTGTCTTTCCCAGAATTATCTCATCTGCCAAATTAATAAACATACCATTTATGGTGATAATGATAGTGGTGAAGCCTAATATTTTTTAAGGGTTTAATATGCTCTGTGTAGTGGAGTAAACATTTGATAGACAGCATCTCATCTACTCTTTCTAACACTCCTTCGAGGTTGGGGTAATTATCCCCATTTATGAACAATGCAAGCAGAGAGAAGGAAATTAACTGACTCACATCCACGTGTGTAGTTAGTGGTGGAAGTGAGATTTGAAATTGAGGTCTCTCTGACTCAGAGAGGATGTTCTTTTTTTTTTTTTAATTGTGGTAATAAACACATAACATGAAATCCACCCTCTTATGTTTACGTGTACAGTCCACTCTTGTTAACCATACACACATTGTGGAGCTGGTGTTTTCAACCACTCTGCACTATCCAAGCCATCTCTGAGAAAAACAAACAGATCAGGGTCAAGGACATGTGCCAGAGACCTTCCTCCAGGGTGACAGCAATCTGTTGAGTCACACTCTTTGTGTACATTATACCGTCACCCAACCGTGCGGGATATGAAGGGCTAAGAGTACAGTCCAACATGGTAGCCACTGGCCCCAAAGGACTACTGCATCTGAAATGTGGTTGGTCCAAACTGAGACGTTCAGTACACTGGATCCCAAAGACTTTGTGTGACATGAAGAATGTAAGATATCTCATTAACCACTGCTTATACTGATGACACGTTGAAATAATATTTTGGACGAATTGGGTTAAATAAAATGTTATTCAAATTAAGTTCACCTGTTTATTTTTCTATATGGCAACTAGAAAAATCGGTGACTACATATAAGGCTTGTATTTGGGACAGAGTTGGCCTAAAATAAGTCCTGGAAACCCCCAGGAGCTTATAATTTAGAGCTACGTGTATGAAAGGGTTAAACACAGCACAAGCATAGTAGAATAATTAAGTGCCAAAATAGAAGGCGACAGACCACCGGCGTTCACGAACGGGGGTCCATCAATATGAAAGGCCTTGGAAGAGGAGCTGGACTTCTCTGGGCCTTTAAAGAGTAAAAGACAGGCTTTCCAGGACCGGGGCCCACCCGAGCCAGCAAGCGGTGCCGTGGAGATGGAGTGGGCCCGTGAGGAAGAAGGAGGCTGCTCATCTGAATGGAGAGGAAAACTGAGGATGAGATGCTGCAGAGACCAGGTCGAGGGCTCGGGCTCTTGAACTCGCTCAGCAGAGACAGAGTGTAGATCCCCGTAGTGCAGGAATGGTGAGATTTGTGTTTCGTTTTTTTTCAAACAAAAGTTCTCATGTATTTATCGCTGACCCTACTAGGGCAGAGGCATGGAAACAAAGAGAAAAGTCATTTTCCCAATAAAACATGTCCAACTGTCCAGGCAGCAGTGATGTGGTAAGATGCTAGTGACCTTTATCCAGCGTTAAGTGTGGTGCCAGGTCATGTGCGATTCCTCATGGACCCACCTTGGCTCGTGTCCACCGTCTCCTCTTGGAGTTAGACCTGAGTTTATTACCAGTCGTCATCCAAATCCATTTGGGGAATGGGATGACTGTGTTTTTGTCTCTTGGCCAGGAATCACTTAATCCTGGAATTCTTGCAAGATGGCGTAGAGAAAACAGAGTCCACCGTCCACACGTGGTGGAGGAGGGTAGAAAGCGAAATCTGTGTTTAAGAGTATTAACGTGGCAGGGGTCCAGGATGGATGCAGTTGGGGAGGGGGGAAGAAGACGAGAACAATTAAGGAGTGAATGTTCTAGTCCACGCAGGAGTTAAAACTGGCCCCTTGACCAAGGGCCTGGCTGTGAGGATGAAGTGGAGAGGAGATATGAGAGACCTTTTTTCCCCCCATAGCAGACACACTGTGGATTGAACCCAGGACCTTGTGCATGCCAAGCATGCCCTCTACCACTGAGCGATAACCCCATTCCCCGAGAGACATTAAAAAAAAAAAAAACCCAGAGTATTTGATGACTGGTGGTACATAGAGATTTGAGAATTATCCTCAGAGAATGTCTATGCATGCTTCCTTTTTAATCCTGACTAAATGAGAGTTGAAAGAATGACCATACTGGTCACTGGGACTGTCACAAACAATAAAAGCCACTTGGTTGACAGGATTCAAGTTGAAATCAGCCATTCAAAAGCCCCCTTAATAACGGTGAGTGTTTCCAAGAATCCTGTGGTTGGAACACTATTTGCAAATCTCGTTCTGATAACAGCTTCACTGAAACTAAAAATCGCGGAGTTTCCCCACTTGGCACTGCTCACTGTTTCAATGACTATCAAGTAACAGGGTTACAATTCACTGGACAGAAGGAGGAAGAAGACCAAAAGCTCTCAGCACACACTGGCCAGGAATCCACACAAAGAGCAAAGGGAACCTGGGATGTAAATTGAATCGGGAGCATCAGATAGAATGGATTCAGACAAAGTCATCAGTGTTCTGTGCAGCGGAGTGAAAGTGAGCTGTGCTTTATTCAGCTCTGCCAGTTAACCCAACTGCATAGCAACGAGCAGCGTGACCCAGCCAATGGCTGCCTATCTTGTATATTTTTCTAGTGAGACTCTGGTACCAAAGTGTAATTAATCAGTTAAGTAGATTTATGCACTCACTCCAGGCCAATAATAAGTTGAAAATAAGTTTTAAAGAAATGGCTTCTCTGTCATCTATCCTAGATACCCTGAGATCTACCATTATTCATTTTTTTCACTTCATTGGTTCATTCACTTTTTTTTTTAATCTATGTATTAAATAACTACCATGCGCCAGCCACTGTGTTATGTGTTAGGAATACAGTTTCTCCCTTCAGGAAGCACAGGAGGCCAGCATGTCAGCTCAGAAGTTAAATATCCGTAATTGGTCCTATGATTGAAGTGGCAAAGCCCAGCCCTACAGGCTGAGGCAGGGGGCGACATGATGGAGTTTTGTGGTGTCTTCTTGTTATTCACGGGTTCTGGATCTGCGACTTTACCTACTTGGTAAAGTTTGTGTATAACCTCAAAATCAATACTTGCAGCATTTTTGTGATGATCTGGGGATGTGTGCAGAGAAGTGACAGACCTGACTCTCCCCACACGCACGTCCCCAGGTGAGGTGGATGGGGCAAACTCTGCCTTCCTGCTTCAGCTCCAACTCCAAAGAAGTGACCTTTCTGGAGTCCACTTAGTACCACTTTTTTTTTTGCATTTTTGTGCTTTTTGTTGGCAATTCTGTCATTTAAAATGGTCTCCATGCTGAGTGCTGAAGTGCCGTCTAAAGCTTGTAAGGGGATGAAGGCTATAATGTGCGCTACGGAGAAAATCTGTGTATTAGATAAGGTTGTTCAGGCATTCATTGTAGTGCCGTGGCTGTGAGTTCAGTGTTAATGAATCAGCATGATACACTAAACAAGCTATATCTTTAAACTGAAATGCACGGAAAACAAGGTTATCTACTGATGAGTTGATGACAGTGTTATGACCAGAGGCTCTCAGGAACCTAATCCTATATTTCCCCTTAGGAACAATGGTTCACTACTTGTTAATTCAGCATTTGTGGCAACTTCATAGACATAACTTGTGAATAACAAGAATTGGGAGTATTTTAAAAAGATCCCTTTGGCAGAATTGTGGTCAATGGATTGAAGGTCAATGCATTGTTGCTTGCTGTCCCAAACTATCTTTTCTAAACGATCATAGCGGCTCATCTGAAAAGATGAAGGTCTTAATCAAGGTCATAGCAGTGAGGATCTTTCATTCACTTATTCTTTCATTCAGTAACTACCTCTTGAACACCTGTTACAGGGGTCATATAGCAGAACACAGGCAGACAAGGCACCTTTGTTGTGGGTGGAGTGGCGGTGGTCAGACTGCCAGGTGTCAGGGACTGACTGGGTCTGGGGGAGGAGAGAGAAGTCATGGGTGAGCCCAGCTTTCTGTTTCAGGCAGCAGGTAAACAGGCTGATTCTCCCAAAGAGAAGGAACATAAGGAGGAGCAACGGTCTTCCAAGGAGACAACGAAGACGTCGGTTGGGTAAATACTGAGTTCCGAAGTATATGGGGAGCTTCCAATCAGAAGTCCAGGGGCAGGTAAATCTATGGGCCTAGAAATCTAAAAGCAGTCACTGCCCCCTGCCCTTCCCCAGGCGGGCTCCAGGCAAAACTACGAAGGAGGAGACCTCTCAGCGTTTCCCGTACTCTTGGCGCCTGCCCTCTGGGTAATCTCCTCCTTTATTTATCATGATCCTCAGGCCATTGGCCTCTGTCAGTGCCCACCCTTCCCACTTGGGGCCTCATTTCTTGCTCCTTTGGGCCCAGGTGCATTCTCTTCCACATCCTTAGCCAACTGACTTCATCCTTTGATTTATAGTCAGTCTCTGGTTCCCTCAGTGCAGCTATCCACCCACCAGATTGCCAGCTGGATTATACAAACAGTCCTGAATGGGAACAGATGCTCTAGACAACTGTCAGAAACCCACTCTGTTTGTCCAGTCTGGGTGTCCTTCAAGCTGATCTCCCTCGGGGCTGTGCGTGGACTTCCATGCCTGGCTCTGGCCCCCTTTGGTGCCCGGCTTGGTGCCCTCCTGGTCTCGGGTACGAAGCTCCCTGTCTGATGTCTAGCCTGTGGAACCCTCTTGCCAGGTTGGTTCCTAGGCCTGCTCAAGGATGACTGAAAAGTCCTATTTCGATTTTTCTTGGTGTTTATATACACAGCGTAACTATTTTCCACATGCTCACATCCCACAGAGACACTCTAAGACCATCAGTGTGAGGCTTAAAGTTGGCAATTTATGCATCTTATTAGGAAAATGTATAAAATTAGAGCTTACTCTCAAAAGATTAATCTTAATAACTTTTATCTGTGTGGCACTGCTTGCTTTCTTTTTAAAATATATAACATAATGCAAATTAAATTTTTTTAAAGTATAAATTATAGATAACACAAAGAGGAAAATCAGTTGGCTTATAATCCCACCACTGACAGATAACCATTCTTTGTATTATGTCTTTTTTTTTAAATTGGAGTATAGTTGATTTGCAATGTTATGTTAGGTTCTGGTATATAGCGAAGTGATTCAGTTATACTATATCTATATCTATCTATATATATATATCTACATATCTACATATCTATATATATATAGATAGATAGATTCTTTCATACTCTTTTCCATTATTGTTTATTATAAGATATTGCATATAGTTCCCTGAGCAGCACAGTAGGACCTTGTTGTTTATCTATTTTATATACAAACTACTGTTTGTATCTGTACTGTGCCCTTTTTAGAGAGCACTTTCTCATACATTATCTCATTTTGTCATCATAACAGCTGATTAAGCAGATGGGAGTGCATATTATTATCCATATTTTATGGGTGAAATTAAGTGGCTTGCCTGAGGATACTTGGTATAATGGCCTGGAAGCCAGATCTGGGCTCAGATACTCTGACTGTAGGAGCTTCTGGTCTCCAGGAGCTGTAGTTCCCTGGGAACTATTCCCAGAACGTCTTCACTTAGCTTTTCCAATTAGGTAGAAAAGACGCCAAGAACACAGTTCCACTGTAGCCAGCAGCAAATACACTTTTTAGGCTTACATAGTTAAAGGGAAACTTTCAGGACAGCAAAGAGAGATGCATTCAGAAGGAGTCATCTTTCCCTGAGTCAAAGAAAGAGGCTGGGTCTCATTTCATTTCTGGGTACTGGATTTTAAGAAGGAGACCAGAACAAGAATTACACAGGCATCATCTGAGGATGCAACTAAGGCAGGGGCAGGGGGAGTATCTGAAATTTAAATTGTCGTTTTGTAAATCTAGGAAGAATAAAGAATTCGCCCATTTCTCAAATCTGCTATTTTTTAAAGCTGAATCTTCCTTGAGTCTCTCCTTCCTGAAAGCTTCCTTCCAGTTGTATTTCAGTCTTCCTTGCCGTAGAAACAGCACAGGGGATTGGAGGCAGCCTAACTCCTTCCCAGCCTTTTGTCCTTTTAGGTAAGCACCGAAAAAACTTTCTCGAATTGTACAGCCAGAGTATGTTAGCTGCAAAGTAAGTCATATTCACACAGGAGGCAAAAAGTTTTGTCTTTGTTCTCATCTGCATTCCCTTTACCAGGCCTCATATTCTGCTTAAATAAAAAACAAAAAGCAAACAAACGAATGACCAGCAGCTTTACACTAGGTTCAGTGTTTACATGGAAAGAAGAACATGGAAAGGTCACTGACACCTGCACAAAGGAGGTGGTCCTCACTCTGGCTCAGGGCCCCCATGCCTCACTCTTTTCTTCTCCCACCACACTCCTGTTCCTAACTAGGGTTTCTGCTGAGGGTAAGAGTCCTCTTTGTTTCCAAAGCATTCCAAAGTCATGGACTACCCCAAATGTGTATTTACTTTCCGTGCATATATTAAACCTCTTATCTGGAGCTCTCTGGCAAGCCCTGGTGAGTACAGTGAATTCTGCCATCTGGAAAGATTTTGCAGCTGCCAAGAAACCACGTTCTAGAGATAAAGTGAGTTTGTTACAGGATATTTTCTTGGTTCAGTCTGAAGTTATGGCCAATCAACCAACAAAATTAAGTCTGCATTTTTCTAAAATTTATAATAAGTCTGTTCATTCATGAACAGACATTAGATAGTTCTGAGTTCCCCTTCTTTAAGTAATAGGAGAAGAGTACCATAAACAACAAGTTTCTACTGTGCAGCACAGGGAACTATATTCAATATCTTGTAGTGACCTATAATGAAACAGATCCTACTGAAAAGAACTATATGTACTTACATGGATGACTGAAATATGATGCTACACCAGAAATGGACACAACATTGTGAACTGACTATACCTCAATAAAAAAATTTTTTAAAAAAAAGAATACCATGGTTCCAGGTATAATAATGAGTGAAAATATATAAGGGAGGAAGGAACAGGATTTCATAGGAGGTAAGCTTATGCGCTGAGAAATATTGTATATTTTCAATGAATAACAAAGATATTCAGCAGGAAGGATCATCAAATTAAAAGGAGACCCTGGAACCAGAACAAACTTGGAAGACCCACACTTTCCAATTTTAAAACCTTCTACAAAGCTCCAGTAACCCAAACACTGTGGAACTGGCATAGGGACAGACACACAGATCAATGAAATCGAATTGAGAGCCCAGAAGTAAATCTTCACATCCTCGATCAGTTGATTTCCCACAAGGGTACCAAGACGATTCAGTGAACATAGAACAGTCTCTTCAACAAATGGTACTGAGAAAACTGGATATTCACATGCAAAAGAATGAAATGTGTTCCTAACTGATACCAAATTAAAAAATTAACTCAAAATGGATCAAAGAAAATAAGAAATGGGTCCAAGACTTAAGAGCAAAACTGTAACACTCTTAAGAAAGAAATATAGGGAAGATCTTCACGACCTTGGATTTGGCAATGTGTTCTTAAGTTTGACACCAAAAGCATAACCAACGAAAAAAGAAAAAAAAATGAAGTCAAAACTAAGACTTTGGGGTACCAAAGGATACTATCAAGAAAGTTAAAAGCCATCCCACACAGCATGGGAGAAAATATTTGCAAATCATATATCTGAAAAGGTGTAATATTCAGACTATATAAAGAACGTCTGCATTTCAACAACAAAAAGACAATTCAGTTTTAAAACAGGCAAAGGGAGGAGGGTATAGCTCAGTGGTCGAGCATGTGTGTAACATGTACAAGGTCCTGGGTTCAATCCCCAGTCCTTCCTTCAAGGGGAAAAAATCAAAGAAGAAAATGGGCAAAGAACATGAGTAAACATTTCTCCAAAGAAGATACACAAGTGGGAAGTCAGCATATAAAAAAATGCCATTAGTCAATAGGGAAATGCAAATCTAGACCACAAGGAGCTACCTCGTCACACCTACTAGGATGAGTATAATTAGTTAGCAAGGATGTAGAGAAACTGGATTCCTCATACAAGGCTTATCAGAATGTAAAATCATGAAGCCTCTGTGAAAACGTTTGGTGGTTCCTCAGAAAATTAAACAGAATTACCCTATGAGCCAGCAATTCCACGCCTAGAATATAACTCAAAGGATTGAAAACACAGACCTAAACAGTACAGAGATATGTCCGTCAAGTTCACAGCATCATTCTTCACAATAGTCAAAAATAGAAACAGCAAATGTATCCATCATTAGACAAATGAGTAACAAGTTATATACAAAAGAATATTATTCAGTCACAAAAAGAAATGAGGTTCTAATATATTCTACAAGACAGATGTATGATTCCACTTATGTAAAGTATCAAAATCATAGAGACAGAAAGTAGATTGGAGATTACCCAGGTCTGTGGGTTGGGGAATGGGGAGTTACTGCTTCAGGATTATGGAGTTTCTGTTTAGAAAGATGAAAGGTTGACAAAAGATTGTGTAGAACTAGTGGTAATGATCACACAACATGGTGAGTGCCACTGAATTGTCCATTTAAAAATGGTTCAACTGGAAAATTTTACATGAGATCCACTTACTCTATCACAATTAAACACACACAGAGACAAACCTAGTTTGGCTGGTCTGGCTTCTGTTCTGACTGCATGCAGATGGATCAGCTTTGCCACTGGCTCAAGAGAGATTAAAGTAAGTTACTGACGTTTAGAGTCCCAGGGAAGAGACTCAGCTACGAAGGGCTTGGTTAAGTCACGCAGGGGCATGGTAATTTCAGAGAAGCTGGAGGTCACTGCTTGCAGCAGCCAGTGAGACCCAGGAGTCCTCTTAATCGTCTCTTAGTTACTGGCGTGGGGAAATTTGGAAGGTCCTGCAGTGTGTGGGGACCGAGATTTACCTCCTTGGGATAAAGCGTGTCCTAGGACATGGACTTTGACAACACTGTAACTCCTCTTTGGAAACTGATCCCCTTTCTGAGCTGAAACAGTGAGGTAGAATGAATCACCCTTAGAGCTCATCTCACCTTTAGAACACAACAAAGACCATCCTATATTGGATAAGAGGGAAATGGAGGGTCCTTGAGGTCCTGGCTAAAGACTTGTGAGAAGTAGGACAGGGGCTTCTCAACGCCTGGGGCAGCCGGGTCCAGGCATGTTATTAATTCCCCAGGGGAACAGAAACAAGCGTTGACTTTGGATCTAAAGGAACACTGAGGAAAACTGAATGCAAATCTACAACTGTTGAATACACAGCCTCGGGAGGCACCAGGATGAAATTAGATGTGGGTTTGGTACTACAGGGGAGCAAGGAACGTCTGTTCTATTCATGACCCCGAGCCCTGAATGCATCTATATCTTTACCCATTGGCCTTTTTGACAGGGAGGATAGAATGTCAGGTGGACTGGTACAAGCCATGAATAATGAGTTTTTTTTTTTTCTCTTTTAGGCTTTTAATGATTGGTGTCGTTCCTTCTTCAGCTGCTCGTTTAACAGGATATTGTGGAGTCTGGATAGAGATGTCGATAAATCAGCCTGAACCTTAATTGTTTTAGCTCCTAAATCCTCCTGTATCTAAACATTTTTTTTTTTGCATCCTCTTGATACCTCCAATTTGGGCTTGATTCAGATACTATAGTAACAGTAAATCAACAGCCAAATTCCCTATGATCTCACTGTGAATAGGGGAGTTTTCAGGGAGGAGACCCTCCAGAGAATATTTAATCTGGCATTTTTATTTGCACCGTAAACCCCTCCCTATCAAGTTAGTGCTGTTGCATCGTAAAGAGGAAGGACTGTTCCTTAGTTACAGGTCCACGTATGACTGTTCTGGACTGGGGACGTCTAAGGGTTACTGGAGATGCCCACCAGCTGACGAGTTCTTGACACTAAGACAGCGGTAGGTTTAAAGTTTATATATAGCCCCTGAATTACTTAAAAATTTGCAAGGTTGCCTTTAACATTTTGAGAAGTTTCTCCTTCTGATTTAAGGGTAAAACAGAAAATTAGGTACGTACTTCCCTGTTGGAGCAATGTAGTTGGTCACTGACTTTATTTCCACCCCCACCGCCACCCCCCGTTTAGTTTCTTACCTAACGCCGAGCAGTTGTTTTCCTAACATCCTTCCTAGAAATGTCTTTGCCTAGAGATTTCTCGTCTGGGGAGTAACGGCTGGGGGGGTGTCCATCTATTCTAGTCTCCGTACCAGGGGTTGGCCACCTTTTGCTGCCGAGGGGCAGACAGTGAGCATTTTGGACTTTAAAAAGCGTGACATCTCTGTTGCAACTGTTCAGCTCCGCAGTTGTGAAAGGAGGGAGAGGCCACATGTCAACAGATGAGGGTGGCTGTGTTCCGCCGAAACTTCATTTGCAAAACAGGCAAAGGGTCAGACACTTTTGTAAGATCGTGAATTTATTCCAAGACTTATTTTTGCTTTTGGAGTTCTCAGCAGGGACCTGCAGGGCTGGCAAAGAGTCTCTTTCCCATTCTGGCTCTTGCTTGTATATTAAAGCACTTATTTCTGGATTAAGTCTATTTACTAAAAGGGAGGAGAGCTGGGGCCACATTTGCTTAAGGAGCTACTTCCGGATGCTGTCCAAAGGTGGAAAAGCCTGTTCCTCCTTCTCCAAAGGATCCTCTTTTCTTTGCTTGCAGGACCGATGTGTTTACATAGGAAGGAGCAGGAGATGGCATCCAAAAAATGTTACTCAGCGTCTACAGCTGTTCAAAATCCCTCTGGCTTTCTCTGCCCTTTTAAGTCATCCTCAGACCCTCCCTGCCTTTTCAACTCTTTTTTTTTTTTTTTTTTTTTTTTTTTGGCAGCTGAGGTTCCTTCTCATGAATGAACTAAATGGTATAGATCCGTGAGTTCTGGATTACAGGTTTTAGGACTATTTTTCAACTTCTCTGTAAATATCTCTCCATCCTATCTAATTTCTCCAAAGGCTTTGGAAAGACTTTGATGACAGCGCTCAGCTCAGAGCAAGAACAGGGCTTAGCATCAGCCACAAGGGGGTCTTCTCTGTTCTGAGGAGGATTTAAATGGAAAAGATAAATTGAACTTTGATGTTTCTGCTGTTCAGAAAGGAAGAAGGGCAGATGGGGGGTGGGGCTGGGGGTGCCGAGGAGATAGAGGAGCACAGCGTGGAGAAGGAGGAATAGTAACAATAAAGGCAGTGAGATTTGAGTTGTGATTAAGGGATTAACAAAAGGACACACAGGTTTATGATTTTCACATTTTTTTTTCTTTGCTTTGGTCAAGAAATCTCTTAAGGAAGCAGATTGAGAACCAGAATTTCTTTTGGACACTTTCTTAGATCAATCCAAACAAGCAAACAAACAAAAAATGTATAACGTTGGATGTTTGTAAGCACTTCCTCTTTGCTCTAAGGTATCTTTTAAGTAAATAATTTTATTCCCATCAAAAGTTCCCTGAGGATGGCTACTATAAAGCCAAATTATCCTTGGTGAAGTGATGCCATTGAGGGAGGTAAGTACATGAATCAGAATTACAGCACAAACACAGATGAGGTAAAAACATGCAGACAACCCAACCAAAAAATGGGCAGACATTTCTGATAGACATTTCTCCAAAGAAGAACACAGACGGCCAACACGCACATGGAAAGGTGCTCAATGTTGCTGATTATTAGAGAAATGCAAATCAAAACTGCAATGAGGTGTCACCTCACACCAGTCAGAATGGCCATCATTCAAAAGTCTACAAATAATAAATAATGAAGAGGGTGTGGAGAAAAGGGAACCCTCCTACACTGCTGGTGGGAATGTAAATTGGTACAGCTACTATAGAGAACAGTATGGAGGGTCCTTAAAACACTAAAAATAGACTTACCATATGATCCAACGATTCCACTCCTGGGCTTATATCAGGAGAAAACTCTAAGTTAAAAAGATACATGTACACCAGTGTTCACAGCAGCACTGTTCACAGTAGCCAAGACAGGGAAACAACCTAAATGTCCATTAACAGGTGACTGGATAAAGAAGATGTAGTGTATATATACAATGGAATACTACTCAGCCATAAAAAAGAATGAAATAATGCCATATGCAGCAACATGGATGGATCTGGAGGTTATTATCCTAAGTGAAGTAAGTCAGATAGAAAAAGACAAGTATCACATGGTATCACTTATATGTGAAATCTTTTTAGAAATGATACAAATGAACTTATTTACAAAGCAGAAATAAACTCACAGACAGAAAACAAACTATGGTTACCAAAGGGGTAAAGAGAGGGATAAAGTAGGAGTTTGGGATTAACTTATACACACTACTATATATAAAATTGATAAATAACAAGATCCTACTGTAAAGCACAGGGCACTATATTCAATAGCTTGTAATAACCTATAATGAAAAAGATGTGTAAGTATGTATAACTGAATCACTATGATGTACAACTGAAACTAACACAACATTGTAAATCAACTATACTTCAATTTAAAAAAAATTTTTTTAAGTTGGGGATTGGAGAGGTAATGTGGCTGGCCTTGGAAACTGAGAGCCATTGAAATATTGCAACCAGAGCAATTCAATGATCAGATATGGAAGAACTATATTCCAAGTACAGTTCCAAATACTTTGCATATGTTATCTCACCTAAAAGTTTCTTAACCACGCCATGAATTTAGACATTTTTTTGTATTTTACAGATGAGGAAACAGAGGCTTGTGGAGATTAAGTCTTTTGTCCAAAGTCATCCAGTTATTAACTGACAGAGCTGGAATTTGAATCGAGACCTTCTAAAGCTCAAACCATGATATTGGTTATCGCTCAACCATGGTCTTAACCACGGTATTGCCCTGCACCAGTTAGTTTTCCAGTGCTCCATGAGAGGACACTTGAGGGCAGAGTGTAGACACTAGCCACAAGGAAAGAGAGACTGGCATGCATTCCAGAGGTCCTAAGAAGTAGGATTTGCAGGAACTGGCAAGTTGAATGGGAGGACAGCCAGACTGATGATGGTGTCATTTGACCAAACAGGGACTCTGTAGGAGGGAAGAGCAGGTTTTGGAGTAAGTTTATGGTTTCTCTTTGGGTCATGTTGTGTTCAAGTTACCTGTGTGAAAATTAAGTGGAAAAAGTAGTGCTCAGAAGTCTCGAGGTTCTAAGATCAGAAGAAAGACACCAGCTGAGAATTAATCAGAGGTGGGAGCTGTAAGCTTGGATGTGGGGGCGTGGTGAGAAGAGAAAACTGGTGATGAACACGGGTTCTGTCCTCGAGGTAGAAGTATTTGCGATATTGCTTTCCTAGACGATAGTTTGAGGAATTGAGTTTCCATTAGCATGTGCAGAGGTGAGTCACATGTCTTTTCTTCAATGAAACTAGGAATCTCTTCCTTCATTGACCTGGTCACACAAGAAATTCTTCTATCATAATGCTACCTCATATGACCCTGACTTAAAGCTTTTGTTTGAAAGATCCAATAAACCTAAATAGAAAAGTCTCATCAAGAAAGGAAAAAAAAATTAACGGCCCTTGACGTGGGAGAATGTGCTGCACAAAGACAGACATTTGTTTCAGACACACAAATGGCAACTTCTGAGCTCAGAAACCCATCAAATGGTCTTCTCCATGCATTTGTAATAATGGAAGTTTTAAGAGCTTAAGGGATCTATTTATCCTTTATCCATCACTCATTGCTTTAATCTATGAAGTCCTCTGAGGTCATTAAATAAGCATCAGATGGGAAGATGCATCTCATGATTTGCCATAGACAGTGCTGCCCATAACATAGTACTTAGGATGGCAAGTTCCCATTGAACAAGCCAGAGTCCTCAACTAGCGTTTGCAGAAGTGGTTGAATGGCTTTTGGCTGGTTTGGGGCTTTTTTTCCAGAACCTTAGAACATTCTTTACATCAGAAAGGGCTAAAGTTAAAATAGTAGTATGATTTTTACCGCATGTTATGGGCTGAGTTGTGTCCCCCCAGATTCGTACACGACAGGAGTCCAAGCCAGTGGCGGCTAGGCCAGGCCCAGAGGATGCCACAGACGACGTCATTCCATGATGGAGCACCTACATGCAGTGCAGATGGTGATGACTAAAACCAACCAGGCGAAGCGACAGCGTTCAGACAGTTTGGTGTGAAAGCTCGGTGCTGAGGTACAGAGGGATAGTCACCTCCAGTATCTCTGAAAGAATGTGAGGGCGTATCTGCTTCATCACCAGACCGAGAGCCATGTAAGTGGAAGCAGCCTGGGCTAATACAGATACGTAAGGACTTGCAAATTGTACTGCCCATGGACCAGGACCTGAAAGGACTTCTGCAAGATTTTTTAAAAACTACATTGAAGAAGAGGGAAGAAATGTAATTAAAAGAGCAAGTGTGAAAAATCATAACGTTTGGTGGTAAACTTAATATTGGCTGTAGGAAAAAGAATGAGCCTAACGTTTCTGTTTATTTCAACATGCACTGTAGCTTAAAATACCAGAGAAGAATATGGAGTGCGCATATGCGGAGGGGAATTTGGAAGGAATTTAAAATATGCTAAGACTTTTTGTTTGCTTTATTTTTACAGCTTTATTGAGATGTAATCCATATATATATGTGTCATATGTACCATGTATTCATCCACTTAAAGTGTGCAATGCAGTATAGTAAAATCTATAATCATATTTGTGTGATGATCACCACAAACTAATTTTAGAATATTTCTATCATCCTTAAAAAAGAAACTCCATAACGTTCACAGTCACTCCGCATTCAGCCTCGGACTCCTCAGCCCTAGAAAACCACTAGTCTGACTTTATATCTCTATGGATTTGCCTATTCTGGAAATTTCATATGATGCATAAAATATGTGGTCCGTTATGTCTGGCTTCTCTCACTTAGTGTATTATTTACAAAGTTCATGTTATGGCATGTATCAGTATTTCATTTTTTTTAATGGCTGAAGATAGATTCCATTATGTAGATATACCACATTTTGTTTCTTTTTCATTAAATAGCCATTTGGGCTGTTGCTACTTTTTGGCTATTGTGAAAAATGCTGCTGTGATGAACAGTCTTCTTCAAATTTCTGTGTGTTCATGTCTTTATTTCTCTTGAGCATATACCCAGGAATGAAATCGCTGGGTTATACGATAATTTGATGTTTAACATTCTGAGGATCTGTCAAATTGTTTTCCAAAGTATTGGCACCATTTTTCATTCCCATCAGAATTTTATGAAAATTCCAATTTTTTCACACATTATTGTCTTTTTTTATTTTAGTCATTTCAGTGAGTGTGAATTGGCATCTCATTGTGGTTTTTATTTGCATTTCCCTAACAGCTAATGACATTAAGCCTCTTTTTCTGCTTAGGGTCCATTTGTATATACTATTTGGGGAATTCTGTATTCAAATCTTTTGACTATTTTTAAACTGGGTTATCATCCTTTTTTTAAAACTAGATTTGCAATAGTTGCTTATATAGTCTAGATACAAAGTCTCTAGCCTTCTATCAGATAAATTATTTCTACACATTTTCTCCCATTGTGTTGGTTATCTTTATACTTTCTTGATGCACAAAAGAATTTTATTTTTGGTGAAATCTAATTTAGCCATTTTTTCTTTGCTTGTGTCTAAAAAAGTTGCCCAATGTAATGTTATGCACATCTTCATCTGTATTTTCTTCTAAGAGTTTTCAAGTTTTTGCTTTTATATGTAGGTTTATGATACATTTAATTCAAGTTTTGTACATGGTTGAGGAAAGAGTCCAACTTCACTCCTTTGCATTTGGTTACTCAGTTGTCTCAGCATAATTTGTAAAAAAGATTGTTCTTTTCCTGTTGAATTGTCTTGGGAGCCTGGTCAACAGTCAATTGATCATTAATGAGGTTTTATTTATTGACTCAGTTCTAGTTCATTCATCTCTCCTTCTGACAGTTCCACATTGTTTTGATTACCTTTGTACTGACTTTTGAACCCAGAAAATGTGAATCACCCAACTTAGTTCTTTTTTTTCCCAAGATTGTTTTTATTATTCTGGGTTTTTATTATTCCATATAAATTTTAGGGTCAGCTTGTAAATTTATGCCAAAAAAGCATTCTAGGTTTTTGGTGGGAATTTAGATGCTACCAGTTTGGAATGCATTGCCATCAGTCCATGAGTACAGACTGTCTCAATTTATTTAGGTTTTCTTCAATTTCCTTCAAAAATGTTTTGTAGGTTTCATTGTACAAGTCTCGTACTTCTTTTGGTTAAATGTATTCCTAATTACTTAATTCTTTTTGATGTTTTAAATGGAATCGTTTCCTTAATTTCATTTTCAGACTGTTCATTGCAAAATCAATCAATCAATCAATCAAAATTAAATTCATACATGGAAGTCTTAACCCCCATGGCCTCAGAATGTGACTGTATTTGGAGACAGGTTTTTAAAGAGGTAATGGAGGTAAAATGAGGTCATCGGGGTGTGCCCTGATCCAGCACGACTGGTGTCCTTGTAAGAAGAGGAGATTTGGGCCCAGACACATACACAGAGAAAGTGGTGTGGAGACCCAGGGGAAGGTGGCCATCTGCTAGGAGGGAGGCCTCCGGGGAAACCACCCTGCTGTCACCTTGATCTTGGACTTCCAGCCTCCGGGACTGTGAGAAATAAGCATCTGCTGTGTGTTCCTCCCGGCCTACGGCATTTTGTTCTGGCAGCCCCAGCAAACGAGTACACCAAGTAGCCAGCATCTTCTCTTTCTACATGACTCTACACTAACACATGGCCAGACATGGGTGGAAACTTCTGGCCTGCGATGTTTTCGTGGTGTGAGTCATAAAAGCAGATGCCACCTTAGAAATGGCTGCTTTCAACACTTGTGCGATTACAGCAAATGCAATGCATCTGTCCAGGAAAAAGACAAAGCTGCTTTCAAAGGAAGGCAGGAAACAGTAACCTGAAACTCCATCTGTGCGAAGGCTGCAAATAAAAGCAGATGTGTCTGCAATACACCTTACCTTCTGCCCGGATTTTCCTTGGTCAAAACTCAGTCACTTGGCACAGTCTCAGTGTGCCATTTACAAGCAATTGCTGGCAACTGGGGAAAGGCAGGCTTCCAAGGCAGGTGGGGCTGAGGGGACAGGATGCCGGGGACAGGACCAAGATCCTCACAGCCGGTCTGTCCACAGGCCTTTGTTTGAAAAGGATGCAATTTCTCTAATCAGTGTTCGCTGAAAGAGAACTCTGTTTATCGTCTGCCTTGCTGAGAGTAGGACCCTTTCAGAAGCAAGCAGGAAGGAATTCTAATTTGCTTGCTCCCCTTTCTTTGTTTTTTACAGGAAAATCTAGGGAGTTGATTTTGAAAAAGACCCATGCAGTCGTGGTTCTCTGGATTGGAACATGTTTTCTCCTTTATATGGTTTGTAATTTTGAATGGCTTTCTTTTTTTCTTTTTCTCTCCTTCCTTCCTCCCTCCCTCCCTTCCCTTCTCTTTAACATGTCAATCAAAGGATACAAGATACCCTTCCCAGCTGAGCATCCTCCTGCAATATCTGTTAACCCCAGTTTTGCCCATAGACTCTGTCCGGAGGTGAGGTCTGTAATGTTGCCCTCTGCCCACCCAAAGTCACAGAAATCATTCACCCACTGATGGGTAAAGAGCAAGGGAGTTAGAGGGGCGGCTGTTAAGGAATATTTATCAAATGTCCCCCTTCCCCTGCTCTGATCACCATCTCTCCACACCCTTTACCAGCTACTGTCCGGGGCGGTGTTCTGTTCTCATCAGGGTGAATGCTCTTAACTCATTTCTGAGACCAAAATTTTCTTCTCTTTGGGCCCAGGATCATCCTCCTTTCTCTGTCTCCCTTGAACTACCGTGGAGATTGTTGGGGGGGGGGGTCTCTGTTCCTTTCATCATCCACCCTTTAACCAGTCCAAGGGCCAGTTGTGGGGGAAAAGTCCCAGGGACAAAGTTTCCTGAAAGACTGAGCATACAAGTAGGAGCTGGGTTACCAAAGAAAATCTCAGGAGAGATGGGAAGGGGCCCTAGGAGGAAAGGGTGTTGGTCAGCTATTGCGCCCAGGATCAAAGGAAACTGCTCCAGAGGGAGCCTGCTCTCAGCACCAGGGACCAGGAGCTGTTTTCCTGGGGGCTGGGCTCGAGCTGCAGCCCCTCAGACTCAGACAGACCTGGGTTTGAAATGTCATCCAACCACTGGCTGGCAGCGGGACTGTGGAAGTCTCAGCTTGAGGAAATCATAGCACCATAGCGAGGTCAGGTTACGAAGCCTTGTTCGAAAGCGGGTAGGAAGGGATGTATTTGGGAGTTTGAGATTTACAAATGTTAGCCACTATATATATAAAAATAGTTTTAAAAAGTTTCTGCTATATAGCACAGGGAACTATGTTCAATATCTTGTAATAACCTTTAATGAAAACGAATATATGTATGTATATGCATGACTGGGACATTGTGCTGTGCACCAGAAATCGATACGTTATAACTGATAGTACTTAAAAAAAAATTAAAAAAAAAAAAAAGAAGAAGCCTTGTTCAAAAGTTCTTCTCACCCCATTGGTGCATCTGAATCTCAGGATGCTGTGAGAGCCCAGCCTCAAAGAGCTGGGTCAGGGGACCGCCTGGGGAACCTCAGTCAACCAGCACAGGGCAGTCCCTCTGCACGTACAGCTGGG
Source organism: Vicugna pacos (assembly GCF_048564905.1). NCBI lineage: Eukaryota > Metazoa > Chordata > Mammalia > Artiodactyla > Camelidae > Vicugna > Vicugna pacos. The sequence goes on along the minus strand of NC_132997.1, from coordinate 26,748,899 downwards.
TGCGCACACCAAGGGCTGGAGGGCAGTGAGGATGCTTGCCAGCGGAGGATGTGAGAAGATCTAAGGTAGTCCCCCAGGTGAGTTAGGAAGAGACTGGAGCCAAATACGATGCCCGCCCCCTGGCACAGAAGCTGGGACCCCCGACGGCGGCTGGATCCTGACCTTCAGGGTTACACCAATAGAGAGAACGTGGCTTTTGGTGTCTTTGAGCCGACCTGCTGTTGAACCAAACCAGAGAAGGTCCAGGGCCAGGTTCATGGTAGTGATTTTTCTGCAGGGGGTGGGCTGGTAGGGGTGGGATGAGAACTGAAGTCTCTAGAAAGATCTTCTCTTTGCCCCCATAGTTGGGCTGATGTTGGAGCCCTCACCTGTACCCTCAGTTCTGCTCCCTGGAGCCAAGAGGCCAGGAGGAGCCCCGTGCTTACCTGGGACCCCAAGTCCCCCGGGGTGGAGGAGTCATTTCATACCACAGTGGTCTTTTAGGCTCTGTTCACAGAAGCCCCAGGGGTTCCAAGTGGCCCCACAAATGCACCCAAGCAGAGGAAAGAAGGAGCTGACAGAAGCACCCCTCCCCTGCTTCAACAGAGCAGCCACGGCGTCATGTTTGTCATCGATCCAAACGTGGGTCCCCTCCCCTGCATGCAGTAAAGTCAATCTACTGCCCCCAGGTGGTGGTGAAGGAAAGTGCAGCGTTTATTGCAGGGCCAACAAGGAGTCCAGGCAGCTGGTGCTCAAAAGACCTGATGGATTTCAGGGAAAGGTTTTTAAAGATGGAAAGGAGCAGAGAAGGTATAGCTCAGTGGTAGAGCATAAGCTTAGCATGCATGAGGTCCTGGGTTCAATCCCCAGTATCTCTGTTAAAAAAAAATAAACCTAATTACGTCCCTCTGAAACAATAAAAAATAAAATCTGTAGCAAATTTAAAAAAGAAATCAGCACATGTACATTAAAAAAAAGAATTTTAAAAAACACTAAACATACTTAAAAATAAAGACAAAGTGAGGGAGGAGGTCTGTAGGGTGTGTGATCAGCTGGGGGACGTTCTTCTGATTGGTTGGTGGTGAGGTCATCAGAGTCAGCATCATCAAGCTGGTTCCATCCAGTCTGGGGCTTCCGTGCTTGTGGTCAGAATGCAGTTAACTTCTTCCACCTGGTGGGGGTTTCAGTGTCTGCAGAACAGCTCAAAAAAAAAAAAAGGCTCAGAATATTTGGCTTAGAATATCATCTATAGCCCCTTGAGGAGGAACTAAAGGTCCTTGACTTGGTTCAATGGCTAAATGATTATTTTCTGTCTTGCGTGACTCTTTTCCTCTGTTTCTGCATTTTCTCACCTCTGTGATTAAATTTGTTCTTTGGAACTTGGGGAGGCCGAGGAGGCTAAAGTCTTTTCACAAACAAGAGGCGGGCAGAGGACATGGTTGGGGGAAGGGGGTCTGTCCCAGGAAAGATGCTGAGTTACATCTTTTCTGCATACTTTGGGCTCCGGATATGATTTTAATTTCAATAAAAGCTTCAGTTAAGCTTCTTTGGTTGAAAGCTTCAGTCCAACAAGCAAAGAGAGGACCTATTGGAAGAAGCAACTCCCCAGGTCCCGGCAGAAAGGCTTGTCCATCCCTCTGCTGCTGGATATAAAGAACTCAGCCCCTGCTCCGCGCCTCAGGAGTGTGAGGCCGTGCGGGTGAGAGGTGGGCCCTCAGCCTCCACGGGGGAGAGAGGCCGTGAGGCCACAGCAAACCCGCACACGCCCGGAAGTGGGGAGAGGCCGGATGGCGTGACAAACATTTTGGAAATCACCATCACTAGAAAAGCTCGGTCCCCAGATCAGCCCCCTGCTTGCTCCTCTAATCTCTCTGGCCCCCTCACGACATGATAAGACAGTTGGCAGGAGCTGTGGGCTCACCTTACGTGTGTTAAGGAGCAAGTATGGAAGCAGGTGCTGTGTCAGATCCGCAAAGCGGTTCTCTCTGGCCTTTTCCAGGCCTTGTCTTAAGGACCACTGGTTGCTTCTGTCTTGGCAGACTCCCTTCTGACCCTGCCCACCTCCCATGGTTGGCACCTGTGAAACCTTCCTGATGCTGGACAGAAAAAGGGAGCCGGCAGACGCGGGAGGGTTGGGGAGACAGATGTTGGAGGGAAAAAAAACACGTGGCTTCAGTACCAGCTGCAGGAAGTGTCATTACAAAGGCGAAAGTGTGACTCTGGCTTCCCTGCAGTGCATCAAAGGCCCACCGGGGCAGGAAGGACCCAGAACCCTGCGAGGACCCAGCCAGCTGTGGCAGGAATGCCGGGGACACTGAGGGTGCATGTGCAGGCGTGCGCCGCAGCCAGCAATGCGGGGGCTGCTCTCTGGTCAAGGCCTGTCCAGAGATGAGCTTGCAAAGCTCTCAGCAGAATCTGCCTCGTCTGAATGAAATAATTGTTTTAGCAAAATAATAGCAATTCAGCATTACCAGCAGCCGCTTTGTCATCACTCCAGTCTCCTTTCTTTGACTCCTGACTCCTAAATCAAGCTTTAACGGAGAATAATGCAGGAAAAACGGATGTGGGGAATGAAGAGGGCCGTGTCCCAGGTCTCACTGGAGCCCCTGGGATATGCCCCGCCAAGTGTGGGTCTTTGGCTTCGTGTAGGAAAGAATTCAAGAGCGAGCCACAGTTGAGTAAAGGTAGATTTATTTAGAGAGATACATACTGCATAGAATGCAGGCTGTTTCAAAAGACAAGAGAAAGGCCACAGGATGTGGGGGTTGGGTGCTCAGATTAGAGTAAAAGTAGATGCACACTCTATAGACAGAGTGCAGCCATCTCTGAAGAGGAGGGAGCGAAAAAGGGCGGCCTTGAGGCGTGGTGTTGCGTTTTTGTGAGCTCGGTAGCTTCATGCCTACAAGTGGGAGGACTACTTCCGCTACCCCGGGGAAGGGGCTGGGATTCCCAGCAATCTGGCCACCCCCCACCCTTTGACCTTTTGTGGTCCGCCTTGGGACTGTCATGGCACCTGTGGGCATGTAATTTATCATGCTTGTATGTTACAATGGGCATATAATGAAGCTCAAGGTCTACTAGAAGCCAAATCTTCCACCATCTCAATTCTCAAGGCCAACTGGGGGTTGAATTTTTTAATTGTGTTAATTGCTGTCATTCCTTGAATGGCTGTGCCTGCCCTCTTCCCTCCTGTCTAACTGTCCCTGGGCAGGAAACGGGGATGGTGTTTCTGGATCTGTCTGGAAAGGAGAGGACTTGTCATGATTCCACTTCAAGTGCTCCTTATTTCTAGACTTACCTAGAATCTCTGGAATCTCTTGGAGATTTTTTTTAGGAACCTTGATGGTAGTGTCTGTTAAACCGTTTGCCCCATTTGAGCACACATTGTGAAGCCTTGGCACGTGGCAGATAGACTGAGGCACTGAGACAGGAAGGGACCTGGGACCCTGTGCTGCAGGGCTCACACCTGGACAAACGTCTCCTCAGGCAACAGAACACAAAGAAACAATAAGGGACTAAATGTAACTGAGTGCACTAGCAGTGAGGGCAAGTTATGAACAAGATACAAAAACCCAGTTGTCACTTCTGAGGTGCCAGGAGCAGAAGCAGAGGGCCGTGTGAGATCCGTGCACGCAGCACCACCGAGGGGGTGGGCGGACCGCCTAAGCCACCCCTCCAGCCCCACCTCTGGGCCTACCAGCTAACCCCCGACTCAGGGAGGGAGCAAGGACACCTGTCACTTGTTTTCACTTCCTGGTGCTGCAGCAGGAGTCCCAGTAAAGCCGTGCCTGAGGTCTTGTCTGGCCTCTTGTCAATTTCTATTGCACACAGAGTCCAAGAACCCGGGTCAGGAACAGCACAAATGGAGCAGACAACTGACTGCGAACCAGGAGCCAGAGAAACCACAGCCTGGGCCCTCAGCGAGTTTCCACGGCAGGATCCAGAAACTCTGACACGGAATACAGTTCCAAGAGGGAGACAGCATCTCTGCAATCCCAGGCTTCAGCTCCTGGGTATTTGGGGCCCCTGTGCCGGCCGCTCCCTGCCGCCCAGGGCAGCACCAGCACATGGGGGTAGCTCGTGGCATGTTTGAAGAATGAATAGTGGAACAGCAGTCTTGTCTTCCTCATATGATGGCCTCAGCTCAGGTTTGGGTTTAACGTCCCCCAGCCTGAGACATTAGGAAAAGTGCCCCCATGGTCCTTCCAACTCATGTGCCCTACAAACCCAAGTGACAGAGAGCGAGGCTGAGGGGGTTTAACTGTGTCTTCTCATGTGAGGTCCCATGAACCTGGAGCTTTTCTAAACCTGGAAAAGGGCAAACATTTAGGTTATGTCTTGCTGGGAAAAATTTAACTGTTGCTGTTAAGAAAAAGGTTTAAAGACAAAGATGTTCTCAAACGGAGGCAAGACCACAATGGCTGGTACTTTTGTACTAAGTAACTACCCTTGGTGTTACCTAGCAGGACTTCAAGGTCCACAGGAGCCCCCCTCACTTCTGTAACTCGGTTGGTCTGCCCAGGGGCCTGGTCCTCAATGGACCAGGGATAGTTAACCACTTATCAATTGCTGGATCCTTGAACTTTTACTTGCTTACTCAAATTCCACTCTGTTCCGGAAAGGATTGAAAGCAATGCCCCAGACACAAACAGACACTCAATATTGCTAATTATCAGAGACATGCAAATCAAAACTACAATGAGGTATCACCTCACACCAGCCAGAATGGCCATTATTAAAAAGTCCACAGCAATAAATGCTGGAGAGGCTGTGGAGAAAAGGGAACCCTCCTACACTGCTGGTGGGAATGTAGTTTGGTGCAGCCACTGTGGAGAACAGTACGGAGATTCCTTAAAACACTAAAAATAGACCAAATAGACTTACCATATGATCCAGCCATCCCACTTCTGGGCACATATCCAGAGGAAACTAACTCAAAAAGACACATGCACCCCAATGTTCATAGCAGCGCTATTTACAACAGCCAAGACATGGAAGCAACCTAAGTGTCCATTGACAGATGATTGAATAAAGGAGTTGTGGTGTGTATATGCAATGGAATACTACTCGGCCATTAAAAAGAATGAAATAATGCCATTTGCAGCAACATGGATGGCCCTGGAGATGATCATACTAAGTGAAGTAAGCCAGATAGAAAAAGACAAATATCACCTGATACCACTTATATGTGGAATCTTCAAAAAGGACACAAATGAACTTATTTACAAAACAGGGACAGATTCACAGACATAGAGAACAAACTTATGACTACCAAAGGGGAAAGGAAGGGAGGGATAAATTAGGAGTTTGGGATTTGCAAATACTAACTACTATATATAAAATAGATAAACAACAAGGTCCTATTATATAGCACAGGGAACTCTATTCAATAGCTTATAATAACCTAAAATGAATAACTATAACTGAGTCACTCTGCTGTACACTGGAATCGAACACAACATTGTAAATCAACTCAACTTTAATTAAAAAAAAAAAGGAAGCAACGCCTGAGGACTGGGCGGCAGGGGAAACAGAAAGTGGGGGAAGCAACCCCAGCCTGAGAGGGCGGAACTCAGATTACAATCCAGCCCCTCACCCGCTCTGTGACCTTCTGTTTCCTCGGCTAGAAAACGAGGAAGTGAACTTACACCTCTGACGGTTCAGTGATCTGAGATGAAAAGTCAAAACAACACGAATCAAAAACGGGGTATCATCCAAGGAATCTGTACCCCACTGCAGGGCCTCTTGGCATCTTGGAAGCTTAGAATAGATTCCAATTTTCCAAAGGATAGAGATGTAGCCTGAGTGGAAATATGTGGCTTGGGACTTTATCCATCCAACCCCCACCATCAAAAAAAAAAGTGTCTTATTCCGACCAGATGTATATGCATCATCTTTTGAGGATGGTGCAGCCAGAGAGTATTTCTGTGATTCATTATGTCCCAATAAACATTTTGGAAAAAAGAAAACAGTGCCCCCTTTAAGAGGCTATTTTATGCAAATCACTGTGAATAAATAAGCTTTTGAAAACCCAGAAGCCCTCTGAGGCTTTGCTCTTCCAAGCTTGTCTCTAAAGCCTCCATCAAAGCCAAGAATAAAGCGGTGCAGCACACACTACTCCAGCTCGAGGTAGGGCTGCCGAGCTCCCCCCTCGCCACGCTCCCCCGCGCTGATGGCTCCCTGGACCTTCTGCAGCCTCCCGGGACCGAAGGGCTTGCGCCACGGACCACACCGCCTTCCTGGCCACGCACAACTCTCCCACTGTGCTTCTCAGCCAGGCACTCAGGTTAGGCCGCGCTGCCCTGCTGGGTCATGGAGACAAGAACCCGAGAATTTCTGCCCACAAATAGAATCACTGGTTTCAAAAACATTCGTAAGTTAGCGGAGAGGATAGACATCCATACACTTACTGAGTGTTATTACAATGTCTTATTATACAGGAGTTTTATTTATTTATATCCCACATTGTTCTGAGAATTATTTCAAAAGTATAAACAGTATTGTGAGGGCTAGGAGGATTAATTTGGATGATTTAGAAAAGCTTTATAGCTGGGAGGCACAGCTCAGGGGCAGAGCGCATGCTTCGCAAGCACAAGGTCCTGGGTTTGATCCCCAGCATTTCTGTCAAAATAAATAAATAAGCCTAATTATACTCGCCCCCCACAAAAAGATAAACAGGAAAGCTGCACAGAGATGAATTTGAAAGATAGATGAGTTAGGGCCGCGCTATAACTTGCATGTGCTCCTGGCACTTCTGTCCTTGTGGGTTCCTTCCATAAGAAATACTTAAAATCCTATTTTACTGATGGGACTGGTAAAGGATGAATATGTAATATTACGTATTAAAGCACTTTCTTTTATCTAAAAGTTCATTTTTGTCTTTTGACTTTGAAAGAAACTAAGACACGTTCATGGGTCCCTGCCAGTGCTGTGGGCTCCAGCCACAGTGCCTCACGTGCCTGGTGGGGAAGTCAGCCCTGAAGGGGAGGGAAAAGGCATCCTACGTAAGACCTCAAGGCTAGGAGACAGCACAGCATATTTGTAAAATGGCAGGTTCAATGTGGCCAGAGCTACAGAGAATCTAAGGGAAGGAGAAGAAACTGAAGAGGCAGACCCTGGGCCAGCTGAAAAAGATCTGGAATGTTCGACGAAGGCAGTGAGTGGTGTGCTGGTAAATGCTTAACAACCAGCTCTCTGGAGGAAAAAAAAAAAAAAAAGCTCTGATTTGTAGTATTTGCCAACTTTCTGGGTATAAATGCTCCCACTGTGGCCGATTGCAAACTGCACCATGGCATCACCAAAGCAGAGTTGGGAAGTGATCTTTGCCGTCCACTCTTGCAAACCTTGCAGACAGGCATCCAGTGCACTCTGCCCGAAGGCAGTGAGGAGGGATGCAGTCTCCAGGAGTGGGGAGCCTTTAAGTAGGAGATTTATACAACCAGATTTTTATTTTAAATCACTCTGCATCTTGAATAGAATTCATCTGGCTGCAAATAACAGAAAAGCCAACTAAAATTGGCTGAAACTATTAGGAAATCTACTGACTCACATAAGAAGGAATCTGGAGGTGATACAGGTCTGCTACTCTGGAATCTAAGATGCCCTTTCTGTCTCTCCATTCTGCCATCCACGGCGTTGGCCTCACTTTCAAGCTGGCTCTTCTAGCAGCTCGGAGAATGGCTGCCAGTAGCAACTGAGACTAAATGCTTCCTTGTTCACATCTGCTGGGTGGCTTCCCACAGCCCTCAGAGAAGAATAAGAAGCCATTTCCTAGAGGCTTCCTACAAATCTCTCTTCCTGTCTCATTTGGCTGTATCAACTGCACGCCCATTTTTAACCCATTGCTGACAATGGGGACGGGACATCCCTTGTGTAATTGGACCAATTCCTGGGACTAGGGTTGGGGTCCGCTTCCCCCAAGGCACAGGGGCTGTCCGGGGATGGGAGAACACCTGATCAAAACTGAGGTCTGTTAGGAAGGAAGAAGTGGGTAATGCCATTGAGAAAGAAAAATATTCTAATGGATCTTGGGTAGGATCGGAACTCAGAAGACAGGCAGGCACCAGAGAGACAGAGGAGTTATAATCTATAGAGGTGGTTTCCGAGGCTATAGACCAGGAAGACATTGCCTTGGAAAAACACATAGACTGAGAAAAGAGGGGGTAAGTTGAGGACATGGTTAAATACCAACATTTAAGATGTGATGGGAAAAGATGCTACAACGAAGAGTTACCCAGATTTGGGATTGGGCTCCCTGGCCTTAGAGATCTAGACAGTATTCCTTTGGACCCCACATTCCAAGTCCCTGTTCTCCGTACAAATTCTACAGATTCCAGGGACTAGCTCCCTCCTGGTGCATCTGCCTCGCTGAAGTGTTCTCCACGATTCACTGCATCACTGGACTGGAAAATACAGTCTCCAGTTTCAAGCTCCAGACCAACAGCAGTAACAAAAATGTAAATTTTACTGAAGACTTTGAAGAGGAGATGGCAAGGGGGTTAAAATCTGCATGGTAGTAGATATTTCTGGCCTCCTAAAGTCCTATTTTTCCTGAATATGACAAAAGCCCCAGCTCTGGGCTGTGACAAGAGCTCAAAATATATTTTCTGAATAAATGACTTGATGAATCAAGGTTATTCCTTGTGGTCCTCCCCTAAACCAGGTCCCAGATTTCTCTTCCTCCTCCCCAGATTCCACCTCGGTCGGCCCTCTGTCCTTCACAGTTATTGCAAAACCGTGCAAATTCAGTCCTCTCTTACTGTCACCCTCAAATCTGCAGTCACAAACCCATCAAGCTGCTTAGCAAAACGAAAAGCTTCGTTTTTAAAAAAAGAATCATATCTGATTCCTTCTGAGAGATCATTTAGGTTTACAAGAAATACACTTTTTGATTACAAAAGATACAGAGAAAGTGATGCCGTGCAGCATAGGGCACTCGTACTGATTGAACAGTTTACATGTACAGAAGGACCAATCATGACTTTTGTTAGTATCAAGAGCTCCTCATGTGTGTGACTGTCATTTGCAAGAAAGACAAAAGCAGTGGCTCTCAAACTTGGCTGCACCCTGGGACCTCCTGGGAAGCCCTCATCTCAGAATCTCTGGCTAAGACCCAGACACCAGCAGAGGCTGAGATGGGTGAGTGTAGCCATGATATGGTGGGGCAAGGAGGCGGGGGACGGGAGGGGAGGGGACACGGTGGGGAGGGCGGCATTTCTGCAGAGGAAAATGTAGAACATGAACAGTATAAACGTCTGTGCAGATTAACTGGAACAAACAGCATGTCATTACTGTTTGCATTAACTCTCCCCACACCAGCGTGGACGAATTCCCCTGTGTGTGCCCCAGCAAGGCCAGAGGAAGATGAGGACGGAAGAGTGTGGGCTTGGACTGACAGGGGTGCTCTCACTGCTGTCTGGAAACTTATTTCCCCAAACTTTATAGCCCTGGACAACTTCCTCAAAATTTACCATCCCTGCTCACCCCTGTGGCTCAGTTCCAATCATTTCTTTCACCATAATTCAGTGGATCAGTTTTTCTAAACAGAAGATGACAACAGAAAAAACTTCTTTGATTGTAAAACAGTTTGATGGGCTTACGTTCTAGTTGACCAAAATCCTTAACCCTTTGTTCACCTTAACTGCATCACTCCCTATAAGGCTCTCTGTAGGAAAAGGTGTACCGGATCCCATTTTCAAAACAGACTATCTCTCTCCATCTAAGGCCCAGTGGAAGGTGAGCTCGATTTGGGCAGAGTTTTGTCTCTTGGGTCTATAATTTCAGGGTTTTAAGACTTTTTCTTTTTTGTTCTTTTTGAGTAAAGGTAGATGTATTTAGAGAGATACACACTGCATAGAGTGCAGGCTGTTTCAAAAGGCAAGAAAAAGGCCATGAGGCGTGGGGGTTGGGTGCTCAGATTAAAGTAAAAGTAGGTACACACTCCATAGACAGAGTGCACGCCGTCTCCAAAGAGGAGGGAGGGAGGGCTGACCTAAGACATTGTTGTTGAATGAATAACTAGGACTCAATAGTTGGCTGGACAGTTTCTCAAAACTTGATGTCAACTTTCCCCTTAACACGCTCAGGACATGAGTGTACAGATACCTCTTCCCATGTCTACTTTCAGTTCTTTTGTGTACTTTCCCAGCAGTGAAATTGCTGGATCACAAGGCAATGCTATGTTTAATTTTTTGAGGAACTGCCAGACTGTTTTCCACAGCAAAAGATCCATGTATTATTTTTTTACAACCAGAAAAGTGTTAATTTTTTTAAAAGCTTATGCAAAGTGCAAACACTTAGTAGATCTCTTCCTAATTCTTAAAATCCAAAGATATGTTCTTCCTAAGAAGGAAAGAGATTCTGACACACGGTGCACCATGGATGAACCTTGAGGACATTGTGCTCAGTGAAATGAGCCGGTCACAGAAGGACAAATACAGCATGATCCCACTGACAGGAGGCACCCAGAGGAGTCAAACTCATAGAGACAGAAAGTACATGGTGGTTGCCAGATGCTCCAGGGAGGGGTTTGCTATTTAATAGGGACAGAGTTTCAAGTTGTCAGCACAGCAATGTGAACATACTTAATGTACACATGTCACTTTAAAATAGTCAAGATGGAGTAACTTATAATTGAAAAAGAATATGAAAACTAATATATGCATGTGTATGTACGACTGAAACATTATGCTGTATACCAGAAATTGACACATTGTAACTGACTCTACTTCAATAAATTTTTAAAAATAAAATTAAAAAACGAAAATAGTCAAGATGGTAAATTGTATGCTATGTGTATTTTACCACAACAGAAATAAATAAAAATAAAAACATGCTAGTTGCAGAAAAGTATAAAAAAGGAAATAAAACCAATCACAATCTCACTATTTAGAAATGACTATGTGGATATACACATACTCATATACAGTGTATGCATCTATGCAAGCATCTTTTTAATATAAAGTTAGGATTATACTGCACAATTAGTTTCTATTTGGCCTTTTTACTTAATGCTATATTTTTTAAAAACATTGTTTTTTTAAATCTTATTATAATTTGAATTGGCATTGCACTCAACTCAGATAATCTAGAGGACAGTTTATATTTGGTATGATTCCTTTTCTAAATTATTTGAAGGTGATCTTACAAAGATCATTTTCAAAGATGCACTTCTTTCTACATGTGTAACTAATTTATTGGGATTTTTTTGTGAGAATGAGATTTTTTTAAATTCACTTTTAACTGGTTATTGCCAATATGTAGGAATTCTGTGGATTTTTGAAGTATGTATTTTATGCCCAGGTACCTTTCTGGACTACCTTAATAGTCTTAAGAAAATATACATTGTATATTTCATGTTCTGAAAATAATGACAATTTTTTTCAAAAAAATCTTTCTTTTTGATACCTTTTTTTTTTTTACTTGTCTTATTACATGGGCTAGGAGCCACATTGACATGTTGAACAGAACTGGCAACAGTGGTCATCTATGTCTTTTTTTTCTGATTTAATGAAAATGTTCTAAAAGTCTACTGTTACACGTGCTGAAATCTGAAGTGATTATATCTGAAGGTCAATGTATGTTATCAGGTTAAGAAATGTTCTTTCTATTCTACACAAAATCATTAATAGAAGACTTTTGCTTTATGACATCTATTCAAATAAACACATTTCTGTTTTCTCTAAAAACATTGTATTGGCATATCCTGCACTAATTCTACACTATATTATAGCTTAGAAAATTATAGCTTAATTATAATTTGTAGGTAGGTCTCTACTGTGTTCTTTTCAAGTAGCATTATGGCTTTTTCTGACCCTTTGCTCATCCTTATAAATTCTAGAATTAGATTAACAGGCTTTATTCAATGAGGAGAAGGAAGAGGAGGAGGAAGGGGCGGTGTGAGCAAAGAAAGTGAGGAAGACGTAGTCTCAGGAAAGAAAACAACCGTATTGGGAATTTTTATTGGTGTTGTATTAAAGTATAGATGGATTTGAGGGAAAATTACATTTGAAGACTTTTGCATTTAGCATGTAGTTAGAAATCTCTTTTTAATTTTAATAATGTACTGTAGATTCTTTCGGGCTTTCTATGTGGACAATCATTTCATGCTTAAATAATGACAGTTTTTTTTCCTTTTTTAATCCATATCTCCTGCTTTCAAAATCTGATGTATATTTGACACTTACAGCACATTTCAGTTTGCACTAGCCACATATCAAGTGCTCAATGACTGTATATGACTTCTGGCTACCTAGATATTGGACAACGCAATTTTAAACTCTTAGAGCAAGTTTTCAAACTCTTACAGTAAAAAAAAATAGTAAAAAGAAAGAAAAGCCAATCAACACAAAAGAAGGCAAGAAAAAATGAAAAGAAAATTTTAAATAAGGAAAAAATAAATAGTATAAATAAATTTAAATATATTAACAATCACAATAAATGCAAATGGATTATACTATAAAATTAAAAGACAAACATTGATTACATTTAAAAATCCAGCTGTATCCTGTATGTTGTTTTCAAGAGAATCATTTAAAATTTTCAAGGAAAATCTTAAAGCAAAAAGACATAGAAGTATATGCCAGGTAAATTCTAACCAAAATAGACTTAAAAAGACATAAAGACAAAATAGAGGGGAGGATACAGCTCAAGTGGTAAAGTATACGCTTAGCATGCTGGAGGCCCTGGGTTCAATCCCTAGCACCTCCACTAAAAAAAAAAAAAACTTAATAATAAATAGACCTAATGGCCTCCCCACCAAAAAGCAAAATAAAAATAAATAAAAATTTAAAAAATAAAGACAAAATAGACATTACTAGCAACACAGAGGAAACTACACAACAATGAAAGAACTCATCACAAAGATACAACAATCCTAAACTTGTGTAGCTAATAAAACAGCATTGCAACATGTAAAGCAATACTTTACAGAGCAATGAGGAGAAAATTTCAAATCTATTATCAAAAGTGGGAAGTTCTACTATACCTCTCTTAGTAATTGATAGATTGAATAGGCAAAATAAAACCTCTAAGGATACAAAATATTTGAAAAGAACAGTAATAAACCTAATTAATGGATATCTAAAGCACATTACACCCAATAATTTGAGAATATATATTATTTTCCAGCACACAGGTAATATTAAAAGCTGGCAAGGTCTAGGTCATAGATAAACTTCAAGAAATTTCAAAAGACTGGAGTCATCAGTGCAATTAAATCCATGACAAAAAAGATACCAAGAAAAGTCTCCCTTATACAGAAGATCTCAGAAAGCACACTGCTATACAACTCAAAGTTTAAAGAGGCAATCGTATTTGAAATTTTAAAAGTTAGAACTGAATAACAAACCTAACACGTATAAAAACTTGTGAAATTGCAAAAACTATAACATTGAAGGAAACTGCTCACAAAAGAAAGAAAAAGCTCAAGCTGAATGAGTATAACATCCAAATTAAGAAGTTTAGGTGTGGAGGGTGTAGCTCAAGTGGTAGGGCACGTGCTTAGCATGCACAAGGTCCTGGGTTCAATCCCCAGTACCTCCTCTAAAATAAATAAACCTAATTACCCACACCCTGACAAAATAGAATAATTAAGTAATACAATAGTAAATAAATAAGTTAAATTTTAAAAATAAGATAAAAAAAGAGTACAATAAAATCCAAGAAGAAAGAAAATAATACAGTTGGCAGAAATTTAGAGAATATATAACAATCACACAGTAGAAAGAATTAATAAGGCTAAAAATTTGTTCTTCAAAATACTAATGAAATAGCTCCAACTGGCAATATTAATCAAGGAGATGAGGAAGAAAGCACAAATAAATTAAACTATTAAGAAAGAGGGGCTGTGACTACAAATGCAGCAAATTTAAAATGTAATCTGAATAGTTTCATGTTAATCAATTTGCAAAAACTTAGATGAAATGAACACCAAGAAAAATACAAATGATCAAACATGACTCAAAAAGCAATAGTAAACCTTAATCAATCTATAACCAGTAAAGGAATAAAATCTATAGTTAAAAAATCAATCAGAGATCCAGACACGTTATAGGGAACAAACATTTAAGAGATTATTTCAGTCTTACACAGGGAAGGAACTTTCCTCAAATCATTTTATGAGATGAGTAAAACTTTGATACTGAACTCAGATAAAGAGACTACAGGAAAAGAATATGACACATGGTTTTCACTCATTCAATTAGTTACAAGATTTAAGCGTTAGCAAACAAAATCTAGCAATGAGTCCTCCCCTGCTACCACCGCAATGGAGGCATTAGGGATAAACCCGGGACCTAGAAAAAAAAAGCCTGATTTAGGTCGCAAGGTGTGGGTTAACAACTGAGTGTTACTGAGGGGTTGGAGATTGAAATGCGCAGTTATCTGGTCACCTTCAACCTGGAGGCAGCTAAACACTCCCTCATAGAAGACGTTCTGGACATTGTCCAAAAAAGAACAGTGCCCTGTTCCCAAAAACCTGGGGTGTCAACTTCTAACCCGTCTGCTCCCTCATCCTGAAAGGAACTGCTTCATAAATTTAAAAAAAAAAAATCACTCACAGCATCACGTGATTTCCTTTACCTCTCTCTCCTGAAAAACCCTCCTACTAGGATAAAAGCACCCAGGAGAATAACACTGGTGGGCACTTGACCCTGGAGCAGCGGGCATCAGCAGCGGGCTTCTCAGGACATCGCGAAGAGGGACACAGGGAATGCACTTCATTCTTGAAGGAAAAACATCCAAGCACCTCTCTTGGGTCTCTTGGCTTTGCAAATCCCTGCGCATCTCTCCCTCCTCCTCTGCTCTGTCAGGATCCGCTGGCTTCCTGCAGCTGCAGCCTGCTCCACCGATTCCCAGGCTGCTCTAAGGGGCTGGTGACCTCGGGCTGCCCTTGTCCTGGGCTCCCATTCAGGCAGAAATTCCCAGCAGACTCACACGCAGAAGGTAGGATCTCGCTGGCAGGTCCTGTGCTGGGCTGAATTGGCCCAGCTGCTCTGTGGCATTTTGATGGATGTGAGTCCGGATGAGACCTTTTAAAACTCGATTTCCTTCGGAAACACAGCTTGGAAAATCACTCTGGCTGCATGCATGCGCGCGCGTGTGTGTGAGTATGTGTGTGTTCCTGGGTGTGTGTGTGTGTGTTCATGTGTGTGTAACCTGCCAGCTTCTAGTGAGTCTTCAAATACAGTATCTATTGAATTTAATTGAATTCAATTAATTTGAATTTAATTTGGGGATCTCCAAAGGTACAGAGTAAAACTAGTTTCAGCAGGGAGGGTATAGCTCAGTGGTAGCAGAGTGTGTGCTTAGCATGCATCAGGTCCTGGGTTCAATCCCCAGCACCTCCATTAAAATAAATATATAAATAAATTTAATTACCTCCCCTCCCATAAATAAAACAAAAAAAATTATTTTAAAAATTTCTGCATCCATGGACTTATCATGGAGGACTGATTGCAACTCCAGAAGCTCACTCACTTCCAAGCAAGTGTAAGAAGTCCAGCTTTACCAGACGGGACATCAAACAAAAGAGTCCAACCCTGCATCTGTCCCCAGCTATGCCGGAAGGCCCTGGGATTCTAGAATTTCATAGTCCAAACAGCAGCCAAGGTGACAAGCTCTCTAAGAAAGTGACAGCTGTACGATCCAGGAAATAAGCGAATCAGCCAGAAGACACACGTCCACGGGCAATCAAACCTGGTCGATTTGTCCAGGTGTTTGCTTAGTTTTGTATGCATACTTCATCTTCAAGACCTTTGACAAAATCTTCTCCAATATGTACTCAGCCACAAAAAAGAATGAAATAATGCTATTTGCAGCAACATGGATGATCATAGAGATGATCATACTAAGCGAAGCAAGTCAGACAAAGACAAATACCATATATCACTTACACGTGGAATCTAAAAAAAATGATACAAACAAACTTACCTACAAAACAGAAAGAAAGTCACAGACATAGAAAACAAATTTCTGGTTATCAAAGGGGGGAACTCGGGAGAGGGATAAATTAGGAGTTTGGGAGTAGCAGATAAAACTTACTATATATAAAATAGATAAACAAAAAGATCCTACTGTGTATTCAGTGTACGGTAATAGACTACAGAGGAAAAGGCCTGAAAAAGAATATATACATGCATATATGTAATTGAATCGCTATGCTACACACCAGAAACTAAGAGCATCGTTAATCAACCATATTTCAATAAAAAAAAATCTCCAATATGTTCAAATAAAGTAATGGCCCATCCCCACAAGACATGTTCTCTAGAGCCGTCCGTCCTTTTGCCCCAGTTTGGTTGTTTCTCCTGCACTGTCATTGCTCTGGGATTCTCTTCACCAGAAAAGCCTAGGAATTCCTTTCCCTTCCCTCCTGTTGGATTCTCTATTTTCTTAACGGTCCATCTTCCTCTTTCTTTACTTACTAATATGTTTTGGTGAAGACCATTGTCCCATAGCTTTCCGTGAAAGGGTACTTGAGATTTAAATTTTTATGGCTTTGCAATGTTTACAAATGCCTTTATTCTATCCTTGTTCATCAAATGTAATAAGATTAATTTGGCTGCATATGGAATTCCAGGCTGGAAGTAACTCCCCTAGAATCTGAGGGCATTCCTCCCTTGTCTTCTACCTTCTGGAGTTGCTGTCAGGAAGTTCAGTGCTTCTGCCTTTCATGTTCTAGGCATTTCTGACATAACCCATAATTCTTAACTGTTCATTCATATTTAGAAGTGAAACCTTGCAGGGAGGGTTTAGTTCAAGTGGTAGAGCGCGTACTTAGCATTCAGGAGGTCCCAGGTTCAATCCCCAGTGCTTCCTCTAAAAATAAATATATCTAATTACTCCCCCCCAACAAAATAAAAAATAATTAAATAATACAAATAATAAATAAATAATTTTTTAAATAATTTTTTAAAAGTGAGACCTTAAAATCTTTGTTTGGAAGCTTTGTGTGCATGGATGGGAATGTTTCATTTTTTTCGCTTCCCTGCAAGGTGATGAGGTGGGAAAGGCATTGTAGGAACCACCCCCCACCCCCCACCCCAGAGGCCATTAGCTGTAGCTCTTTTCTCTTGGACTCATTATTTCCCCCAGAGAAAATTCCTCCAATCTCCTGCCCATGAACATTCTGAACACAAGATGGGGAGAGAGCTGGGCTGAGGGAGTCACCACTCTGTGTGGATGTCCACTTCCGCCCCAGCTGAGTCGCACCTGGCGTTCCCACGTTCAGAAGGAGAGTCCGCCGCTGACTCTCTGCCGGGGCTGGGAGGGGGCGGTTGTTCAGCTACACGATGGAAAAGGATCTGAAGTATAACCAGCCCTTTGAATCACTTTCAACAGATCTTCCTATCTGGGGTCTTGCTCCGTGCCCCCGTTTTCAGAGGTACCCGGAACCTCCAGTCCCTGGGCCCCTGGGGGCTGCGGTGTGAACTGGCTTCCTTCTTCTTGCGTCTGTGCTGAGCCTGCGCCCCCCTCTGATGCTCTCCGGTTCTGCTCTGACTGCTGAGTCAGGAGCCACACCTCGGCCTCCCAGCTTCCAAAACAACATCATGTCACTCACCTGCTCTCATTCCTCTCTCACCGGAGCTGCGCTTTTTCATTACTTTCTGCAATTACACGCAGGGTATCAGAGGAGCAAGGAGAAATGTGTATGTTTAATTGGCTACGCTTAAACCAAAGTCTTTTTTAAAATGTTTAATTTTTTCTAAGCCAAAGTATTTTCGTTTGTTTACGTGCCATTGTAATTTCATTTTTATTCGTTCTCTTTCTCTATCAATAAGATTACACATCTCTCTTTGCTAATATTTAAGAGCTCTTTACATATAAAGAAATTTTACTTTTTTGGGAGGGGAGGAGATAATCAGGTTTATTTATTTTTAGAGGAGAGACTGGGGATTGAACCTAGGACCTCATGCATGCTAAGCATACACTCTACTATTTGAGCTATATCCTCCCCCTGAAATATGACTATTTTAAAATATATGGTGCTTTCATGTCAATGATGATTTTTTAAAAAACAAAAGGAAATTCTGGATGATCTGGTGGACTAGATTGTAAACGAGGACTCGCAAGAATGTTTGGTGCCTGCATTTGCATCTGAAGTTTGAGAGCTGAAGCCCATGTGCTATGAAGACGCACTGAATGAAGGAAGGATTTGTAACAGCTTGAAGAGAGCACTAGAAGAAGAATTTCATCAGCTAGTGCAGATGATGAGACAAGCATGCTGCTGCTGAAGACTCTGCTTTCTGGCAGTCAGCACCTTATTCATGTTTAAGAGCGGTGGCATGAAGTGTCCAGTACTTGAATGCACCAACGAAAGCAGTTTATTTACAGTAAAGAAAGCCTTTTTTCCCCAATTCCAGCAATTATTAGGTTAGATAATATTTAATGTAGGTTTAAGTAATTCTACAACTCCAGTCTTATCCTCCAATGAATTAAACCATTTATAGAATTATTTGAAGATTGCTTATTGTTACATTTTTAATTAAATATAAGATCTAATTTTCCAGGACTTACAAAAAAAAACTGCTTGAAGTTATTTTTGTTGTTTTGTACAATGCATTTGTATAAGCAACTTTTCTTGGCATTGGTGTTTTTAAAGTCAAATATAGAAACAGATAGAAAAATTGAAATAGTCTTGAGAAGCCGTATTTCCACCATGAAACCCAGTATCAGAGATGCCACCAAACTGACAAGCTCTGTCTCATTATGTTGTTCATCTCAATTTCATTGGTTTTGTAGCATCTAACTTATAGATTTGTGTATTAGCCAGAGTTCTCCAGATAAACAGAACCAACAAGATGTGGGTGTGTGTGTGTATGCGTGGAGAGAGAGAAACAGAGACAGAGATAGAAACAGAGAGACAGAGTTTTAAGGAAATCATGAGAGGGAGCTGGCATCTAAAATCTGCAGGGTGGGCTGGCAGGCTGGAGACCCAGGGAAGAATTGATGTTTCAAGTTGAGTCCAGAGGGCCATCAGAAGGCAGAATTCCCTTTTCCTTAGGGGACTGCAGTCTTTTCTCTTAAGACCTTCAACTGATTAGATGAGGCCCACCCACATTGTGGAGGAAATCTGCTTTATTCAGAGCCTACTGCTCTAAGCATCAATCTCATCTAAAAATACTTTCACAGTGACATTTAGACTGGAGTTTGACTAAATATGTAGGCAGTGTGGCCTATTCAAGTTGACACATGGGATTAAATGCCACAACTTGGTTTTAGAGTTACACAAGAGCCACAGGATCAGGACTCCAAATTTTGTCTTAAATACATATTTTTATAGTCGTCATAAAAACGCTTTAAATCAGCACTGGGGCATGGCAGGCAGGGGGTGGTCCATACAATTTTTTCTTTTGAAACATCTGAATTAGTCTCATGTTAACACTGTTTACAGATCTGAAAGATCTGTTAAAGCAGTCTTCCATGAAAGATGGAGTCTGCCCCAGCTCCCAGGACAGTGATGAACTTGCTGGTCCTCCATCCAGGTCCGGATACCTGGGTTTCAGAAATGTGGCTCTGATTATTCACACTACACTTACTGTGCTTTTTTCTCTTAACACTAAGTATAAGGCTCTAGATCATTCTTTATCTTATTGTTTGGGTCTTGTGATAATTTTAGTAAAACATAATAAAGTTATTTATGGTGATTTCTGGGGAAAAAATAGCTGTTACAATATAACCAGAAAAACCAGGATTGTGAACAAGCATTAAGGTATACTGAGGACAATGGTGAATGTATGAAGTTCACGTGTATTTAGCAAAAGGTTTTATACAAAAGGATCCTTTCCCTTCTCTCCCCTCAGTCCCTGAATGGGAAGTACATCTCACGAATATCATCTCATGCAGAAAAGAGAATTGAACCAATAATCGCATGAAAATAGAAAAATTACATGAAGGAAAACATCCAGCCTCCCGAGCACCAGGGTGATTTCTTAAGCAAACCCAAACCCACTGCTTTAAAAAGCTTAGGTTTGCTGTCATTTTTATTTCCTGTCAGGGATGCTTCGGTTTCGGCTATAAATAGACCGCGGCAGCAGAGAGAGTGGCTTTTTAATTAGGTCATTACCGAGTCTGCATGACTTATTTTCTTTTGAGTCTTTGCCATTTTTAACTTCAGATTTGGTCTCTTTGTGATGATGATGCAGCATGACAGACTCATACCGGGCTTCCAAAGAGATCCCCTCCCCAACCCCGCTCGCCCCAGCCCCGCACACGCGCTGCGTCCCTCCCGCTCCGTCTCTCTCGCTCTCGCTCTCTGTCTCTCTGTCTCTGTCTGTCTGTCTGTCTGTCTCTCTCGCTGGCTCTCCTTCTCTCTTGCTCTGTCAAAACCTCTTGCAAAGCGGAGGCAGTGAGGAGCTTCCACCATATTTAGACCAGAAATTGGGTCCCACCCCTCCCTGGTCAATCTCCCTCCTGGGGCTAAGTATTCCAACCAGAGCTGGGCTGATGTCTGGCTCTCCTGTGACTATTCACCTTCTGTCCTGAACTTTGTGACTGATCATGAGGGACTGAGGGACTGTTGAATGGAGCTATCTACCTAAGAGTAAAACACTGATAGCAACTAAGTGAACCAACAGTTTTCCTATCTTCCTTTTTTTTTTTTTTAATTTCTTGTTTTGGAGGGGAGGTAATTAGGTATTCAAAATTTATTTATTATTATTATTTTTTAATGGAGGGACTAGGGATTGAACCCAGGATCTTGTGCATGTTAGGCATGTGCTCTACCACTGAGCTCTACCCTCTCCCCTCGTATTTTTTAAACTTTATTTTTTATTGAAGTATAGTTGATGTACAGCAAAGTGATTCAGTTACACATGTACATACTTTTTTTTTCAGATTATTTTCCATTATATGTTATTACAAGAAACTGGATATAGTTCCGTGTGCTATATAGTAGGTCTTTTTAAATCTATTTTATATATAGTAATGTGTCTCTTTAAATCCCAAATTTCTAATATATCCCTCCCTGCCCTTTTCCCTTTGGTAACCATAGTTTGTTTTCTATATCTGAGTCAATTTTTGGTTTGTAAATACAATTTGTATCATTTTTTTAAAGTTCACATATAAATCATATCATATAATATTTGTCTTTCCCTGTCTGACTTACTTAATATGATCATCCCTAGGTCCATCCATCTGCTGCAAATGGCATTATTTCACTCTTTTTTATGGCTCAGTCATATTCCATTGTATAAATATACCACAACTTCTGTATCCAGTCACCTGTTGATGGACATTTAGGTTGCTTCTGTGTCTTGACGGTTGTAAATAGTGCTGCTATAAACTTCGGGGTGCATGTGTCTTTTCGAATTACAGTTTTCCCCAGGTATATGCCCAGGAGTGGGATTACTTCCCATCTTCCTTGTTAAACCTAACTCTGTAATGCCTTTTCCTAGCTTCTGAAAAAATCATGAAAATGGAAAAGAGCCTTTCTAGTCAATATCCTTTCACTCTATGTGAATTTTGAGACACTGGGAAGGATCTTATGTCTCCAAATTCACACTGGCCTACCCTGTCATAGGCACATGATGATACTTTAGTAAAGGGCAAAAGCCTTCAGTCCAGGGGTGGCACCACTGGTGGCTTTACAGGCTTTGGCAATCTCATCATTCTATCAACACCCTCTAAAAGATGCACCAAAAGTCATTCCAAATATCCACACTGTCTAAGTGAGAGCTCGGAGGGCAGTGGAACTTCACAGGTCACATCCTCTCCCCCAGCCCTCCGCAGCCCCAGCCAGCCAGACCACCCCCTGCACCTGTCCCAGGGTCATTGCTCCGTGGCGTTGCATTATTGAGCCCAGACCTGCTTCCTGGTCTGGAAGCACGCTGGAAAAGGCCAGCTGCTGTCCTCATAACTCATTGACTTAGCAGGAGAATCTGACCTGAACCCGATCTCCTGGTGGCAGACCTGACCTCGTCTGATGTCAGGCTATTTCAGCCTGTGGTATTTATCTGCTGTCGGACAGGTGGCAGCATCACTTTCTAGATTGGGAGCTACTCGAGGCTTCCTGGCACTGTGTTTCTTAATCTTTGCACCTCTGTTGCTAGCACTGGACCGGCACATCACCAAACACCCTATTTACAGAGTTTAATTGAATCTTTATGCCTGAACACTTTGGAAGTAAGCAAGTGATAGCATGTTGAACAGCCTTTCAGAATAAAAAGTCATGGGTCATTCATTCATTCATTCAGTCAATCCTTCATTCAACTAACATTTATTGAGGCCCATCTGTGTTTCAGGCTTTGGCCACATGTCAGGGTTATCAGATGGGTAATAGGCAGGTCCTGTCCTTGTTAAGTTCACAGCCAAGTAAAGACAGATTAAGTACACTCAGATTTTAATGCAGTGTGATAAGAGTGCTGATAACGATGTATACGTCACAGGGGCACAGAGGTCAGGCATCTAACCCTGTGTGACAAGATCAGATTTGCTTTGCAGAAAGATCACTCTCAACACTAAAGACAATATTGCTTGAACATAGAGTAATTACCGCAACACAGAGTGCAGGATTGAGGTCCCGGTGGGGTCCTGGCTTTAAGTAACTGAAAGAGACAGCCCTTAAGAGAGAAAATCAGAGCTAAAAATGACCTGAGTTTTATATAAAATCAAAGATGTTACTCTATGATGATATATGGGTTCTGTCTATTTTCCACCAAAATGGCGCAATTTCCTCCCCCTAAGAAATCTGCCCAAGATAGCAGGAGGCAATGTTGTTGCTTCTTTCCATCTTGTTAGAGGTCTTGGGTCCATAAAGTGTAGTGTCCCCTGAATTCCCTGTGGAGGGGCTTTTTCAGGCAACAAAAGGAGAAATTCCACTCTTAATCTCCATCAAGTGCTAAGTGGGAATCTGGGACTGTAGGACTGAATGCTCTTGAAGAGGGGACATGCACGTTCCAGCGTCAGTGGTGGGTGTGTCTGCAGGGCATTTGAAGACCGAGATCTTCTTTTGCTCCCAGAAAATGATGATGAGAATCAGGTTATGCTTTGCCCACCTCAGTGGAGAGCTTCCAGCTCCAGACAGCCTTCCCTTTTGTGTCCTTACGTAGCCTGCTGCACCACCCTAATTCAAATGGGGTGACAAGGCAGCAGCCAGATGGGTGAAGGGCTGTGAGGATACAGGAGGTGTTGGAGTACTTCCTGCCTAAAAATGATGTTTTCGTTTCTAAAACCCACACTTCCCCTCCTGGCCGCAGCCCCAAGACTCAAACGAGGGCTGTAATAATGACTAATGTGCTTCCTTTAACGTATTCGCTCACAAGTCAGGTCATTTCTGCATCAGTATCATAAACCTTGATGCTTCTGTGGCCACTTACATGACTAGTCAGAAAAGCAGCTTTTCCCAGGGGATAAACTCTCCTAGATATAGGTAAGAAATCCTAGGCGTGCTCATAGGAGTCTGCAGCTGCTTGATGAGGGGTGGAGGTGGGGGAACTTGGACCTGCCCTATGGCCATCAGAGCAGCCACTCCAAGGGAGCGTCCAGCGCCTGCTGATCTCAGCCTCATGAGTCCCACGGCTGCCTGTCCTGTAGGGGGCCTCCGGCCTGTGGTCCCTCTAGCCAGTGCAGCAGGACATCTGCCATCCCCACAGGTGCGGCTGCACGGAGCTGGCTGGCCTTGGTGCAGACCCCTGTCAATTTGCCAAAGTTAACAATCAACCGATCAGATGAGAGGTGGCTTCCTTTCTGGGTCACACTCTATATCGGGGTTCCTATCCTCAGCAAAAGGAATCCTCCTCCCAAGGTATCTTGATTCCTTAGATTCACTCTAAAGCCATTTCCCAAGGGGAGCCCGCGACCCTGGGATGGGTCGGGATGGGTCTGTTGGATGTGTTCCAGTACTGTGCTTAGAACCAAGCCTTCCTTGATCCTCTGGCTCATTAAAGCCCCTCTGTTTTGTCTCCTAAGCCACCTAGCACCTCACTTTCTGCAACCGTACTACTAAAATGCTTCCTAGACTCTTGGATCGTAGTTCTGATTTCTGTTAGTCTTTTCCCATATGCTGAGTCCCTTCTCAGGAGCTCCATTGCCTGAGAGCTGCGAGGGATCCTGTGCAAGGACCTCTGTTCCACGGCCTTAGTCCAGACCCTGCTTAGGTCATCAGCTATGTTATAACAGACTGACAGCTCAGTGGTGGGCTTCTGCTTCTGGGGAAAGAAAGTACACGTACTGTACCCTATTCCTCCCATTAAGGGCAGCTCAAAGCCCTGGACATTAGGTATAAAATGGAGAAAAGGGAATCCTCCTACACTGTTGGTGGGAATGTAGTTTGGTGCAGACATTTTGGAAAACACTATGGAGATTCCTCAAAAAACTAAAAACAAACTTACCATATGATCCAGCAATCTCACTCCTGGACATATATCTGGAGGGAACTCTAATTCAAAAAGATACATGCACTGTCAGTGTTCACAGCAGCACTGTTTACAGTAGCCAAGACATGGAAACAACCTAAATGTTCATTAACAGATGACTGGATAAAGAAGTTGTGGTATCTTTATACAATGGAATACTACTCAGCCATAAAAAAGAATGAAATAATGCCATTTGCAGCAACATGGATGGACCTGGAGATTGTCATTCTAAGTGAAGTAAGTTAGACAGAGAAAGACAAATATCATATGATATCACTTATATGTGGAATCTTAAAAAAAAAGACACAAATGAACTTGACAAAACAGAAACAGACTCACAGACATAGAAAATAAACTTATGGATACCAGTGGGTAAAAGGGGTGGGAAGTGATAAATTGGAAGTTTGAGATTTGCAGATACTAACTGCTATACATAAAACAGATAAACAAGAAGTTTCTACTATATAGAACAGGGAAGTATATTCAATATTCTTGAAAAAGAATATGAAAAGGAATATGTGTATGTATATGTATGACTGAAACACTATGCTATACATCAGAAATTGTAAACTGACTATACTTCAATTAAAAAAAAAAAGAAAATGGGGAAAAAGATAGGTACGCAAAAAGAAAAATCACAAAACTGATATTGATACTATCTCTCCCCCCTGCCCAAAAGAGGAAAAGCTAATTAAAGCAAATAGCAAACAAAACAAAGCAAAAAAACCTCTTTGGAACTTCCACTAATGTTGTGGCATGAAATTTTTCAACAAGCCTTCCCACAAAAATTTTTATAAAAATTGTAAAAGAAAAAATTTTTAACCATCTGAAGGCACTGGAAATTGACCCAAATAGATAGAAACTGCAGGGAAATTTTACTCTTAAAAGATGATTGTAAGAGTAAGATTAGCAAGTTTATTCTGCCTTATTGTGCCTGGGAGCACTTTTCATCCCAAACCCCAAATCCTACTCTAGAAAATTACAGCTTTACCAGCAAAAAGTGGCAGAAGATAGAGTTTAGACTATCTTAAATCTGGAAAGTTTCGAAGGAATGAACCCCAAAATATGAGTATAAACTTTGCCCAAATCCCTGGCTAACTGCTAAACTATGAGGGATGCGGGGGGCTGGGGGAGTCTAAGGATTTCCTTAGACTGGCAGAAAGGCAGAAACAAGAGAAAAATCTACATTTGAAGACAGAGCTGCACCAGATAAAACTTGTATTTGCCGTTCCTTTGACTCTGCATATTCCGCAACTTGTGTTCAGCTTAGGCAGCAAAATGCTGAAGCCTTTCTGGCCTGAAGAGTCAGAGGCTAGGACTGAGGATTGCAGAGCACCTGGAAGTTCAGTGGGAAATTCTGGAAGCAAAATAACCACAGAGAGGGTAGGTCACTGAAGATGAGTATAAATTCTACCCAAATCCTTGGCTGACTGCTAACCCATGCATAAGTAAGAGAGTGCCGAAAAGGCTCAAGGACATAGAAGGCAGCCGTGAGGGAGGAAAGTGTTCTTGAAAGCCAGAACTCCATCAGGCACTCCTTTGCTGCGCTTTGACTGTATGTGTTTCCAACTCATGCGCAGCTCCTGCGACACAAAGTCAAAGTTGCCATAATGGCCCATGGTGTCAGAGAACAGAGCTGGGGCTGGTAGACCAGCTGGAAGCAAGGAAACCTCGGGGAGAACAGAACCCTAAATCTGAGTGTAGACTCCTTCTGGACTTTTGGCTGACTTCTTAACCACCTAGGTGGAGAACGCCCCCCGGTGCAAGGCTAGAAGAGCAGCAGCTTGAAGCTGAAAAAGCTGAGCAGAGACACCAGCTGCTCCATGCCATAAGGAAGACAAAGTCCACGGTCAGAACTCAGACAAGGCAACTGCTGAACAGAACAAAATCCAATAGTCATCAGATGACTGTTTTTTGTGTCCTGCAATTTTTCTCAATTCATTTATTAATTTAACAGTTGTGTGTGAGTGTTTGTGTGTGTAATCTTTAAGGTTTTCTATGTATGAGACCATATCATCTGTTAACAGAAATAATTTTACTTCTTCCTTTCCAGTTCAGATGTCTTTTGTTTATTATTTTTGCCTAGTTGCTCAGTCTAGGACTTCCAGTATTGTCCAGCACTGTGTCAAATAGAAGTGGTGAATGTGGGTAGCACTGTCGTGTTCTTAAAGGAAAAGCTTTCAGTCTTTCATTATTGAGTATGAAGTTAGCTGTGGGCTTTTCACACATGACCTTTATTATGTTGAGTTAGTTCCCTTCTGTTCCTGGTTTGTTGAGTGTTTTTATCACGAAGGGTGTTGAATTTTGTCAAATGTTTTTTTCTGCCTCAATTGAGATGATCATGTGTTTTTCCCCCTTCTTTCTGTTAATGTGGTGTATTACACTGATTAACTTTTGTATACTGAACTAGTCCTTGCATTCCGGGAATAAATCCCATTTGGTCATGGGGTAGAATCCTTTAATGTGTTGTTGAATTCTGTTTGTTAGTATTTTGTTGAGAAAATGCCCCAGATTTTATGGATGAGGAAATTAAACTGAAAAGGTGAGACAATTCCTCTACAGGTGCTTAGAGTTGGGGTTCAAACCTAAGCTTGTTTGATTCCAGAATCCTTGCCATGTTCACTACACCAGACCGCCTCGTAGTACTCTACAGCCAGGCCAAGAAGGGAAAATGTGGACACACTACTTATATAAAATAGATAAACAACAAGGTCCTACAGTATAGCACAGGGGACTGTTTTCAATATCTTGTAGTAACCTACAAGGGAAAGAATCTGGAAAAGAATATATACATATATACCTGAATCACTATGCTGTACACCTGAAACTAACTCAACATGTAAGTCAACTATACATCAATTAAAAAAAAAAAGAAGAAGAAGGGAAAAATGTGGAAATGTGGGCTTCCAGACACTAGCTCTGTGACTTTACAAAAGAAAGATTTAATCATTTCTGTAAAATAAGGACTGAGATGCCCATTCTGCAGAGTAGGTGGTAATGTTTAGATAAGGTAAGAGATTAACACCCCTGGAGCACCCTGAGCTTCTAATTGGCGGCAGCATGCATGGCCCTCAGCCCTCCGGGCTGGATCTCCCATCTCGAACACAACTTGCTCCCCAACCTTAGACAGACTGATTTCTTTTCTTTGCTATAAATATTCCGGAAGCATGACAACCATCGCCGAGTTGTCCTGTGACTTTATGTTCTGGCCTCTGGGGAGACTTTCGTTTCCCCTATGACTCATCTATTTCTTTTTGCAGGAATAGATAAATACCTCTGGCCATTGACATTTCAAATATCCTTGTCTTTTGGCTCCCCATCAGTGGCCTCAGCTCATGTCCTACATTCTTCCTTTTCATTTTCTTCTTTTTGGGCAAGTTTGGTGACCAGAGCATTGCTGGTGGAGACACCCACAGTTTTTAGGAAAGTTTTCCCCCATTTTTTCCCCCAGTAGATCCAGCACATCATTTCTGATCAGCACACACACAGAGTAACTGGGATTCCTAATGGTGATGATGGCTTTCCAAACAGGAAAAGAAGAAGACGGTGACAGCCCACAAATTCCGCTCTTGGCTTTTGGGGCTACACACTCTTCCACTTAACAGGAATCTGTTCCTTTCCTTGGAAATGAGAATCACAAAGCATAAGCCTGAGGATGCCCTCAGAGTGGGTCTTGCGGAAGGATGTGTGTGCTGACCACAGTGGTACGTGGGGGATGGCAGAGGGAGGGAGGGGCGGAGCCGTGTGCTGACCGCAGGGAGCAAGTTATTAACCTCTCCACAAGGGATGCGGTTAGCACTGCTATTAAACAGCACTTTTCCTGCAGTAACATCACAGAGAACTGACCTCCAAGAGCTGAAGTTTACTAGTGTTTTCCACCCCAAAGCCCTCACTAAAGCTATAAATACCAGATTCCCTTGTCTTTGAAACACAGCCAGTTCTAGGTCCTTCTTAAGTCGCCCCAGGCGGTGCACACGACGCAGGCATGTGTGGTGAAAGGGGCCTTTATGAGCCGGCCTCTGCTGGAGGCCAGAGAGGAGGGTGAGCGGAATGTCCCGGAATGGCTGGCAAACAGCAGAGGCAGATATGGGGTCTAAGCTGCTTAGCGAGCCCTGCGGGGCTCGGTGCTGATCTCCTCCACGTGTGGGACTGCAGGCTGCCCGGCCACCTCAGCCTCGGCGCCGCCTCCACTGCCAGGCAGCGCGGCAGGGAGGAGGGGACCCCTCTGCGGGATCGCGAGGGGCCACTGTTCTCCAGCCCCCGGCAGGCTGGGCGCGCACATCCCTGATGCTGACCCGGGGGCCCCCCCAAGCCTGGGAGGTTTCCCTTCCTCCCAGACCATGCCCCAGGCTCCCCCTTGTGTTTAAGAATGAAGGTGGGGGGAGGGTATAGCTCAAGTGGTAGAGCGCATGTTTGTCCTGCCCGAGGTTCTGGGTTCAATTCCCAGTACCTCCTCCAAAAGTAAATAACCCTAACTACTCCCCCCCCCACGCCAAAATTAAGAGATTAAATAACACAAAAATAAATGCATAAAATATTAATAAAAAAAAAAAGAATGTAAGTGACACACATGCCCTGAGCAAGACCCCAGGGCCAGCGGGTCATCCCACTTATCCACTATTGCTCCTTCAATAGCAAGTGTCCTTTAGGACTGACTATACCACACACTGCGCTGGGCTCTGCGGACAGAGCAGTAAAGACAGCCGTGGTCTCTGCCCTCCAAGCTGTACTTCCGGTCAGGGAGCAAACCACAGGAAGGTCGACAATCAGAAAGCAAGACAACTGCAGATCGTGAAAAGTTCTCTAAGTTAAAAAAAAAAAAAATTTAAAGAAAGGAACAAGGAGAAGCTGTGCTCCTTCTGCAGATCAGAGAAGGCTCTCCAGGAGCCAGGTGGGTGTAGGGGGCTTCCCAGCAGTGGGACCCTCAGTACAGGACGGGAGGAAGGGCTGGGAGCATCCTGGGAGCAGCAAGGAGGCCAGCAGCAAAGGGGAGAAGGACAGGAGATGAAACATGTGAGTCAGGGCAGGCTGTGCCCTCACAGGGCTGTGGCCCTAATGGGAAGCTGAAATTTATTACAAGACCCGGAGAAGCAATAGAAGGGTTTTTAAGCAATGATTAGGGTGATGCACTATGCTAGTGTGCGCGTGCGTGTGTGTGTGTTTTAAATCACTGTAGCCGCTTAATAGGGGTTGGGTTTAAAAGGCAAGAGTGAACTAAGGGAGGTCAGGTTAGAAGGGCATTGGACTAGCCCAAGGGAGAGATGATGGGAGCCTGGACCAGAGAGGTGAAGATGGAACTGGGGGAAAGTGGGCTGATTACAGGTCAGTTTCACAAGTAGAACCAACAGGACTTGGTGGCGAACTGAGACTGAGATAAAGGTAAGGACTCCACGGGGACTGCTGGGTTTTTCCTTAAGCACCTGGGTGGCTGATGGTGCAACTTTCTCATATGATAAAGCCTGGAGGTAGACATAGATCTTGGCAAAGCAGTAACTGGGGACAGGGCAGCTTCGGGAGGAAAGACGGGATATAAGCCAGCAGTGGCTCTCTGGGGGGAGTGCCTCTATCCACCCCACCCCAACGCTTCCCCATCCTCCCTTCCACCTGGCCTGAGTGGCTCCCCCCCGGGAAGCCTCTTCCCTTCCTTCTTCAGCACCCAACGCTCCTTCCCAGCATGCTGTGTCTTCAGGGTGAGGAGGGGACCTGTTGATTCCTGTGCATGTTGGTGTCACCTTCACTTGCTTCTTGACCCTTAGCTGTCAGCACACAGACAAACTAAACCATTCTGAGATCTGCCAGTGTAGGATGGAGAAGGAGGGAAAGAAATTGGGGCTAAGAGAGCTAATCCTGTATAGAAAAGGCCTCCAAGAAGAATCTAATTCGAAAAGATACATGCACCCAAATGTTCACAGCAGCGCTGTTTACAACAGCGAAGACGTGGAAGCAACTTAAACGTCCATCGACAAATGACTGGATAAAGAAGCTGTGGTATATTTATACCATAGAATACTACTCAGCCATAAAAAGAATGAGATAATGCCGTTTGCAGCCACATGGATGGACCTGGAGAAGATCATACTAAGAGGAGTAAGCCAGAAAGAGAACGTCAAATACCATATGATATCACTTATATGTGGAATCTAAAAAAAAAAAGGCACATGTGAACTTATTTACGAAACAGAAGCAGATTCACAGACATAGAAAACAAACTTATCGTTACCAAAGGGGAAAGTGGGGAGGGATAAATTGGAACTTCACGATTTGCAGATACTAACTACTATATATAAAATAAATAAACAACAGGGTTCTACTGTACAGCACAGGGAACTATATTCAATATCTTGTAATAACCTATAATGATAAAGAACAGATATATATGTTTAACTCAAAATGCTATACACCAGGAACTAACACAGCATTATAAATCAACTACACTTCAATAATTTAAAAAATAAAATATTTTTTTAAAATTTTTAAATTTAGAGACAGAAAAGGCCTCCAAAAATATGGCCATCAGCAGAGTCAGTCCCACAAGCCCCAAGAAGTATGGAAAAGCCTCACCTTGGAACTGAGGAACATGGAGCCAGTGAAGGAGCAAGGTAAAGGCGCAGCCTCCTTGTGATTCTGAGCAGTGGTCTTATTGGAAGAACATTAATGAGCAGCCACAGGACAGGGGACAGAGTCCAACCTCAAAGGAAGAGGAAAGGAGGCAAGCAAGAGCTGGACAAGGAAAAAGTTGAGATACGCAGATTGGATCAACCCCTCCGAGGACAGGTATGTGGTCTCTTCTGATTCCAAAGGGCACCGCACCCCAGGCCACAAAAATGCCAGACCTGTCCATCATGGGTATCCAGCTCCTGCTCACCGAGTGCCCTCCGCGTGCCAGTGCCGTGGCCGACAGCAGCTTGGTGGGCTCAGCACTGCCCAGGAGATACGTACTTCAGCAGCCTCATTCTGTAGATGCGGACACAGCCTCAGGGCAGTGGCGGAGTTTGCTGGGGACCCAAAGCTGGGAAGTCAGGGAATCAGGAAGGGACCTCAGGTGTGTCTCCTTCCAGAATCCTCACCCCTCCCACCATAGCGTCTCACCTGGAGTCCCTGACACCTGTAACCCATTTTGGACACTCCAGGTGGGAAGCTCTGCCCCCCCAGACACCTACATGGGGCTACTTGTGGCTTTACCAATATCACAGCTTCATTTTGGTTCCCTTTTTCTGAGTCTTGTTGGGGACAGAATCCCAGAATGACCCGGCTTTATACTCTGACAGTTCCACTCTGTCAACTGGACAGTTAGAAACAGTGTCTGCCTCCTCCCCTCCCCCATGCCCATCCTCCCCTTTGAATCAGACCCTTTGATGCTTTATTGATGTAAAATATCTAGCATGTGTCTGGCACATGGTAGGCATTCAAAACATGTTAGCGGGGGAGGGTGTAGCTCAGTGGTAGAGCACGTGGTTAGCATGCATGAGGTCCTGGGTTCAATTCCCAGTACCTCCATTAAATAAATAAATAAATAAATAAATAAATAAATAAATAAATAAACAAACCTAATTACCCGCACCCCTAAAAAAAAAATTAAAAAAAACATGTTAGCTTAGTCCCCTCTGTCCCATCCTAGTGTACGTAGCAGGAAGATAACTTGATCACATGGCAGCAATATATCCTGGATTTTCCAGGTCAGTCCCAAATTTAAATCATTTTATCCTTTTCAGAGAGGTAACATTTTAAATTTGTAATTACATGAAATTTAAGTTTTAGAGAAGGGTTTATTCAGGTTTTACGCCGCACAGAATTCTGTGATGGCCCCCAGGAACCCCTCCTCCCGCCCCTACTGCTTTTTATATGCCCTTGGGAATTCCCGGGACTGTATCTAAGAAGTTCCAGTCTCTTAATCAGTCATGGTTGATCTTAAAAGAAGGAGATTATCCAGGTGGGCTTGTCCTTTTCAAATGAGCCTTTTAAAAGTGGAGAGTTTTCTCTGGCTGGTGACAGAAGAGAAAGTCGGAGATTCGACTCACCTCTGCTGGCTTGAAGATGGAGAGGTCATGTGGCAGGAAGAAGAGGTGGCCTCTAGGAATGGCGAGATGACCCGTCTGACAGCCAGCAAGAAGACGGGGACCTCATTCCTACAGCCACAAGAAATGAAATGACAAGAATGAATTTTGAACAGATTTTTCTCCAGAGCATCCAGGGAAGAACTCAGCTGGCTGACTGAGTTGTGATACCCTGGACTGGGAACTCAGCCAGAGAGCACTGGACTTCTGCCACACAGAGCTGTCAGCTCGACAGGTGAGTTTGCGGTGATTTGCTCCAGCAATAGAAAACTAATACATATAACTTGTGTAAAATTAATTCACTTTTAAGTGATCAGCTCAGTGAGTTCTGATAAATTTATGAAGTCATGCAGCCGCCGTCTCAATCAACATAGAGAACATTCCAATCACTCCAAAACCTCCCTCTGTATTCAGTTCTCGTCCTCCGTCTCCAGTCCTGAACTACATGTTTTTTGTTCCTATTGTTTTTTGCCTTTTCTGGAATGTCATATAAATAGAACATTAAATAGATAGCTTTTTGTGTTTGATTTATTTCACTTAGCACAATGCTTTTGAGATTCCTCTGCATTGTTGCATGTATCAGTTCATTCTTTTATTGCTGAGTAATACTCTACTGTATGTATGTATCGTAATGTATCACTTCACCTACTGATGTAGGTTTGGACTGTTTTCGATTGTTGGCAGTGATGAATAAAGCTGCTATGAATATTTTTTAAGTACAGTCAGTTACAATGTGTCAGTTGCTGATGTACAGCACAATGTCCCAGTCATGCATATACATACATACATTCATTTTCATAAGGCTGCTCTGAATGTTTGCATGAAAGTCTTTGGGTAGACATTTATTTTTATTTCTCTTGGTAAATATCCAAGTATGGACTGTGTCACATATTTGTGTTTCACTTTTGAGAAACTGCCAAACTGTTTTCCAAAGTGGCTGTTCCATTTTGCATTCTTATCAGAAAAGGATGATCATCAACACTTCATACTGCCAGACATTTAAATTTTAACCATTCATGTGAGTATGCAGTAATCTCTCATGAGATTTTATCTTGTATTTCCCTGATGACTAACGTGAAGTTTCTTTTCATGTGCTTATTTGCCATCTGTGTATCTTCCTTGGTAAAGCGTACATGCAGGTCACTTGCTCATTTTTTGTTTTTTGTTTTTTGTTATTTTTTTGGAATGTTCTAGGTACATGTCCTCTATCAGCTATGCATTTTGCAAATATTTTCTTTCAGTCTGTGGCTTGTCTTTTCATTTCCTTAACAGTGTCATTTGAAGGGCAGACATTTTTAATTTTCATGAAGCCCAATTTATCAACTTCTTTTATGGTTTCTGGTTTCTCTGTCATATCTAAAAAAAAAATCTTTGCCTTAATAAAGGTCACAAAACTTTTCTTCTAAAGGTTTTACCACAGTAGCTCTTTATATCTAAGTTCATGTTCAATTTAAAATTAATGTATTGTAAATGATGCAAGGTAATGGCAAGGGTTTGTTTTTTGCAAATGAATATCTAGTGTTCCAGGACCACTTAGTAAAGGAGTATCCTTTCGTCATTGAATTGCCTTTGTATCTTTGTAAAAAAAATCAACTGAGTGTGTATGTGTGAATCTATTCTGTTCTATTTACCTTTATGTCTATTTTTAAGCCATACTTATTGTATTAATTATTGTAATATTATAGTAAGTCTTGAAATTAAGTACTGTGAGTCTTTCAACTACTTTTTTTTTTAAATCATTTTGGCTACTCTAGATCCTTGCATTTCCATATAAATTTTAGAGTCAGCTTGTCAACTTCTATGAAAAGAACCTTCAGAGATTTTGATTGGGATTGCACTGAACCTAGGGATTAATTTGGAAAGAAATGATGCCCTAACATTATTGAGTTTTCCAATCCATGAACACAGTATATCTCTCTGTTTAAGTCTGCTTTAACTTCTGTCCACAGTGTAAAAATCTTAATTTTATGGTTCTACAGTTTTCAGTGTTCTGCATATATTTTGCATACATATTTATACCTTTCATCTTTCATCTTTCATCAGACATTCAACTATAAATATATGTTTATGGTTTAGTTTCAAACTTGCATCTTTTGATTTGCACCACCAAGTACATTCTACCACCCTATTGATTTCCTATCTGAGCAGATAGTAAGTGGAGAGAGATAATGACATCATGGAGCCATGGCTCCTGCTGTTGTTAGGGAGAGGTAGCAGAGGGCCCCCCAATAGTGAGGCAATGGCCCATTAGCATGGTGGTTTGGGTGAGAGCAAAGGGGAAGCTGAAGCTTAGCAGCCTGAAGAGGTCAAGCCATGGGTAGAAATCAGCATCCAGGAATGAAAGGAGCAAAACCAAAGAACAGCCAAGGCGAGAACCCAACAGAAATGAGAGCAGAAGTGTCCACTTACACAAAGTCATTACCTCCATTATTTGAATAGGCACATGGGTCAACCCAATCTTATCTTTCTGAGCTCTTGTCTGAACTCCTATCTCTTCTGAAAAGAAAATATCACAATATCATCAGGGTAGAGGGGTGTTTTGTGGAACCCAAGGGCAGGAGTATAGCTGGGTCTCAGAAAACACGCAAGCTTGTGGGACCCTCAGAAGGCCCTCTCCTTTTGCTGTCTCTGCATTCTGCTTCATCCTTCACTCCATTTCTACTGCTTTTTCTAGGACCACAACATCTCCTTAACTTGGGTGTTGGAGGCCCATCCAGATTCTTTGTCTGGATTTCAATTCTACATTTCGGGAAGAAAAGGTTCTGACTGGCCTCATCCGGTCAGGTGCTGCCCTTGGACTAAATTGTGCCTAGGTTTGGGGTCAAGTTGTATTAGCACAGCTGGTGAGAACCTACCATGTGGGCTGGGGTCCATCCTTCAGTTTTACCAACTCCTAGGCCAGTCTGTGTTGTTGTAAGGCTCAGAGTAGATGATACATATGAAAATGTGATGTGAAAATGGAAGGTACTATTACAATGTTCACAGCTGACATTTGTAACCATAGAGAAGTAGTTGAAGTCTAAATTGCTTTTGTGGTAATAATATGATTTTCCACGCATTATAAAGATACCGTGGGTATATAGAGTCCTGTAAACTGGAAACAATTTGCTTCATCTGAGATTTTATTTTAAACCCTTTTGCTTACAAAGGATGCAGTTACAGAAGGACAGGCTTCCCAAGACCAGGTCTCCTGATCTGCAGAGAAGAAGAGTCTCAGAATTAGTGGGGGACAGGGGCAGTCATTATTTGGCATTCCAAAAATTAAAGCAGAAAGCCGTTAAACACCAGTCAAGGAGGTTTGAAGGGGAAAGTGGCTGGATTTAAGTTTCCTCTATAGAATCTGTCTTCCAGAAAAGAAGCTGCCAATTGTTCACCCTGGAGAGGATGCTTTGTGTTGCTGGTGATAATTGTTCCTCATTAACGTTGCCATAAAGAAGCTTTGGTGTGCTGTGCACAGAGGTCGATGTGGCTGCTTTCTTCCAGTCACATGCAAATTATTTTAGACCATATGATTCCTGGGCTGCAGCTTTTTATTAAATTTCCTGAATCCTCCTACATTGTAAACAAACAAACAAACAAGCAAGAAAATGTAATTTAAAAAATACCATAAGCTTTCATTTAAAAATTTGTTTCAAGGATTCTCATGCTTGAGATTACAGCATCTATTTTTTTAGCTGATAAAGTTTTAAATTCCATTCTACTTTATACTTCAAAGTCAAAAGGCAAAGCAGATTAATTTGACTTGTAACTTGCTGCATTACCTAGAGTCAATTATTTAACTTCTTTGTGCTTTTAGGGGAGGAGAGGTAACAGCCTATGTCTTGAGTGTTTCTGGGACTTCAAGCATAAAAACCACGCTAGAGCACAAAGTCATTCACAGTAGAGTGTTTTTCTCCACCACAATGACAGTGCATTGTGGAGTTTTAATTATTAATGTGCTGTTCAGATGTGTCCAAATGCTTCTCCTTTAAAAGGAAAGTGGCCTTGGAAAACGGAGTAACTGGGATGACACTAGAGGGCCTTATGTTCATGGCCAGAAATTAAACATGGTGCCATCTTTCTGAGATCTATAAGAACAGAGATGGAGATGACCAAGGAAGAAAGAACCAAGTAGGAATAATCAGGTTAAACACTAAGAAGATCAAGAGTAAGTAAAAGATGTTAAGAGGAGACACACACACACACACACAAACACACACACACACACACACACAAAACAAAGAAAAAGAAAATGAGTAACCTATTTGGACCTCAGAATTAAAAGGAGAAAATTTCCCTGTGGATCTGTTGGTATATTCTACAGAAAAAAAGAATTAATCTCCACCAAAGGTATGCTTTTCTGGGAAAGTTATGGTGATGGATATTCTTGAAATGACAGCCAGTCCATTGGTCCACAAAAGATGATTTACTTAGTGGGAGCCAGGCAATGGCAGAGGAAACACACCTGGGGAACAAGATATACACCATCCTAATCCTTGAGGAGCTTCTTGTCTAGAGGAGAGAGAGATGTAAACAAAAATGACGGTGATGTTAAGGCTATAGAGAAATAATACAGGGTTCTTCCAAGAGCATATTAGAGGTGTACCTGCCTGCAGGGTGGAGTAGCTTGAGAAGGCACGTTCAGTGGCCCTGGATGAG
Organism: Vicugna pacos; assembly: GCF_048564905.1. Lineage (NCBI taxonomy): Eukaryota > Metazoa > Chordata > Mammalia > Artiodactyla > Camelidae > Vicugna > Vicugna pacos. The sequence continues at coordinate 26,711,875 of NC_132997.1, read as the reverse complement.
GAAAGGTACATCTGCATTCCTGAGCGCCCCTTGACTATCCACCAGTAAGTCCAAGTTGCAAGGGAAGTCCTCATTGGCAATTGTGGTTTAAAAGAAAAGGCTTTGAACTTGAAGTCAGACCAGCTCAGGTCCACCGTTAAAAGTTGCGGCTCTTGGTGGGAAGGGAATAGCTCAGTGGTAGAGCGTGTGCCTAGCAAGCATGAGGTCCTGGGTTTAATCCCCAGTACCTCCATGTGTTTGACTAAGACATTATGCTGTACACCAGAAATTGACACATGGTAACTAACTGTACTTCAATAAATAAATAAATAAATACCCAAATACCTCTCCCCCAAAATAAAATAAATAAGTATTTTTTAAAGTTGTGGGCTCTTGCATTTCCTCATCTCAATTTCCTTTCCCATAAAATGGAAATCATAAAACATTTCCATGATTCTAAGTGATTGGAAGATGCACCATCGATTTAATAAGAAATTTGCAAGGTAAGTGTGGAGAGAGAAGTATGTGTCGATTGCAGTCTACCTCCTGATTTCAGCAACATTAAAATGTAAAAATATAGACATTGTAAAGTTGTTGAGGAAATGTGATTGTCCAAAGCTGTTGTGAAGATGAAATTAGATTGTATACAAGAATATAACTTCACACTGTGCTGTGGACTGAAGGTCTGTATCCCCCCAAAATCACTTATTGAAATCCTAATCATCAGTGTTATATATTAGGAGAGGGGCCTTTGGGAGGTAATTAGGCCATGAGGGTGGTGCCCTTGTGAGTGGGATTAGTGCCCTTGTAAGGAGAGACATGAGAGCTTGCTCTGCCCTCCCCCTCTCCATGTAAGGATACAAGAAGAAGACAGCTGTCTGTCATCAAGGAAGGGTGTTCTCACCAGATATCAGATCTGCCACTGCCTTGATCACAGACCTCCCAGCCCCTAGAACTGTGAGAAGGAAATTCTGTTGCTCACACCACCCAGTCTATGACACTTTTGTTATAGCAGCCTCAACAGACCAGGACACACTGTCAAGTGCAACAGTGCAAATATTGTTACTTGCCTCACTCTCTGCATGAGGCCCAGCCTTTAATAAAATACTAATGACTTAAAAAATTGGATGCGCCATTCAATCTTGGCATCAAATTTCTTCTTGAGAGTCATTTTTTATTAAGTAGTATTAATTCCTAACAACTAATTTTCAGAGACTTTTAGAACCAAAAGGAAATTTCAAGTTCAATGAATTCTGTCCTCAAATTTTATAACAGAATAAGACTGGGAATCAGAGAAATAAAATTACTTTTCTATCTACATGTGGTACATGACTCAGTTGGGACCGAAAGAGGACTTTTTATAGATGGTGTTGACAACTGTTAGTAATTATGGTTATATACAGTGAAATATTGGAACGAGCTGTGTAACCTCAGTTTCTACAAAGCAGCTGGGAGGCCAGTCCCCCAAGTGAGCAATGCCTTAGCAACAGCTCAGTAGCTGATTCAGGTCATGGAGCTGGCATGGTGGGGATGGGGGCACATGGGAAATGCATAGGTGTAGAATTCTAAAATACTAGATGAGCTTCCTCTCCCTGGGAAACAAAATCATACTCAGCCTGAGTGTCAGAGTTGCTGGAACTGTAGGTCCTTTTTACAGACATATTTACATACCCCTCCAGGAGCCCTCCTGCGCTCCCCCAAGCAGTTTACCTTGAGCTGAAAATGACAAAGCAGAGGAGGTCTCAGGTACAGGACCGCTCGTTGGGGTTGAGGGGTGGGAGGCAGACCTGTTCACAGTGGAACCATAAGAGGTTATGACTTTCTTTGTAGTCACCAGGAGGCTGGGCTAGGCTACCAATCTGCATGCATGCCTACCCCCACATCTCTGACCCAGCGCTATGGCAATACTACAGCACCTTTCCTGAAGGATTATCAAAGCATAGCAGGCAGGATTCAGCTCATTATGGCTTTATCTTTAGAAAGCACATTAGGACAGCATTGTCACCATCCCCCATCTGGGGATACTGATGCCAGCTTAAATCATTGTTCTAAGCTCTCTGTAGCTGAGGGGAAGTCAGGTCACGTCTTTTAACTCTGTGTTGCTCTGTCTGGCACGAGGTTGGCCCAGTCTTCAACTTTAAGACAAACTGGAAACTGGCTGCTCAGCTCTGGGCAAAACTGAACTGACGAGTGGCAGAATTTTAGAGCAGAAAGTAGGATACGCAATCTGTATTTACGGTGGCTTCATTTAGTTCTCACACAGAAGTATTATTATAATACTGGTTGGCAGATGCAGGATCGGAGACTGGGAAAGCATCAGCCAACTGTTAGGGTGGGGCTGGGGGGTGACTGGTCAGTAAAGGAGCCGAGATTCCCACTTGGGATCCTGACTCTCAGTGTACTGTCAGGAGCGCATCACCACGCCGCTTCCCCAGGGGTCTACCTGCGGCTGCCCGTTTCTGAGGCGCCAGGCACCGCCAGGGCTGCAACTCTCACCTGCGGGGCACCGCCAGCCAGCGCCGCTCCATCACCCAGTGACTGGCAGACGCCCAGGCTCCCCGCCTGGCGCTGCGGCGCCTCTCCTGTCTTTGTCTGGAGAGCGCTGGAGAACCCGAGAACCGGGCGGAGGGGAGCGGGGCCGGGGGCGGGGCTTCAATATTCATGTCATTTTTAAACAAACGATTTCCTAATTTGTGTCTGTTTCGTGCCAGCGTGAAACGTCCGTAGGCCGAGCCGGCTGCGCTGCGAGCGCTTCCTTCTGCCAATCCCCACCCACGGCGCCCGCGGCCTCCCCACCCATCCTTCTCGGAGCGGAGAGAGCAGCCGCGCAGACGGAGCAGCCAGGGCCGCGGGCGGGAGGCTTTTCCCGCAGCTCCGGGCTGGCCTGGCAGAATGTGGAGATTTTTTCATTCATGAAACTAGCATCCCTGCTCGCTGCTTTCCCGCTCGCCCCACACAGCCCCACCCGCGGCAGGGTAGGCCTGGGTCCCAGGGATCGGTTCCGAGGGCCAGCGGACCTAAAGCGGCTCGTTTTCGCGTTTCGCCAGGAAGTCCCATTTTATAAATCCCGTGCCGCGTCCTCTCTCTGTATAGACGACAGACGTCGATCGCTAAGGAGCACTGTTGATTGAAAGGAAGAGACAAAATGGCTTGCGGTTCAATCCATAAATAAAACCTCACCCTTTGACTTCAGGCTGTCCGACATTTTGTGACTTGCATTTTTTGTCCCATCAGAGATTTAGGAAGTGACTGTCAACCGTGTTACCTACCCATGTGTAAACAACTGGCTTTTTCGGTCCCTGTTTTTACCCTTATATGGTGGTGGGTGGGAGCACCGGAGTGGGCAGGGGAGATGATGGCAGGGGCGGGGCTGGGCAGGGCGTTGCACTAATAAAAGATGCAATCTGCATCCAAATAATAGATTGTTATTAACAATGATCCTCTCTGTGAAACCCTTCAAATTGCCCCTTGACTCCCCTAGCAGCAAGAGGCGAGCCCTCATTCGCCGAGCTGACTGCTCCTTGCTCCTCCTTCCCTCCTCCCCACCACTACTCTCTGCTCTGGAAATTACAACTCCTCGGCGCGCGGCGCCGGGAGGAGGCGGCGACGGGAGGGAGGCGGGAGGGGATTCCCGAGCCAGCCGGGCGCTCGCCCTCCGCCCGCCGGCTGCAGCGTCGCGCGGCCAAGGTCAGAGGCTCCGCAGGAGCAGCAGCTGAGAATCAGAACAGCGGGTCAACCCTGGCCGCGAGGAGAAAGCCCCAGGGCGCATTGGGCCCGCGTTAGCAGCCGAGGGAGAGGGAGCCGAGCGAAGGTCTCTGGGCCGGCGGGGCCCGCCGAGTAGTCGCAGTGACCGGGCAGGTGGCGCCCCTCTGTCCGCGCGCGAGGAGCTGGGGCTCCACCTTCGGCTCCTGGGCGCTGTCCGTCTCCTCGTGGTGCTGAACCCAGCCCCACGGCCAAGCGGCCTGCTCACCCGCCTTCTCACCTACAGATCGCCCCAACTGGGGGCGGGGCAAGGGCAAAAGAGGCCCGTGGGCAGCTGCCCACTGGAGCCGAGGGGCTGAAAGAGGAGAGCTAGCGAACCGCAGCCCGGCAGCTGGTCCTGATGTGGAGAGGAGACGCGCGCGGCCGCCGCCGGCGGCGCTAGTGCTGATTCATCACCTAGAGCGTCTCGCAGGCCACCGCGAGGGCAGGATTCCGGCCCCGGACTCTGGTAGCAGGTTGAAGCCGCTGGTGCAGGAGCCTCGCGGGAAGGAGGTGAGGATCCCCTCTCTTCTCTTGCCCCCAGTCGTCTTAGGGCGGTGGCCCCAGGACAGAGAAAGGGGCGTGCCCCCGGGCTGTAAAGTAGTCATGCTCCTGTGATGCCCCCGCCTCCCATCTTACTGGTGCTAACCACACTTGTTCTCCTCTGCCTGTCTCCGGAGCTTGGGCCATTCCACCCTCCGCCCTGAGCAGCTGGCCCTGCCCGCGCAGCGATGGAGGAGGAGCTGAAGTGCCCCGTGTGCGGTTCCCTGTTTCGGGAGCCCATCATCTTGCCCTGTTCCCACAACGTCTGCCTGCCTTGCGCTCGTACCATCGCGGTGCAGACCCCGGACAGTGAGCAGCACCTTCCTCAGCCGCTCCTGCACTCCCGGGGCTCGGGGCTGGCCGCAGGCGCCGCCGCCGCGCCCCCTCTGGACCACGAGGCGGCCGCTGGCCCGGCCTGCGGCGGCGGGGCTGGAAGCGCAGCTGGCGGCCTGGGCGGCGGTGCTGGAGGTGGCGGGGACCACGCGGACAAGCTGAGCTTGTACAGTGAGACAGACAGTGGTTATGGCTCCTACACCCCGAGCCTCAAGTCCCCCAACGGGGTTCGCGTGCTGCCCATGGTGCCCGCGCCGCCCGGCTCCTCCGCCGCGGCGGCCCGGGGTGCCGCCTGCTCCTCGCTGTCCTCGTCCTCCTCAAGCTCCATCACGTGCCCGCAGTGCCACCGCAGCGCCTCCCTGGACCACCGCGGCCTGCGCGGCTTCCAGCGTAACCGGCTGCTGGAGGCCATCGTGCAGCGGTACCAGCAGGGTCGCGGGGCCGTGCAGGGGGCGTCTGCAGCCGCTGCCGTGGCCATCTGCCAGCTGTGCGACCGCACCCCACCGGAGCCTGCCGCCACGCTCTGCGAGCAGTGCGACGTGCTCTACTGCGCTGCCTGCCAGCTCAAGTGCCATCCATCCCGGGGACCCTTTGCCAAGCATCGCCTGGTGCAGCCGCCGCCGCCACCGGCGCCGGCGGAGGCCGCCTCCGCATCCCCAGGCGCCGCCCAGGGCGCCCCCAGCGGAGGTGGCGGCTGCAAGAGTCCGGGCGGCACCGGGGCGGGAGCGGCTGCGAGCAGCGCCGCCCGCAAGTACCCTACGTGCCCTGAGCACGAAATGGAGAACTACAGCATGTACTGTGTGAGCTGCAGGACCCCGGTGTGCTACCTGTGCCTGGAGGAAGGCCGGCACTGCAAGCACGAGGTGAAGCCGCTGGGGGCCATGTGGAAACAGCACAAGGTGAGCGCCCCCTGGGCAGGGCACGGGGCGCGGGTGCAAAGCAGAAGGTGCGAGGAGCAGGGCTTTGTCCTCTTCCCTGGAGAGCTGGCAGAGGGTTGGCCAGAGGGTCAAGAAGGAATTGCCTCATTCATTCGTTCATTCGTGCATTCTCTCATTAGTCTTGTGATAGACACTTAAATGAACTCTAGGTGCTCCGAGCTGGGTGATGGAGATGGGAAGGGCGTGGAAAGATAACATGCTAGGTCCCTACCTAACAGAGATTTTATGATTCTTCACAAAAGTCACCCAGAATGCAGAAGCAGGCCTCTTTCACTCCCAAAGTTGACTAATATTAGTTACCTTCATGGTCCCTCTGGATTTATGGCACCCATTGCCTGTTTCTTTCCCTAAAAAGTTTTTTTTTTAAGTGCAAGTGTTGCCACCTGCCTGCAGGAAAATGTCCAATAGCCATCTGTGCTTGGTTAATCTGTTCTGAAGGCAGGAAGGATTCTATCCCAGGCCTCGGTGGACAGATACACTGTTTATTCTTCAGAGCAGAACTCCCACCAGCTTCTAGAGCAGAAAATTTCCTACTCTCTGGACTGGTCTTCAGCACTTTCTATCCCCAGAATACCTCTCAGCTTAGAGGGGAGATAGGATTCCTCATGGGCCTTATTTGAGAATTTAGGTTGTACCCTTTTAAGAAGGGAGCATCATTCTCCCCCAGAGACCGTCTCTCTTACTGGAACTCTGCCACTTGTGGTGGGAATGTGATGGAGGACAGGTTAAGCTCTTAGTGAGACAGCCAGGCACCCTCATCGTGGGCTGCTGCAAGCCATCTTCCCCAGGAACTTGCCTGGGGATGCCCCCTCCCGAGTTAGAATAGAACAGCCTCTGCAGGCAACTTGCACACCCTCCCGTCTGACAGGGAAGGAGAGAAACCTTCAAAATCAGGTCAGATCCTTGATCAGGCCCCAAGGCAAGAGTGGGGTCAGCTTTTCTAACAAACATTCACCTTAATTTCCTAACCAAAGGCCAGGCTGAGCAACTAACTGGACTCCGGGAGCCAGGACCTCAACTGCATTTGCAAATTTGGGTGCCTGTCATCCGGTGTCCTTTTCCCAGTAAACTCTCACCCAATAAAGAGACAGGAGGTCTCCAAATCATGCAATAGGAATATGTATTCTTATTGAGGAGGAAAATCACAGGAAAATAAGGCAACTTGTCATTGTTCTGTTGTATCAACCAACTGGTAATAAACAAAAAGGGGGAGCATAGATGGGAGAAGAAGACACTAACCATTCGTGCTATAGATTTATTAAATACAGCTACTATATAATTTCATCTGCTACAATGTACATGTTAGTACTGTAACTTAATGTTTTCCAATAAAAAAATCAGAAAAGAGAACAAACAAGGAACACTTTAGAGATCCACCTTGGAGGGGGAAATGTGCGCAGTAGTTCAGAAAATGGCAACTGAGAATCAAATCCCTAGTTCTAGAGCTGTGGTTCTCATTTAGTGACAATTTCACTTCCCCTCCAGGACATTGCCAATGTCTGGAAACCATTCTGGTTGGCACACTTTGGAGGTACTACTGGTATCTAGGGGATGGAGTTCAAGGTGGCTGCTAAACAGCCTACAGTGCCCAGGAAACCTCCCCCAAAACAATGATCCAGAAAAATGTCAATAGTGCCTCTGCAGAGAAATCCTGCTGTAAGTTACACAGACCTGGATCCGGATCTCAGGGATGGTAATTCACTTGCCGTAGACTGTAAGCATTTAGGCACAGTTTTAAACCCACTGAATAATAATATGTAACTCAAATAATTGTCATAAGGAGGAATAGAGTGCTGTATGTTTAGCCTCTGGCACAGTGCCTGACTCACAGTAACCAATCTATATTTTTAAAATTATTTTTGTAGTCCTAATACTTAACGTCACTAAACTTGGAGGAAACTATAGGGCAGCAGAAAAGAGTGCTTATTTGACCTCAGGGGCTTGGTTACCTGGAGAAAACATGAGCTGGTAACTTTTGGTATGATTTATGTTGAATCCTAAAATAACTCTGAGCTAAATGAGAATGTCTGCTTGGGTGAGTTATCATATATGACATTTGGTTGCATATCGCTTCATGGTAATTGTCACTGCCTTGCTTATTTCATCTTTCACGTGAGAAGACATCATTTTACAAATAAAGGAATCTTTTGTAAAGAGGCTGTGATCAATTACCAAGACAAGAAGTATATGTTCACATTCAGGTTTTACGAGCTGGTAGATTACGAGCAGCCTAGAAGCCTAAAACTAATGCTGGGTGTTGCCACCCAAATATTTAGACTTAGTGAAGTGTAGAAAGCCAAATGAGTTGAGAGTCTGCAATCTTACAGGAGATTAAACCTCTTATCTAGGACAGTGAGTTGAATAATGAGCTATGTTTTCAAGAACCAAGGAAAATCATTGGCCACCCTTGTCTTGGTGTCAACGGAAATTTTATGACATTTCTATCTGAGGAAATATGGAAAGAATATATGATGTTTGCTCAGTAGAGTGGGACAGTTATCTATGCGAAACAGACTAAGCAGAATTTAGTATCTCAATTTATTGCCTTTGCTTCAGGGATCTGAGACATCCTCCTAAGTCCAGAATTAAGAATGCTATGAGATACAGCAGGTGCTGTTTCTCTAAAGCAAGGAAAGTCATTGAGTGCTTCTTATGGGCATCTCAACTAGTGGCTGGAAATCAAAAGAAAAGACAAATGAGGGAGCCCTGGTGGAGCAGGGGTCTAGACCACCTCTGTGAGTTGAGCAGCTGGCTACTGTTGAAAGATAAACTTGAATACTCAATTTCACACCCCCACCGTGGAAGTTTAAGTTCTTTAGTAAAACTTCAAGTCTCTGAATTTTTTGTTGTTGCTGTCATCCAAAAATCCCAGAATCCATGACAAAGCTTGGTGCACTACGAGAACCAGAATTGGGACAGAAATATTTCCCTAACATCCTGTGACTGGAGAAGCCTTAATCAAAGCTTTAATGCCTCTTTAGCATGGCTGGAGCTTGCCAACTAATTCGTGATTCTTAGGGGAAAAGATATGTCAGTGACACTGACATCTATGTTAAAACAAGATTGATTATCACCTTTCAGAAACAGTGTTAACACTTTAAGTCACAGCCACACACGTTTTTAGATAATTCTTCTGGAAGAGGGTTAATAATTTCAAAGAACTTCTGATGTGAAGAAACAATACATTGTGAAAGACAGAACAGGGAAGGGAAGCTTTCTTTCCACAAGAGCTTTTGTCTTTTTGCCTGTTGACGATGGAATTTTAATTTCCCTGAAGCCAGAGGGAAAGGACCACTGTGGGACATCCCTGCTCCTAGTGTGGCATGTCACAGAATGTCAGCAACAATTGTAACTCCTGCTGGGAGCAGACAGTGGACCCTGAATCAAAACGGGTGGGAGCTGATTCTCTAACTGAGGTAGGAACTGCCAGACAGGCCCTTCTGCAGAAGCCTTTGGAGAACCATGGACTTCAGAAGAGAGTCAAAGCGAAATTTCCCTGATATGCCAAGGTTACTATTCCCAATGAGTCAGCACTTCACAAGCGCAAAGGAGATGGGGAGGCCTGGAAATTACAGGAAAAACAAGACTTCAGGCTACTCGCATGTCCTAAGGTCCTGCCAGAGGGCACTTGGCTTCTCTGTGGCCTGGTCCTACCTTATTTTATGAAAGAGAGAAGGAAAGGCTTTTAACCTTTAAAGCCTCAGAGGGAAAGACTGGCTTCCTGAAAAGAGAGAACGTAAATGACAAAGGCAGAGCATGTGATCATAACTACATAATCATAAGTATAATTATCTGAGTATTTGTAGTATGTTACAACACAGGAATTAAATGCTGTTTGTTAAGAATTAGAATTACAGGAGTCGAGATATAGAAATTAAATATCATCTCCAAATTCCAATTTGCAAAGGAAAACACTTCTAACATTTTAGAGTTTTTCCTATTGTATATTTGTTTTCTAACTGTCATTTTAAAAATAATACAATATGAATATCTTTCCAGTCAATGTACATCATTTTGGATGGCTGGGTGCCATTCCATTGTAAGGATTTATTATTTTATTCGATCCGTAACCTGATGCTGATTTTTATTTAGATCGTTTTCAGCCTTTTGCTGTTATAAACATTTTTCAAGAGTATTCTATGCCTATACTCTTAATTATTTCCTGAGGTTAAATTTCTAAATCCTGAATTACTATGTTGAAGAATATCTGGCTTTAAAACATCTGGTTAATGTTGCCAGGTTGCCTTCCATGAAGTTAATACCTATCTTTTCTCCCAACAGCAAAATTACGTAAACAATGAAAAATTCATGTAGAGAGGGATCATGAAGGAAAATAATAAGATGGATTGTCTTGTTTCTAGTACTTAATGTTTTCTATTTTCACTATATTATTGTTAGAACTGTTTTTAAGAAGAGGATCACAAGTACCTAGACTTCTATATTTTTAACGATGAATTAATGACCTTCCTTCTCTCAAAAACAGATTTGAAGGGAAGTGTAGAGCTCAGTGGTAGAGTGTATACTTAGCATGCACAAGGTCTTGGGTTCAATCCCCAGTATTTCTGCTACCTCGAAAGGGGGAGGGAAAAGACCCCAGTCCTTGTCTTACCCAAAAGATAAGAACTCAGACGGGAGACAGAAGATCATAAAGGTTTTATTAGCAAAGGGAAAGCACACCTCCAGGAACGGGAGGAGGCTGATCCCAGGGCAGAGAGCAATGGTCTTTGTTTGCCCCCTTCTCTTATGCCCTCGCTTAGAGGTGGTCTCTTGGTTGATGGAGTGCTCAGTCATGCTCCTCCCCTTTTGGGCATGTCCTTACCAGTGATGCACACAGAAATTACAATGCCAATTATATTACAGTGAGCACTAGGTCATGTCTGGTTAGGTCCTTGTAGCTACTGCACAGTTCCCACTGTCAGCTTCTAACTGGTTTCTTGCTGGCGCTCATTTTGAGGAGGTAAAGCCCCTTTATGCTAAAGGTGGGCATACAGCCATCTTCTCCATCTTATCTGCCCGGGGTCCCTGCTTATCTAATTACCTAAGACTTCCATTTAAGTACTACTAATAATAAATAAATAAACACAAAGACCTCCCCCTACCAAAAAAGAAATCTTTAAAAAAAATTAGTGTAACACGCACAGCTACTGCCGAATTATCCCCTCTTGGGTTTTAAGGCCCAAGAAAGACCAAGCCGCCAGGGCGCGTCTAAGGCACTTTTGAGTGGTTTGAACTGGGGGAAAAGTTAAGCAGAAAGAATTGCTTGGCAACAGAAATCCTTCAGGGCCCCCAGAGCAGATGGCCCAGAATTACACACAATCTGAGTGGAGATCTGGATTTTTGGAGAAGTTGAATCTTTCACCACCTCTGAAGCTCTGGGAAATGAAGTGCATAAGCTGGTGGCTTCTGTTCCATCTGCCTGCCCCTGACTGGCTAAGAACCAAAGGCAAATTTGCATGGACCCCTGGGAACAGGAGCTGATTCGCGATAAGTGGAGGCTGCTACGTCTTCTGAAACCACATTTTGCCTTAACAGCAGCACTGTCTTTAAAGCCACCTGGGCTGTAGCCTGCCCAGTGTTTAGATTTGATTCCAAGCGGGTCCGCAATTTGGGAACAACTATTAGAAAGAACTCCTAGATTACAAGCTATGATGTACGTGCTTTCCTCATCACTCCACCCATCTGGAGAACAAAAAGTGGGTTTGAGAGAAGAAAGCAAGGGTCCCCAAACTTGAATTGCTTTTCTCTTCTCTTTGAAGACTGTCATGGAGCGTAGAGTTTCAGAATTTAAGAGGATCTGTTACTACTGATGAACGTATTTCATAGCGTATGCTCTGGTGGTCACGCCGTGGCTAAGGTATTGCATTCTCAGCCTTCAATGGGAGGTCCTTTATCTGAGTCAACATTTGTGGTGATGAGACCTTATTTGTAATGTCAACAAGATGGACTGTCCTAGAGGGGAGAGATCTCTTAATCTCTAAGACAGACTAGAAGGGTTGATAAACTGGCACATTGCTTATTTCTGAAAATAAAGTTTTGCTGGAACACAGCCATGCTCATTTGGTTGCATGTTGTCTACAGCATCTTTTGGCTACAGTTGCTTTTGGAAGAGTAGAGTAGTTGTGACAGAGATCTGTACTCTGCAAAGCTGAAAATATTTACTTTCTGGTTCTTTATGGGAAAAAAAAATGCTGGCTTGTAGACTAGGAGGACCTTGTGGCTGAAAGCGTGGTCTGCAGAGGCAGGAGCTTGGCTCTCAAGACCCGCCATAGTCCTACTAACTCAGGATTTGAATTTAGCAAAATCCCTAGTTGATTTATATGTATGTTAAAATTTGAGAAACCCGGATAGGAATGCCCTGGGGGCTCCAGGATGCTGGGCCCATCAGTCTAACTGTGCAAGTCGCTCTGGGTGCTGAGAGGTAACACAGTGTTCAAAGAACACCCGGCCCAGAGGGCAGGAACCTCTGAGGGATGGCGATGCTGGCTGAGCTCTCTTGGGCCAGAGCGTAAGTGTCCCAGGAGAAGGCAATTCCGGACAAATGCTCTTTGCTGCTTTCCTGGCACTGAACAGAAACATGTTTACTTTTGTTTGTATCTCTGGGTTTCTTTTTAGTTTGTGTTTTAGTTGTTCTTTAAAGAAGCAAGGAGAGAGGGCAGGGTATAACTCGAGGGTAGAATGTGCGCTTAGCATACACGAGGTCCTGGGTTCAATTCCCAGTACCTCCGTTAGAAAAAATAAAAAGTTAAGATGGCAAATTAAACAAACAAACAAAAAGAACCCAAGAGAGTGCTATATGCACTCTTTAGCCAGTTTTAAAGGGCCTGCCCAGGGTTGGGGGAGGTTGGAACTATCAGAACCATGGAATTGAAAGGAGCAGGGGAGACTCCAGATAGACAAGGCAGAGGCTCTGGCAAATTCACCCTGCTTCTCAGAATTCCCTCTTCCTAGGGTAGGCTGTTTCCTAACAGAGAGCTTAAATTCCAGCTTCCTCCTTTTGCAGAGAGGACTGTGAGGCCAAGGGGCTCGCTGCAGTCACCTAGCAAGTTGTGAAATGATCGTGGCAAAAGATGATCAAGTGTCCTCTTTGTACATTCTGATTAACTAAACAACCCCTCTGTGTCTTACTGGCAAATTGCACCAAAGTTATGTAAGTCAGAAAGCCATTCAATCCATGAATGAAGACACATGGATGGGTAAATTTTATTAACTACAATAGTCTGGCAGTTCCTCTCATTCAACTGCAATAGGCAGCAGAAAATGGGGAGAAAAAGGTAAGGAGGAGACAAAGGATCCTGTTTAGAACAAATAGCATAAAGGAGTTTGAGGGATGGCGGGAAGCTACAAGATCAAATGGTACTGCCTCTTCATTTTCTTATGTGGCGAAGGTAGAGGAAATGGTGAAGGTAGAGAAGGGACCACAGGACAGGAACAGGAGAGGTGGGGCTGGTGGTAAAGCTCAGGGGTCAGAAGGGGTCCAAATGACAGATACAATGGACCAGAACATCGACCCCTCCGGCGCTCGCCCCAGCAGGAGGGGCTGGCCTTTGGTCGTATGTCATCTGAAAAATCCTTCCAGACAGCGCATAGTTCAGAAAAATAGGTCAAGGTTGTGTTAGGAAATGTAGGCAAATATTTGGACTTATGACTTGCCTATTCCCCCAGTTCTTGTTTCTAGTCTGATTCTGGGTGATATCTAAAAAATAAGGAGACCAATACAATATGAATGCTCAGAAATGGCAGTCCTCTTTAAAACGAAGAACTGTGGTTTACATCGCTCGACAAATTTATGTGTTGCCAAATGTCTGGCTTCACCTGTCAGCTGAGCTGCACACCCACATAACTAGGTAATCCCTAGCGCTTACTGTGGACAACTTTAAAGTCAATGATGGGGGGGAGGGGTAGCTCAGTGGTAGAGCGTGTGCTTAGCACGCATGAGGTCCTGTGTTCAATCCCCAGACCTGCCATAAAAAGATATATATAATAAATAAATAAACCTAATTACCTCCCAACCTGCCCCCCCACCAAAAAGAAAGTCAATGCTGTCTCTTGACCAGTAAGTCCTTTCTCTGAACTTACACCTTTAATGAGCATTTATTCTTCAATTCATCTATTCAGTCAACACTTAAATCTTCCATGTCGGCATCATACCAGGCACCACTGTAAACTGTGAGGCCATGGAAGTGCATTTTTTTTTCTTTCAAAAAGCAGAGATCTAGTCACAGGAAAGAGAAAATTAACACGTGCACAAACAAGTAAATAAATTGGATAACTTCTGATAATGACAACTACTAAAGTGGAAGTAAATCAATGTGATGAAAAGCACTTGGCAAGACTTCTACACGGGGAGGTTGGAAATGCAGGACTCGAAGACGGGAGGAGAAGTAACCAGCACAGTCCTCAAGGCAGAACTTAAGGATCCCTGGGGCTTTCGACTTGTGGTGGCTGTCATGTCTCTGCTTCAAGCCAACTTCTGGGGTGCCAGTGTTTCCCTTTTTCAATCTAATAGATGCTTTCGATTGTGCAAATAGTCAGGTTTGGCTTTTCTCGTTGCTGCTAAAATGCTTAAGAGCCAAATATTTGGTGAGGTCAAAATAGATATAATTATGTTATAAATTTTGAGCCTCATTTCTGGCTCCATTGTGTGCCCCCACTCTTCTTTGTCTTTCTTAAAAAAAAATTGAGGGGGATGGGGAGAATATAGCTCAGTGGTAGAGTGCATACTTAGCATGCACGAGGTCCTGGGTTCAATTCCCAAGTACTTCCATTAAAAAAAAATAGGGGGTGGTTAGGTTTATTTATTTATTTATTTATTTAATGGAGGGACTGGAGATTGAACCCAGGGCCTCGTGCATGCTAAGCACGCGCTCTACCATGAAGCTAAACCCTCCCCCTGTTTTTCATTCTTTTAAGCTATGCAATCTATAGACCCTTGCAAGCTGGCTTAAATCCTTTTTGAAATAAATAGATGAATGCATAAACAAACAAGTGGCCAGCTTGAATAAAACCAAAGGGAACAAGAAACCTTTGGAAAAATTTCATTAAGATAGCCCCTTATTTCTGAGCAGTGACTAGTCACCGTTAACAAAAACTAAATGCTGCTTGGAAAGGCTCAGATCAAGGAAGAGAGATCTTCCCAGTCATGGGGACACGTGACTTCTCCTTCCTCTCTCTTAGTCCCATACAATAAAGAGACTTTAAAATGACTGCGCTTGGTCTTGGCAATAAAATCATTCGTCCTGTTTCACATCTTTTGTGTGAACCTCACCACATACCTCAGCCTGTATGGAGGGTGTGATTAGCATCTCTCAAATTGGTTTCCTTTACAACTATTTGCAGCTCATCACTTCTGAATATTTGTCCTCCATATAGCCTAGCAGGGTTCTGCCCCTGTAGCTTGTTGGGAATATGAAGATGCACAGAGGAGAAAGTCATGGCACAATGAAGCCCAGAAGACCCTGTTGGGGTCAAGGGGGTAGTCTGGAGCCACAAGAGCTTTGAGATTTTAGCCTGTGTACAAGCCGACAACGTGCACTTGCCACGGTTCATAGATGTAGGCTAGAGACGTGAGACTCCTGGGTCAGAAACGGAGACCAGTTTATTACGTACAGCTGTAGCGGTGCTCAGAGCATCAGCACATTCATGCCAGTTCCCCAAGCCCTGATTCCCCTAGAGTGATGTGAAGACAGCCAGGTGACACCTGCACACACAGTAGGTTGCATTACAGGAGAGGAACCTGAGCTTAGGGAAGTGAAACCTTTCACAAAGGGCAGTGAGCACAGGCACTTTTCTCCAGAGGGAGACAGCTTGGAAGTCCATGGTCCAAGGTTGTGGTCTATGCAGACATCCTTGGAAAGACAGTCCAGAACAAAGAAGAATCAGGGCCTCACTGGCAGGACTTGCAGAAACACAAGAGAGTAAAATTATCTTCACAGGAAGATTAAATCAAAATTCAAATCACTCCTCAACTGATCTCAGCTTGCATACCTTATGGGTGACTTCTCCAGGCTTAGAATTTCTTGTTTCAGTTAGAATAACAAGTTTCAAGGCCACCTGAGGAAAAGACGTGGGATCCATGCTGTCATTGGTCAGGTTTCTTGCTCCTTTGGTGTTTCCTACATGGGATGTTGATGGTGGTGGTGATGGTGGTGGTGGTGGTGGTGGTGATAATGGTGGTGGTGATGATGGTGGTCATGGTGGTGGAAAAATGTCCATGATGTGGCCCACATGAAGTGTGAGTCACAGCTGTACAGTTAAGGTGGCTTTCATTCCTGAGTTTATGTGTGTCTCCTTTAGTACGTGAAGGACAAACAGCATCTCATGACCTCTGTATTATTCAATCAAAACATTCCACTAGATAAGCATTCATTGGGCACCCACTGTAACCCACAGGCCATGTTGAGGGCTGTAGACACACATGAAACAGGCCACAGAGAGCTCACAGCCAAGTGGAGGGGAGGGATAATTTTACATCCCACCCAACGGTTGTCCAACTCATATTAAAAAGTAGAATGAGTGCCATGCTTGTCCATTGAATAAACTGATGGGGAAAGAGAGAGGGGAAGGCAGCTAATTCCACGTGGAGATTTGGAAGGGGAAGGGAAGAAAGGAGTGAGGGGCAGGGGGAGGAGAAGATGATGTTTGATCTGGGGTTGTGAATAGTGAGTAGGAGTTTTATGCGTTAGGACAGAAAGAAGAAACTTAAATGAACAGCATTAGGTGAGGTGCTAAGAAAGATACTGAAAATCCAGTTCCTACTTTCAAACAGCTCATTAACTGCCAGTAGAGGATCAGGGATGAGCATATAAAGCAGAGGGACCCTGAGAACTATGACACCACTTTGATAAAAGTGACAGAACTTGAATTACCCATCCTTTAGCATCCTTTAACAGAAAACAGTACTAGATCTGGAGACAGTGGTGAAAGAGTGAAAGGATAAATGGATTCCAGAAGCCACATTTAAGGGGACATCTAGCTTGAGAGGCTAAGGAAGGTGAAACGTTAGCTTATTTGAATTTCAAAGGACAGGAATAGCCCGGCTATAATCCTTTTGCAGGTTCTTGTAAATTTTCATCATTCTCCCAGGTTGGTATGTTTATCTTGTTTGCCGGTAAAACCTAGCAGCAAAAACCTCGCAATTTGCTTTGCTAAGTTAAGGGGATAGAGATGAGGAGAGAAGGGGAAAAGAAGTGAGGACAATGGAGGAGAAAAGAGAGCTAGGAAAGGACTTGGGAAGAGGTAGATTCAAAAGCCCACCTCGCACTGGTCATTAGCTCTAGGCTTTTAGATGAACGGGAAGGCTTTTATGTTCCTTCTTCTTGCGAAAGAAAGAACAGCACCGGAGCACAAGTAAGGATGCTGAAAGTGTATGGGACCAACCGCAAGTGTAAACGGATGCAGAGCAGAGAGTCAGACCAACAGCAGACAGCGGGGGAGCCTGCACGGAGGAGACTGGAGCTGAGTTGGGTTTCAAAGTGTTGGAAGGAACTGGAGAGGTGAAAGGAAGGAGGTATCTTAACAAAAAGGCAAGTGTTCTTTGCTGTCACTTGACCGTGGAGAGAAAACTCTAAGACAAGTTCCCATCAGACATGATTGTCACAAGAAAACATTCTAGTATGATCCCCAGTGACTGGAGTCGGCTTGATCCCAGTGAAGAGGCAGTTCTGGTTGCCAGTGAGTAGAGAGTGTCACCTGGCTTTGTCTGTGAGTGGCCTTGGTACATGGGCAAAGTCAAGATTCTCCTCCAGGGGCTTCGTGCACCTGCCATCCCATCCTGGGCTGGTTTGCTGCCATCAGAACAGGACGGTAACTACTCTCTGGTCTCTGATCTTTCTTCAAGCACACGTGATCGCTCTGTGCCCAATTCTACTTTTCTGCCAAGTGGGTGTTCTCAGTCGCCATGACACTCACTCTCATACTCCAGACAGCTTGAAAAATAAAATCCCTCCTGATTAGACGTTCCTTATTTGCATCCATTGGTGGTATCTTGTAGCTAACGGAGACTTTCAGGTTCTCTTATTTTATTTAACCAACTTTTTACAACATGGCCATAAATAACACTGTACTTTGAAACGTCTTGGCAGCAAGGACTGTGTCTTAGGTCTCTTGGTGCTCCAGTACCCAGCAGGCTGTGAGAAACATCTGTTAATAAACAAATGGTGACTTAACACCAAACTGCATTTTAACATCAACACCATGAATGACTATTCCGGTGCGGCCCCTTTTAACTTCACAGTGACTCACAGAACAGAGTGATTCATGATGGAGGGAGCGTTCCAGGGGACAGTAATGGAAAATGAGGGAAGGAGGAATTATGCATTTTTCTGGGCCCCTTATTGAAAAGAGCCAATCATACTCATTAGGGGATCTTGTCTTTAAGATGCTATTCTCAACTGCTGCATGTCTCTCAGGGTGCCATCTTCCTCTCCTGCCCGGCTCTCAAACACTCTCCTGCCAAATCTGCTGTGGTGGCATCAGCAACAGAGGATGGAGAGAGAAGGTGATGGTAGGAAGAGGGGTTGGATGACCCAGAGGGAGGAAGAAAAATGTCACATGTTTTAATATATTATTTAATTTTAATTGTCACAACTCAGGAGGCAGTATAATCCCCAATGTGCAGATTCCATAGGAGAGTGAGGACTTGCCCTAGAGCACCTGGCTAGTAAGGGAAAACCAAATGGTCCAGAGACCATTTTGCTAGGTTTTCTTATTTGCTCAAAATAGTGTCTGCCCTCCCATGGGAGAGTTATACCTCTTGCCTCGCTGATATAAGACTGGGCCATGTAACTAGCTTGGGCAAATGAATTGAGGGTGGAAGTGATAATGTGCCACCTGCCAGGAGAAGCTTTAACACCCAGGGTGAGTTTCCAAAGTAGCTCCTTTTCCTCTGCTATGAGGTTAGGATGTCTCAAATAGGGGGTGCTCATTTAGCCTGGATTCTGCAGCAAAGAGGACATGAAACAGAGATGCAGGGACCTGCGATGGCCAAGCGATGTGAGCCGGAAGTAAACCTGTGTTGGTGGAAGCTTCTGAGTGGTGGGGGATGTTTGTTGCCTCACTTACCGAGTTTAGGCTGTCTGATACAAGCACACTCTTCATTTGACTGTGTTGCCTTTCCTGCCTGAGTCTTGCCCTGGTTATCGGTCAAAATATTTCTATCTTTTCATTTGGTTGCAGAAGAATGAGGAAACGTCCCTTAAATCTAGCAGTGTTTGCTACTAAATCCATACTTAGATTTTTTTTCAGACGTGATCCTTTTTTTTTTTTTGGAGGGGTGCCTTTTTCCATGATCCCTCAATCTTAGAGAGACAGGCATTCCCTGTCACACATACAACTCCTGGAATCAGGAGTGCTGTCCAGAAGTGACTAAAGACTGTCTTTTTGGATTACTTGAGTCTTCTTTGATCTTCTTTTCTTTATCTTGAACTTTTTTTCTGGATAGTTTTATTTGGCTTAAAATCCACGTGTTCTGTTATGGTAGAAACATAAATCTAGCACTTTCTGAGCAAGTTTAGAAGTGATAGTTCGACAACGTATTGAAAAAGTGGGCCGAAGACCTAAACAGACAGTTCTCCAAAGAAGACATACACATGGCCAATAGGCACATGAAAAGATGCTCAACATCGCTAATTATCAGAGAAATGCAAATCAAAACAACAATGAGGTATCACCTCACATCAGTCAGAATGGCCATCATTCAAAAATCCACAAATGACAAATGCTGAAGAGGGTGTGGAGAAAGGGGAACCCTCCTACTCTGTTGGTGGGAATGTAATTTGGTGCAGCCACTGTGGAAAACAGAACAGAGGTGCCTTAAAAATCTAAAAGTAGAGTTAATATATGATCCAGCAATCCCACTCCTGGGCTTATATCCAGAGAAAATGCTAATTCAAAAAGATCCATGCACCCCAATGTTCACAGCAGCACTGTTTACAATAACCAAAACATGGAAGCAACCTAAATGTTACTAGATAAACGACACTAATGGACCCCCTTATGAGAATGAGAAGCAACCCTGCACCCAGGGGTGTATGTAGTGATCAGAAGCCAGTTCCCGGTGATCTCACCCATCGGGCCTGCCTCTTCTTATTTTTGACCTCAGCATTAAGTCCCGGCCAAGGAAGTTCGGTTGGTGGCGCAGATAAATCAACACTGACAGCTTGAAGATGCCTGTTGACAGGTTGGACTGCTCGCCCTGCACGCCTGGGGCAGGAGCTCACCAAGAACTTCTAAGCCATCAGCCCTCGGGGAAGTGGGAGTCGGAAGCTGCGCTGTGCTTGGGAAGAGGAGGACTCTCTCCATCTCTGCCTCCAGAGGGACTAAATTCATCCAGAGGCAGCACAAATCCCTAATTACAACATAATCTCCTCCTGTTTGTTTAGCCTCCTAGCCAGTTAGAGTTTTCTGTGGCGAGCAAAAGAAACCAACTCTGATTAACTTGAAGAAAATTTATGGGAAAAAAGAATACCTTTTTCTAAGCGCTCACAGAATCCATGGGAGTCTTGAGAGCCGGGTCCATAATTAGAGCCGCAGCGACCACACACAGCCCTGCACATCTCCGAGCTTTCCTTCTCAGCACTTAATTTATCAACTCACTCAGTCCCACGATAACACTGCAAGGAACCTCCCGCCACCATCCCCCTTATTATGGTTGAGGAAAACAGAGACAGGAAGAGATTTAACAATTCGCCCAAGGTCACAGAGTGTCTAAGTCACATCCAAACTGGCACTTGGTGCGAAAGGCTTTCCCAAGCTCCAAGAAGCAGGAGCTGTGACAGTGGTCTGAGAGCAGGCGTCTGCTCAAGGAACTATGGAGCAAATGCCTCTGTGTCTACGCTTCTTTGTCCCTTTGCTCGGGTTTGAATTCCAAGGAGCTGGCATACCACTAGCTAGATCAGGTCTCCTGCTCGCCCCTTGCCAGGGCGAAGGCAGTGGTACTGTGTGACCCTGACTGCCGTCCTATCAAACTGCACCTCGTGGGGAGGAGGCAGTTTCTCTAAGCAAAGCGAGAGTAGTTGGGACAGATAATTGATGGTCGATGGCAGGGAAAAGGCGGTGCCTGCAATCGCCTGGAGAGGTCCCCTCTGGGGTCTCGTCATCCTGAGAACCACCCTCACTCAATCACCTGCCCCTGAACCCAGGGCTCTCCAGGCCACTCTCCCTTAAACCTCGAGATAACCCTCGGGGTGCGTACCACTACCCCTACTTCACCGTGAGGACGCAAAGGCTCACGAAGAATCTTAGTCTCATAAAATCAGGGTTTGAATTCAAGCCCTAACACCAAAATTCTGGGGTCCCTGTGTGTACATGCGGCAGGGCTTCTGGACACATGGCCGGCAGCTCCCGGGGGGTCAGCCGGATCTGCTCTCCAGGCTGGTTGGGGTGAGGCTGAGCTGTGAGCTGAGCCCCTGGGAAGCAGAGCCCCTTGCCTCCCATCCGCCAAAGCCTGAGTGGCTGGCTCAGGGGGAAATGTCCATCTGCGGGAAATTCCGGGTCAACCCAGCCACCGCGTAGTGACCCCACGTCCTCTCCTGGCCAGCCGCCACTGTTGTCAGGGTTCACATATCCGTTATCTGAAACCTTTGTGAGAAGGGGCCCTCCGTCCCTGCACCCCACCTGCCCACTTTGGAGGAAGGAAAAGGAAGGAAGGTCAGAGGGTAACAGGCTCTAAGTTTACTCAAGTGAAGTGGGGGGGGAGACTCTAAAAATGCCCAAAGGAATGGCACTTGGGAGACCCCACCAGGGCGGGACCTCAAGGAAGAAGCAGGAATGGGCCAGGAGGACCAGGTGGCGAGACGGGGCCACAACAGGCACAAGGCATCAGAGCCCCTGGGAGTGGAACTAGGTGCCGCCTATGGCTGCTCCCCAGGGACCCCACCCAAGGAAGCCAAGAGCCACCGCTGCTTCTGCTGGCCCGAATCCAGCCAGTTCAGAAAGCACTCCTGAGCACCGGTTGTGTGCAGGCCCCGTGCTAGGCACACAGATGATCAACCTCTCACTGGAAGAGTCTCGGTACAGTGAGGGCACGTGGACAAGTAACTGGGTACAGGACAGACGGCAGTAAGTCTGGCAAGTGGGGGTAAGCAAGGGGCCAAGGGGAACAGAGGAGAGGGGGTCTGGGAAGACTCCATGGAAAAGAGGACATAGCTGGACTCCGGCAAGCTGACCTGGGACTCAAGGTGGACATAACGAGTGGAAGTGACTGCAGGGACAAGGGTCACGATCGGGGGAGCAGCGAGGAGAGCGGATGTGTGGGAAGGTGGGTGCTGTGTGCAGAGTGCCCCAGGGAGGGAAGGGGTGCTGACCCCCCAGCTTCCGCCACCGCAGAAGCCAACAGACGTCTGCTGATGAATAAACCAGTGACCAGGGGAAGGTCTTGACAGCCAGGCTGAGGAGCTCCCCCCTTGTTCTGCAAGAGCCCCAGGGGCCGGGAGGAAAGACATTCCAGCAAAGACAGAATTCTTCACTGAAGGAGGAGTGCATTTCCAGGCAGGGCTGAACGGATCAGGAGACCCCCTGGTTTATGATGTAAACAGGATATCTGCGAACCTCCTACTTCAAACCCTTTGTGTCAGTCGCCGGGGCTGCGGTATCAAAGTACAGACGGCCCTCTGCATCTGAGAATTCAGCCAACCGTGGACGGAAAATAGGACAAAATTCCAGAAGGTTCCAAAAAGCAAAACGAATTTGTCACAGGTTGGCAACCATTTATGTAGCACTGACATTGTATTGGGTATTATAAGAAATCTGGAGATGACTTACGTGGGACGATGTGGGTTACGTGCAAATACTGCAGCATTTTATAGGAGGGACAGTGCTGGAGGCCGGAAGTCTGAGGTCAAGGTCAGAGGGTGCTGAAGTCTTTAGGGGAGGATGCATTCCAGGTCTCTCTCTCCCAGCCTGTGGTCCTCCTTGCCTTGTGGCAGTGTAACTCCAACCTTCATCTCTGTGTATGTCTGTCTCTGTGTCCCCATTTCCCCTTTATATAAGGATACCACTCACATTGGATTAGGGCCGACCCTACTGACCTCATTTTAACATGAGTATCTCTGTCAAGACCCTGTCTCCAACTAAGGACATATTCTCAGGTGCTAAGAGTTTGGGACTCCTACATTTTTTTTTAATTTATTGAAGTATTGTTGATTTACAATGTTTCAGGTGTACAGCAAAGTGATACCATTTATATATACACATACATATTATTCTTTTTCATATTCTTTTTCACTATAGGTTATTACAAGATATTGAATATAGTTCCCTGTGCAGTAGGTCCTTGTTTTTCTATTTTATATATAGTTGTGTGTATCTGTTAATCCCAAATTCCTAATTTATCCCCTCCCTTTCCCTCTTTGGTAACCATAAGTTTGTTTTCTTTGTCAGTGCATCTATTTCTGTTTTGTAAATAAGTTTATTTGTATCTTTTTTTAGATTCTCTATATAGGTGGTATCATATGATATTTGTCTTTCTCTGTCTGACTTAATTCACTTAGTATGACAGTCTCTAGGTCCATCCATGTTGCTGCAAATGGCATTATTTCATTCTTTTTTATGGCTGAGTAGTATTCCATTGTATAAATATACCACAACATCTTTATCCAGTCATCTGTTGATAGACATTTAGGTTACTTCCATGTCTTGACTATTGTAAATAGTGCTGCTATGAACATTGGGGTGCATGTGTCTTTTCAAATTAGAGTTTTTGCCCTTTCCAGGTATACGCCCAGGGGTGGGACTGCAGGGTCATATGGTAAATCTTTTCTTAGTTTTTAAGGAGTCTCCATACTGTTTTCCACGGTGGCTGCACCAAATTACACTCCCACCAACAGTGTAGGAGGGTTCCTTTTTCTCCACACCCTCTCCAGCATTTATTACTTGTAGACTTTTTGATGATGGCTATTCTGACCAGTGTGAGGTGATACCTCACTGTAGTTTTGATTTGCATTTCTCTTACAGTTTGTGATGTTAAGCATCTTTTCATGTGCCAGTTGGCCATCCATATATGTTCTTTAGAGAAATGTCTATTTAGGTCTTATGCCCATTTTTTATTTTTTTTAATATTAAGCTATATGAGCTGTTTGTATATTTTGGAAATTAAGCCCTTGTCAGTCTCATCGTTTGCAAATATTTTCTCCAATTCTGTAGGTTGTCTTTACCTTTTGTTGATTATCTTTTCTGTGCAAATCTTTTAAGTTTATTAGGTCCCATTAGTTTATTTTTGTTTTTATTTCCATTGCTTTAGGAGATGGATACAAAAAAAAACATTGCTGTGATTTATGTCAGAGTGTTCTGCCTGTGTTTTCTTCTAGTAGTTTTATAGTATCTGGTCTTATATTTAGGTCTGAATCCATTTTTAGTTTATTTTTGTATATGGTGTTAGAGAACGTCCTAATTTCGTTCTTTCACATGTAGCTGTCCAGTTTTCCCAGCACCACTTATTGAAGAGATTGTCTTTTCTCTATTGTATATTCTTGCCTCCTTTGTCATGGATTAATTGACCGCAAGTGCATGGGTTTATTTCTGGACTTTCTATCCTGTTCCATTGATCTATGTGTCTGTTTTTGTGCCAGTGCCATACTGCTTTCACTCCTGTAGCTTTGTAGTATAATCTGAAATCAAGGAGACTGATTCCTCTAGCTCCATTCTTCTTTCTCAAGATTGTTTTGGCTATTTGGGGTCTTTTGTGTTTCCATACAAATTTTAAAAGTTTTTGTTCTAGTTTTGTGAAAAATGCCATTCGTAATTTGATAGGAATTGCATTGAATCTGTAGATTGCCTTGGATAGTAAAGCCATTTTGACAATGTTGATTCTTCCAATCCAAGAACACAGTATATCTTTCCATCTGCTTGTGTCATCTTCAGTTTCTTTCATCAGCAGCTTATAGTTTTTGGAGTGCAGGTCTTTTGCCTCCTTGGGTAGGTTTAGTCCTGAGTATTTTATTCTTTTTGATGTGATAGTAAATGGGATTGTTTCCTTAATTTCTCTTTCTGAAATTTCATTGTTAGTGTATAGAAATCCAACAGATTTCTGCATTTTAGTTTTGTATCCTGCAACTTCACTGAATTCATTGACGAGCTCTAGCAGTTTTCTGGTGGCATTGTTAGGGTTTTCTATGTGTAGTATCATGTTATCTGCAAACAGTGACAGCTTTACTCTTCCTTTCCAATTTGGAGTCCTTTTATTTCTTTTTCGTCTCTGATTGCTATGGCTAGGACTTCCAAAACTATGTTGAATAAAAGTGGCAAGATTGGGCATCCTTGTCTTGATCCTGATCTTAGAGGAAATGCTTTCAGTTTTTCACCATTGAGTGTGATGTTAGCTGTGGGTTTGTTATATATGGCCTTTACTATGTTGAGGTATGTTCCGTCTATGCCCAATTTCTGGAGAGTTTTTTTTTTTATCATAAATGGATGTTGAATTTTATCAAAAGCTTTTTCTGCATCTATTTAGATTATTGTATTGTTTTATTCTCTAATTTGTTGATGTAGTGTATCCCATTGATTGATTTACAGATGCTGAAAAATTCTTGCATCCCTGGGATAAATCCCACTTGATCTTAGTGTATGATCTGTTTAATGTATTGTTGGAGTAAATTTGCTAGTATTTTGTTGAGGATTTTTGCATATATGTTCATCAGTGATATTAGCCTATAATTTTCTTTTTTTGTAATATCTTTGTCTGGTTTTGGTATCAGGGTGATGGTGGCCTCATAGAATAAGTTTGGAAGTGTTCTTTCCTCTGCAACTTTTTGGAATAGTTTCAGAAGGATTGGGGTCAACTCTTCTCTAAATGTTTGGTAGAATTCACCTGTGAAGCCATCTGGTCCTGGACTTTGTTCATTGGGAGATTTTTAATAACTGATTCAATTTCAGTACTGGTAATTGGTGTGTTCATACTTTCTGTTTCTTACTGGTTCAGTCCTAGGAGTTTGTACCTTTCTAAACGTGTCCATTTCTTCTAGGTTGTCCATTCTACTGGTGTACTGTTGTTCATGGTAGTCTCTTATGATCCTTTGTATTTCTGTGGTGTCGATTGTAACTTCTCCTTTTTCATTTCTGATTTTATTTTTAATGAGTCTGGCTAATGGTTTATCAATTCTGTTAATCTCTTCAAAGAACCAGCTTCTAGTTTGATTGATTTTTTTCTACCTACATATCTTTTTAGGCAGACATAATTCAACCCATAACACCTCGCCTTGAGGCTGATCCAGGGTGCAGCTGAGTTGAGCAGTAACTTGACTGTGTGAAACACCAAGCAGCCTTCCCCGGCTCAGTGCTCCCGAGACCAAGTGAAAGCTGGGGTTAGGAGAGGTGTTGCTTCTCTCCTCCTGCCAGAAGCCAGCTTTCCCATCGCGCTCCCACAGCATCCGTGTCTTCCTGATCAGTAAGCCCAATCAGGATGCTCATCTTAACAGGAGTATGAATCTTGAACAGAAGAGAAACCTAAGAAAGGGAACCTCAGAAGTTGTTCAGGCAAGTGACAAGGCTGGGTGATCACCATTGTGTTAGTTGCTTGTGTCCCAGTATCTGAGTCCTTACTTGGCAGGAGGGAGCATTTAAGAAGATGCAGGGAAAAGATCTATCTCCATCGATTCAAACTCCCTCCGCAGGGAGTAGGATTTGACCATAGGAAGGGGAGGCAGCCACCTGATTGGATGGAAAATGAGTGGTCTTCACGCTCAGGCCTCTCAAGACAGTGCTTAGAAGTTAGTTTCTCTGCTTTATCCAGAAACTGCTGGCTTTTGATTTTCTTAAACAAGTCCACCATATTTCTCTTGTATTACTGCTGTTCTGTCAAAGGATTAGGACATTTAAAATTCTTTTTAGGGCTTATCATCAGCCATGAATTTAAAAAATCGACACCTCTGGCTGAGTGGAGGAGGAAGGGGTGGGGAAATGCCCAGTGGCCCATGCAGCCCCGCTCCACAGCCTCCTCTTCTGTGCTCAGTGAGTGTGCCAGACGCTTGGTGAACGTTCCACTGCCCTTCCAACGTGTGCCCCACCTCTGCTGTCTCCCTAGGGGGTATCCAGCTGCAGAAGGCAATGTGGGAAAGGCAGGTCAGGAGGAGGCCAAGGGCCCCAGAAGCTCAGGAGCAAGAATGGTCAGCTCTCCCAGCAGGCTGTGTGCAGAGGCTCCTGGCGGTACTTCCCAAGGGAGCCCAGGAAGGTGCTCCAGCTGTTGGCAGGGTGTTCAGGAAAGGGGGAGTAGGACTGGGTGGAGGAACCCTCTGGTCTCCCAGCAGAGGCAGGGAGTGGGAGGATGTCACAAGTTCCATCTAGTATGACTAAATTGGGGCAGGATCCATGGTAGTGGTTAACCAGAAACAGTTAACACCCAGGAGTCGTGAAGAGAGTTTTGATCTGCAGGGTAGGGTTGGCCTGCCAGTGCCCAGTACCATCTGGGGGCTCTGTGCCCTAGAAACGCTGGGTTCAGAGTGGCCACATGGCCATTTTAATTAAGCCCAGTGTGAGAGAAGATTGAGACTCGAATAGCTCGGGGCAGCGAGTCAGACCAAATCTCGAGCAAAATCAGTCCATGGACGTGGGTCTCTGTGCGCAGTGTGAGGCTGACTGTCTCCCGTGGGCCGCGCATCTCAAAGAGTGAGATGCGCCCTAGAGAGGGTTCAAAGGGCACATCCCCTTTGGGGAGGGTAGCAAAAGCCTCCAGAGAGGGTGGCATTTGGGAGCCGTGTCTAAGGCCCTTGGTGTCTAACCTGCACTTCTGTCCGAGAACAAGGACCAAGTTTAAAAGGAGGAACTTGGCCTCTTCTCCACAGAGACTATGGCAAACATGACAATTATCTCTGGGGGTGTGTGACCTGAAAGTTTAAGTAGGTCCTAGTCGGATAATTTAGGTTAATCCATATCTTAGTCTATTTGGAATGCTCTAACAAAAGACCATAGACTGAATGGTTTAAACAGCAGAGATTTCTTTCTCACAGTTCTGGAGGCTAGAGGTCCAAGATCAAGCTGCTGGCCAACTTAGGTGGCCAGCGAGGCTCCCCCCTGCCTTGCGGATGGCCGCCTTCTCGCTGTATTCTCAGTGAGTGTGGGAGGAGAGAGTCAGGGCTCTCTCAGGTCTTTTCTTATAAGGGCACTAACCCCATCATGGGGGCTCCACCCTCATGACCTCATCACCTCCCAAAAGCCCCACCCCCCAGTACCACCATACTGGGCGGTTAAAGGCTTCAGCATACGGATTTGGGGAGGACACAGATATTCAGTCCATAATAATCCACATATGATAGACCCAAGTGGAGCAATTAAGAGGATTTCAGGAAACAGGCTATCTTTCTAAGCGTAATAGCATGAACTTTTATGAGGTAGGAATTATTGTCATTCCCATCTCACAGGGGACGACCCTCCAGGACAAAGAGATGAGGAATTTTCCCAAGACACACAGAGAACAAGTGACAAAGTCAGGATTTGAACTATGTGGGCCCAGGGTCCTCTATGCTCAATGCATAATGATGCACTGTGATGCTGCCCAGAATGGGAGGGTACCCTGGGTACCTGGAAGCTGCTCCTTTGGCTGCAGGCGAAGCTTTGATGCCAGGCCAGGAAGCAGGTGGTTTGGACCACTGTGGAAATACTTACATTTTTAAGCTGTCTGTCGAAATTCAGTGACCCTACCAGAATCTAATTCTCACCTCGAAGGGATAGGAAGACATAAAATACTATATTTAATTCAAGTTAAAATCCACACTATCATTAAAAAAAAAATCCATCTTCTGTCCATATTCCCTTCCTTTCCAAAGGTTTGGTATAGTCAACATCTACAGAGACAGAACAATCTATTCTCATTTCTCAGGCTGCAGGCTCTTCTCTGAGACCAGAAAGAGACCATTTTCAGTGTCCTCTGCCAGCCCCCTCGGTAGTCCTTGTGGGAGAAAGGAAAGCCAGATACAATGTGCTGTCAACCCTTATTACTTTGCCATAAATGAACCATGTATCCCTTGAGAAGTGGTTTCCACCTTGGCCACCCAAAGCCCTGGCCCTTTTCCACTACAATAACCAGGTCCAGTTTCCACAGGGCTGAGCCCTGGGCAGGGAGAAGTGACGTGTGGTCACGTCACACGGGAAGGAGGTGTGGTCAAGAAAAGGCCAAGTGTGTGCTTGTCAGGACATCCCTTAATGGCGATCAGCCATCCCACGGCCATCCCAGGCTCTTCTGCAGAGACCAGCAGACCAGGTGCTGGAGCCTTCGTGCAGATGAGCATGCTGCTGGCCTGGGGTCTGGAGAGGCGTTGAGAAGAAGCGGAGAGGTCACTGGAGGCCTACAGAATCACACTGTTCTGAGTTCCTTGCCAAGCAGGAAGCAGGTCAACAGGCCCTGGGGTGGGCTGGGCTGGAGGGACAGAGCAGCACTGGCCCCAGAGCCGGGTGGGTGGGTAAAGGACCCTCACTAGGACGGCTGCTCCCCTGTAACAGTGCTGGCCATGGTGATGGGTCTGCTGGGACCTGTCTCAGCATAGCATATGCTTCACTGGCGCAGTTCCTTTGGTTTACATTCAGCCAGTGAGCAGTTTTTGAGCCCCTGCTTCGTGCCAGCATCTGGCTACAAAGGCAGAGGCAAAAGACAAAGTGCCCACCATCCAGGACTGCACAGGTTCGTGGGAATCGGCCCCTCCTTGGGGAGGGAGCGGGTGCAGCCTCAGCAGGCTTTACACTTTGGGTGACTGTGGCGGAGAGGGAGATGGTACTCTCTTCTGGACCCTGACAAACTTCCATTTGAAAATCCGTGCTGTTAAGGATGCCCCTCGGCGCCTGTGAGCCATGCTGACCTCTCTGTCTCCTCCTGAGCACCGTTTTCCAGGGATGGGCTGAGTTGCCCTAGGTGCCCCTCTAAGGATGGGTGCAAAGCCCTGTGCTGTCCAGGACAGCAGCCACTGGCCACACGTGGTGGCTGAAAATTTAAACTAAGTAAAATTTAACTTCGGCCCCTCAGTTACCTTAGCCATCTTTCAAGGGCTCGGAGCCAGCAGTGCTGGTGGCTGCCATATTGGAGGGGGTGGACACAGAGCCCTTGGCTGCTCCTGGAAGTTCTATTGGATATTCTTCCTGCACAGATCATTGCAACAGAGAGTGGCACATGCTGGGTGAGTGTGGTGAGTGTGGTACATGTGGGTGAGTACACGAGGCCAGACCTCACCTTGACCTCACCTTAACCTCACCTTGACCTCACCTTGCCCAGGTCTGAGGACCCTTTCTTCTCTTTGCATGTATCTCCCCAGTGTCTTCTCATCCACTCTGTGGCTTCATTTGCCATCTTCTTCAGAGATGTTCAGCCTAGTCTGTGTTTGCACCACCCATTGGATCTCAAATTGCAGTAGAACCCCCTGGAGACCTTGTTAAAAGACAGATGCCTGGGTGAGGGGAGGGTATAGCTCAGTGATAGAGTGCATGCTTAATATGCACGAGGTCCTAGTTTCAATCCCCAGTCCCTTCATTAAAAAAATAAATAAGTAAGTAAAATAAATAAATAAATTTAATTACCCCCCCTCCAAAAAAAAAAAAGAAAAGAAAGATGCTTGCGTGGGGAGGGTATAAGCCAGTGGTAGAGTGCGTGCTTAGCATGCAAGAAGTCTTAGGTTCAATCCCCAGTACGTTCATTAAAACAAATAAATAAATAATCTAATTACCTCCCCCTAAAAAAAAATTATTAATAAAAAAAAGGCAAATGCCTGGCTTTCACCCCTAGTTTCTGATCAATAGGACTGGGGTAAGGCCAGAGAAGTTGCATTTCTAACAAATTTCAGGGTGACATTGATGCTTCTGGTCTGGGGACCACACTTCGAAAACCATTGATAGGGTCCAAAGAATCATATTCACGGATTCATTCATTCAACAAATATTCGTATAATGTCACCACATGCCAGGTGCTCTTTCTGATGTGAACAGCCAGGTCAGGTCCCGTTCAGGGAGGAGAGACAGATGGTAAAGAAACCCGTGCTGGGTGGTGATGAACGTTAGTAAGAAGGATAAAGCGGGGTAAGGGGAGAGGCCTCACAGACAGGTGACACTTGAGTGGAGACCTAAAGAAAGTGGAGAGAAAGTGTGACTCTGGCCTTTCTGACCCTCTTTTTGCTCTGTCCTAAGCTTTTTAATCTGAAAGATGAAGGGAGAGGGTATAGCTCAGTGGTAGAGGGTGCACTTAGCATGTGTGAGGTCCTGGGTTCAATCCCCAGTACCTTCATCAAAAAAAAAAAAATACTACAAAAAAAGTAAAAATTTTTCAGTTAAAAAAAGAATGAAAAATGAGAGTCATGTTAAAAATCAAGGGCTTCAGTCTACTCAATAGCAAGATTTTGAAGACAAATTTGATTGTCTTCATATGCATTTCATTACAAAAAAGCATGAGGCTAAAGGCCATAGATTTGACTCCAGCCTGCATTTCTACCTTTGAGTCCCAGCAACTGAGCAGTGTGAAGAGCCCCTAGGAATATACAAACAGCTCAACAACTCAGTAACATCAGCAACGACAAACCCCAACCCACTGAAAAAAATGAGCAGGAGACCTAAACAGACGTTTCTCCAATGAAGACATACAGGTGGTCAAAAGGCACATGAAAACATGCTCCACATTTGAAAAGATACACGCACTCCAGTGTTGACAGCAGCACTATTTACAATAGCCAAGACATGGAAGCAACCTAAATGTCCACTGACAAATGACTAGGTAAAGAAGATGTGGTATGTTTATACAACGGAATACTACTTAGCCATAAAAAAGAATGAAATAATGCCATTTGCAACATGGATGGACCTAGAGATTATCATGCTAAGTGAAGTAGGTCAGATAAAGACAAATATTATATGATATCCACTTCTATGTGGAATCTAAAAAAGTGACACTAATGATCTTATTTATAAAACAGAAACAGACTCACTGACAGAAAACAAACTTATGGTCACCAAAGGGGAACGGGGGAGGGATAAATTGGGAGTTTGAGATTTGCAGATACTAAGTACTATGCATAAAATAGGTAAACAACAAGGATCTACTATAGAGCACAGGGAACTATATTCAATATCCTGTAATAGCCTATAATGAAAAAGAATACAAAAAAGAATATATATGTATAACTGAATCCCTATGCTGTACACCAGAAACTAACACAACACTGTAAATTAATTATACGTCAATTAAAAAAAAAAAACAAGGAGTTCCTGGGACTAAGGAAAGGGCCACCAGGAGCCTGAATCCCCTTCCAGATGATGCCTTAAGACCCCCAGTCCATATGGCCCCTGCGCATTTCCAAGTCTCTTTCCTGCCCATCCCTCTCAGGCCAAAAGGCACCTGTGTAGGGGTGGGGTGGGGCCGGCAGAGCGTGCCTGGGACCTGGGACGTCCATGCATAAGCGTCTGAGTGTCCTACTGATGGGGGACAGAACTGCCATGGGAGGGAGGGGGCCGGACCCGGCCGAGGCTCTACTTGCCTTCCTGTCCTGGGTTCTGCAAAGACCAGGGGCAAGCCTGTCAGCCTGAACCAATTAGCCGAATGCTCCTTACCTCTACCAGCTTTGGGTCCAGGCAGAAGAGCATAGGTCACCAACGCTTATCGACCATCGCTGGAAAAGTAAGCACATGCCGAAGCGACCGTAAGTCAACAGCGGTCCCTTCGTAAGTAAGGACAGCTCCCGGGTGGGACTGGTTCTGTCCTCTTCTAAACGCAATCCTTTTGACCAAGTGCAAACCGAGTGGCTTTAACCCCTAATTTTCCTTTTCAACCTGTGATATCTTTTAGGCTCAACTGTCTCAGGCCTTAAATGGCGTTTCCGATAAGGCAAAAGAAGCCAAGGAGTTTCTAGTCCAGCTGAAAAACATCCTGCAGCAGATCCAGGTGAGCATGGCTCCAGCTGGGAGGGGAGTCTGTGCAGGACGCCTGTATACGAGATGTGCCGGAGGAGAGGAAAAGTCCCGCGGCAGGAATTTTTCAGGGTTAAAGATGAGAAGGCTTAATTGTCCCACTGCCTAGCCTCGGATGTTGCAGACAACACACACTCACTCCATGGACACTCACATGACATCTGAGAGGAAAGGGATTTCACGTGAACTCAGAGAGAACCATAGAATGAGAGCTGGACAGAAATAACGCAGCGTCCAGAATGTACACGGTATCTCCATACAGTGCTTTTGTTCCAGTATGTCAAAATTTCACAGCATCATTTATAAGTGTACGTATTCACCGAGCATCCATGCTGTATCGCATACTGAGCCCACGACAGGTCAGCAAGGCGCAGTCCCTGGCCCCAGGAGCTCCGCCTGTCAGGGAGAGAGCGCACACCATGTGCTCTGTCTGAACGCACGGATCTTTAACCCATAAACTGCTGCAGTGTCTGGATGGAGGAAAGGGACTGAGGGCACTGAATTCTTAATAAGCCAGTAAAAACCGTTCTTCTTGATAAGTCGAAGTGCAGAGTTCAGCCAGCAGGCATTTCCAGTCGTGTGGCTGATGTATCGGGGCGCCAGATGCATTCGTTCGCTGGGTGGGGCTGCTATAAGGAAGCACCATAGATTGAGTGGCTTCAACAAGAGGAACTTTTTATCTCCCGGCTCCAGGGGCTGGAAGTTCAGGATCAAGGTGTCGGCAGGTTGGACCCTCCTGAGGCCGCTCTCCTTGGCTTGTCGCCAGCCGTCTTCTCCCTGTGTCCTCACATGGTCCTCCCTCTGTGCCTGTCTGTGTCCTCATCTCCTCCTATAAGGACACGGTCATACTGGATGGGAGCCCAGCCTAGTGACCTCGTTAACTTATCTCTCTAAAAGCCCCGGCTCCCAGCACAGCCCCATTCCGAGGTCACGTGGGTTAGGGCTTCAGCTATGAACTTGGGGCAGGGTGGGGAAGGCCACACGAAGCCCATGACATGAGGTCTGAGTCCGTGCTGATCTTACAGACTTGGACGGAGTCTTTTTTTTTTTTTGGAACTGAAACAGGTCCTATAGCAAGAACACCATCTTTTGTTGGCCTTACTCTTTGCTGATGATAAAAAGCAAAAGTCTATGTTATAGGAATTTTGGAAGGTAGAGAAGAACAGGCAGTAAGGAAGGTTCACACATCTCACATCCCCTGAGGTGACCCCCTCATCATTTTGCCATGTTGTTCCATTACTTTTGACACACACACACGCGCGCATGCACACACACACAAACACACTGTGGATGGTGGGATTTTGCTTGCACACACTTTTAAAAAGTAGCTGCTTTTTTTTCTTAACAGTCTCTCATGAGCCTTCCCCATGACCTTGAAAACTCTCACAAATCGGGTTTGAATGACTCTGAATATTCCATCAAAGAGATGCACTGAGATTCACATTTTCACTGTTTCCAACTGGATATCGGGAGAGCCAACTCTGGGTGGAGACCCCTGTGTCTCCAGCCCTCGCCAGATTCCAGGCCATCTTCTCCCTAAAGTTCTCTGCTTCCCACAGGAGAACGGCCTAGATTATGAAGCTTGCCTGGTGGCTCAGTGTGACGCGCTGGTTGATGCTTTAACCCGGCAGAAAGCCAAACTGCTCACCAAGGTTACTAAAGAGAGGGAGCACAAGTTGAAGGTAGGTCCCTGGGTGACCGACACCCTCAGTCCCTTCACAGTCCCTGCCCAGTGTGGGGTGCAGCGTGCCGTGGGCCCTGGCCAGTAACAGTTGAGTGAATGAGCGAATAAACGATGGCAAGGGGGAGCTAAGCAAGCTGCCTGGGGCCTCCTTACACTGGAGTGACTCTCCCTGAAGCAGTCAGCACCCCTGCTCTCCCCTCAAAGTTGGAATCAGACACCTGAATCCTGACGTTTTCAAGTCAGAAGTCCACCCTCTCCCACCTTGTCCAGGCCCCTGCTTTCTGTTCTGGTTTTGCAGAGCAGAGGTGGCCACGGAGGGTGATGAAGCCTGCTCTGCTCAGGTCTCTGGCCTTGCCCCTTCTTCATGCCCTCTGACTTCTGGTGCCCTCCACGGTCCGTGGTAACAACCCAGCCTGTGGCCACCACAGGAAGAGGAGAGTTTGCCCCATGCCCATACTCCCCTGATGAAAATTATTGTGGGTAACGGGTCACCATGGTCCTCAGTGAAAAAATTCACAGGAGACTCTGGAGTCACAGCATACAGCAAATTTTCTTAGTTAAAGAAACAGCCCCAGGGGGAGGGCATAGCTCAAGCAGTAGAGCGCGAGCTTAGCATGCACGAGGTCCTGGGTTCAATCCCCAGTCCCTCCTCTAAGAACCAATCAATCAATCAATCTAATTACCTCCCATGCCAAAAAAATACATATATTTAAAAAAAGAAGAAGAAACAGCACCAGAGGGACCAGACCCCGGTGGACAGAGAAGGGCTTTTTACATCCCTAGAGGTGGAATTTTCCAGTCGGCGAGTGCGCATGCTCGCTCCACCCCATTTGCCCACGAGGAGAAGAGGGGGTGCTTAGTGATCTTTTTGCTGGTCTTTTGAGTTTATGTTTTGAATTCCTCATTCCCCTACCTGTCTTGCCCTGACTATTCAGTCCCTATCAAAAATGACCGACTTCATTGTCCGGCACTCCATCTATTTTATAGACATTTACCAACTGAATCAGAAAATGTTATTTTCAAGGAAAGAAGGAATGAGTGTTGGGGGTGATCCATGGTTTACACGTAAAGCGGCTGAGCCCATGAAGTCATCACCCAACGAACAAGAACTGGGGGGAGAACCGGTCCCAAGGAGAGTTTCAGACGGTGCACGTTCCCTGCTTTCTCTCCAGAGTTCAGGGAGTTTGCTCTCTCGGGTGTGGCGACCCTGCTTGTTGGGGAGTGGGTCCGTCTGCCCCCCAGTCAAGGGGGCACGTGGAGCTCAGTAATGGAGCAGCGGGAGGAGAGGGTGCCGGGCCATCCGGACCAGCGCCACCTCCCGCGGCGGCCCAGCTGCTCCTCCTCTGACGGGACGGTCACTGCGGATGCTTTTCACTGCAGATGGTTTGGGACCAGATCAATCACTGCACCCTGAAGCTGCGCCAGTCCACGGGGCTGATGGAGTACTGCTTGGAGGTGATGAAGGAGAACGACCCGTCCGGGTTCCTGCAGGTGAGCCGGCCCCGGAGGCCCCTGGGCGGGCGGCACGTCCCTTCTCCACGTCCAAATGCGCCCAGGTTCTAGGAAGGTCCCTGCCAGTGGCTTGGAGTACAGCAGATCCTCCTCTGCCCAGTGAGTCCAGAAAACTGAGATTCTCATCTCGGCTCTGCCTCTCACTAGCTGTGACCCTGACTCTGTGTCATCCTCAAACGAGGAGGTCAGACGACATGATCTCTAGGGCTGAAATGCCACGCTTCCGTGCTTCGACTTCCAGAAACCCCAACTCAACCTCTTCCCTACAAGTGGGAAAGGACGGTCTTGGCCAAACAAGCTGGAGAGATTGCACTGGAAGAAGTGAGTTAGCAGAATCCACGTGGCCCGTTCCTCTGGGGTGCAGAGTCCCACAGGCCTGGACAGATGGCCGCTGGCAGTGCAGGCTTGCCGGGCAGCCCTCCCTCAGCCAGGCTGACTCGGGGTCACAAGTGTCTCTCAGGACTGTGGCCATGATTCAGATGGGAGCTCAGTCCTCCGTCTGTGGGGAAAATGATGAATTCCCTTAATTGGTCCCCAGGAAGGGGACCCTGGATCATGGCTCTCAAGGGGAAAGTGTGAACGTCTGAATAAGCAGGACTTTCCAGCTGAGGAGGGCAGAGCTGTGGGTTTGAGGCAGTGAGAGTCTAGAGCAGAAGCTGCGGAACAACTTGGAGGAAACACACCAGGAGGGAGGGAGCTTCACAATCCTGGGGATGAAGGAGATGCTCTCAGACCCTGGGACAGACTCCTAGTATGGTTCACTTTGCAAAGCGCTCCATCTGGCCAAAGAGGTAGAGTGACTCATGCTTTTGTATATTTTTTAAAAGTATCATTTGTTTCCAAAAAGGTTTTGGCCTAAAACAGCAAATGCTTCTTTACCTGGAACATGAGGGTGCTGTTAAAAGATGATTTAAACGATACAGTGCATTTTTATTTGCCCCGGGTCATGCTGGCAGTGGTCGTGTCTCCTTCACCAGGGCTGGAGGACACGAGCTTAGCACAGCTCCTTCTGGCCCTGAGCCCACGGAAGCGAAACCTTTTCTCACGGCCTGCTGCGTGATTTTTACCCCTGGCACATCGAAGCCCTACACTATGTGCTTCCTTTCAGATCTCCGACGCCCTGATCAAGCGCGTCCAGGTGTCCCAGGAGCAGTGGGTCAAAGGCGCCCTGGAGCCCAAAGTGTCTGCGGAGTTTGAGCTGACCCTGGACAGCGAGCCACTCCTGCAGGCCATTCACCAGCTGGACTTCATTCAGATGAAATGTAGGGGTGAGCGGTGCTTGGCCCGGTTCAGTCGGTGCCTCTTCTGGGAGAGGCATCCACTCTGCGGGGCCACACAGGGCCGTCAGAGAACTTGGGACACTGGTGTGGGGCAGCGTGGGAGGGAGGGATGCCTGAGCCAGAGTCTTCCCACTTGTGAAAGAGGATCATCTGTTCCTTCAGAGATACCTAAGGCAGGTCTGCCCTGTGCCAGGCACCACCTTAAGGGCTCAGGACATAGGCACCCTCATAAGGCTGAGCAGATATTCTAGAGAAGGAAATAGACAATACACAAACACATCTATAATATAATAATATAATGCAACTTAAAAGTGGCAGGTGCTACGAACAAGGTGCTTTTTGAGAAGAGGGCAGACGTGGGGGGGCGGGGATTTTGAGGTGAAGAGAGAGATGCTATATAAGGGAAGAACATCCTGGGAGGCAGAGGGATGATAAGTGCAAAGGCCCTGAAGCAGGAATAAGTTCTCTGTGCTCCAAGAAGAGCAAGAAGGTCAGGGATGGGGGAGGGTAGAGCTCAGTGGTAGAGCGCCTGCTTAGCGTGCACAAGGTCCTGGGTTCAATCCCCAGTACCTCCATTAAAAATAATAATAGTAAGTAAGTAAATAAACCTAATTACCTCCCCCTTCAAAAAACAAAATAAAAGTAAGGCAAATAAATCTAGTTTAAATCCTGTTTTTAAAAAAGTAAGCATGCAAACTAATAAAAAGTAAAGTTGAAAACAATCACAGAAGATCAGGGGTAAGAACAGAGTCTAGAGAAGTGAGTTCAGAGAGCCACAGGGGTCACAGGCTAAAGGTTAAGTTTAGTTTGCACAACTCGCCCCAGGTTGCAAAATTAGTGAGTGAGGTCATCCTGCCCCTCCAGAGACATTAAGGATACATTCAGGAGACGGAATAAAGCTCTTTGGGGTTTTTTTTTTTTTTAACATTTTTTATTGATTTATAATCATTTTGCAATGTTGTGTAGTTCAGGATTCTTTTTTTTAAAACCAAAAATATCAAAAAGGTGAGTACCACATCTACAGAATCTGTAAACTCAAGAAAATCTTTATTTGCAAAACGTGGTCATTTTTATACTAAATACAGTGAGTCTCTTGTGCATCTTGGGGCTCACTCCCACACTGTTTGCACCTCCGGTGAGGTTTAGAAATGCCACCTGCCCTGAGTGTAAATGAGACGTAGTGCTGAGGAGAGGAAGGAACCTGGTGGAGGGGAGGGGCTACTGCAGGGGAGGGGCTACAGCAGAGGAGGGGGCTCTGGAAAGTGGGGGCGCTGACGGGGTGGCTTAGAGCTGCTCCAGATGCTGCTTTGGACAGGATGGGGGCGTGAAATGCACAGATGAAGTGGCATAGGGATGGAGCAAGGACTCCTCCGTGCTTGTAAACCGAGGTCTAGGGAGCCAGGTTGCACGGAGCCAGCCCTGAGACCACGAATGTCAGAGTGGACTATATTTATTTCTAAAATCGCCTGAACCTGAATACAGCTAAAGAAATAAAAAACATTCTCCCAATGTCATCTTAATAGAACTTATGATACATTTGACTCAAATCCCTAATTCCATGGATTTACTGCCCGATGCTCTCAGATTGCCTCTCCTTCCAGGATCTACTTTCCTAGTCCAACCAGAGGTGGAAATGTGTCTTTGCATCCCCTCAACCTGAACAGCGCCTTCCCAGCCCCTGGTGTGAGCTGCTCGCGGGCCCCTCGGAGAGGGTCCATAGAGGCGGTGCTGTGGGGGGAGGCACGTGGAATCTGGCTCTGCTGCAATTCCTCCTGAGCTCCACGTGGGGCCGAGAAACAAAACCAGTGATTCTCAGTGGGCAGGTGGGGAAGGGGGAAAGGACAGCTCTTCCTCAGGGCTACAGAGTGGAGGGGTGGAGGCGTCTATGCCTCTCCCTCATCCCAACCCCAGATTCCAGGACCCTCTCCAGGGTTGAGACGTGTGGTCACCCCAGCCCGCCTGGGGACTGAGGTTCGGGCTGAGGTTCGGGCTGAGCTGTGCCCACGTGCAGCTGGGAGTGACCCCAGGGTGGCCACCTTTCGTTCTGGGGTAGGGGCGGGGTCCACGCGCCAGGCGGGAGTTTGTGCACTAAAGTCAGCCTGTCCCCATCACAGTGCCGCCTGTCCCCCTGCTGCAGCTGGAGAAGTGCTGCACGCGGAACAACAGCGTCACGCTGGCCTGGAGGACGCCGCCCTTCACCCACAGCCCCGTAGACGGCTACATCCTGGAGCTGGACGACGGCGACGGGGGGCAGTACCGGGTGAGGCTCCGCTGCTTGTTTGGGGGCGGGAAGGGGCTAGCACTGCCCCTGCCTCGGGACCAGCCCTAGGGGCTGCCCTTACTTCTGATGCCACCAGCGAGGGCATCGGCCACAAGGACGTAAGTCTGGTTGGTGGGCGTGGACAGAGGGCTGGTGGGCATGGGCACAGGGCTGGTGGGTGTGGACAGGGGGTTGGTGGGCGTGGACAGAGGGCTGGTGGGTGTGGACAGGGGGTTGGTGGGCGTGGACGGGGGGGGCCAGTGGGCATGGACACAGGGCTGGTGGGCGTGGACAGAGGGCTAGTGGGCATGGGCACAGGGCTGTTGGGCATGGACACAGGGCTGGTGGGCGTGGACAGGGGGCTAGTGGGCATGGGCACAGGGCTGGTGGGCGTGGACAGAGGGCTCTTGGGCGTGGACACAGGACTGGTGGGCGTGGACTCTCTGAAGATGGGGCTTCTCTACCCAGGGCTGGGTCTAGGCAGGCAGGGGTGGCGGCCACAGAAAGTTCAGCTTGAGTTTTCTGTGAAGACCGACACAGGTCGGAGGCCGAGGTAGAGCTCGGAAAAGGTCACCTGCACATACCTACTTTCCAGTTGGCCCCAGAGGCACAGCCGTATCGAGTCAACGCTCTCCCACACACCCCTCCCCGCTCCCTCAAGGTTCTATCACACCTTGCCTTGCCCGGTTCAGTAATTAGCTTACCTGGCAAGGCGCTCCATGTGGGAAGACACTTCACAAGTGGCTGTTGGGTTGGGGTGACCTTCTACATTCATGTCCCAATTATGAAATACCTGGGGACAGTAAAGGCTCTTAGTGAGCCAGAAATGCATCTTCTAGTCTCACCAGGTGCTAACCACCCTGGACAGCTCCCCACCACAACCCAGAGCCCCTAATAGGACTCTACCTTGAGATCTCATGCAGTGAAATTCAGGTTCCTGCGAAGTTGTTTTGTTGACATGAACATCAGGGAGCACCAACTCTGGGTGCTCCGAGAGCTCCACCTGTCTGTCCCCAGGAAGACCAAATGAAGGCTCATTCTGACAAACCACTGCAAGCATATCAATTTGCAAATTTCTTCTCCCTGGGAGGTGGCACCCGGTCAGCGAATCTTGCCAAAGGTCTAAATTCCTTTTGTTTCTCTCAGAGGGATTTATGTCTATGTTGTTTCATTTTTTGTTTGAAAGACACCCCCACAAGAATGTCAGAGTTGGCAAAATAACTGCACCACTCCTTGGGGATTACTGAGTCCCTGGGAATATGGGCTCTATGGAGAAGTGAGAAGCTGGGGTCGCTTCGGCCAGGAATAGCAAGTGGGTCATGCACTGGTTCCAGAACTTCAGCCATCCTGGCCGTGCAAATGAGCTAGGAACTGAAAGAGCTCCTTGACCCACTGGGAAGAGAGCTGATGGTTTTGAAATGGAAAGAAAGAGGAGATGGTTTTGAGACATCAGAAGAAGCAGTCACCAAGCTCAAGTGAAGATGGTTTCTCTCTTTGAGCCATGTCTACTCACAAAAGCTAGATCCAAGGGCTAGAATGTATGAGGGTGGGAAAGGCATGGACTCTGAATGCAGACAGACCTAGATTTGAACCCCAACTTCTAAACAGATTAACTGTGATCTTTGGCAAGTTCCCTGCCTTCTCGGAGTCTCCTTATGAGTAAAATACCAAAAAAAAAAAATTGTGTCCCAGGGTTGTGTGAGAATTACGATGTCTTATACAATGCCTGGCACACAGATATTATTATTAATAACCTGGAAAAACAAATGAAGGGCAACTTCCCATAAGTAATCAGGCAGGAAAGATGTTTTAGACAAACTAAGCTGAGAACAAAGATGTAGGTGAGGGGGTGTCAACAGGACAAGGGTAAGTTTGAAGTAAACGGGAAACAAAGTAAATGTCTAGAAACAAATCTTGGAGTTTGATGCAGAAAAGTCACAGCCTCTGGGGAGGCCAGGAGGGAAAAAGCAGCTCAAGGGGCCCAAGGAGTAGGAAGATGCAGTGGGAGAAGACGGGGAGAGGGCGGAGCACCCCTCTCACCCCAGAAGGGGTTCCAGCCCAAATCAACTTGAACCACCTGTGCCTGGTCACTCCCCCTCCTCTGTTTTTTCCCATCATGTGTGATGATCTTTCCTTTAAAACACTTGTTTATTTTGTTTATTTAGATCCTTAACTCATATTTTCTAACCTAAATTCCCATGGGAAGCCAAGAATCTCTTGTTGCTCCAATTGAAAAGGAAGTGAGGTTTTCTGCACCCCTATCCCCATGGAGGGGTCAGCACCCCCGGCCTCTGGAGTCCTGTCCATTAGGGCTGCCCTCTGCGGAGGCAGGACATTCTCAGGTAGTGTCCCAGCTGCTGCACCGCACACCTTCCCAACAGCCAAGAGTAAGGGTTTGTGTCCAACTTGGACATGGCCTGTGAGCCAGCCACCACTCACCCCAAATCTCCTTGTTAATAACTGTTGGGGCAACAGCACTTTTGACGTCAACAGGTGGCTAAGAGAAATTTTCCAAGTAACCGAGGCGCCTGATGAGCCATCTGGGTCTCTTGCAGGAGGTGTACGTTGGCAAGGAGACCCTGTGCACCATCGACGGTCTGCATTTCAACAGCACCTACAATGCCAGGGTCAAGGCTTTCAACTCCTCCGGCGTCGGGCCCTATAGTAAAACGGTTGTCCTGCAGACGTCCGACGGTGAGTGCTGGGGTGTCTCCGGGGCAACGGATTCAGGTGCTGTGACTGAGTTCCACAGGCCCAACCCATATCCATCCCAGGGATGGACAGACGGACAGACGGGGGTGGGGAACTCGTGAGGTGTGAAGGAGTGGAAGAAAGAGGAAGTGAGACGTGTCCATCTTCTCCAGTCCTGGCCTGCTCCACTCACCTCGTTCCTTGCATACAAATCCCTCCCCACCAGCCACGAAGGAAAGAGAGAGTCCTTCACCCCATTTGCTGGACCTGGAAAGGGAGCCTAGGAGTTGAGAGGCTCTGGGAGTCTAAACTCCCACT
Source organism: Vicugna pacos (assembly GCF_048564905.1). Lineage (NCBI taxonomy): Eukaryota > Metazoa > Chordata > Mammalia > Artiodactyla > Camelidae > Vicugna > Vicugna pacos. The sequence goes on along the minus strand of NC_132997.1, from coordinate 26,669,734 downwards.
TCCCAGGGGCCAAGAGCAGGTCGGCCAGTCCCAGAGAGGAGGTGCCCAGCTGCCAGGTGGGAACACCTTTCTCCGGATGGGAACCTACCCGTCAATTACCCAGCACCAGAGCTCAGATCTGAGGTTTACACGCCTTTCAGGTTTCAGGTAACAAGAGCACATGGACATTCCCTTGGATTTGGAGCATCTAACTCCTTTAGCATCCAAGGGAAATTTGATGAACACAGAGGAGGGAGTGTGTGTGTGAGAGAGAGAAAGAGGATCACACAGGGAAGAACATTTGATGCTGGGTACCCACTTCCTGATAGACGTCAGTGAGTCTATGTCTCTGAGCCGAGGTTACAGTCTGCCAGTGAACTCATCCCCTGATCCTGCTCCTCTTGCCCCCTTCCTCTCCAGTGGCCTGGTTCACGTTTGACCCCAACTCTGGGCACCGGGACATCATCTTATCCAACGACAACCAGACAGCCACCTGCAGCAGCTACGATGACCGGGTGGTGTTGGGCACGGCGGCCTTCTCCAAGGGCGTGCATTACTGGGAGCTGCACGTGGACCGCTACGACAACCACCCGGACCCTGCCTTCGGGGTGGCCAGGGCCAGCGTGGTCAAGGACATGATGCTGGGCAAGGACGACAAGGCCTGGGCCATGTACGTGGACAACAACCGCAGCTGGTTCATGCACTGCAACTCCCACACCAACAGGTGCGCACGCGCGGGCCCCGCTCCGCCCTCCTCCCGCGTGGGGACTTTGGGAATGCCTTGTGCGACGACCATAGTCTCTCCTGCTGGTCCCAAGTTCAGGCATCAGGGATGGGAGGGGCAGTGTCTTCAGCCACTTTGGTGTCCAGTTTCCAGGGAGAAGTGAGAGTATGCAACAGAGACTAGAGCAAAGCAGGTGGGCATCCTGCCGCCAGCAGGCGGCGCGGTGAGTCCACTGCTCCTCCCCTCTGGTTCTCTTCCGGTTCTGCTCCCCTTTCTTTCACACCCATCGGCGCAGGCAAGTCACTGCAGAGCTGCTCCCCCAGACCACGCCCACTGCCCAGGCCCCCCAACCCCGACCGGGGCCACGCCCACTGCCCAGACCCCTCCCTACCCCAACCAGGGCCACGCCCACCGCCCTGCCGCTCAGGCTCTGAGCAGAGCAGTGCCCACCGATAGGCGGGCCTGGTTGGAGCAGGCCCCGTCGTCCAGGGCACCCCCAGCACTGCCTCGCCCTGACGCTGGCCCTGGGAGTGCTGTCACCAGGGTGGACACCGGAAACTCCTCCTGGGGAAGACGGGCACTCTGGGGCTGCCTTGGGAAGATGCCCGCAGTACCTGGGCTCTTCCACGGACTTGTGGTGTCTTGGTCTCTCTCAGACACACAGAAGGCAGTGGCCTCACCCTCCCACCCTTGGTCAGTGCCCTCCCTCCCCTCCCCCCAGGGATGCGGTGCTCACACTTGGCCTCTGTGTGTGTGTGGAGGGGGGTGGGTTGGTGGACAGGGGGATGGACAATCAGGGCCGGCCTTTGCCAGGGAACCCAGAAATGGCGGGTTATGGCTATCGAAGCCACCTCCTCACTATGGAGTCTCCTGCCAAGGGCCATCTCCACAGCGAGGAGAGGCCAGGGGCCCCAAGGAACCAACCTCACTGGGCTCCAGCCCCAAGCAAGGTCAGCTCTGGAGGCTTTCCTGCCTGCTCTCCCACATCTCCTGCAAATGGCCCCAGGAGGCCTGGTCTGGGGCAGGGACTTGCCTGTGGATCCCGGGGGGAGCTGGAAGCAGTCTCCCTCCCACCTGCCTTTTTACCGGCAGTGACCCCGTCTCCAGAGGCCTGGGGGAAGCGTAGGCAGCTGTCTCTCTGCATCCTCCCCCGGAGCTCGGCAGGCGGAGTGGGCACTGGGCCTGCCCCAGGCCCCTGCTCACAGACCTCTCAGGGGCCGGGTCCAGGCCCACCAGCTCCATTCCTGCTTTCTTAGGCCAAAGCAGCCCCCAGATACCCTGTGATGGGAGTAACAGCAGGACAGGGAGCATTTATTGAGCACTTACTTTGTGCCCCATGCTGTCGGAAGCACCTGGCTTACATGATTTCATTCAGTCCTCACCAAAGTAAGAGCGTTATTGCCACTTTGCAGATTATGAAATTGGGGCTTAGAAAGGTTCATGGTGGCCCAGATCACAGGGCTAATTGGTGGAGATGTCAGGTTTAATTCAGGATCCCGGCTACCGTGTGTGGTGGGGGCTGAGAGGAGGGGAGGGCAGAGAGCTTGCTGAGCGGGGTTGGATTGGGTGAGACCAGGCTGGGCTTGAACAGGACTTAGTCCTGCGCCCCAGACTCATCGCTACCGCCACCCGGTGGTCAGTATCTGAATAGCACCAACAGGCCCGGCTCTAGTTCCCTTTCCCACCTGCAGGATTCCGCCCTGGGCCCCAGCCCACCCTCCGGGAAACCTGCCTTCTAGAAAACACCCTTCCGGTCAGCCCACCGACTCCTCCTCTTCACTTTCCCATGGTCTCTGCCCACCATCAGCTCTAGCTGACCACTCATTCTCAATCAGGAAAGGACAAAAATGGATTTTTTAAATCAGAGCAGAGCAGCCCTGGCCAAGGCTGACCTCAATGCCAGCTCAGGGAGGGGAGAGTCTGATGGACTCCCTGGAGGAGGCAGGTGACAGTGGGGCCGGCTTAAAGATTCGCCCTGCCTGGTGGCTACGAATCCCCACCACTGTGAAGTGTAACGTCCCAACATTTGTCAACAGCGTCCCCATTCACATCCTCAGGCTGCATGGCGGGTCACCGTGGGATGGCCAGCTGCCTGCACCCCTCTGGGGGCTGCGTTTTTAGATGAGGGTGTTCCCAGCATCCTTTCAGGGAGTCTCCTAAGCTCTCGCCTACATTCCCAGCAGGGCTTCCTGGTGACCTGGCTTCCCGGGGCGGGGGGCTTCTCTTCCCAGGACGGAAGGCGGAGTGTGCAAGGGGGCCACGGTGGGTGTGCTGCTGGATCTGAACAAGCACACGCTGACCTTCTTCATCAACGGGCAGCAGCAGGGCCCCACGGCCTTCAGCCACGTGGACGGCGTCTTCATGCCAGCCCTTAGCCTCAACCGCAACGTGCAGGTATCGCACATCCCCTGGGCCACAGCCCATCTGGCGGCCCCTGGCCCCCGCTGCCGATGCACTGGGCAAAGCCTGGACTCCGGCGGCCAGGTGTGTGCTGGGCTTCCAGGTGGGGGATGCTGAGTCTCCAGGCGGCTTTCTCCCGAGAGGAAAAAGAGAGTTGGGGAGAGACCACACCTAAGGATTCCCTCCCGTGCTCCCTGCCCCTCTCTGGCTCCCACGTGAAGCAGGCAGCCTCTCAGGGCTGGGCACAGACCTAGGGGGAGTGCTGGCGGCTCAGTCCTCCCCAGAGAGACGGAGATAAAGTGGGAGCCCAGTGAGGGTGTGATGGATGAAGAGAGAGCACCAGCCTTTGTGTCTAGCACCATGCTCCTCCCCTGAAAACTACAGGGGGGAAGGCAGAGCCCCACTGGCCCTAAATAGTATCACTTACTGATTGATCGGTACCTCCACTCGTTTGCCAAAGGGCTTTGAGGCAGCCTGAAGTATGGGCTGTTCTTCCCCAGGTTAGTAGAGCAGATGTAGGAAAGGAAAGAGGGCCGTGGAAAGAAAGCAGAAAGGAATCTAAACCATGAGCCCTGGTCCCACTGCTGCAGCCAAGCATCAGCCTGGCCCCAGCTCCTGGCGGCGGGGGCACCGTGGGGACCAGGCAGCTCTGCAGTTCTCAGGGCAGACTCCTCGGCCTGACATTAGTGACACTGATCCATGTGACAGACAGCAGACTGGCTGCTGCCCGTGGTGACCCAAGCAGAGGGTGGCGCATGGCTGCTGTGCTCTCTGCACGCTCACGGTTCTCAGGGCGGCCCCTCCCACCCTCGCTCACCCCATCTTCCTTTCCAGGTCACCCTGCACACCGGGTTGGAAGTGCCAACCAACCTGGGACGGCCAAAGCTATCGAGTAACTAGCCTCCCAGCTCCTGCTCCGCACGGCCACCCCTCACTGTGTTCACGTGACCCCCGAGGGCAGCATGCCCACCTCTCGGGTGCCATCCAGCATCCACTGAGCATCTCAGAGACACGTTTTCTTCGGGGGATGGAGGATGGTCTGCAGGCCGTGCTCACTGAGGCCACTGTCGGTAGCAAACACGGGTATGTGTTTCCCGTCATCCCACCCAGATGTTACAAAGATGAAGAAGGACCTTTTGCAAGGCAGTCAGGAGGCATTCGGGATTTCGTTTTGTTTCCTGCCGTCTGCTTTCAAGGCTTACCTTTTTGCGGGGTGCCGAGAGGAGAGCAGACTCTGAAACCAGCATCCTGAGAGCAGGAGGCAGAAGAACACTTGGGAAGCCCACATCCTCTGTACCGTGCCCCTGCTGGACGCCGTTCCTTCAGAGAACCACGGCTGCAGATTCCCATCTTTGCCAGGAAAAGTTATCCTTTGGCTTTTTGGTCCAGGAGTCTTCCGTATGTTTTGCCACTTGCAGACCTAATTCGGGATGGATAGAGAGGGAAATTAACCATTCGTCTTGATCTTTGCCTGTTGGGTTGAACTATTGAGAACTTTTTAAAATGGTTTCCTTCTGTCCTTCATCAATCAACCAACCTCTCCTTCTCTCTCTCTCTCACACACAAACATACCCCATCACACACACCAGTCTGCCACAACTCATTCACTCAGTTTTTCAACACAAAAGAAAACACTGGAATCTGAATAACTATGTGATGTCTCCACCTGGTAATGGCTTTTCCAGGAGCTGGCTCCCTGGGAAGTTAGCTGCAAACCTGAGCTGCTCCTCTAAGCTGCATGGCTCCCAGCCTCCTGCACATATAAGACAGGTGACCCTGGGGCAGCCTCTTACACTCAGTCCACCTTCACTTTGAGACCATCTACTGTCATCGTGAAAGCATCATGAGAGTGAGCAGGGACCCTGATGGCAGGGGAGGCTCTGGTGTGACAGGGCAGGCAGGACTCTGCAGAAGGCAGGAAACTTAACAATAACCGTGTTTCTGGTCTCCCAGCTTCCTGGTGTGCTGAGTCCACGTGGCCAGGGCAGAGCTCTGGGGTGAGCCCTCCCCTCCTTGCTGGGAACGCTAACCTTCTCCCTTGAGTCCCACCTTGAGTTGTTTCCACCTCTCAGAAGGAGACCCGGCTCCGGGTTCTGAGCCCAGAGCCTGCCCTCCCCGCAGAGCCTGTCCCCAGAGCGCCTCTCCCTGCTCCCCTGTCTTTTCTTCCTTGTCACTCGCCACCTCCATCTCCATCTGGTAGGAAGCCTTTCTCTCACCCTTTAAAAAAAATTATTTTATCAAGCATTTTATTTTTGAGGTTGAGGAGTAACTTGTCTCTTTGCTGGATTGGATTCTGATAAAAACTTGGCCCGTAAACCGGCACCAACTGTGTTGACTCGGTTCTACCTGCTCGTTTAGAAGCTGCACCTGCTTTCTGAGTCAGCTGTGCAGATCCTGTCCTCTATTCAGCAGATCCGACAGTCCTACCTCAAAGCCCGTGCTCCTGGACCCACGGCTGCCTGCCCAGCTGCGTCCACAGGTGTGGCCGGCGAGGCCAGCCGCCCGGCGTCTGCAGGAGCTGCCCGGTGCTGTGTTCGAGCCTCCACCGCCCAGGTCCTGGCAACCATCGGCTTCGTGGAGCTGAGGTCTTGCCTCCTCGTTCTCACCCCTCGGTGATTTCCAGGGCACATGGAGGCGCTCACGTCCTGTCTCGAAGCTCCAGCCAGAACCTGGCAGATGACGCTCACGACCTGGGCTGCCCGGGCTGCACACCCAGGTCCTCATCCACGCAGCTGCCTGTATCTTCTCTACTTCCACTTCCCTTTGGACTCACTCCTCGGCCACAGCCCTGGTGGACTCGGCTTGGAGGGTGGGAAAGGTTCCTAAAGGTTGAACGACACACAGGAGCCATGGCCTTCCTGGGGCTGGGGAAGTCATGGCCAGCAGGTCCTGATGCATCGACTTTAGGAACCGTCTTTTGGAAAAGATGAGGCCAGCCTTCCAAGAGTGAGAGTATGGCTGGGAACACGATGGGGAGGGGCCACCCGGCCGAAGTGGCTCTTATCCATGGAGTCTGCATGAAAGGCTGGGGAGCTCCCACAATCGTCACAACCGGGGTGACCCCGTGGCCCTGGCTCTGCATCTTTGGAGAAGAGCTGCTCAGGATCACCCGGGACCTGGGGACATCCTTGGGAGAGCAGCACCTGGGTCAGAGGGAGATGGAAAAGGAGAAGGGACGTTCCCATGATTCTGGGGCCTCTCTAGGAGGAACACGCCCTGTGGCTCAGAGAGAAGCCGCCAGGACTCCATCCCCACCTGCAGCTGGCAGCAGCCCAGAGGCACTGTGAGTGCCAGGAACAGGCAAGCATCTACCTTTCCAGCCTCCCCCAGGGGCCCAAAAGCAATATGGCTGATACCAGGGACCGCGCCAGGCTGTCCTGTGTACAGCCACCCCGCCTGTCCTCAGCACAAAACACCTTCCAGGAAGAAGAACGGACCTCAGGGAGAAGGCAGGTCTGTGCTGCACACCTGTGTTCTTGAGGGACCAGCAGACCAAAGACAGGCCTGGTCAACAACCCACGGCCTATGTCACCCTCCCAGGAAGCCCTAGGATTCCAAGTAGAAGCGACAGGCCATGGGCTTCTTGCCTGCCATCGATTTCCCTGCTCCTCTACCAGGCGGTGACATTTTTGTACATAAAAATGACGTCAAAATGATGCTTTGGTCAGGCTGGCTGAAGGATGACTTGGTGTTCATCTGTCAAGCAGTTTCAGTGAGACAGGAATTCGAAGTAATTTAAAATGTCAAGTTCCATTACATTGTAAATAATTCTACAGCTTGTTCTTCACTAGTGAGCAAGTTTGGTCAAAGTGTACAGCTTTCCTTTTAGACTTAATCTCTTTAAAAGAATATCCAGTAGCATCTCATTGCATAGCATCCTAGCTCCTAATTCGAAGCAAGATAAGACCTTACACACAGCCCAGCTTCCCTCTTGTCCTGTTTTGGAAAATAATGGTTCCAATCAAAGTGGGCATCACTAATCCTGACCCACAAAGTAGCTGATCTAAAGACTGTAAAACTGTAGAGAGTTTTAGGCTGAATCTTCAGCCCGATGTGTACTCTGCAGTTGCGACAGTGCCCTCCGGCATCCCATGGTCCGCCGAGACCGTGGAGGGTCGTGCTTGCAGAGTGAGCATGGGCAGAACGGGTTCCCCGAGAGTGATGGGAGCGGGGCCCAGCCCCCTGCTCCTGGTGCCCGAGGCTGCCCTGCCCTTCTGGCGCCCCAGCCCTCAGCCGACCAGAGCACTCTCAGGGAAGGACCTGGATGCAGGATTTATGTGTAGTTCTTCCAGGGGTATTTGCATTTAAGCCTTAATTCTAATTGCAAGGGAAAGGCTTGGTCCCCTAAGAAGGCGTGTTTCAGAGCAGGTGAGCAGGCAGCTCAGAGATGCGACAGCTGCTGATCCCATGGCCACTTCCCGGCTGTGAGGACGCGCGGGTGGGTCAAATCCTCGGGGGGACTTAAAATGCGAATGCTGAAGAACACTCTCACAAGGCCATGGACAATGCCAGGCATGGTCAGCCTCAGCACTAGGGACACTGGGGTGGGTAATTCTCTGTGTGGGGGCCTGTCCTGTGCACTGTCGGATGTTTGGCAGTGTCCTTGGCCTCCACGCGTTAGATGCCGGTAGTGTCCCCAAGTTAGTCTCGACCACTGAAAGTGTCTGCAGACATCACCAAGTGTCGCCCAGGGGCCTCCCTGGTTGAGAATCACTGGGTTACGCCAGCAGCTTGTCACATGTCAATATGCAGAGTGACGTGGGGGACGTCCACTCAGTGTTACCTGCAAAGCCTGCGTCACGAGGGCTGTGGTTCTTCATCTTAACACCCAAGACCAGGACTTTCCAGGTCTGCGTGTCCCACCAGATGGGGCTGGTCAGGAAAACGGGGTTGGTGGGGGAGCCTCTCACAGAAGCCAGCCTGTCAGGTCCCGCTTTGCATTCACGAAGATGCCTCCAACCCTAGCCCCTATTCCTTGAGTGAGAAGCTCGGTACCCACGTTTTCCCTGGCCACTTTTGACTGGAAGCTACAGGAACTTCTTAGTGGGTGTGTGGTCTTCAACTGGTTAAAAAGTCAAATCAGGTATCGCCGGAAGATGTTCAAGGTCTATGCAGATTCTGGGAAATCTCGGCTTCTGTTTTGTGAGTGAACCAGGAGCTGTTTTCATTGGTCACATTCCTCCACAGCTCCTCCTCGATCCATAGCTTAAATCTTCCGTGGATGTAAAACAAGCAAGAGCAGGTTTGGGGCAGGACACCAAGTTCAGCCCTCAGAACCTCTGCTCTTTTCACCTGGCTTTGATGCTGGTTCATGGTATGGTTGGGGCTAAATCTCTTCCATCTTTCTGTGCCTCAGTATCCCCGCCTGAGCGCGGGCCTGGTCCTCCTCACCTACCTCCTCTGCTGTGTCGCGAGGGCTATAGAATACACTTCTTCGAGAAAAAAAGTGGAGCCTTTCATCTACTGAGCCCAGGCTAATGGTTCATACTCAAAGGATCCAGCCAGCCTGAGTGGCGACTTTGCTGAGCGTTCTCTGCCGAAGTGTCTCCCATCTAAAGCCTCTTCTGACCAGAGCACAGCTTTATTACAGAGCTGCTGGGCCGTGAGGGGGTCAAGTTCACGTTTAAAGCTGGCTGTTTTAATGGCCCCCTTTGTGTGAAGTGCTGCACACAGGAGCCGTGTCTGCATCCTCAAAGGCGCCTGCAGTGTGTGGGAAGAGGGTGACCACCTTCCTGCTGCCTTGGTTACCTAGGTTCTAGTATCTAAGGGGTCCCCCAACCCACAGTGTGTCTCCTTTGTTTCCAAAGATCTCGGCAGAGGGAGCGGCTTTGGAAATTCATGGTAGAAGATGACATTTAACGGAAGTGCGGTCTGGAAGGCCGGTGGTGGTCCTCAGAGGCTGGGACCCGCTTGCACTGTTAAGGGTGGGGGCTCCTGGCTTTCACAATGAATGATGGTGACTCGAGTCAGAGAAGGACTTGGGAGCTGAGACTACAGGCAAGGCTCTAAGCCCAGAGGCATCGCTTTCTCCCGAAGAGTGCAGGCTGCCTGACCTGGTCCTGGGGAAAGACCTGGGGGGCTCTCGGGCCAGCGAACCCTCAGGAAGGCTCGGGGGAGAGTCCAAGACAGGCTTCAGGTTTGGAAAAGTGACTGCTTGCGACTGTGGGAGCAGGAGCATGGCGGGGGCTTCCCGGGTGAGACTCCAGCCTGGAGAAGGCTTTTCTGACTCTTCACGCCGGGTAACCGGACCTCCCAGGCCCCGGACGTTCTCAGCACCGAGAGGAAGTGCAGGGTGCCCCAAGCAGAAAACGTGAAATGCATGACGGAGCATCACTGCTTTTGCACTGAACCGTTGTATGAAGCATGAGCGATGTGTGTTTAACGTTGGCAAAGGAATTTTTAAAAGTCACAGAAAAGCTTTGTGTCTTTGTTTTGGCTGTCCACAGAACCTCCATCTTCCGGTCTTCCTCGACCCGCTTTCTCCCGTCCCCTGCCCCTCCCCCATCGCATCCACTTTCTGTCACTGGTTGTTGGTATTTGGCGGGAGCTCTTGGTCCCCTGGAAACACGGAGGAGGGAAGCGAGGGGTGGGGGGTTATGCAACTTTTTTCTAATTTTTGTATTGGTATCCCAAGCGTTTGTATTTTTTGAATTGCAAACACTGTGTTTTCTGGTCTCTGGGGGTTGGTTGAACTTTGTGTATTGCCTTTTGGAAAACCTGAGTTTTACCACGGTCTTAAGCAGATTTGAAATAAATTCTTTTGACACTGCCAACAAGTGAAAGATAAGCTGTGATCTGTGATTCCTCCTCAGAGCAGGGTCTGCCTTTCTCCAAAGCAGCCCTCAGTGCCAGCCGGACAGGGCAGAGGCCGCAGGACGGGGAGGCCCCAGGTCAAAGTGCTTCTGCCACGCATCTCCCAGGAGATCTTGAGGTGACTACGTATGACCTTCAATTATAAGGTAGCATCTCAAACAGTGGGGTTGGGGGTTGGTTCATGGAATTCACTTTTACAAGAGGTAATGAGGCTGGGAATTGATAATAGTTAACACGTGGTTTAGATAAACTCATGAACAAAAAACTGATCATGGGTTACAAGTGGAAACTAAGATTTGGGGAAAACATCTTAATTGACCTAGGAGCATCGAGGAGACTGGCCCCTCACACTGAGCCTGTGTCTGATGGAAAACTCTGTCCCTTGTCACCTTCTTTAAATTATCCCCAGGGCACCCATCTCACATGCCCCCAGCAGCCAGGGACCTGGTCTCAGCCTACGGTCACCTGCCAGGACACTGAGTGCTGGAGCCAGGAAGGGGCAGTGGAGGACGCAGAGAGCAGAATGTCTGCTGAAGGGCGCTCTTGGCATCAACACAAAGAGAAGGAAGCCGAATTGGGCCAAGGGAGACCCAGCAAAGGCCTCAGCAACTCAACTCTGGGGTCATTCCCAGGTGGGACGACAGGCGGGGGCTTTAACACCCTCCCGTCCATCACCCACTCCCTGTTGCCACCCCGGGGAGGGTGGGGCGGGCCCTGAAGAGCTGACGGCCATCTGCGCTCTCAGCAGCAGAGGGAGTAAGTCCTGTCCCTGAAGGGGATCTGGGAGGACGTCGCAGGGCCCACCAGTCGACCCTGTGCACAGACCGCGCTCCACTCAGCTGAGGAGAAGCTCTTCCAGGGTTTCGGCTTGGGAAGCTTAGTCGAGGATGGTTAGGGGGGCCGTTCTCGCTGGCCTGGGAGCCACCCACAATCACTGCCTCCGCTGCTCCTTCTAGACTCCCTTCCCCCTCACCTAGCACCTCAGATCCAGACCCACAGCCTCGGGGGTCTGAGCCTCAGGGCCCCAGGCCCTTCTCGGTCCAGGGGGTCTGCCTACCAGCGAAGTTGGGGAGAGGGAGTATCAGAGATGCCTGGGTGAGCACCGGGTGCAGACGGACTCCTCCCTGCTCCACCGGGGACAGCGGCCCTGCCTCTTCCTGACGGTCAGGGTCACCACCCCCTCCAGGGGGAAGCTCTTGCAGCCCAGGCAGCAGCCTTGGTTCGGTGGGACACAGCTGTGCTCTCTGCCAAGTAGGGCGTCTAGGTCCACGAGGCCAAGGTCCTGGGCGCCAGAACCACAGGTTCCCCATGTGGGTCACTGGGAGGAAGGCGGGGCGGGAGGGTTGTGTGGAGTGAGAACCAGTCCACGCAGAGGTGACCACAACTGGGAAGAAGCCCCTGCGAAGGGGACAGGGCGCACTGAAGCCAGGGCTTCTTCCCTTTGCAGCCAGAACCCTCGTCACAACCGTTGTCTTCCACTGGGGGACTGTCTGCCACTGTCACTCCCCTCTGCTGCTAAGCTGGCGGTGGGAACTTCATCACGGGGGAGAGTAAAAGCGTGGTCTTAGGTGTGACCTTCAGCACTCATGATGCAGGTTGCTTACAGCCCCAAACCTCCACAGCACCCGGTGGTCACAAAACTGCTCCGTAAATATTTACTCAGTCAGTTAAAAGGTGAGACGGGGGAGGGGGGCTATAGCTTACAGTAAGCACTTAGCAGGCACAAGGTCCTAGGTTCAATCTCCAGCACCTCTGTTTAAAATAAACAAATCAACCTAATTACTTGCTCCCAAAAGAGAAAAACACACAGGCCCCCAAAAGGGTGAAACAAAACCAAAGGGAGCAATTTATACTAGGAATCTGCATGCTTTTCCAGAATTGACTAGCCCAGGGCTCTGGTCCAGAGGCTAGCCAAGTGCTCGGTGATGTGAGCCACAAAGGCTCATGGGAGGTGGGGTGAGATGGAGCCGCCTGCATCTCCCGGCTCTCTGTCCCTAAAGGGAGTTAAGCCGATCAGGTACCCACTCCAGCAGGTCATTTCTGGCTCCTGAGACTTCTCCCGGGGCTGTGTGATGTTTGGGATCTTTCACATCTTTAAAAAAAATTACTCTTAAAAACTGCCAAAAAATATACCCTAATGAGTACTGCCTTTCAAAATCAACCTGGAAAATAAAACCCAAATTCCAATTTTGCTTCAATTCAAAACATATTCTGAACAATGGCAATGCCTTTTGAGTCAACTTACAAGTTTGGATCTGAGTTCTTTTGGCAAAAAAAAAAAAAAAAAAAAAGCCAACATTGATTAACCATCATTGAAGATTTTTTTTTTTCAAGCCACAAATTTCGGGAAGTTCCAGACACTCCTAGCCAGGGCAATAGTAAAAAATATATGTATGTCTGCCCAGGGTGATGACTCTGAAGGAGAGAACATGGCTTAAATGTAGGTACGAGAATGTGAGTAAAACTCAGCTGTGCTGTTATTCACTAGGGATCATCACAGTTACCACAAAAGTTGTATTTTATTTACACAACTTCTTACAAAGGAGCTTTTACATGCCTTAGGTAGGCTCAATGTTGAAACTGCTTTTCTTCCCGTGAAACAACTGACAAATTTCCACATTCTTGGTCCTCTCACGATTTAGTGACACTAAATCATTTTTTAGAAAATTAAAAAGCAATTTAAGCTAATGATTAGCATCTAAAAGTCAGTGAAAGTATGAAATACCTATAAGTAAATGCACAAAACACGAGTGCAAGGGCACCAGAGCGAGCCCCGCTGGAGAACTGCGCACATTCTCTGTGGCCGTTTTACTCTGTGTTTGCACTGTGCTCGGCCTGACGTGGCCGTCACCAAAAATCAGACACTTCAGCGGCTGGAAATCCTGCTGTTTCGATCTGCTGTTTTTCCCCCCAAAAATACAAAAGCAGTCCATGAAATGTAAAATAAACAGGAGTACTCGGGCAGGCACGTGGCGGGCCGGCTGCAGCGCGCTGGCACTTTCCCGTCTCTCTCTGTGTGTGGAGTGCTTCACCGAGCCACTCGGGAAGAATTTATCTTCTTGATATCGACTTGGCTCAGAATCAACGTCCCATTTTTGAATCTTCCAACCTGTCCAATCCGCCCACTTGACAAAATACTGGGAGCCGACTTCTTCTTTTTGGATTTCCTACATTTAAAGTGGGAGAAAGGTGTATAATTAAGCTTATAAAGAAGGATTTCAGCACCACCATCCAGGCCACCGAGGTCTGCTCCTGCACACCCCTGGTCCTCTGCCGCGCATGGCCGCCTGCCCCACCGCGGCCCCGCTGGCCTTCCCTGAAATGTGCCAACTGCCTTCCTGCCTCAGGGCCTTTGCACTGGTTTCTTCTATGTTGAATATTCTGGTACCAGATCTCTTCTGCAGGCTGTCGAAGAGAATCTTTACTCTTTGCTCACTCCTCAACTCAGATGTCACCTCCTTAGAACGTCATGCCAGCCCACCCAGTGATTTTTCTCTCACAATGCCTTGATTTCAACCTCTTCACAAAGCATACCACTACCTGACACCCCCTTCCGTATCTGTCTGTGTGTTTTGGTGTGTTTCCCTCACTGCAACCTAAGCTCCCCCAGGGCAGAAGGGAGCCTCAGTGTGATCACACCCTCTCAATGTCATCATGGCTGAACCCCCAACACCTAAGACACCTGTGTGCCCGGCACACAGCGGGCCCCCTACAGACACACACAGCCAGACCACATGAGCACACTCTGGCACGCGCACACTCGCGAGGGGTCCAAGAAAAGGCTTAAGACTAGGGGAGTTGATTCTGAAGCAGTAATTCGAGGACGGAGAAGAGGGTGCTTGAACAAAAGCTAAGAAACAGGCACAGAGCCGCAGAATCAATGTCCCATTATTCAAATGATGGTGCCCGATCTCACGTGGGATGTCAGAGCCCCACACCGTGCTGTCCCAGCAGCAGGCTCTCCCAGGAGGGGACAGAAGTCACGTCACTGGAAAATCGATGTGACTTCTCCTCTAGTCACCGCGCGCATCTGGTCTTTGACAATGGGCGACTGGAGCTTCCGGACTCAGTCCTCAGGGAGTTGTCTGACGTCGGGCAACTTGCTAAAGCCTGTCTTCCCTTCCAGGGCTTGATTAGGACTCAGGCTAATGCCACACACAGTCAAGGCCCAAAAATACAAAAGCAGGCCTGTCCCAGTCATCCCATCCCGGTACCTGACAGGATCACTCACCCGTCGTCGCGCCCTTTCCTCCTCTTTTTCTTGAAAATATCTGTCTCCCGGGCCTGATTGCAGAATTAAAGAAAACATACGTGTCAGTAATGGATAATGGAGATTAGGAAAAAAGGCAAGAGGGGTGACCGAAAGCCACAGAGATACCATTTATTTTCAGCATTTTTTCAAGGAGGCATGTTAAACACAGCAGACTCAGTTTCATCCTAAAACCCTTCGAGGAATGTGAAAGGCAATTCGGAGAAAGCGGACAGTAGAAATGTCAAATCTTCCATTTTAGGTGAAAGGGAGACTATAAAATCTACTGGCCTTGTGGTTTTTCATAAACCCTTGAGTCCTGTACAACGTAATAGGCCAAAAAATGACCAGATACCAGAAAAAGATCAGAGCAGCTCCCAGCAGCTGAACAGGAGTTTGCTATTTCAAAGCAAAACTTTCATGTAAATAAGCCAGACTACGTGGCTGGTATTACAAAACTGACTTAAAGAAGTGGTAAGCATGGTCATTTAACTCCAGATTTGTTGTCTACACAGCTTTCCAAGCACCGGGAATTCCGCTGTGGCAAACTGCAACCAGCTTTCTGTTCTGGTTAAACAGAGTACAGGAAAGGCCACCACACCCACCATTCTCTTTTCTTCTTCCTTTGCTGCCTTTTTTTCTTTGATCTGTTCCTGCAAAACCTTGTAATTCACGTAACTGTTTTTGGGAGGCTGAAATGCAAAAGGACACGTATTATCATTTTGTTATTTTGCGGAAACTCCCGGCGCCCCCTGCCCTGCCTTGCCCGGGGCTCCCCGCTGTCCTGCGCCCTGTCTTGCGGGAGGAGGCAGGAGCCCTCACCTTAGCGCCCAGCATGATGGCGCGTTCCTGCTCTAGGACTCTCTCCTTGCCTTTTCCGTAACCCGTGATCCCAAGCCGGTGCACTTCCAGACGAGCCTGCAGACACAAAGTGGAGTCACACAGGGGGCCCTCCGAAAGCTCCACAGAAGAAGCCCGGCCCCAGGAGAACCGCGCACCCAGCACTCTGATGTGTCCTCATGACCTGCAGCGGCTACGACTCGCAAGCATTCTGCCCTGGGCGGTTTCAGAGCTTTGCGGAGGCTTCCTACAAAGTTCCTTAACCTCACAACACCGTCCTCCCATGCTTGTGGACCACGTGGACAGCTGAAGCAAAGACTTATCTCTGCACAAATTAGTAAGAAAACTAGGATTACATGCAGAGCTGTGGAGTACTTTAGGATGCACCCTAAGACAAGCTATTATTCGTAAAGGCAATAATTAGAAGCACCTCTCCTGACATATCTACTCACACTTGGAGACCCATTTTCACAGCCGCTTCAAACACAGATCTAAGTTCCTTCTTTAAAATGTTATTGTAGGGGGAGGGTATAGCTCAACTGGTAGAGCATGTGCTTAGCATGCACAAGGTCCTGGGTTCAATCCCCAGTGCCTCCTCCAAACAGAAAAAAATAAATAAACCTAATTACCTCCCCTTCATCGAACAGACAAACAAAAACAAAACAAAAAACCCCACAATATTGTAGAAGAGAAAACAACACCCACTGCTGGCCGTTGAGTTACTTCCTGTCTTTTTTCGCACATGTTTTTAAGACCTAGTTACAACCACAGCACACACACATCCCTGCTTTTCTTATTGACATCGTATCACAGACGCTGTGGCCACAAACTGGCGAATTGTGAATGACTGCACAACACTCAGTCAGGTAAGCACAGTGTGATTTGCTTAACCTTTTCCCCGACCGCTGGACATGTGAACATACTCATTTTTGGCTTTATGAAGCGGAAAAGAATTAGTAATTTCAAAACACATACCTTTTCTAAGTTAAATTCTTGTACATCCACATCTTTCTCAAGGATACTAGTTTCGGTCTGAAAAGAAAAAAATTCTTGTTAAGGTCATCTGTTTCTGTTCCTACATCAACACAGGAACCAACAGAGGAATTATGTTTTTAAAAGCCTTCAAACTGGCCCAGGTGCCTAAACACCAAACAATAACACGTGCTCATCACTCAAAAGCCTGGGAAACAGCTAATGGAAGAAAAATAGAGAAGATAAGTTTAAGGTTTGAAAGCTTAAGAAGGGACTGATGAGAAACTAAGAGAAAAGAAAAGACAGTTAAGAGAGAGACCACTGTCTGTATCTCATGCACCGTGTGTGGAAAATTCTGTTTGGTGGGGGGTTTAGAAAAGGCTAACTATCTCAGCAGGGATTTTAGAGGGTAAAAAATCGTATTTAAATAATTCTTTCTCTTTTCTTTCCTCCCATCCAGCCATCAGAATAATGGCTAACAAACTCTTGAGCTGAAAATTTTTCAGGAACATCAGGTTTCTACAAATGGTGGCGTTTGGGTTTATAATTTCCAATAGAAAATAATGAAACTGCAAAGGTCTTCAAAATATGTGACTTTTTACATCAATATATCCCCCGGCTGTGGTTAGCAACACACACATTTAACCAGAAGTTTGGGATGTGAAGGAAAACTGTACTGTTAAATCCGGCCAAAGACAGCGGTCACTCAACAGCAGCCCCCAAATCTGGACGACAGGAAGCGGGCGGTCGGGCTGTGCAGGGTCCCACAAGCAGCCCCGGCCTCCGGCTCCGCAGGGCGGGGGCTGGGAGGGAGGGGGCGTGCACCTTGCGGTCCGCTGCTTCCGGGCTCCTCTCCACGCGGGAGCTCACGCTGGCTTCCCGCATCGCTGAGTCGTGGGTGTGTGGCTCAGCCACTGACTGTCCCCCAGACGATGGCTTCGGTCTCCAGGAGGAGCCTGCACTACCCTCTCGGGGCGGGGCTGCTACGATGAAAAGGGGTCAAGCGTGACAGGTCGACGCGGGACACTGGGGGGAACAGAGGCCGGGCTGCAGAGGCTGACTGTCCTGATACTGAAGGAGTGTAAAGCAAACCAACAGGCCGCCCTCCCCGATGCGGAAACTGTCGGTCGATTCATTCTTTACTGAGAATGACTTTAACCCAGAGGCTATGCTCCAAGAAGGAGAAAACAGGCTGACAATCTCAGAAGAAGGGACAGACCCTCAGAGTTCCTCCTGAAGATTCACTGAGGTCAAGAGGACTGTCGCCCTGTAAAATGCCCTGACTGTCAGCACCTTTGCTGTAAAACCTCAAGGCGGACCACGGTCTTTAAGGCACCTGCCTGCTGCGACTCCCTCTGTCTGGCAAAGCAGTAAAGCTGTTCTTTTCTTTGCTCCCAAAACTCTGTCTCCGACTCTCAATTTGGCTATCAGGGCACAGAGACCAGTTTTTTGGCAACATTACTTTATCGAGATCCCTGGCTTTTGTTATGCTTGTGATTTTCTTCAGACGACCACGAATTACACAGAATCAAACGCCTTCATTAAGACACGGAGCTTCAGTGAAAAATGAAAAATTAAAAAAAAAAAAGACATGGGGGACACTGTGTGAAGTACTTCCATATACCTACCTTAGAAAGTCTTATTTCCTTGTTAATGACCGGAAAAAATTCTACTCTATTTTGAAGTTAGGGTATTTTTCCCAATGGCAGGCGCATGGACCGACTGCACGTGATAAACAGTAATTATCACTTTTGCAGAACAAACGGATTAAGTCTTAATGATGTCAGGATCATATCCAAATCCTCCAATACAAGTTCTGTATTTAAAAAAACTATATGCCTTTCACAGATCTCCAAAATCCCATGGTAACACCGACTTCCTTTTCTAAATATTTAAAAAGTTCTTCCTCTCTTTTCTTCCCTCTCACCCATCTAGTGAAGTGATGGTAATTAAGCTCCTCTGAGTGGAAATTCTTTAGCTCTCTTGCAATACTGGTGATGCCCTAGGCAAACCTGTAGCTAGAATATCGACCAGCATGAGAAATAACAATCTAAAGAGGACTTACACACTGCAATTCTGGGCCAACTGGGTGAGGCCCAAAGTCCTGGGTCCTGGGGACAACTGGCACACAGAGGGGAGGCACGCGGCCTCTGATGCCCTGACCGCCCCGGCACAGGCCCCACAGAACAGCCAGTCCTTGGTCACAGGCCTCTGCTCAGCCTGGCTATGGGGACGCCCGGGCTGAGGGGCTGTGGAGGCCCCGGGGCACCTGGCTGGACACTGTATCTTGGTGTTCCCAAGCCCCTTGTGAACATCTCAGCAGAACCGTGTTAGCTCTGCAGCTGTTGATGTGGTTCTGAGAAAGGCCCTGGGTTCTGATCTGAAACCGTGCCCCCGGGGTGACCAGACGTGATGGCTAACAGGAATTCCTGAGCTCGTCCTGCAGAGCAACGACAGGGGACCGGCTTGTCAGAGCCCCTCCGCTGGCTCGGGACCTGCCTTTCCTGATGCAGCTCGCTCTAAGTTTTCTTGTTTTTCTTTCTCTTTTCCTCGCTTTAACTGCACCCCTGCCCAGCGTCCTGCAGCCCAGCTGTTTCACAGGAGCTGGGAGCCGCTCCTGCCCAGTGCAGCCCGCTCACGCGGGCCGGGATCAGCGACCCCAAAACTGGACCCGCACAGGCGGCCAGCGAACGGCCTGCGGGGGCCCGAGGGCTGGGACACCGCCCTCAGACCGCGCTCCGTGCCTCCACTTGTGAGCCTGCAGAAGCCTGCATCCCAGATGTGCCTGCGCAGAACACCGACGGCCTCACCTCGTCCCCCACCTACGATCAGCTTTCCCCATGCCTAAGACCACCCTGAGCATCCCAGAAAGACCCAACCCCCTTGCCTTCAGGGAGGCGGATCTGAGACTTGTTCCCCCGTCTCCTCGCTCGGCTGCCTTGTGAATAAACTTTCTCCGCTGTAAACCGCGGCGTCTTGGCGTCTGGCTTGCCGAGCATGGAGCAAGCAACCTGGTCCAGCAACAGAGCCTCCTTTACGATCAAAGCAAACACCTGGGAAAAACTCCTTGCTAGTTATTTCATGATCCTGAGTCTATTAGCATGACCCGATCACTATCTAACTTAATTTCTATTTTTAGCTTTATTTTTCTTTTTATTGAAAAATAGTCAGTTTACAATGTTGTGTTAGTTTCTGGTATACAGCATAATGTTTATTATACATATATATATATTCCCCATATTTTTTTCACTATAGTTTATTACAAGGTATTGAATGTAGTTCCCTGTGCTGTACAGTAGGACCTTGTTGTTTATTTTATATACAGTAGTGTGTATCTGCTAATCCCAAACTCCCAATTTATCCCTCCCTCCCACCCCTTCCCCTCCGGCAACATGTTTGTTTTCTCTGTCTGTGAGTCTGTTTCTGTTAATAAGTATTTTTAGCCCTAAAACCACTTCAGTACGTTACTCATAATGCATCCCCTGATTTAGAAACAATCGGTGGCCCCCTGTCTTCTTCCCTCGTCCTCGCTGGGGCAGCAGGCACTACTGCCTACAGGCCACGTGGGGTCCTCCTCTACTTCCAGGCACACGGAACTGGGCTTTGCTGCCCACCTGAAGTCAGGCATGGCCACGGGACTCTCTGGCCGAAGAAATGTGAGCAGAGGGAAGTATGGCCTTTGCACGTGGGACCTTTAGGAGACACTCATCAAGCCCCCTCCTTCCCCAAAGCAACTAAGAACCTTCTGAATGGTGGAGCCCTTATCACCCCGGGTCCCTAGATCAGGCTGGTGTGGACCACAGCACCCTGCCCCCGCCAGTCCCAACCAACACGTCACATGAAGGGAAGAGAGCTAACTTGCCTTTAAACCACTGAGGTATAGGGACCACTTGTCATGAAACTGCCGTCTCACCCCCCATGAAGCCTGACTGTCCCATACATCAGAGAGAGAAATGTCTGGAGATTTTGAGAACTTGTCTGTTAGGCAACAAGGAAGAAAGTAAGCCACAAAAAGAAGGAACAGTTGGGGAGAAAGGTGTGGGGTGAGGAGGCGCAGGTGGCCAGTCCACAGGCTCACGCAATGAACTTTGGGACGCGCTGACTTGCTGACCAGAAGTATTTTCTCCTGTGCTGATTAGAGTTTTGATAAGATTTTTATTCTATTCGTTACACCGTCCAATCTTAGTCTAATTAGAGAGAAGCTAAGTAAATAAACACCCTCTTTTGAAAATGCCAGCACTTATAGGAATAGAAAGAAATGTTTTCATGTCTTATCCAACTAGACCCCTGTCTCCCGAATACTTATCCGACACTGGATCTACTGAAGAGCAGAGGGTGCAGGACAATTAAAGGGCAACACCGAAGCCTGGAGGATTTCAGGGCAGCCCTGGGGAGCGATCTGGATCCTGCGGAGACTATGAAGGCAGTGAGAACCTGGGGCAATAACCCGAAACGATGTCTTTGTGTTGGGGAAGGTTCCTGCGCAGTGCACTTGTCCCTCCAAGGGCAAAGAGGCGACCTAGCCTACGCCCCCTCTTGCTAGTGCAGACGTAAGGCGCACGGCTTTGCAGCCAGAAAGCCTGGGGCGAGTTCCAGCACCCGAGTTCCAGCACTTACTCCACAACCACAATCCTTTATCTGGAATTCTGAGAAAATCCAGGAGCGTCTACATTTTGGAAAGGTAATACTGGGAATATACGGAATATACTGAGTAACGTGTGCCACTTCCAGCTGCGTCCAAGACCACAAGCCGTAATTAAGCACGCTCCTGTTTCTGCAGCAACACCTATGGATATTCACATCAAATTAACCAACAAAAATAACTCCGAAGCCTCCTATCAGTCCAGGTCAGGTTTTGCTGCCAAGTACATTTGCACCAAACTTAAAAAAAGCTAGCTGACTTGTGCTTTCCAAAGCTCTGGGGCTTTGGAATTGCAGGTATGGGACAGCGGGGTGACTATTTAAATGTAGGCAGATAGTTGAACCTCTCTAGGCATCAATCTTTGCAAAATGAAGACGGTACAGGCACTGTGAGGATTCAATAAGACACGGAATTCATTAATGAATGGAAATAATCACTTTTAGAACACAGGAAGCACCCAGGAGATACCGGTGAAGATTTATTTAGCAATTCGTTATCTGCTCAGAAGCGGTCAGTCTACGTGGCCGCAGACCCAGGTGTCTCCTCTGACCTACGGCACACTGTTCTGGGATTTCTACTCTGCCCTCCTCATCTCTTCTCTCTGTAGGCCACAGAAGAAGCTACGGTTCAAGAGGTGGACCATCGCTCACAGTGGACAAATCACACTGACAAGACATACTCTAAGGGCCAGATAATACTTAGATCATTTTAACCTGCACTTGACTCTCTTAAGAGCACAGGAATTTTCTTCCTCGTGGGCAGCCCTGCACTCATTCAAGAGTGGGTTCCTCCACTCAGTCCTCAAATCACAAGTCTGGGCCGCTCCACTTTGAACCCGGGCCCCTGCAGGAAACTCCTCACTCAGCTCACCGCTGATCCACTTCTTGCCCTTGCTTACAATTCTTTGGTGGTGTCCCATGAACTTTCAACTGAAGTCCAAAGGCCCCGCCTATTGTCCCCAGAAGCTGGTGGGGGCTGGCCTCCTCTCCTGACAGCTGTCACCAATCTCCCCTCTGCCCTTCGCCCACCGGCCTCCCAGCTCCTCCAACACCTCGGGCCTCTCGGGGCCTCCGGGCACCTGCAATGCACTCCTCCCTGCCAGCACGACTCCTCTCCCTCCTTTGACAGAGCACTACCCAAAGTCACTTCCCTGAGATTTCCCAACCACTGGCTCTGAAGGAGGCTCTCCCTGTTTCTCTTTCCTTCAGGGCGTTTTTAACTATACTAGTAATTCAGCCAGGCTCTGCCTGACTCCACTAGTGAAGGGTGCTGGGCCCACTGACGTCCTTCAAAGTCCACTGACCTCCATTCCTGGGCTCTCAGATGTCTCTGCCTGCGATCCCTCAGCAGATACAGTGCATTCTCTACCGGGCGTGCTTGCTCTAACAAACGAATACCCGAGGGCACGCCTGATCTCACAGTAGCTCGGGCTGGCTCCTTTCTGCCCACCTCTCCACCTTCACAGTCATCAACCCCACCACCCCTTCACGGGCCCTGAACTTCTTACCTCACCTACAACCAGTCAGACTTGCCCACAAGGCGATCAGGCACCTTGTGACCCCACCTTATAAAACACAACAACCAGCCCTTGGGGCTCACACAGGCACCCCTCACCTGTGTGGCCCCCTGGGGTCTATGGCAGCGTACCCCGAATAAACTCCTTTTCTACTCTCATACTTTATCTCTGGTAAATTCTTTTACCAACCTGACCCATGCACACCATGTCCCCATTCAGGCCACCTCTCTGTGTCCCACAACAGACGACACACTCCGTGAGGATTCTATCTTGTTTACTGTGGGATCTTGTGGGTCTGGCAAATAGCAGGCACCCAGTTATTCATGGGATAAACGAGTAAGTGGCCTCTTACCTACTATTTCTTGTCAAACTACTTCTCTGGTCACAGCTTTACAAATGGGACCTGATCAGGAAGTTTATGTATGGGTTAGATATTTGTAACGGGTAAAATATTATATAAATGGTGGCCAAGTCCCCAGACAAGTTCATTCAACGGGATTCTGGGCGCCGACTTCGGAGCAGCGAGGAGGGTTTCCCCACATATCCAGCAGGCAATGCTCCCACACCAGCTGGGTGTTCCATGATTCAATTCTGACACCGTCCACAGAGACCGCATCAGATTCCACAGGTTAGGGGCTCAGTCCTACAATGCTTCAGGGGCGAAGCAAGCACCGGCTGTTACCTGTTGTGCTTCTGACCGACCGCCTACAGACTGGAAGCGCCCATGACCCCCTCCTTGGGTTCAACAAATTTGCCAGAGTGGCTCACAGAACTCAAGAAACCCGTTTACTTCCTAGATCACCAGTTGATGATAAAAGGACGAGACTGGGATACAGCCAGATGGAAGAGAGGCAGAGGGTGAGGTGTGTGGGCAGGGGCGGCGGGCTTCCACGCCCCGTCTGCGCGCCACTCTCCTGGCAGCCGCACGTGCTCACCAGCCTGGAAGCTCCTAAAGAGCAGGAAACTAACTAACCAATGGCCTCCCCGATGCTAAAGCTCTTTGCTGATTCATTCTGATCTAAAAGTGTTGTAACTTGTTTTTCTCTTTTCTCTGACAAACCTCCATCTCTGCTTCACTTGCTTGAATATTTTTGTGCTAAACAGCCCCCAACCTTCCCACGACGCTCTCCCCTCCCTGTACATTATTTACCCAGAATAGTTTAGCCTTTAACCCAGAAGCTGTGCTCCAGGAAGGTGGTCACGGGCTGACAGCCTCCAAAGAATGAACAGACCCTCCAGAGTTTCTCTGGGACGCCAGGTGGATTCATCAAGATTACGAATACAGCGCCCCAGAAAAACGCCTTGATTATTGTAGCCTTTCTGTTCCATCTGGTTTTCCTATAAAATCCTAGGACGCCAACCCCAAGGTGGATTCACCATCTCTGAGTCATTAGCGTGCTGTGACTCCCCTTTGCTGGCAAAGCAATAAAGATGACCTTTTTTAATTCTCCCAAAACTCTGCCTCCGAGTCTCAATTTGGCTCTCGGGGTAGAAGCTGGTTTTTCAACAACACTCCCCAAACCAAACCCTGTCCTTTTAGGTTTTCAGAGGTTTCGGGACACAGGCATGTTGGTAAAATCACTGGCCACTGGTGATTGGTTTAACCTCTGGCCCTTTCCCCTCCTTAGAGGTCAGGGGGTAAGACCGCGAGTTCCAACCCTCTGATCACAAGGGTGGCTCTCCTAGTACCAGCCCTCATTGAAGGATACTTTCCAAGTCCCTCCACTAACACAACACCTTTACCGCGCTCTGTTTTGCAAGCCCAAAGGTTTTAGAAGCTCAGTGCCAGAAACAGAGACAAAGACCAAATACCTATTTCTTATTCTAAATCACCATAACACACCCCCGAAAATCTGTCTCAATACACAATGCAGTTTAATCATTATTTGCGGCACAAGCCTAAGTTCTGGGAAAAGAAGGTGATTTACTCAGCACCTCTTGTGTTCTCAAGAATACTTCGAAGATGACCGACCAGCTGATTCCAGAATTGATCAACGGAGACTATCACTATTTTATCACTTATTTCTTGCTGATTCCACGTCTGTTTGAAATGTCCTATGATGGCTTGCAAGCTCGCAGAGAGCAGGGGCCACAGCATGTATATTTCCCCATGTCACACAGAGTCTTCACACAGCATTGTACGCGGGGCCGACTGGCACCCTTCAGAGTCCAAGGACCCCTACTCCTGGGCTCGCAGATGTCTGCCTGCGATCCCTGAACAGATAAAGTACATTCCTTTCTGGGCGTGTTCGCCCTAACAAATTAATACCCTAGGCCATGCCTGATCTCACGATAGCTCGGGCTGGTTTGTTTCAACTCACGTCTCCACCTTATCACAGTCATACATCCTTCCACCCCTTCACGGACCTTAAACCTCTTACCTCACCTACAACTAAGCAGAGACTTGTGTACAAGCCGATCAGGCACCCTGTGACCCCACCTTATAGAAGACCCCAACAACCGGCCTGCGGGGCTCACACGGGCACCTCTCGTCTGGTGGCCTGCTGCTGCCTATGGCAGCGTCATCTAATGAACTCCTTTACTGTTCTCCTCCTCCATCTCTGCTAAATTCTTTTACCACCCCTGTCACCATGTCACCAGCCCACGTGTGTCCCACAACACTAAGTGTCCTAGTTGCTCCCCGCTGATTAGTCTTTGTCCAGCATACCTGCCATTAATAACTAGCTTTATATTCATTTGTAGTTACTTATATGTTGCAATGTCCACATTCTAAAGTCTCTTTATGGGCGAATGGGTTTTTATTGTGTCTGCATTCTGTCTCCTTAGCCAGACACATTCACATTTTCAAAAGACACATCTGAAAAGGGGAAGAGGGGGTATAGCTCAGGGGTAGAGCACGTGCTTAGCATGCACGAGGTCCTGGGTTCAATCAACAGTCCCCCCATTAAAAAATTATAATAATCTTAAATAAATAAATAAACCTAATTGCCTCCTCCCTCCCTCGGCCAAAAGACACACTGTAAAAAGGAGAAAAGGGCAGAATGCCTAGGAGAGCTAATAACTTTCGTTAAGGTGAGGAAGTCCAGACTGGAGAAAGAGCTGAAGGTCCTGAGAAAAGCCAACTACAACAGAAAAGGGGGCCTTTGGAGCAGGAAGAAAAGGAATTCAACAGCCTGCTGCGCGTGTTCTGTTATTAAGGGGCGGGGAGATGCGGGCTCACTCAATGCCAACTGTTTTGTCCTTTCTACTAGGAAGACGTTCCATTCTAGAAAGAGCGGCACGAGCGAGTCTAAGAGGAAACTGAAGACAGAGACCTTTGAGGAAACAAGGGAGGGTGCCGAGATGCTTCATGTCAGTTCAGGTCTCCCGATGCAGAACTGTATTGCAGAGCAGTGCTTTCCAACCTTCCTCATCACGGCCCACACAGAAAACAGGGACATCTGTCTAGCTCGCTGTGGCTCACCACAGCTCCCTAGCCGGCCAGCTTGCGGGCTCTGGCTACAAGGGCCGAGGAAATCCAGGTCTGCTGTAATAGCTCCCAGTGCTCAGTATTTGCAGTACTGTAAGAGCTGGAAATCTGATCTAGAATCCTAAAATAAAGGTAGATAAGACATGCTGGAGAGCTTGACAGGAAGTGGTACTTAATTCATAGAAAAGATGTGGTAAACACTGGGTACTAGCCTGGGTTCACCTGCTCATAAAGAACCTGCAAGCCTGTCTTTGTGGTGGGTTGAACTGTGGACTCCAAAAAGATATGTCTGTGCTCTCACTCCAGGAATCCGTGAATGTGATCTTATTTGGAAAAAGTGTCCTTTTAGTGTAAGTAAGTGGAGGATCTCATGATGAAACCCATCTGAGGTTTGGGGTGGCTCTAAATCCAGGGACAGGTATCCTTGTAAGAGAAAGGCGGGAGATGTGAGACTCAGACACACAGGGGACAAGGCCATGCAAAGACAGAGGAAGAGTTCAGACTTATGCAGCCACCAGAAGCTGGGAGAAGCAAGGAGGAATTCTTCCCTTTCAGAGGGGAGCGTGGTCCGGACAACATCACGGTTTTGGACTTCTGGCCTTCAGAACTGGAAAAGAAAAACTTTCCGTACAGGAGCCCAGGGAACTAACACAATCCACTTTTCTTTTTACGAGACAAAAACTTTATAGGGCATGGGGAATTCAACAGAGATGCAGTATCTGGATTTTTGCAATGAATTTGACAAAAACTTGTGAAAAAAGCCTGAATGAGCCTCCACACCTCTCTTGTGGACGGAATTTTGAGTGAGACTTACAAATTCAGTCTGAGATTGCTGCTCAGCAAAATCAAGCTGCTTTCCAACAGAATGGAAAGCACTTTTTGCCTGCTTTGTTCCACACTATATCCCAGTGTCTAGAACAGTGGCAGGAAGTAGTTGAATGATGGGGTTTTCTTGCTCTGGGCGTGAAAAGGTTAACTCTGCAGGCCTGGGTTGATCAAACCCCACACATCCCCCAGAAAGTCTTGTTCCCGTGACTGGCCCTTGGCTGGCTCCTGGGAACTGAACACTTAGAATGCAGCCTGGTAAGAGTGTTTCTGCACAGCTAAGGCCTGAGCTATGCTCCACCAAGTGTGTCCAGATTGTTTATACTAATGGTGGGGGGGCTGGATTTATGGTGAACATCTACTTTTTCTCTGGGGGTCTAGTGCTCAAGTGACTAAGGTCAGTCTGCATGCTTACAGGTTGGACTCTCTGTGAAAATTCGGACACACAGGCTGGAGCGAGCTTCCCTGGCTGGTAACACTTCACCTGTGCCGCATACATCACTGCTGGGGAAATATACTCTACTACTGGGAGGGGACAGCTGGCTCCCTTCAGACATTGTCCCATGCACTTCTTCCCTTTGAGGATGGATTTTACTCCGTATCCTGTGGCTGTAATGAATCGTCACGGTAGATATTCACCTAATACCACAATATCAGGGATTACACACCGATTTCTTACCTTTGGGTTCTCATCTTGATCTGGCTTCTGTTTTCTTTTTTTATTTCTGCTATGAAATTCCACCACTTCTACTTGCCCCCCGTTGTTCTTCAGGGGCGAGGGAGCTACCACAGCCCAAGAGGCTCCAGGTCCCGGAGGGACACCGCCGGGGGTCATGGCGGGAGCACACTGCAGCTCTTCCCTGAGCTCCTGGAAGAAGCTGGAAGCGCTCCTCCTCTGGCCTCTCACCGCGGATCCAGGTGGCAGAGCTGGCTCTGCAGCCGAGGCCGCCAGGGCCCCCATGTCACTCTTCTTATTTTCTCTTTTCTTCCGGACCCTTCTCTGTTTGGCCTCATCTTCTGTCTCTCCTGGGTGTTCAAACACAAAAAGGAAAAACAAATATTTTGCATTTTGGGTATCGAGGATATCAAATCACAGGAATGCATGTGTACCTAATGTCCCAGCCATAAACACCCAGAAATACAGAGGAAGAAAAAAAACATTTTTTTTCTTCAAATATGGGTGTATTTGCACAATGTGCAGAATCCAAAATGCATCTTTTCCTGGGTAACTATATTTATATCTTGGACTCTTAGCACAATTCCTTTAGTCCTCACCTTGGTCCTACTAAAAGTATCATCATGGCAATATCCCAGGAACTGGGAATCCGGACACTGCAGCCAGTGTTTCTTTTGAACACTTCCTAGGGTTACAGGAAGGTACCACAGTCTTCCTATTTCCTTTCAGTTATGAATTAAGATGAACCTAAGACAAGTGGCTTAATTTGAATGTCTTTATTTTCTACTAAACCTCTGTCCCTCTCTTTAGCTGTTCAAACTCTGACCAGTCACCTGAAAAGGTTCTGAAGACAAGAATTCTAGGCTTCATCACTCAGTGTGAATATCACAGAGCTTTCTAAATATTAGCTGATCATTTCTGTTTGTTTCTATTTGCTTAGTCTTTTATTCAATAAATACGTACAACAGTCGACTGAACTTTGACTTTAGGGATACAAAAAGGAGCAGATACAGCCCATGCCCTCAGAGGTCCCGGCATAATTTCCAGCCTGTGCTAACATAAACTCTATTGAGGATTTTGCAGGATAGCCCCTTTCCTTAGGACTTTTTGACATGAGAGACTAAGTCTTCTCTGTCTTCCAATATTCCCAAAGGCACAGAGATGCTTTGTCCACAGTACAAGTCAATACAAGTGCAGGGAATGCAGCTAGCCAAGTCTGGGGCTTTGAACCCACAAACTGTAAATTACTAGCTGGGTGAACTCCAGCAAGTTTTTTAACCTCTAGTGCATATTTTTACAGTAATGGGATTTGTCTTGTAATAATGGTATTAATGACCATCTATTTCATAGAACTGTTGTGAACACTGAATGAGTAAGTACATGAAAAGCATGCATTATATGATAAATTCTCAATTTTTTTTTTGCCTACTACTTTTATTCTTCAATAAGCTTAGAATTTTGTGCAGTTGTCTCCAAAATAAACTAGCAACATCATGCTACAAATTTAAGAAATATGTTTGGCCTTTAAAGGCACTAATGCCTACTGACATCTTTGGTGCATGAACAAGGGATGTCACCTTCCTGAAGCAAGTTCATCAGAGTGCGTAGGGCTGCCGCCCTACTGAAGTGCCAGGTGGCTGCCAATTTTATGGGGGGAGAGGGACAGGAGGATTAGGGGTTTTTTTTAAGTAAGGTACTGGGAACCCAGGACCTCATGCATGCTAAGTATGAACTCTACCACTGAGACATACCACCCCCGCCATCAATATTAAAGGTTAAGATTTCTTAATTCTCCTCTTCCCCAATCAAGATTAAGGGCGTAAGGCATATTAAGTTGGTCAACCTATGGATAAAAGGTCGTGGAAAGCTTCATGTAAAAACGTTCTCTGGAGTCCTTGGCAGGGGACACACTGAAGGATGAGGCCCCAACGAGACAAGGTAGCCCCAATGCCACAGGGTCGGATGGGTCTGGGGACTGGCGTGGGGAAAGGGAACTTTTCAAAGGTTCGGAATGAGTGAAAAGGGGTTGCTGTACCTTTCGAGAGCCCGAGGCCCCGCGGACACCTCCCCATTAAGTCTGAAAGCCTTGGTGCTTCTGACAAGGAAGCAGGCTGGTTTCCACATTCAGGGACGAGTTGAGAGGTTTGATTCATAAAGAGAAACATAACAGAGCCCAGTCGTGGGAAAGAGAAGGGTGATCTCAGACGGGGGTGTGTGCCGGACCCAGTGTCGGAACCAGGTTGGACGAGCGGAGGGGTGCTCGACGTTCAAGAACCTTTAGCCTGAGGGCGGAGGCCGGCCCAGTTTGGGGCGCAGAGCGGACCCTCGGTTCCTCACGTCCGCTCTGCACGTGGGCTCCGAGGCCCTGCACTCACCAAAGTCGTAGAGGTTCTGGAGCAGATCGTCCAGAAGGGTCTGAGAAGCGGGCAGCGCGGAGGAGGCGGGCCCCGGCTCCTGCGCCATCGTGGGGCCGGCCGCGAGCCTGGCGGGACGGCGGCCGCGCGGCGCCCCGCTTCCGGGTCCCGACGGGCTGCGCGTGCGCCGCAGGTCCCCGCGCGGCTTCCGTCCCGGGCAAGATGGCGGCGCCCGAGGTCCGGCGGAGCGGCCGCAGAGGGTGCTGCCGCCCTAGGCTAGGTCGGGCCGCCCCGCGCGGAGGAACCGCCCCCAGCAGCAGCACCACCGCCACCGCTTAGCGAAGAATGCCAGGCCACGCCCGGGGCCGCAGCCGCAGCCGCAGCATGGATTCTTCCAGTTCATCCAACTCTTGTTTTTCCGTCGGCTCCACCAGTCCCGGCTCCGTCGTGCTCCTCTACTCGGTAGGCGCCCAGGGGAGCGAGGCCCGCGAGAGAGGACCCCCTTCTCCCGGTCCCGGCTTCCTTCAAGCTACGACCCCTGGCCCGACAGAGTGGGTCCCGAGGCCCCCCAGGAGGGGTTGGGTGGTTGACTTGGTTTCCAAGGCAACGGTGTATCGCCGTGTGCGTGAATGAATGTCTGGATGCTTTTAGAAGTTTCCGCTGATGACGGTTTCCCCGCTTCCTTTCGGCTCGTCCCTTCCCTTTCCCACCACCAGACCCTGGGCCTTTAGAAAGCCCCTGACATTGAAACGAGAAGGGAGAGTGGGGCTCTCCGTCTTTAGCGACGGCGAGTCGGGCTACGTTTTGGACAAACCTGAGAACCTGCGGGTCTGAATCAGCCTGAAATATCCTGTGGCTCTTCACCCCGCTCTTTTGCCCCCGTGATATTCCCGGGAGTGTATTTGGCTTGTATGTGAGCATAGAGTTTCTAAGACGTTATGTTTTTCATCTAGGAAGATTTGGGACTTCTGGAAATTTTTATTGTACGTTTTGTCTTTCATCCACCGTTGTACTTTTTTCCACAAGTCATTTTGGAAGACAACCAATGCCACCCAGCCTCTACAATTTGCCTTTTCAACCCACACCCCAATCCGCTCTCCGGGTTTTAATTGGTCTGTTTTTGCCGACGGAATACTAGTTACAATTTTCATGAAGATATTATGAAGTGGAAGTCTTGTAGCTCTCAGGGTTGCACAACCCTGGGGCAGCAGACTTTTTTTTAAACCACTTAATTAATTTTTATCTACCTTAGGAGGAAATAAGAGAATGCATGTTACCATGGCCTGGCTTAAATATAATGTCAATTTGTGGAGAAAGATCGTAACACGGAAACACAAAAGAACGAGATAAACCAAAAACCCAGTTTCAAAAGAGTATATATATGTATATATGGCCACCTTCGAATGGGGAAAGTAGTATTCTTTGAAACATGGAAACTTCTGTTCCCTTGCTGTCAAGAGCTGTGAGCTTCTAATTGCTAATTGTCCACTTCCCTGTGGTTTATCACTTGAACCTTTTTCTTCATTGACCTTGCACATATAGTGGTGAAATATTTCAACCTCATTTTCTGCCTGCTACTCCAGAGCAGGAATGTAGGGAAGAGGATTACCGGGTAGCTCTGACTCCCCATCAGGAGCTTTTTCAGCCCTAAATGGGTTTGTGAATTGACTGACATCTTCCACATGTGTATTAAAAAAAAGAGTTGATTTTGTATTTTTCCATTCACCAGCGCTAAGGCTGGTCAGCTTTTTCACGTGGAAGACTAAAGCAATTGCATGTAAGCAGTGACCCTCTTCTGAAGCTGGGCAGTGACCCTTGCTACTCTTTTTTTTTTTTTTTTTGAGATTTTTCGGGGGTTAGGTAATTTGGTTTATTAATTTATTTATGGAGGCAGTCCTGAGGATTGAACCCTGGACACCGTGCATGCTAGGCATCTGCTCTGCCACTTGAGCTACACCCTCCCCCCAACCCTCACTACCCTTGTGACTGCAATCTTTACTTTCCTATGAACCTGTACTTTTTCTGACTGTTTCAGTCCTTATTTATTTCCTCTGCCACACTCTTAATTGTGCAATACTCTAATCTAATATTAGAGATATTTGAGATATTTAAGGTACTGCTGATTGCAGAAAAACTGCAGCAATGGGAACCTTAAGTGTCCTAGTCAGTATTCTTAATGTCCGAGATACAGAAGTTAAAAAGCCCAACCCTGGCCTTTAAGGATTTCAAAGGAAGTCTTGAAAATAAACAAATAATGACAATTAAGTAAAAGCCTTGGTGGAAGCCCGCGCAGCATCTTGTGAGAGTGCTAAGGTGGAGCACCTGGCCTCTCTGGAGCCTTGGAAAAGGTTTCTTAGAGAATGTGACACCTGAGCTAAGTTTTTGAGGAATAAATGGGAGGTTGGGGGTGGGGAGGCAGTCCTGGGCATCCACATAAGGAAACCACATGTTAGGGCATGTTTGGGGGAACAAGTCAGGGGAGGGTGGAATAAGGGAACACGAGAAGTGAAACTAAAGGAAGTAGGCAGAATATGTTTCCTAAAGGAATTTCACACATTATGTTTAAGGATAAAATCTCAGCTTTACCGGGCACCATTTGAGGATGATCAAATTTGTATTTTAGAAAGTCTAAGAAGTCTTTCTAGGTTTCGGGCATGATTGTGTGGATAACCTTTGCTTGAGTAGGGTCTGTACAAAGGGAATCTGGTTGGAGAAGGAATCTGATAGCAGAAGCATGGAGCTCAGTTAGGACACTTGTTCCAGGGAAGGAGTGGAAGCCTGAAGTCAGACAGTGGCCGTGAGTCTGGGGAGAAGGGAGGTGGCCGAGTTTATGTCATGATCAGGACAGTTGAGTGTGGTGACTAAGATAGAGGCCGCAGTCTGAAGTTGACCCCTGGTTTCTGTGATTTGGCAATTGGGTGAACCATGATGCCTTTCACTGATAAGACAGAGGAAAAGGAGCAGGTTTAGTCCGGTTAATACAATAATTTTAGTCTGGGATGTGTTGAGCTTGAGCTGTGAGAGGCACCATGAATGATTTTTAACTTGTAGACTATCATGTTATTGACCAGCGACATCACAAAGTGTAGGGGAAACATCCAAGTAGAGTTACAAATATGGTACCAGGGCAAGAGAGGAAGGACTGGCCTAAATATGTAGATGTGGCAGCCATCAACAGGTAGGTTGTATCTGAAGCCATAGGTCTGCTGGAAATCTTTCAGTGAGACCACAGATGAAGACTGGGGCTGGGTAATCACCAGGGTACCCATTACCCAAACTACAGCTTCCTGTTAGAGTCAAGATGGAAATTCTAGACTCTTTACAGTGTCCTGCAAGACTCTGTAATTGAGCAAGTGCTCCCTCTTTCATTTCTGGCTCTTGCTCGCTGGGCTTCAGCCACACTGGCCTTCTGTTTCTCAGACAGTGAGCACGCTTTCTCTTCAGGGAGCTTGTAGTCCCCTCCATGGGGCAGGCTGTGTCTTCCCAGACTTTGCATGCTGGCTTTTTAAATCATTGGGTTCTCAGCTCAGTCATCGGCTTCTCTGAGCGGTCTTTCGCAACCACTCGATCTAGAGCAGCTCTCCAATCACTCTTCCCCACGAGTTACTCTCTTTTCCTCAGATTCTCTTTCCAGTGCTGGGCTCCAGCAGTCTTATACTGGTGCTCAAAGCTGACCATTAGATTTTTATGAAGTTTGCAAGCCTGTTGTTAAAACACAGCTGTTATTAAAAATTAATTATTAATGATTAAAAATTAAGTTATACAAACAGGCAACTAGATAAATTATGGTGAAAGTAACAAATATTCAAAACAGCACTTCCTAATTTTTTTTTTTTTACTAAATTTTACTGTTTTCTACACCATTCGTGTTATTTACGTCTGTCACACTGTCAGGTGGAAATCCTCTAGAACAGTGGCTACTTACAGCTCTGCCCGACTCCATGGTCGGTGAGGTCATACTGGCAGCTTGAAGTCTGCCATGGTGGGAGTACGTATACCACAGAAACTGGCAAATGCTATAAATCAGAGCTCTCCCATAGGCAAACATTTACCAGCGTGCTCTTGGCGGGATCCCTAAGTGAACTTACCTGGTTCGTGTGTTGTCTGTCTTTCCTTAAGGGAGCATAAGCTCCCTCGGCGCACGCTCCTGGTCCACCTCGTCCATGCTGTATGCTTAGCCTGTAGACCAGTGCCTGGTACGTCTGGGGCTCTCAGTAACTGTCTGTTGAATGAGTGCGTCCACCAGAGCAGTTGAAAGGGAGGCTGCAGGAGAGGCCTGTGTAACTAGCAATAAGAAGAGGCCTGCTGTGCAAAGTCAGACAGGGAGAACTAGCAGCGGGGGAAGAGCTCTTCCCTGAATCTTCTTCCTGGGACTTCTCTTTGTATTGTGCCTGGCTGAGTAGCCGTGTACATACATTTACTTTATGCTGGTGAATACGCCGGCATGGCCTAGGAAACGCCACTTACGAGCAGTAACACTCCACCCTGGCTGCGTGCAGGCATCACTTAGAGTACTTCCCATAACACTTCTGATACCAGGTACCACTCACAGACCAAATTAATTAAGAATCTTTAGAGGGGGCCTGGGCATCAGTTTTTTTTTAAACAGTGCAACCTAGGTTAAAACCCACTGGATTAGATGTTGGGTTAGACCAGATTGGGAGAAATTTGAGCTCTTGCCTGTGAATGTTGGAGAGCTGTTACCAGCAGGGCTCTGCAAGTGGCTTCCTTCTGTCATTTATTTTTCCTTCTACAAACAATGATGAATACAAAATGAAAACACAAAAATGTGTGAGACACCTTACCGACCCAGGCAAGAAGCTCACAGTTTTGTAGGGGAGACACCAAATGCAAGTTTAATGACGTATTTTAGATGAAAATGTATTGAGGGTTCCCTAAAGACTCACAGGAGATGGCCAGTTCCCTCCGGTTCTGGGGAGACCCTGGAAAGGGTCCACGGGGGAGTGAACAGCAGCTGTGGTCGATGGCTAAGTGTTTTCCACGGCAGCCGTGGGGAAGGGCCATTTGTAAGTGCCCTGTCTCAGTAACTGGTACCACTGTGCACCTGGTTTCTCGCACATATCCCCTCCCGCACCACAGTGCCAAGTGTATAAGAGATGCTCAGACGTTTGGTAATGCAAGCTGTTCTTAGAGGCAACCTGAACGAAGATGTGGGAGCCGTGCGATGCCATGGCTTGTTCGGGGAACTGCAGGCCTCCATAGAGCTGAGCCATACGCTAAAAAGTGTGCACTTGATCCTACAGTTAACAGAGAACCGTGGAAGGGCGGACGATGATCGTGTCTGGCAGGCTTTTCAAAATTTATGTACCTGCTGCTCTCCTTTACAGCTTCTTGTTCCTAGGAGTCCCTCTCCCCTCCCTTTCTTCTTTTCTCCCCTTCCTGTCTTTCTCTCCCCACCACAGCCCTCCACACAACTCCCCCAACTGGTTCTCATCCTTTTCTCTTCCCACAAATCAGAAGCCTCTAACAGCTCTTTTGTCCCTAAAATTACATCACTTATAATGGCAGTTTGTGGCATTCTGCCAAGTCTGAGCCTGTATATCTTACGCTGTCACTTTATTATTGAGAAATGTGGAATTCAAGGTTCTTCAGCCTTAAAAGCAAGAGTATGTGATACGTTACAATGACTGCAGTTTTACACCAGAATTCCACCAGTTGGAGGATTTTTTCCCGTTCTACTTATGTGTGTGTGTGCCTAAAAATGTTCATTTTGCAGATTTCCCATGTTTTACATGTTACCCTTTTAAACTCTTCGTAAGTGCTCTTTGCTTCTGTTTCTGTTTTATTTGCCTAATGGTCTCAGTTTAACATCCTGTATTTTAATACCTGAACGTTCATTCATTCAGTTACTGATCAATTATGCTATATTCCAAACACAGCTAGATGTTGGAAATACAAAGAGGACACGAACTGTCCTATCCCCAAGGTAACTGCATTTTAGTAGGGAGACAGGCATGCAAACGATTTCGTGTTACAGGATACACGTGGTAACGGACGTAGAAGGTCAAGGAATCCTAATGAGGAAGGCAGAGTAATTCCATCCAGGGACTCGCAGCACTTTCACAGAAGAGTAATGCCTAAGCAAGGATGATAGAGGGACAGAAGGGCTTCCAGGCAGAGACAGCATGTGCAAAGGCCCAGTGGACTGTGTTGGGGAAATGCAGATCACTGTGGAGTGGACCGTGAATATGGTGGGAAGGAAAGGCCAGGTCATAGAGGTTCTCACAGGACGCTGGAAGTCACTGAAGTCTTATTCTTAAGCAGAGAACAATTTGGTCAGAATTGTTTTGGAAAGAGCACGTGGTGGCATGGAAGACTGATTCAAAGGGGCAAAGCATAGGCAGGGAGACGGGTGACAGACTGCTGTGACAAAGAGCAGAGGCTGGAAGTGTGCATGGAGAGTAGGCGGGGTGAATTCTCAGCTGCCGTATTAGCAGTCTTGAATCGACTGCGTGTGCAGGGTGAGGGCTGGAAGTCTAGAATGATGTAAATACATAGGGATGTAGATGGCATGGAGGTTATGGGTTGAGATTTCAGGAAGATAATCAGGTTGTAGGATTGTGCAGAGGGGAAGTGAGTTCAGTTTTGGAAGGGGCCAAATGGGAGAGGAGAACAGGGCAAGAGATTCAGAAGCGTATGTATTTGAAACCAGTTGAGTAGGTGAGCGTGGATTAAAAACAAAGTAGGAAACTGTCAGATAGTTGTAGGCGGGGAGAGGAGGCGTGCCTGACAATGGTGTCACACTGCGGGAGGCCTGGGAGGATGAGGACCAGAAAGAGGCGGGGTTAATGATTAAATTTGAAAAAAATAGTAGTGTTTGTTCTGCTTTGTTATGATATCAATGAGAAAAATAGCCCAAACGTCCAACATGAAAAATAATATCGTGGTGGAAACTTAAATAACAGGGAGTGTTTATAACATCGGGTGAAGAAAGCCAGCTGGCAAATCAGAATGTACCGGTGGTGGGGGAGGGCACGTGGCCACGGGCCAAGAAAAAGACAGTCCCTGACATGGGCTCTGGCTCACGGAGTGACAGGTGGTTTTAATTTTGTTCTTTGTGCTTTACTGCATCTTCTGAACTTTTATAATGAACATGTATCACTTTGGTAATTTGAAAAAAATTATATTAAGAAATTAGGGAACATACAGGTGATTGTATGCAGTCCCTAAAATATTTTAAAACAATATTAAATATAGGGAAGTACTCATAATACAATTGAAAAAGCAAGATAAACTATATTTGGTATGGTCCATGTTTTAAATTTTAAAATATGTATTTTTATATCTATGAAGCAAAAAAAATAAGGAAGCTAGTAAGTGTTAAGAGGAGTTAATCATGGGATGTAAAATTGTGGGCAGTTTATCTTTGCTTGTACGTTTCCACGTTTCCAGATCTTCCATAACTGACACGCTGGGTCCTATAGATAGGGTGGTGGTTGCAACAAGGTCTGTGAAACGAGAAGTCTTGAGCTTGAGCCATGTCTCTGCCCTTTGCGAGCCGTGGGACCTTGGCTGAGTCATTTCACTTCTCTGTGCCTGGGTTTCCCCAGTGTGGAACAGGGTAGCGAGGACAACTACTTCATTGGCTTGTTGCGAGGACTGTCCTTTTAAGAAGTAACAATTCAGAGGTCATTGGTAGCCTGATGACTAGCAGTGCCAGGGCCTCACCGGGGAGAAGCTGAGGGCTGGAAGGAGGTGAGAAAGTAATAGGGCAAATGCAGACTGCTCCTGGTGGCTTACACGGGAGCCCTTCTGTTTGAGTTGGCACCCGCGTACTTTTATCTGATTTGACGTAATTTTGAGTTTCTAGTATATGCTTTGGTTTAATTTTTCAAGCTAAGCAAAAGAGGCAGAAGAAACAAGTTTATCAGTATGATAGATGAGACCTGTAAAATTGGTCAGATTACCCTAGAGCTTAATGTCGCGCTTCTGCTGTCTCTGTTAACTTTCCCAAAGCGGCCCTGGTTTTATAAAGATAACAATCAAATATAATAATCAAATATTATGATAATTAAGTATCAATTCACTGATCCTAATAAGAGCTACATTTCTTTTTCTTACTGTGTGAAAATCTAACATCTGAACACCCTGCTCCTGTTCATGTCATAGAGTAACAATTTTGGCCCAGATGAAAACCTTACCAGTGTAGTCCCTGATCTGTCCTAATTTATTTTACAGCGTGTGCATGACTTTCTCTCATTTGTCTTATCCACAGAAGGAGCTCAAAAAGTGGGATGAGTTTGAAGATATTTTGGAGGAGAGGAGGCATGTCAGTGACTTGAAATTTGCGATGAAATGCTACACGCCTCTTGTCTATAAGGGCATTACTCCCTGCAAGCCGAGTGATATTAAATGTAGTGTTCTCAATTCTGAAGAGGTTCGTTATGTCATTAAACAGGTAAGTGGCTCCCTCTTCATTTGTTCAATGTCAGCGAGTTGTCTTCTTGATTCTGTGAACTTGTTTTGCCATTTTTAATGTATCTTCTTAGATTTTGCTGTATGTGCACATTCATCAAATGTTTACTGTTCCCGTAATGTGTGTCAGCCTCTTTGCTAGACATTGTGTCTCACAGTGAGCGAGCTGAACCGAGCTCTTGACCTCTTAAGTATATAGTCTAATAGAGAATGGCAGGTGTGAAGTTACGGTGAAACCTGATACAAGATGTGCTAGTGGGAGGCCAGTGTACAAGGGGCACTAATTAGTTACAAGGGTGACTGTTTTGTCAGAGAAGTGCTTTTTAAAATAAGGCCTGAAAGATGTGTAGGGCTGTTCCAGGGGAAGTGGGTGAAGAAGAGTGTTCCCAGCAGAGCAAATAACTTCTTCCCTGTGGTTTTCAAACCTCAGTGCACATTAAAATTATTCAGGGAGCTTTACAGAAGCCCTGTGCCTGGGTCTCACCCTCATACCAATTCAATCAGAGCGTCGGGGAGGAGCCAGGGATCAGGAGTTTTTTTAAAAGCCCAGGCAGTTCCAAAGTATAGCTTGGGAAGCACCAGCTCACTTTTTGAGGAGTAGAGAGCGTGTATGTTCACGGTACTGAAGGTGGTTCAGTGGGACCAGACCGCAGAGAGCAAACAAGGGGTGATGACAAGAACTGAGACCGGAGGTCGGCAGGGGCCGCATCGTGAAGGGCCTTGTGAACCATGTAAAGGAGGGAGTTCATCCTGCGTGCAGTGCAGAGCCACTGAAAGGTTCAAGTTGAAGTGCGGCATGATCAGTTTATGTTTTAGAAACGCTGTTCTGCTCTAAGTGGGGCAGGAAACCTGTGTCTGACGCTCTTGCAGTTAATCCCTTTGTGGGCTCATAGCTGCCAGGACTGGTAAGTGGTTACAGCAACAGAAATAGACAGATGTAAGAAATAACCAGTTGTGGGAATGAAGCGAAGGGGAGAGAGAGTCAAGGCTGGTAGAGCCAGTCACTGAGATAGGGACTGGGAAGAGGCTTGGGGAGAAGCTGGGCTCTGTTGTGGACGTGTCATTTGAAGCCATCAGCATAGAAGTGTTTGCTGGGCATAATCAGAGCTTTCTTTCCCGATGGCGGGCTCTCCGTGTCGCATAGTCCAGGTGCTCCCAGGCCGTGAGGGTTACCTGTGGAGGTTCTGCTGCTTTGACTTTTACCTGGAGATCAGGTTCATGGCCTTGAGGAAATTCTTTATTATTTGCTGCCTGTTTGCTTCTGATTCAGAATATGACCTATGCTCTTAACCCTTCTGTTTTGATCTCCCTTAGAGAAACTATTTGTCTTCTCTTATTGGGCCTATTGCGTAAGTGAATCTTCCTTATCAGTAAGAAGCTAAAAACGGTGGTCCTCAGTCCTGGCTCCTTGTTCGAATCACCTGGAGAACTTTTGCAAAACGTTGACTGTTGTTATTGTTATTATTATTATGACAATGTAAACGCTGTGAAGGCGAGAATTTTTACCGGCTTATATTCCTGGTGCACATAGTATGTATTCAATAAATAGTTCTTAAATTAATGAACGAAAAAAGATACTTTGGTCCTATCCACGGAGATTCTGATTTAATTGGTCTGCATTAGGACCCAGGCATTTCTCTCTCTTTTTTTTTTTCTAAGTTCCCCAGGTAATTCTAATGCACTCCCAGGTTAAGAATGACTGACTTAAGCCGGTGTTTTTCAAACTTAGCTGTGCTGCTGAGGAAAATTAAACAATCTAGGCAGATTGGAATTGTTATAAATTCTTGATTATACAACATAATCGGGCCCTGTGTGTGACCCAGTAATCCTTTGTTTCCCTGCTGAACGCTCTCCTTTTCTCCAGAACAGCAGTTTTAGTTGCCCCATTCTCCTTGAACCTCCTCCCCTTTCTCTCAACAGATGGCTTTCCGTCCTGCTCCAAGGAGCAGATTCAAACCATCATGTGAGAGCTCTCTCAGCCTCCGGTGGTCAGGCCCCTAATTTACCTGCATCCACTAGCCCTCATTTTCTTCCACCCTCCTGTTAAAGTGGGAGAGGGATCCTCTTCTGTCCTGGCTTAATCCCACCCTGCTCCTTTGCCCTGAGTTCCGCCTCCTTCCTCCTCCTCAGGGACTTGGCTCTGTTGTCCGTCCCCTCAGAGGTCTCGGCGTCTTCCTCTCCACTGGCTCTCTGCCCTCGGCATTTAACACGCTTACTTCTCTTCCAGCTTAAGTAGACGTGGACCACATTCCTTCCGTACTTACGACCCATCTCTTCCTTTCCCGCTTGTACTCTGCCCTTTGAAGAAGCTGGCCGTGTTCTCTGTTCTCTAAGTAGGCTTGTCGCCCTACTTTCTCACCCTCCGTGGACCACTCAGCTCGCCGGAATCAAATTTCCAACCCGCTGGAACAGTGCTTCCGAAGGTTGTGAACGACTTCCTTCCTTCCGGCTGAATCGCCCTCGTTCAGACCCTGGACAGTTTGGGGCGCTCTCTCTCCTTTCTTTCCGTGACCCCGCGCGCCCGCTGACCCACCGCACCTTTCTGATTATTCCTCAGTTGTCTCAGTGGGCTTCTCCTCCTCAGCCTGTCTCTTTAGATGCTGCCGCTCCTCAAGGTTTTGTTCCAGCCCCTTCCTCCGCCCACTCACTGGGCAGTTTTGTTTATTGCCAGGATTTTAGGTACCTTCCTTATGCTGGTAACTCTGCCTTATAATATTATTCTATAATAATGATGTATTATTATAAATTAATAATTGGTAATAGTGTAGTAAATAATACAGATGATTAGTATCCATGGCTTCAGCCCAGGTCTCTTCTGAGTTTCACACATATATTTTTTATATGTCTACCTGAATATCCACTTGGAAATTCCAAAAGCACCTCATATTCAGGATGTCTAAGTCCAGCTCTTTAATCCTTCCACCCCAGCCTGTACCGTGTGCACCCCGCACCCAGATTTCCGTGTCTCCAGGAATGCTCCCCCATAGAATCCGGATCCCATCTTCAACTTCTTGCTTCCCTTTCATGCGCCGTCTGTCACCCAGAGTGCTCATCTGTTCTCCTAAAATAGCTCTGGTCTGTTTCTTTCCATCCCTGCTGCCACTTCTCTGACTCAGGCTGTCTTTATCTCACAGAATGGGACAGCAGCCGTCCAAGTGGCCCAGGAAAGATATGATTACTTCTGTATTTAAGACACCACTCAGGTTTGTAATGTGGAGACTAGACTGAAGGGGGACCAGACTGGGGACAAGGAGTTAGAACACCATCGCTTATCTGAGGTTTCCAGGAGGACGGGTCTGCGGGGACACACATATCTGCTGGACAAATGAGAAGCCCAGTTGCACAGAATAAGCGGTCAGGTCACTCTCCGCCTCCCTGCTTTCCTCCAGCGCCTTGGAGAAGGCCTGGCTTCTGATCAGAGCCCCCTTCTCACCGGTGTTCTTCCTCTGTCCCGTTCCCTCCAGGCCCCAGGGGTCTCGTCTTTCCTGCTCCTCCACTTTTGCCCCCAGCTCACGTTGGCACAGACACTTCCTACCTGGAGGAAGGTCCCCTCTTGGCCGCGTTTCTTTCTTTGTAACACCCCCCTTCTCTCTTCCCCTCCTGATCCCGGCTCCTCAGAAGCCTAGGCTGCCCTCTTCACATCCCAGTTTCAGGAGACTGCTGAAGCCCACCCAGTCAGGGTCCCTGCGGCCCTGCAAGTGAGCCAGCCCCAGGGAGCCTTGATCAGCTGTTGCTGTGCCACTGCTGCTGGACACACTCCTTCTTCAGGCTCCCTCTTACCTTGACGTCTGTGGCGTCGCACACACACTTCTCCTCTGCAGCTTCCTGTCAGTCTCTGTTACAGGTTCCTCCATCTGCCGTGTGAGTGTTTCTCACGACAGACTCTGCAGCCTTTTCATCTTCCTCTCCACGCTCCCCTGGCCGCTGTGTCTGGTCTCATCGTTCCCATTTTCATCTCCAAACAGTGTCTCTCGCCGTGGCCAGATTGTTGGGGTTCAGACTTTCACCTCCAGCAGTCCTGCTCCTTGCTGGACATCTGTTTTATGTGTCTCACAAACACGTGAACATCAGTGTATCTGCCTTCTCAGCCCCTGCACTGTACCGCCTTCTGTCCCTGGTCTGAATTCCCTGTCTCAGAGGATGGCCCCACCAGCCATTGTCTCCTAAAACAAAACTGATCATCACTGCACATCACTCAGCCCTTTCCCTTCTCTTCAGCACCTGTGACTCCCTTTGTTTGGGTCTTTTCCATCTCTGGCCTGAACTTTTTTTCCCCCAGATAATAAATAATGTTTTTTTTAATTGAAGTATAGTTGATTTACAATATTGTGTTAGTTTCAGGTGTTCAGCACAGTGATTATACATACATACATAGACACACATATATATACATATATATGTTTGTGTGTGCAAAGTGGTCATACATACGTATGTGTCTCTCTATATCCTTTTTTTTTCTATTCTTTTCCATTATGGGTTCTTACAATAAATAATGTTTTGTTTGAATTCTCCAATTTCCCTACAAGATATATGTATTACTTTTATTTTTTATTACTTTCATAATCGGGAAAAAATCAATTTTTTAAAAAATTGAAGTATAATTAATTTACAGTGTTGTGTTAGTTTTTGGTGCACAGCACAGTGATTCTGTTTATTATTCTATATGTGTGTGTGTGTGTGTGTGTGTGTGTGTGTGTGTGTGTATGATTTTAAAGGTAGTTCCCTGTATTGTACAGTAGGACTTTGTTTGGCCTGAACTATTTTGATAGTTTTCAAATAGCAGCCCCTTTCCTAGCCCTGTTTCCTGAATCCGGCCTCCCACCAGTCCCTTGACTCCTCCGTTTTCCCTTTGTCTGCTCCTGCCCTGTCTTCCTACCTCATCTTTGTTTAGATTATCTGCGTGACTGTCTCACCAGCATCCTTAGTTCTCTTGCCCCCTAGTCTGCCTTCCAGACAGCCCAGAGGAAAAAGCCCAGGATCTGTGCCAGGGCGCCTCTGTATTCTCATCTCCAGGGTCCCAACAGCTCCTGGGAGGACGGGCAGAGGTGTGCAGACCGGTGATCTCCAGGCTCAGGGTCCCTCCTTACGTCAGTCCCTTCCCTTCCCCTCAGCTCTGCCAGACCTTCATGCTTCCTGAGTACTTACTAGACTCTACCCCTCTTGCCACTAGCAAAGCATCATTTATCTTCCAATGGGATAATGAAAAATATTAGAAATTATCTTCCTCAAATTCCCGTTCCGTATCTTCAGATGTACCTGTATCTATACCCATCTCCACGTGGGCTTTTTCGTCCAGGCTCAGGGAGGAGGCGTCTG
The DNA here is from genome assembly GCF_048564905.1 of Vicugna pacos. Lineage (NCBI taxonomy): Eukaryota > Metazoa > Chordata > Mammalia > Artiodactyla > Camelidae > Vicugna > Vicugna pacos. The sequence goes on along the minus strand of NC_132997.1, from coordinate 26,626,562 downwards.
TTCTGTTGGTCAAGACGAACCACACGGCTGTGACTTGACGCCAGCCACCCTTCCCAGCCTCTCCTGAGACCTCTGGCAGGAATCCTCTCCCTGCCTCTGTCGCCAGCCTTTCTTTCTCTGGCTGCTTCTTCCCTTTAGTCTATAAACAGGTCCAAGGCCACTGAACTGCACACTTGAAAATTGTTAAAATGGTAGATTTTATTTTATGCATATTTATCTTAATTTTAAAAAACAAGACGAGGATAAAGACAAAAAACAGGCCCAAGGCTTTTCCAACTTGAAAAAGCATTTTTGCTTTTACTGTTGTATCCTCCCTCTTCTCAAACTGTTCAGGTATCCATTCTACAGCTGCGGTCTTTACCTCCACGTCTCCTGTTCATTCCATCTTCAGTCTGTTTATATTCAAATGGGCCTTCTTCTGACCGTATCACTGACCTTTCTTGCAACATCACTGTTTCAGATGACCTCTGAGTGAGGTAAGGGAGCACAGGTGAAGAGGAAGTTCTTAATCCTAGTCCCACACTCTGGGGCCTGTGGAACGGACCCTCAAAAGATAAGATGCAGAGTTAGGAGAGGACGATCACGCAGCCTGTGTGAAGGAGCCAAATGCCACTGGATTGTTTACTTTGAAGTGTCAGTTTTCATGTTACTAGAAAAGAGAAGATACTTCTTCACTACCTGTAACTGGGGAGGTTGGGGCTGCAGCGTCCATCCTCACCCCAAAGCAGAGGTCCCTCCTTTGGGGAGGAGTGTTGTTTGTCACTCGATGCCACTCTTTCTTAGGGTGCTTGTTTGGGGGAAGTTACAAGGGTCAAATTTGGCTTCCTTGCAGACAGAAGCTGTGCCTTGTTCACCTCCAGGCGCTGGGCGGTCCTGGCACGCAGCCCGCAGTCTGTTCACTGTACAGAGAGACATGCCATGTGAATAAAGACCGTTCCGTTGTGAGATCACTGATTTGATAGCTGGGGGATTTCTGTACCGGCGTCTTGTATGTTTGTTGGCGTCTCAATGGCTATTTCAGGAGAACCTTGTATTTTTACCTTGTATGTTACCGTGCGATAGCACTGAGCAAGCAGGCAAAGTGCTGGAAGAACCCAGTGAAAGGGAGCCCTGAATACACAGCTTCGGACCCTAGGTTGTGAGCAGCAGCTTACTTTGGGGAATTTGGATGTTAATGTACCAGCACGTCACACGGGAAGGTGAGGTGGTTTCTTTCGTTTCAGCTGCCATCCAGGAAAGCAAATTCTCTTTGAATTTCTAGTCTTTCAACTTGTCTAAATAGGATCATTGATCCACTTTTGTTATTTTTGAAAATAAATCATACCAATTTAAATTTAGAAAGATCATTTTTGAGCTACATAATTTGGAACTGGTCATACTGGCTCGGGTAGAAAGAATCCTGACTTCTTTTTTTCAGACATTCATCCCTGCTCTCCCTCTTCCTTTTAGCTTTCCAGGGAATCCCTTCAGTCTGTCGACGTCCTCCGAGAGGAAGCCTGTGAGCTCTTGGATGAAATGAGCCACAAACTGCGTCTGGGAGCCATTCGGTTTTTCGCCTTTGCACTGAGCAAAATATTTAAACAGATTTTCTCGAAAGTGTGCGTAAATGAGGAAGGTATTCAGAAAGTGAGTATTGCTTGTCAAAAAGCAACGTCTTCTTCAGTCCCTCCCAGTTCAGTCAACGCACTTTGCCCTGGGGGAGCAGCCCTCACCGTCAGGCGTGGCTGGCCCCTCTGCATGGGTTTCTTTCACCCTCAGACCCGCAGACTTCCGCCGAACTCGCGTCGTCACTGATTTACAGACTGTATAGACTTCACAGACTAGCTGATGTCAGACGTCACAGAGTTACAGAAGCAACGCAGAGAGTTTCTGCATATGCTTCCCTGAGATTCCCCTACATTTTCTTTTTCCTCTCCTCACACATCTTTTGGGAGTGTTTTTAAACAAGGACATTCTCTTATGGTGTAACTGTCAGAATAAGCAACTTAACACTGCTCCAGTGCTGGTGATACAGATCTCACCCACGTCTCACCAGGGGCCCAGCTGCGGCCGGTGCGTTCCATTCAGCATCCCTCTCTCTCCAGACCGTCTTAATCTAAAACAATTCCTTAGTCTTGGCTTGTATTTCCTGATACGACTTTTGAAGAAAGCAGACCAGTTATTTTCCAGTGCCCCCTGATTGGCATTTGAGGGATGCTTTCTCAGTTAGGCTCAGGGTGTGTCCTTCTCTGTGCATCAGACCAGGAGCACGTGGCGTCTGTCTGTCCGTTCGGTGACGGTGCTGTTTGCCAGGTGTCTCCGCTGTAGAGTTCCTCTCTGTCCCTTTGTGATGAATAAGGACCTGGGAAGAGGGGATTTAGGAATGCTCAGTGTCTTGTTTTTCATCATTCCTTCTCGCACTAGTTTTTACACCCACTGATGATTTTCGCTTGAAGCTGTTATCACTCTGATGATTGCCAAGTGGTGATTTTTCTTATTCCATCCCTCCTGTCATCTAATAGTTTACTTTCTTCTGAAAGGAGGCGCTTTCCCTGTGGAGGTTATTTTTATTCATTTATGGTTTTTATACCTTTTTCTCTTCTTAGGAAGGGCTTTCCTTCATTGGCCTTCCTCCTCCTGCTTTTTAATGCTTTGGGGTTTGGGGTTTGTTTCTTTTTAATTTTTTTGGAGTGGGGAGTAATTAGGTTTGTTTGTTAATTTATTTATTCAATGTTTTTTGATGGAGGTGCCGAGAACTGAACCCAGGACCTTGGGCTTGCTAGGCCCACAGCCTACCACTGGGCCATACCCTCCCCTCTCACTGCTTTGTGTCCAGTCAGCCATTTACTTTACTCGCAAGGCCGCCTTCTTTGTCCTCCTGTGACTGCCTTCTGGATCGCTGACCCCCTGTCTGGATCCCTGTCAGAGAACGTGTGGCACCGTGCGGAGGCCAGGCAGTGTTGCTGGCCGTGTCTTCGCGGGTCACAGACTGCTGCCTCAGCTGGTTACCTATTTAGATTTCAGAAAAACAGAGCACGTCGATACAGGGAGCACTCGTGAGGCTGAGAGCCTGAGAAACGCATCGGGAAGCTCAGACGCATCTTCCCAGCTCCATGGCGCCCGCTGCCCGGCAGTCAGTCCAGGGCATCAGCAGCGAAATAGCGCACCTTTCATTCGTCCTCACAGTTCCTAGCTTCTCTCTGCAGAAGTTTTGTTCTCTCTTCCTACAAACAGCTAGTCCAGGGCAGCAGTTAACAGTTGACCTTTTAACTCAGACTGACTTGAGATCCATGCCCAGCTCCACCATTTATTAGAGACATGCCCTCGTCACAGACGAGGGAGCCAAGGCCTCGGCCTTCTATACAGATACGTGGCATTAAACAGCACATGTGAGGTGTTTAACAGGGGGCTTGGTGATCACCGCCATTATTACTGTGGCCTGTAGAGCTGATGGTTTTGCTGTCCTTGCACAGTGGGAGACTGTTTAACTAGAACTCTGAAATAAGTTCTGCGTACGGGTTGGGGGGGGCAGAAACATTAGTGTTCCCTCTAAGTGTACACATGCTTCTGTTTTCTGATGTAAGACACAATGTTAATAATATGAAAGCTAAAGTTGCTCGATGTGTAATGTCTGTTTTAAAGCTACAGCGAGCCATCCAGGAGCACCCCGTGGTTCTGCTGCCCAGTCATCGAAGTTACATTGACTTTCTGATGCTGTCTTTCCTGTTATACAACTATGACTTACCAGTGCCGGTCATAGCAGCGGGAATGGGTATGTATTGGTTTTCTTTCCTTTTTTTTTTTTTTTAATTATAAAAATTAAAGTGTTCACTGGAATGATTTTAACAATACCAAGTATTGGAAGAAAGTGATGAAAATGGCCTCCCCCTTCGTCCTTGCCATAGCAGTGATTAGTAGTTTGGGTTAAGTCCCCCCGTAACGTGCCTTACCGTGCACGCCAGACACAGGCGAGCGTGGATGCACAGAGGTATTTGGTTTAGGCTGAAAATGAGATTATTCGACCTATACATATTGCTTGTTTTTTTTTAATTTGATAGTATGTTGGTGGCTATCTATAGATAACAAATAGATAATAAATAGACCTAACATTCTTTTTACGTTATTTTTTAATTACAGTAAAATACACAAACATAAAATTTATCATCTCAACCATTTTAAGTGCACAGTTTAGTGGCAGTTCCATCTGTGTAGACTGTGAGGAAGTTATTTGAAAGTTAGGGGAAATGAGAAGGGGGACTGTTTGAAGCTGACGGCGGAGCTGTGGAGGTGCACAAGGCTGCCCACAGAGCCCCTTCTGTTCCATAATTCCGTTCGATGTCTCTTCTCAAGATCAGGGGTGTCTCACAGATGTGAACTCGGTCTTAATAGAATTTGAGTTGAGATATTCACGGAAAGTTTCAAGATCTGCAAATAAATGTTAACCGTTCTTTCCCGCGTAGACTTCCTGGGGATGAAGATGGTGGGCGAGCTGCTGCGGATGTCGGGCGCCTTTTTCATGCGGCGCACGTTTGGCGGCAACAAACTCTACTGGGCTGTGTTCTCCGAATATGTAAAAACTATGTTACGGGTAAATGCCAATAATTACCAAGTACTTTCAAACTGTGTTTTCTTTCCATTGAGGTTTGCTCTGAGATCTCGTTCAAATCCTTGACTTCTGCACGGACGGCCTCGCCGTTTCCCTCCCCCTCCAGGAATGTGCGTCCCCTCAGCCATCTGCTGACTCCGTGTGGCTCTCTTGTTCAAGTCCCCCGGGAGCAGTGTTTGTGCCGAGGGCTGGGAGGGGGCTCGGGAAGAGGAACCAGAAGAAGCGACTCTCACTCTGAGAGTAGGCAACGGGTTTTGTGTTTTGTTTGTCTGTGTTTTCTCTTTGAAGAATGGTTATGCTCCTGTTGAATTTTTCCTCGAAGGGACAAGAAGCCGCTCTGCCAAGACACTGACTCCTAAATTCGGTAGGTGCCTCACGGGCTGAAGGGAAACTGCAAACCCAGAGGCTCCGAGTGTGGTGTCATCCTAGCTGCTGAGTAGAACTTGACACCCTTTTTTGCAAGACACTCTTTTCCTTCTAAGCGTAACTGTTTACTGAAGTTTATGGGTTTAGTATATAACGTGTATGTTTAGGATCTTCCCATTTATGCCTTGTTTGCCCTACTTCTCAATATGTATGAAAACCCATTTCTCTCTATGTCTACAGGCCTTCTGAATATTGTGATGGAACCGTTTTTTAAAAGAGAAGTTTTTGATACCTACCTGGTCCCAATCAGCATCAGTTACGATAGGATACTGGAAGAAACTCTGTATGCGTACGAGCTTCTCGGGGTTCCTAAGCCAAAGGAATCCACAACTGTACGTAAAGGAGAGCCAAACTTGATTTTATTGAAATTTAGAGAAAATGCTAGCTTATACATCAGCTGATGTAAGAATTCATTCCTCTTTTCTCTTCCCTTGTTGCGATGCTGTCAGGGATTGTTGAAAGCCAGGAGGATTCTCTCTGAAAAGTTTGGAAACATCCACGTATACTTTGGAGACCCTGTGTCACTTCGCTCGCTGGCGGCTGGCAGGATGGGCCGGAGCCCATACAACTTGGTTCCCAGGTGCAAGGCCCGTGTTTTCCTAACTGCCAGAGAACCAGGGATGAAAATCTGAAAGTCTAAACTGGGATTCTTGAATTGACCACTTCTAGAACTGAGCCTGGTTATGTGAGCTCAGAGGAGAAAGCTTCGATTAAATAATGTTGGCCAAAAAGGCAGCTAGCCGTGGGAATGTATGGGTCAGACATGCAGAGTCAGATGGTGCTCAAACAAACAGAACAAAACACAGAGCCCCTGGTCTGCCCTCAAAGTCACAAGTGCTGTTTTCGATTCCCTTTCCCAAGTAATTCCCCAGTACCCTGCCACTTAAAAGCAAGGAGAAGCAAGCCCTTGTTAACAGGCACGTGTGGGATGGCTGAGCACTGATGGTGGGCCAGCCAGAGTATGTCCTAAGTGTTATTTTTGATCCTAGAAAGGACTGTGTAATCATAATGAATGGGAGTGAGTCCTCTTCTCAGGCAGGTTATAGTTTTATGGTCTAGGAACTGTGTTAGGTTCTTTCAGGATGCAGGTACAGATACACATTTTTAAATTTTTTTTTTCATTTAGAGAAAGACCTGGGGAGGTAAGGGAGACAGACCATCTTGCCCGGCCAGGCATCACATGACCGCAGCATCATTCATAGCCATCTGGAGCGCCAGTGGTCCCATGGCAGTCTGCTGCCTCCCTCACGGCTTTGTTAGCTAGCAGAGCAGGTGTTGCCTTTAGCTGCCACAGGCTCTCACTCTGTAGATCACAAATTGGGTTGACCAGTCGCTACCTGTCACGGGAATCCTCACTGGCTAACGCTTTCACGTTAAGCCACCTTATTATCTGGCCGTTATTAGGTCATATGTATATCCCTGCTCCAGCCAGCTCTGTGTAGGCCCCTGACATCGTCCGGCTCAATGTTCTGTGACCCGGGCCTGAGGAATGCGTCAGGCGAGGACCGTGGCAGGACTTGGCTGGTGCCCTGAAGCTTCTCGGAAGGACAGTGTAGCCGTCAGGGAACTGAGCAGCCTGTCCAGGACGGACATGAGCGGTTGTCACACGGAACATAGCATCACAAGCCGATGTGTGTGCTCTGCAGGACACGGTCAAAGTGCTGTGGATTCCGAGCAGACAGAGTCCTTCCGTCTCCTAGGAGAGGCGTTGGTTTTCACAGAAGAAGTGATATATCCCATTTACCAAGCAGGAAAAGTTGTTTTGGGGGGTTTTTTGTTTTGTTTTGTTTTGGGGTTTTTTTGGCCCAGAACCAGAAATGATAGAACCCTGCTACCCTGCACATTTTTAATCACCTCTCGAGCGTCCTAGAGATGAATGGACCGATCCTCTAGTAAAATGAAGGCACATCCTTGCAGTGTGACCCGGGAGAGCGCAGTCGGCAGAGCATATGAGCCTCCCCCGTCCCTCTCTCCACTCACGTGTCAGAGTAGCAGGGCTGTAATCTGTTGCCATATCCTTCCTTTTAGATATATTCCTCAGAAGCAGTCCGAGGACATGCACGCCTTTGTCACTGAAGTTGCCTACAAAATACAGCTTCTGCAAATTCAAAACCTGGTTCTGAACGCGTGGTCGCTCATCGTTGCCGTCCTGCTGCAGAACCGGCCATCCATGGACTTCGACGCCCTGGTGGAGAAGACTTTATGGCTGAGAGGCTTAGCCCAGGCCTTCGGGGGCTTCCTCGCCTGGCCCGGTAGGTACCGAGGACGTATGTGATGAGAGCACCTGCTGTTTTTATTTTTCAGTTTGGAAAAGTTGTCGCCTCTGAAGAACCTATGTAGGACTTTGAGCAGAGCGTTGCTCAGAGAAGGAAAGCCTAGTCTGTTTTTATCATAATAGGACATTGAACACAACATGTTTATCAGTTGAGAGTAATTGTTTATATGTCACTTCCCCCTGGGAGGCTCTGAATAAACAGAGGACTGGAGTGGCCTCCCCTTGGTACCTGGCAGAGTGGAGAATAAATAATGAATCTTTTTGTACCCCACATGGTCTTCCCTCTACACCCACCTCTTTTTACCACCTTATATTGCAAGCCGTTTGCCTCACTGGATGATAAGGATTTAAGGGCTGGGCTTTAGAATGGTGTACAATTCCCTGATAACAGCTTTGTAAAAACCTCATGGGAGTTGTGAATACTATGCCGGGAGTTTGGGATGTACGTGACAATAGTTAGCTTAAGTTGTTTTCCATTTCTGGTTTATAATTGTAGAGACTGTAGTTGGAAAAGCAGTCTTTCTAAGACTGGGTAATTATTTATAGTCAGGTGCCTCCTGTCAACTCATTAACCTAACACTGAGGCCCTTAGCTGTGCTGGGAACTGCCCGGGACAGAAAGATGAACAAGATGCAGCCCCTGCTCTGGGGGTCCCACTGGTCTGCAGGGGGTAGAGGTGGAGGGGGACGTGGAAACTTGCAGAGAGAGTTCATTTGAAGTAAAGACAGAGAGCTGTGGACAGACCGCAGAGGGTTCCTGAGGCTGCTGTGTGGGAAGGTGCCTGCGCGCAGGGGAGTCTTCATGGAAGTGACTTCGGAGTCGATCTTAATGGGAAAATGGAAGCTCTTTAGGAGACAGCTGGAGAGGAGGCTGCTGCTGGAGGGATTAGGAGCTGTGAGGTGGTGTGACAGCACCAGGCAGCCCTCGCCCTGCCGGTGGTTGTCGGCTGTGGGTGAGGGAGCGATGAAAGACAGAGACGCGGGCAGCGGCGGGGTCATGGGGCCTGCTGCCCTGGGGAGCCGGGCTGCAGTCTAGCTCACGGGGAGCAGTCGCTGATTTTCAGCAGGGACGCGTGATGGATTGGCCTGTAGAAAGCAGCTTGCTGTCCATTTAAGAGGTGGACCACAGCGGGGAGAGACTGGAGGCAGGGAGACGAGCTGGAATGAAGCTGGGCCAGGCAATGGCAGAGGAAGAATCACTAACGGGAGTGCCCGCCAGCTGAGCATGGTCACCAACAGGGCCATTAGATGAATCAGACGTCTGTTTCCAGTGTTGAAATGGTCCGACACGATGCAAAGGCGGAAAGTCACAAAAGAGGAATAGGCAAAGGGTGGACTCATAACCATTTGTCCCAGGAACGTATGAACGCATAGGCGCCTGTCTTTCGAAGATGTTTTGCTTTTTCAAGATGGGATAAATATGTGGCCAGTCCAGAGTCAAAAGTGTCTGTGCAGCCACTAGACAACTCCAGTTACAGAGTGACTCAGTCCCAGGGGTGCTGTATCGTGATTAAACACAGTTCCTAATTTGGAAGGTGTTGTATGTATTCAGTTCCTTTTTTCTTTTTTCCCCGGATTATCCCATATTCCTAAGCATTCTCGTATCCAGGCCTTTTTATGGTATACGTATCATTATATTATATATGTGAAGTAAACCCTACTGTGTCACATACATAGTATCACCATACACGCCATCTTGACCTTGAGCCTTGAGCAGGCTGAGACAGGCAGGTCAGTCCAGGGCGAGCGCAATGAGTCCTGGAGGAGGCCCACACCTCCCCCACCCCGCCATGGAGCACGCACAGACCTGTCGCCCAGCTGGCCCTGTGTGCCTGCTTTGCACACCATCAACCAGCTCTTTGGCTCAGGGTAACAGTAAAATGATTTCCCTTGCCAAGAGTGTTAAGTCTCACCATCTCTTTATTGTGCTTCTGTAATTCTAACTCCTCGGCCATCTCCAGGCCAGTGTGGTGTCAGGTGATGACTTACCAGGAGCTGTCAGGGGCCCACTGCTGCAGTCACCTGTGATGGAAGAGCACCAGGAAGTCTCCCCTCATCCCTCTGTGCTCAGGGAGACCTGGCGCTGAGTGTGCGTCTTTGGACTGCCCTTTGGTTTAGCTGCAAAGTTGCAGAGCAATACACTTGGCATCTTGGAATTGGTCTCAGCAAGTGTGTGTGTGTGTGTGTGTGTGTGAGAGAGAGAGAGAAGCATGCCTTCTTGCTTAGTATTGTTAGATTTGCATAGATGTGATTTTTTTGTCATGTGACTTGCTGTTACAAAACTGTGGATGCCCTTGGTTCCTGAGGGAGTGTTGGCTTTCAGAGTGGAAACGGGTGTGCATTTCAGGATGGCTGACAGATTTGGGGTGGATAAGAAAAGGATGCTTGTTACATGTCCATACAGAGAGTCAATTCATGAAATAGCACTTTTAAAATATCCTTCACGTGTGACATCATTACCTCAGTTGGCGGAGCCTAAAAGCAGTCCCTGGCACTTGAAGATAAACGTGTCAGGTCACTCGCGTTGAGGCCCGCTGGGCCCCAGTCCCCCAGCGGTGGCCCACCCGGGTCTTTGCCGTCGGCCCGATCGCGCTGTCTGTGTGTGTAGATGGTGAAGCTGCCGAGGACGTCATCCAGTCCAGCCTCCTCCTGCACTCCAACATCGTCAGCCTCGCCACGGACCGGGTGGCTCTGAAGGTGGACGCCGGGGACTCGGACGTGGTGGATGGACTCGTCTTCCAGCACATCACTCTGCTCATGTGCTCAGCGTACAGGAACCAGCTGCTCAACACCTTTGTCCGCCCTTCCTTCGTGGCCTTGGCGTTGCAGAGGACGCCTGGGGTCAGGAAAGGTAACTCTCTGGAATGTGGTCCTGAATTTCGGGAGAGAGCTGGCTGTTCAGTTCCGCAGAAGGCGCAGCGTTTGAAGCCTGACAGCGCAGCCCGCCCACCAGCAAGGGATGGGGCCTGCCCTCAGAAGTAGTTAGGTTTTTTTCCCCCTAAATACATGGCTGTCCGCTTAGAATTTAGGAATTGAAAGGGACCTAAGACATCGTCTCATCGAAGCCTCTCCCTTTATAAATACAGAAGAGACAGCCTAGAGCCTCTTGCCTCCCCCAGGAGGGGTCGGGGCTGGAGCTCAGTTCTCCTTCCCGGTCCGATGCTCTTCGCGCTCGGACAGCACCCGCCTCCGGCAGCAGCAGGCAGGGAGGGCGACCGGCCCGGCGGGGCGCCAGGGCTCAGACACAGGAGCTCCCTCGTTACAGTGAGCAGACCAGTCTTCTCAGGACGCTGTAGGCAAGGCCGGGGGTTTTCTACCCGGCTGTCCTTAGAATTATTGGAGGCCCACCCCAAAGGTTTCTGATTCAGTCGGCCTGGGGTGTGGGCCAGAAATTGGCGTTTCTGTTTTTGTTATTCAAAGCTCTGTAGGTAATTCTAAGAAGCCCGAGCTAAGAAACACTGGGCTCAGCCACCAACCTTAGCTTCGGAAGGAACCTCCAGGATCCCACGTTCGTGCTCTCATTTTGTGAATGAGGAAACAGGCCCAGCGAGGTCCGCCAGCCTGGGTCAGGGCACGGAAAACTCGATTGTTGACCGTGGTTCTGTCTGAGGCGTCTCACCCTGAGAGTCGTCCACAGCCCAGGGGCGTGTGCGTGCTCTTCGGGAGCACGGTGCACACCCTGCAACTGCAGGCGGTCGTTTGTGCCCACGTGTAGGTATGTCTTCCTACTGAGAAGACTCATAGCATCCATCAGAAAGATGGAGGGCTCTAACTGATGGGCGGGTAGACCCACATGTCCGAGGGCTAAGCCAGTACTTTCCGTTACTGTGAGCCCGTGTGTTCCAGCGCTGTGGGTGTGCTAAAGACGTCAGCAGGTGAGCGTGGAAGGGACTGACACTCCGTTCCTTCCCTTTGCTGCTGGGGATTGGCTATAGCTTCCTCTGGGGCCTCAGTTCTTGCCTCTGGTATGTAAATAATATGCCTTTAAAATACTACGGTTTGGAGTGCCATGGACTTCTTGGTACTACCTAAACGTTGCAAAAGCAGTGTTGTAATTGTATGTAATGAATTTATTTCCAGAGGATGTCTACAGTTGCTTTCGCTTCCTGTGCAGTGTATTTTCAGATGAGTTCATCTTCCTTCCAGGAAATGCACTAAAGGTAAAGCCTTACTGCCGAAGCAGGTGTGTTTGCAGTGTGAGTTCCGGAAATGTTAGGCTTGGCTTCACAGTGTCTCCCCTTCCTCCAGGGCTCCGTGCAGCAGAGCTAAAGAGAAACATGGGCACTCACAGTTCAGCAATTGTTTTAATTCTTGGTCAAATTTAGTAATTTAGGGATTATTCGGTGAGAGGAACCACACCTTTTAACCAGTAGTGCAAATGTTGTAAACCAACTCTATTTTGTTAAAAATTTACCAGCCAGCACGCTTTTTCCAACACAACCTTGTGGAGTGAGCAGGGCCTTCTGCTTTGAGGTTAGCGAACAGAGGCCTCGCCTGCTCGTGTAGGCCGCTGGTGAAGGACTGGGCTCCCGGAGCTGGGCTGCTGCCTTGGGGTGAGGGGCAGTGCCAGGACCAACAGCAGGGGGCTGGGTTTCTGTCCGTCACGCCGAGGGCACAGGTTCTGTTTGGTAGGAAGTAAGGATGGCGGTTTTTAAGCACAGCGTGATTCTCAGGGTGTTTCCGACTTGCTGCGCGCACTTCTGCTTACACATGAGGAATGCGGCTGTGCAGAGATTGTGATCACCGAGGCTCGTCAGCTTTTTGTGTTTGCTGTGTTCAAGGTTCAACATTTTCTAACAACCAGAACCATCTGGGAAGGGTTGTGGAATCAGCTGGTGCTTTTCTCATCCTGGGGGCACAGAACGGGGCCCCGCGGCGGATCGTTGACCTGAATTAGTGGACACATTCTGTCTTCTCCCCTCCCCTTCCAGGACTTCGAAGAAGGCTGTTACCTGCTTTGTAAAAGTGAGGCCGTACAAGTGACGACAAGGGACATCCTCGTTACGGAAAAAGGAAACACCGTGTTAGAATTTTTAGTAGGACTCTTTAAACCTTTCGTGGAATCTTACCAGGTGTGTGAGTCTTTCTCAAGTTCTTCATCCTCCCATGTCAGGCATAACTGAGACTTTCCCAGTCTGTACTTACTGCTGGTCTGAAGGGCCAGTGTCTTCCCCAGGTGAATGGCAGAACTAGAGAGATTAGCAGGATGAGTGAGCTCGCCTCTCAGGTGAGACCTTGCTCCCTCACAGTGGACCTTGGTCCATTTCAGCCCGAGAGGATAACAGCTTCCTGACACCACGAGCAGTTACACCCCAGCAGTGTCCCGCTGTGTCTGTGGCTTTTGTTCGTAGCAGGTAGCAGGGCGTGTGATCCATAGTAGGCCCCTAATAAACGAAGGATTTGAATGATAAAGTCAGTTATTATTCATATTACTAAATGCTAAGGTTGGAAAGGAAGGAAGAAGTTCAAGGATCTGAAACAGTTTGAGCTTGAAGGAGTGGTTACAGAGAGGGGATGGTATTTGTGCCCAGCGGGAATTGTGCTGCGATTCAGGGGGACTCGGCACATGAGAGGGGAGCGAGCCTTGAGGGGGCCCCATGCACTTTCAGCAAGAAGAGGACCCTGTGGCTCTCAGCTCTGTGTGATGGTTAGAGGCACCCTGGACCACCTTCCCGGCAGAGGATGCTGTGGTCAGGGAGAGAACCCAGCGTCAGCCTCCGGGCATGAAGTCTGACCCCTGGGGCTGGATAAGTGCTCCTTCTGCCTCTAAGCACCTGTCTGCAGTACAGATCGTCAAGAATTTGGGGGCCTAGCATGTTACTGGGTATTTTTAGAGAAGAAAAAGTTACAAAACATCTGGCCCCTCTCTTCCTAGGCAGCATTAGATATAATGAGACGAGACTAATTTACTTAACTTGCAATCCCTTAAAGTGGGAAATTATATTTTAATAAATGTCAATGTTATTTCAAACTCTTTTTTTTCTTAATTCCTCAAAGTGATGTAAGCTCAAGAAAGACCTACAACTCGGGCAGGTTTTCTGTACCCACACCTTCGGTGGGGGTGGCCCGTCTTCTGCTCTAATGTGATGTATCTGTCATTTGGATAAGAGGGGGCAGTGAGAGGTTATTTACTGTCCTATCGTATTTGGCTGCGCCTCTCACTTTCTCTTCCTCTCACCCTCCTTCCTAAAATCAGATAATTTGCAAATACCTCTTGAACGAAGAGGAAGACCACTTCACTGAGAAGCAGTACTTGGTGAGAGTTAGAAAGTTCACGAGCCAGCTTCTCGATCAAGGTCAGTTGCGGCTCCGTGGGCATAGGTCTCTTAGCCGAGGAGGAGGAGCCGCCCAGGAACGCTCCCTCTCCCTCTGCCCCAGGTGCCTCGCAGTGTTACGATGTGTTATCTTCCGACGTACAGAAGAATGCCTTGGCCGCCTTCGTGAGGCTGGGCGTGGTGGAGAAGAGGAAGGCGTAAGTACCCGCACGCCCGGCGGCTGCTCGAGGGGCCGCCGCGGCTGGTAGTGGTGCGCGCGGGACCCAGGGAGGGGCTGACGGGGGATCCGCGGTGATCTAGCAAACACACGTGTGTGCCACCCGTCCGTGTCCTGACGAGCTGAGTCACCATGCACATTTCATGTGGTTATGAATAGAAATGTGGAAGCAAAGAAAGAAGGTGCTTCAGGCCAGCATTTTGGCTTTGACCTAATATTGAAATTCATAGATTAATTGTAAGAAACGTCTCGGGGCACGCAGTGTGCATGCGTGTGTATTCTTACATGTATAAACACACCTTTCAGCTATTTAAGACCAGCCTTGAGGAAGACTATTTCAGAGTAGTCCTCTGTATAAAAACGCGACAGCTGTCTTTTCCTCCTAGCTTATACAATAAGGAAGCTTGTTACTTTTTCTCCTAGAAATAATGACTATGTATTTAATGTGAATGAGCCTGCTACAACAAGGTTAGAAGAAATGCTTGGTAAGTACAATTTAATAAAATATAGTGGGTTTTCACATTGTATTTATCAACACACCAGAAAGGGTGGCACCAAATAATTTAACAACAGCAGCAGAGTTTTAATATACACAGAGAACTGTTTCTATCATCTATAATTTTCTCAGGGAAACTAAGGAGAAAATTAACAGGGAAAAGACAACAAGCGTAAGACAGGCAGCAGTAAATACAGCATAAATTATCAGCCAGCACAGCTAATCCGGGTCCAGGGTCTCAGCCCTTTACATCTAGTCGCGGTGAACATCAAGAGAACACCTCTCGGCTTAGTCCTTGGGTTCACTCAGTCCCTGTCCACTCTCAGTGCTCTTCTTTCCCAGGTGCGGGGCTGGGTCAGTGTCCACATCAGATAGACTTTCTGAACTCAGAATTGGGGGCTGGTAGCACACCCTTGGGTGTTAATCCAGCCAACTCTCTTCCCTAGATCCTGTCAGCTGATAAAGAAATGGTCCAGCCCCAAAAGACAGGGCCACGTGTGTGTGGTATACAGTAAGAGTCAAGACTGGGTATAAACAGACACAGGAGGTCAGGGGAGGTAGAGAACCCTTCTTGTCAGAGTGATGGGGTGACTTTAGAAGGGGAGGGCGCCAGCATTTGAGAAGAACAGTTGCCTGCTGACCACATGGAGTAAGCGCTCGATCACCGAGTGGCGTCTCCGCGGCTTTGCGCCTCGGCCTAACCCAGCGCATCGTGAAGGCTGCAGAGACGAGCTGTAGACAGACGTCTGTTGGGACCAGGGGAAAACCAGCTCAGGTCAAAGGAGAATCACTGAAGAAAAAGGACAGAAGGGCAAAGGTAAAGCTGACACGGAAGGTGAAACACTCATTTCTTGTGGAAGAAAATACATAGATTGAAATCCCGGTCTCCTGTTTATTCTGAATATGTCACCTGGAAACTGGATTTTGAATTTGGTAAGAGAGTCATGAGGCTGAAACAAACCCCCGAACCCTCAACTCTGAGGACGATGGGGTTGACTGCTTAACCTCGGAAGGCAAATACATGGGTGTGAACGTACTCAAACATACTGGGCCTGAAGTTCAGAAAACACGACTGGGTTTGACTCCCGGCTCCGCCCCCGGCTGGGGGGCGCTGGCCCTGCCTGTCGCCCCTTTGAGACACTGCTGCTCCTGCGAAGGGGGCTGGTGTCTCCACTGGTGCTTTGTCAGCCTGTAGAACTCTGCGCAGGTGTCCAGGCTTCTCTTTGGCCAGTGCCTAAACAGCTGTACCAGGAAGGGCAGCCTCAGTGTCATCTCAAGAGCCGTCTCTCTCTCTCTATTTTTACCTTAGGTTGTAAGACACCAGTAGGAAAACCAGTAACTGCAAAGCTTTAACGATTGCCAAACAGTTAGGGGAAAACTGGTCACACAGTTACCGTCACGCAAGGACTCGTGTTACAACAAACCGGATCTGAAGGAGCAGCCCACCTCCTCGTACGTCATGAGGCTTCGAGCACGCGGGCCCTGGAGAGGAAGAAATGATCAGTTCAAGCAACCAGTGACGTCTTCTCCACCCTGTTTAGAAAGGCATTTGTATCTAGCTCTGTGTGTGTTGTAAAATAAACAGCTTTTTGGAAACACGTTTGGAAAAACAGCCCAGCTCCTGTTTGACTAGCACTTTCCAGCTGATTACATGCATGAAACCTTCACGTTGACATCTGAATTAAAAGAGCAGCATCTCTAAAGGCTCCTGCTGTCAGAACTCCCTGGAAGGGTGTGGCTTACGTTTCTCGTGGCTTTTTTTAATTAAAGCGGCCTCACGTCTGACAGATGTATGGTAACACAGCAGCTAGCTTATGTTACATTTCTCCACCCAAGGGCCTTAATCAGTGTAACTGAATTAGAGAAAGTCCGTGCAACCAAGCGAAGTGAGGAGGGAGATAGGTCATGAAAAAGCTCAGCAATTCAAGGGAAGGAGAGTTTGCAATAAGATGGGTGAACAGACAGCACCTTCACAGCTCGCCACCTCTGACAGTGACATTCAAGCCAAGAATTAAGAAGAGCCAGCCCTCGAAGTGTGGGGGTTGAGGTGATAGAGGAGGGAACAGAGGGGTGGAGCGTGCAGAGAGAATAGTGATCAAAATGTCCTAGGGCTGGTTCTCAAGGACCTGAAAGACCAGTGGTGGCTGAGACGCGTCATGGCAAGTGAAATTAGAAGGAAGGCAGGTGTATTCGTCTGCTTGGGCTGCAATAATGAAATACCACAGAGCGGGCGGAGTAAACAAATTTGTTCTCTCGCAGTTCTGGAGGCTGGGAGTCCAAGATCAAGGTGCCAACAAGGTAGATTTCATTCCGAAGCCCCTTCTGGGCTTGTACGAGGCCACCACCTTGCCACGCGCTTATTACCTCTTTTTGGTGCACGTGGAGAGCGCTCCATCTCTCTGCGGTCTCTTCCTGTAAGGACCCTAATCCTATCAGATAGGGCCCCACCCCGTTACCCCAACTAGCCCTAAGTGCTTCCCAAAGGCTCCATCTCCAGATACAGCCACACTGGGGCTTAGGGCTTCCATATCTGAATTTGGGGGCCACAATTCAGTCCATAACAGCACGGCTCAACACGTACTGTGGCTTACAGACCTTTGTAAAGCACTTGAGTTGGAGTATGAGTGCCACGAGCAGTGCTGACATTTCTCAACATGTGGTTGTAGGACTTCTTGGGTCCAAGTTCCCGAATGTGCGTTTGTTCCCCAGAGGCCAGGCTGTTCCCGCTGCGCGCCCAGGTTGGAGAGCCGCTGCACTAGTCCGCGCGCCGCCAGCGGGCGGGCCCTCCATGTGGCTGTGCTTGTCTGGGAAGCCAGAGAGGATGCACCCAGAGCTGGTGGAGGTCGGCCCAGAGCTGAGGAGTCAGGTGAACGGTTCCTGCCTGAGGACTGGATGGCATGCCAGCTAAACAGGGCACGAGGCTGCTGCCCCCGGGAGAGGCGGGGCGAGTCCCAAGCAACGGGGAGGCAGGGACCGTGGCCAGTGCCTGCTGGGTGGGTGCGCCTTGGGAGGAATCCCCCAACACCCAGGTGGGGCGCTTGTCCTCTCGTGCTCTGCGCGTGTGTCGGAGACGGAGCAAGGTGGCTTCTGTTTACTTCCAGGCCTGTGGTAACACTTTTCAGGTTTGAGGACAGACACTTTGGAGTTTGGGGTGCAAGTGGCTGTAGACTTGTCTCCTGGCCAGCCCTGACATGAGAGCCAGGCAGGGAGGCAGATGGAGGGACAGGGAAATGGGTGCAGCCCAAACCAATGAGGCCTTGCAGCAGAGGCGCTGTGGGAAGGGGCGGGGCTTTCCCCTCAGTCTCCCCAAGGCCTCCCACGTTACACAGGTAACCAGAGCGCATGTTCTGCCCGACATGCGCCCCCATCCAAACCCAAGCTAATGTAGCAGCTAAGGACGCAGGGTCTGGAGCCCGACTGGGCATGTGATCCAGCTCTACCTTCCACTAGCCTTGTGTTCATGTGTGATTTGCTTAAACTCTCAAAGCCTCAGTTACCTTATCCATAAAATGGGGATGATGATCATACCTCCTGGGTTGTGAGAAATAGAAACGCCAGTAAAATGTTTGAAAGTCTTTGGCAATAAGTGTCACCTGTCATTACTACTTCTGCTGACAGGGACAAACCCGACTCGGCCTCTCAGAGAAAACAAGCTTGGATGCTGCTTCCAGAGTGGCCAGTCCAGCCGCGGGCGCTTGCATCCCCGACCAACAACCTTAAGAGCCGGCCTCCGCCCAGCTGTTAAGCCCCTCTCTGTCTCTCTCTCACAGACACCTGCTGTCTTCCACGGTCAGCTGAGCTTTTCCCAGCAACTCTTCTTCCCATCAATAGGATGGAATCATTCATTGTGGGGTGGAAAACAGATTTTGATGCCTTCTTTGACTTTGTTCATAGCCTTACTCTTTTTTTTCTGGGTGAAAATTGTCAACTATGACAGTATGAATCTCCCAGCAGTGGATTCAAACACGTCACTTTTCTAGAGCCCACTCTGGGCTGGTTGCTCCCCAGGCCTGCTGTAAGCTATCAGCCTGGGGCTTCCCTTCACTGTTACCTTGACAATTCCCTCACTGTCCTGTGTGGGATCCTCTTCTTGCTTGGATCCCATGTCTTTGTTTGTTTGTTTGTTTATTCATTTTGGTGAAGCCCATCTTGCAGGGGTGTGAGGGGATAATGTTTTAGACCTCGCCTGTTTTAAAGTGTCTTTGCCCACTCAGAGAGTTGTCTGACGGTTTAGCTGTATAGAACTCCAGGTTAGAAACCATTTCCCTTCAGAATTTTGAAAAGCATTTCTTCATTATCTTCCGTTTTCTAAAGTTGATTAGAATCATTCTGATTCCTGAACATAAACTCTTTGCTTTCTCAGAAAGGCTTTAGAATCACTTTTCTGAAGTTTATGAAGTTTCAGGTGTCTGTGGCTTCAACAAATTTAGTATTTTACTGCTTAGGAGGTCGGAAGTCTGAAAGGAAACTCAGTGGGCAGAAATCAGGGCACAAGCCTTCTGGAGACTCCGATGGGTGTATTTTTATTTTGCCTTTTCCAGCCTCTGGAGGCCACTCAGTTTCCGTGGCTCCTGGTTCCCTCAAAGCCACAATGTTGTGCTGAGTCCTTCTCACGCTGCCTCTTCCTCATTCTCCTTCTGGCTCCCTCTTCCACTTTTTTCTTACTTGAGGTATAAATAACATACACATCCTTACTAAAAATTATTCACTGTGAAGTTCAAATGTAACGGTGTACTTTATCTGGTAAGCCTGTCTGTCACAGCGGGCCACCTGCATCACTGGGGGAGGCAAGGGGAGGGGGCAGGTAGGTGGTGGAGGACTCAGGACACAGCCTGGAAGATGAGCTGAGATCCCAGAAATAAGCAATGGGGTCCCGGGTGAGGGCGGCAGGCGGGGTAGGGTTGGGTGCACTGGCATGGAGAACACAGCCCTGGGGCGAGCCCCAGGGACACCTTCATAGTCACAACAAAACTGGACATTCTTAACATCCTTAGAAGATACAAGATCCTCTGTAAAAGAGATAGTCAGACAAAAAGACTCAATTGAAGGTTGGGAGATGACATTTCTCACAAATTAGGGCAAAAAGAAAAAGATGAAAACAGGAAAATAATACTCTTTTCCTTCTGAGGGTCTAACTGTCTGCATTCCAGATGCCTTTGATGCTCTTTTTAGGTTTCCTTTGTGTCTTAGTCTGAATGTTTTCTTTCTTTCCTTCCTTTTCTTTTCCTTTCTTTTCTTTCGTTCTGATTCTTTTCTTTCTTTTGGGAGCAAGTTTACTTAGAGCACTACACATTCCACAGGCAGACTTCAGACCATCTCAGAAGGCACGTATGACCTGGATGTTTACTTTTAACCCCTCCTCTGGGTCATTAATGCCAGGTCTGCCTGACGCTTAAATCAATCTATTGAATTCTCAGCTTCCACTGTTGAATTTTACAGCTCTGGTTTCCCCTTTTCATTATTCTGTTCACTTTTTAGTTTCCGGTTCCCCAAGAAATTCTCAAAATTCGCCATTTATTCCTGTGAACATATGAAAGTCTGTGCCCGACAACTCTTTTATCTGGGTCTCCTGTTAGTCTGTTTCTATTGTCTATTGTTTCTCTTGGGTTTTCATCAAATGGTCTCTTTTCCTCAAAGATCTCAGTATTTTCACTTGAGTGCTGAACACTGTCCATAAAAGAAAAAGAAACAAGCAAACAAACAAAACTAGGCTATTTGAGGCCTAGGAGAGTTTTCCCATCCTCAGTCTAAGTTTTTGTATTTGCCCTGGCAGACCACTGGAGAACTCAGCAACCTCAAGTCCCCTTCATCCAATTAGGGTAAATTTAAGATGGGTCCACCTTTGGCTTCAGTTCCCTTGATGGCCTCTTTTTTTCTGGTTGTCTTTACACATAGGGAACAGATTTTAAGGATTTCAACCCAAAGCTTAGAAGGGATTTTACCAGGGTCACCCCTCCTGGTACACCCTGAAGTCCAATTTTCGCCCCCCTACACCTGTGAATCTGCTGACAGCCCGTTTCAACTTCTCAGCCACTTCTTGTGACGCAGCAGGCGGCCAGGGAAACTTACTTTCAGGCTCTGGGCCCACCTCACTGGGTTTCCTTCTGGATTTCTGCCCCGTGGTCTTTCACTCCCTCGTTAGCACTAAGATGCCGGCATGTTCCCACACCGGTTCTCTGGCCCCAGCTGAGCATTCTACCATTCAGCCTGCTCTTGACACTGACCATCCTGACTTAGTGGAGACCCCGAAGTCCAAGGCACTCAGACCCCCAGGACCACCTGCACTTCAGATGAGCTGCGAGTCTTGGGTGTCCCCACGTGACTCTCACGTCTGCCATCTGGCTGTAAACTTGGGGTGTCCCAGGCCCCCCCGCCCCAAGATTTGATAACTGAACAACTCACAGAGCTCAGGAAAGTTTACAATTTACAATTACAGTTCTATTATAAAAGATGCAACTCAGTAACAGCCAAATGGAAGGCACACATAGAGCAAGGTCTGGAGAGGGACAGAGGGACACAGAACCGCTGTCCCTGTGGGGTCCGGTGCATTGCCTCCCAGCACCTCCTTGTGTTCACCACCCAGGAAGCTCCACGCACCACCTGTTGAGTTTTATCCAGGTTTCATCACATGGGCACTACTGATCTCAATCTCCAGCTTCCCCCACCTCCCCAGAGGATGAAAGTTCCAGTCCTCTGACCATGCAGTTGGTTTTTCTGGTGACCAGTCCCCATCCTGAAGCTCTCTAGGGTCCCCACTAAGAGTAACCTTAGTAACATAACAAAGACACTCCTGTCACTCAGGAAACTCCAAAGGTTGTGACGCTTTGCACCAGGAACCAGGGAGAAACACCAGAAAGATATTTTTACTATTCTACAGCCTTCTAATGTATTCTTTGCATATACATTTCTTATACAGTAGTTCCAATTGTTCAGGGAAGGATTGGCTAGAAATACCTAGTCCATTATAACTGGAAGTAAAATTTTCTTGAGAGTCAAATAATTAGTTTTAAAAAAACAAGCAAGAGAAAGGAGAGAACCAGGGCATAGAAGGCTGGAATAATATCGAGTGAATAAGCAGTAGGTAAAAAGGAAGTAAAGATGAAGAGAGAAATGATTCTTTAAAAGGAGAACATGGCGATGGAAGGAAGGTATATTTGAGGTAAAGATTAAAACTTTCAAGTTTTTATTTTTTTAGTTCTGCATCTTACAGACTTGACTTTCCACTTCCCTGATGTCCTGTCCTTCCCACTTCCACCCCCTAGATCAGACCTGTCCAGAATTTTCTGGAATGATGGAAATGTTCCATAGCCCAGCATGGTAGCCACTAGCTCTCTGTGGCTACTTAGCACTTGAGGTGTGGCCAGTGTCACTGAGGAACTGAAGTTTTATTTTAATTGATAATGAATTTAAACAGCCACATGTGGTTAAGTGACGACCATATTTGACAGTCCAACCTTCTGTTTCATTTCTTGGAGAAAGATTAGCATCATTGCTCCACTCAAATTCCCCCAGCCTCCTTCCCCACTTAACCCAGCATTGCTAGAACAGTGGTACACACATCACCACCTGGAGAGATGAAAATGTGCCAGAGTTTTATTGGGCTGTTGCTAATCTGAGTAGATGTACTCTTCAAAAAGTTAAAGCTAAAATTTACGCATCTCAGTGGATGTAGTTTATTTCCAGAAAAACGAAGAAAAAAAAAAAAACAGTGGAAACAGTGGGGAGGGGGTGATTCATTAGAATCAGGCAGTATATTAAAAGATGTTGCAACCAAATAGAATTAATTCATGGAGTGTTGGTGTGGTTCGGTATTAGGAAATCTATCTTTTAAAAACTTAGCAAATTCATATGATAAAGGAGAAAAATCAGCTCGATAGGTGCTGAGATTCATTTGGTAATTCAACATGCATTCCTGACCTAAAAAGATAAAAACCATAACTCTTGTGGGGAGGGTACAGCTCAAGGGATAGGGCACATGCTTAGCATGCTTGAGGTCCTGGGTTCAATCCCCAGTACCTCCTCTTAAAAAAATAAATAAAACCGAATTACCTCCTCCTGCCAATTAAAAGATTTTTATAATGATACAGTAAAAAATAAATTTTAAAAAATTTTTAGGGAGGGTATAGCTCAACTGGTAGAGTGCATGCTTTGCATGCACAAGGTCCTAGGTTCAATTCCCAATACCTCCTCTAAAAAAAAAAAAAAAAAAAAGAAGGATACTAAATTAGCTCCCCTCCCTGCCAAAATAAATAAATAAATAATATTAAAAAAAGTTTTTAAACCACAACTCTTAGTTAGCTGGAACAGACGATCACTTCCTTAATGCAATGACCAAAAGCCAACATTAGGCTTCAAAGAAAAAATAGGAAAAACATTTCCACTAGATAAATATCTAATATAATTCCTAATTCCTTGATATTAATATCCAGCAAAAAATATGATTTGACAAAGTTTTGGATCTTCAACTTAATACAGACTATTAAGAGAATTACATAAGATGTATAAAAACGTATGAGGCAAAATTATCTTTATTTGGGTGATATGATTATACACTTGAAAGCTCTAAAAAACCCCAGAAAATTATTAAAATTCACAAAATAATTAAATAAGGCATCGGTTACAATGTCTGAAATTAAAAATCAGTACATTCCTACATATAGTCAGAAGCCATAGTGGAAGTTAAGAGATTGTTCACAACAGCAATAACATGAAGTACCTGTGAATAAATGCACCAGGAAACGTACAAGGTCTCCCTGCAGAAAACTGGGAACTGCTACTGAAATATGAGAGAACACTTACAAAAACAAATAGGAAGATTCAAAATTATAAAGATGTTGATTTTCCCCAAATTAACCTATATTCGATCTGATGCCACTCAAAACGTCAGCTCTCTTGGGGGATGGTAGGAATGTCACAAAATTATTCAAAATGCAACTTGAATAATAAATATGTAAGAATACTCAGGAAAATCTGAAATAGCAGAAGAAGGAGACGAGTCCTACCAGTTATTAAATTAGTAATCTACAATTAAGACAACTTGATAATGGCAGAAAAATAGAAATATCAGTGAAATAGAACACAGAGCCTTAAAATGTACCCAGACACACATCTAGTATAAATGTAATATATTAGTAAAATGGCAATTCAAGTCAGTGGGGGTAAAGAAGGATAATTCAAGGTTACTGCAACAACTTGCTAATTATTGGTGGGAAAATGGGATTCTCATATTCTTCTTTAAAAGAAGTTACAAGAGGAGAGAGTATAGCTCAGTGGTAGAGCACATGCCTGGCATGCATGAGGTCCCGGCTTCAATCCCCAGTACCTCCACCTAAAGATAAATAAATAAACCTAACTTCCTCCCCTCCCCAAATAATAAAATAATAAAAAAATAAAACAAATTACAGATGGAGTACAAATATTAAAATGTAATAAAGTACTAGAAGAAAAAAATGTTTTTGGAGTCTGAAAGTGGGTAAGAAGTTTCTAAGAAAAATACTCATATCTGTCCTCGTAACAGATTAACATTTACTGTCCTACAAAAAATAAATAAATGAATAAACAGATAAAGAAAATGAATGACACACTAGGGGGGGTAAAGTGTAACATTACTACATACAAAGAATTAATTTCCCAGATATACTATAAACTCCTACAAAATCATAATACAAAGATCATCTAAGAAAAGAATGGCCAATGACATAATAGGTAGCCTAATTAAAAAAAAAAAAAAAGAAATACAGAGTTGCTCAACCTCACTCATAAAAATTGCAAACAAAACTAAGTATTTTCACAGATGAGTAAAAGTGAATAAATTTTATCCCTAATAAGAATAATTTTATTATTAAAAAGTGAGTGAATAAATGTTGACGAGCATTTGGGGAAACAGGAGGTATTCTCCTATGCCCTTGGGGAGAAGGGAAAATGGTGCAGCCTGGCTGGTGAGCAATGTGACAACGTTTCCCTAAGCAATTTCTAGAAATGTGTCCTAGATATAAGTCACATATATATGAATAAAGACACCTGCAAAGATACAGGCACCGGGAACTTTTTTCAGGATTTTTGGTAATCACAAAAAGCGGAAGACAACAGAGTAACTGGAAAATGCCCACTCCTGACACAGCCATATGTTGTGACTTGACGACTATGTGATTGCAGGAGAAAACCAAGCCAGCGACAAACAGCTGCAGGGACTGATGTGAGTGAGGGACTGATGTGAGTGAGGAGAGTTTGAAAAGTACTTAATTGGCAATATTTCAATAAATCCAAGATACTCAACAGCACGTATAGTATGATCCGATTTTGGTGGGGGAGGAATGTACAAGAAATTTACTAGTGGTCACCTCTACTGAGGAGGGCGGTCACAGGGGCTCAGGCGGGATGGCTTTGACTTTTTGCTTCATAGCCTCTGCATGACTGAAGCTTTCTCATAAGGACGAGTTAAACATGGCTGTCCTTTCCTCTAACCTTTACCCGTCTGCAAATGGCCCCATGACAGTGACATTGCTTCACAAAACCATCTGTTGCGGTGTTACAGCTCAGCTGTGATATCAACCTAGACCAGAGCGAGAGACTAAGCGGCACTCGGAAAGCTGGAGAACTCAGGCTTATTACACCAGCAAGCCCAGAAGAGTCTCTGGACCCCGTCTGTAGGTTTACACAGGCCTTTATAGGCTGCCAATTTACACTTTGCAACATCATATGCAAATAAAGTATAACAAAAGTTGACCAACTAGGAACAAGCTTTGTAGAAATAGACCAATCAGGAGGGAGAAAATAACCAATCAGGAGTGAGGGAAAAGGACCAATCAGGAGTGAGAGAAATAACCAATCAGGAGTGAGCTCCATGCAAATGAAGTACTACAAATGAACCAATCAGAAGTGAGAGTAATAACCAATCAGGAATGAAGGAAATAACCAATCAGAAGTGAGCTCAGGGAACCAATAGAATTTTAGGGGTAAGTAAGCTGTTACAGAGGCAAAAAGTGAGATAGAGCTTCTGGGCCAGGGAACCAGACGGTGCTGGCAGGAGAGTGGTGGCCCTGCTTGTGTGTCCTGCTGGTCTTTTTATGGGGCTTCCCGCCTCACATCTACCAGGAGCAGGTCTCCACCAGTGCCTCCATGTCTCTGCTCACGCTCCCTGTCCCACCTTCCTAGCACATCTAACTCTTGCACATCTAGCCTCCATCCAGGACCAGCTCCAAGACCAACAATTCCACAAAGACGTTGAGAACTCAAAATAACACCATCTGTCCCTGCTCAGCACCCCCCACAGCACTCAAACTGCAACACACACGTTTTTGGGGTTTTGCTTTTTTGCTTTTTGCAGAGTTTACAATTACTCAATTATTTAAATTTTGTTTAATTTGCAACACATTGTTTTGCCTTTAATTTGTTAATTTACTTTTCCTAAGTTTTTAGTCTCTTCTTTCTCCAATCTTTAGGCATATTGAGAGAGCATGCTTAACTTTATTTTGTCCTCCCCACCCCACATTTTAGTTAATGTGAGAAACAGCATTTGATAAACACTGTTTAATCAATTTTATGTAACAGTTCCCTCAATATCCACGTATTATTTTTTTTCTAAGAAGAAATCCCATTATTTATGGTCCTAGTTCCTAGGTCATATGGCCACATGGTATTTTCTTCATTTAAAGATGACATAAAACCCACTTTTTAGAGTAAATTCACACTTTGTGTACCTGGAATTTCCCATTCGGGGCAATCCTAAAAAGTTGTGATCTGACTTAATTCACAATTCTGACAGTAGCAGAACACTTATCTAAAATAGTTTCATACTTATCCTCATATAAAAAAACAAAAAACCAACATAATCTCTGAAAACAATTCAGTAGCATGAACATAAGAATATTAAATCCTGATTAAAGAAGAGAAATAGATATAATGCTGTAATACCAATCAGTTTTATCCAGTGTAAGAAAAAATTTAAGCTTTATTTTGGTAAAACATCTCAGATTCCCTCAGATCACAGCATGTCAATAAGCAAAATGTACACAAACTGAATTTACACTACGTGTCAAGTCCCGAATTCAGTCTTACGTAAGCATATTGCAAAATACAAGTGCCAACGACTTAACTATAGGTAGTATTTTAAACAAAAATAAGTGAGTTTTCAGCACTTAAGTGAAATGAGGCTTTAATCAAAAAAGACTTAATTCCACAGGGTGTATTTTTTCAGAACAGCAATTAATTCAATCAAGTCTGTGATTCCACGTTCAAGTGACAGTGTTATGTTGGAAGCAACCGAGAAAAGGCAATCAACGTGTAAGTGGTCGGATACAGTATGTACCATATTTGGGGACGATCTCTAACCGCATCCAACTTTCAGACCTTGTTTTGGAGTCTAATGCAACACAAAACTAGAGAGAAGAACTCTGACCCCACTTGGAGGAATGCAGCAAAATTGCTGTCTGGGCACACACATACTTCGTAACTTTGAAGGTCTAATCCATTCCCCACACTAACTGATTCACCCAGAGCATACTTCTTCAGCCACAACTTTAAGGAACACGCAGCTTTTGACAGAAGAGAATTCTGTACTTCCAGTTTTAAAGCAGACAGTTCTACGAAGAGGCAACCGTTTAAGCATCCGAGTACACACACTGAGGTTTTTACAACTTCATGCCTTAAGAGAAGTTTTGATTTCAGAAGTATCATTTCAGGCGCCCCACATCAAATATTTACACACTACGGGTTTCATACAATATAATTATAGAAACTGTAAGTGGCACAAAATAATCACAAAATTTTCAAATTCAAGTTTCCAGCGATCCTTAAAAAAAAAAAAAGGCAGATTATAACTGTTTTGTCCAACTGAGATATCCAAGTTTGGTTATTATCTAGAAAATGCTAAAGCTGTGTGAAAAAAAAATCAAAGAGAATCTGTAACTTTGATCATTTTCAACCTTTTAAATATGCACACCGAGAAAGAAAAGAAAAGGTTCGTCTGGTATATGAGTAATGAAGTCAAGGAGCTTTTATAACCCTAAGCTGCAAATGGAAGCTGTTTTAGGTTTTACATAATTTCCACAGTCTTACTACCCGTGTTTATTTTCAGATAAAAGAAGTGACCTTTTGCAGTCATCCGGCATCAGAAATAGCACTTATGGACAAGAGTCACAACTAGAAGCCTGGGGAAAGGCGGGTCTCCAAGTATGAGGAATGCTATATAATCGATTTACAATGAAAGTTACAGTTTAGAAACCTTGGGAAGCTCAAATTTCTTTAGTTATTTTTGTTTTACTAAACAATCCGAAGTAAGCATTATACTCATTTTGAAACACAAATTAAATTAAAAAAAGAAGAAGAAAAAGGCAGCATGGAGCATTTTAGTAGGAATCACCAAAGGTTTTTCTTTCCCCCTTCTTTGGGCACACTGTCTCACTTTTCTGTTCTCCAGTTGGCTGCCAAAAAGAAAACAAATCTCAAAAAAATTTTTTTTAAAAGAAAAAGAAAACAAATCTCTGCTCAAAGCAGTCATACTTGAGAACATGACAGGCTTTGCACATGATTTTTCCTAACTTCCCGCCCACCCAGGCCCTGAAATCTAAATAAAAGTGTCAGTGAAGACTTTTCTCCCATTTGCAAGACGTCTGAGCCGCTATATGTGACCCACACTGAAAGTGGGCGAGGACAGCTAACATCACTGGCTGCTGCCAGGTTCCCGGATGTGTCCTGTTAGCTATGTTTATTTCTTTAAGACGATAAAGACAAAAGCTCCAGCTGGAACTTCAGACTCAGAAATCTGTAAAAAAAAAAAAAATACATACTTATCATAGTCCTTAAGATTTCCCAGTAAATGCTCTGAAATCAAGTACTATAAGCTGCTAATCAGCAGCTGAAACTAATTAGCCATTTAAATTACACCGGCAACGTGGGCCAAACCGTCTGACAGCTTCCTCTTGTATTCAACCAGAATCGGAGTATTCGAGTCCACACGCCAGCTACACCAACTAGAAGGCATTCTTCTGACCAAAATTTACCCTAAGATCAATTTTCTCAACTCCTTTCTTTTCCCCAAATCGTTCAATCACATTTTAAGGTGCAGAAGTATGTGAAACGGCGTGCTTTACTGTGCTCTTTAAGAAACCTAACATCTTAGCGAGCTGGGAACCTTTCACAGCATATTTAAACTCTAGGCATGTATAGATATTGTTTATCTGTGCTGCATAATATATACTGTGAGAAAGTGTGTTTTGACTCAAAGGGTAAGCTGAAATGCTACAGTGTGGCAATATACTCGTTAGAGAGTTAGCATCATTGAAAAGGAAAGCATATATTTTAATAATTCCAATGTTTTTTGTTACATGGGCTTAATTTAACATTTTTTCCTTCCCCCTTTGACTTTGCATTTCTATATGAGAAAGCATCTTTTACTTTTAGGCTGTGTTTGAGACTACAAAGAATATGCTAGTACACCTTAATATAAATATAAATAATATATAAGCAATATGTAGACACGGAAACAGGTCCAGACATCAGACCACTGATGTTGTGCTTTCTGGATTCACACGGATCAGTCTCGATGCGTTTCTTAGGTCCTGGAGCTGCTTGGCGGGTTTCCCCACACCTTCTTCAAACCTCTTCTCCACCACAGGGAGGACAGTTTCATACAGAAAGGATGCATTCTGTCTGATAAAGGCCTTCTTCTCTGGATCTTGCTCACACCGAAGACTGTAATCCACGTGCTGGACAGCGACCAAAATGATCTCCACCAGGCTCTCCAAGAGGACCATGTGCAGCTCGGGGAAATACAGCTTCAGTGCCTCTTCCAGGAAGCCCATGGTCTGTTTCGTGAAAGCAACCACCGTGTAACTCAGATTCACCCAGCAGTCATCCCCGGTGTACTGCTCAAAGTTACTCACCCCGCAACTCTTCATCTCCTCTTTGAGCTTCCCCAGGGCCTCCGGAGTCATCAGGTTCATCCTCCTCCACATCTCCTCGGAGTTGCGATGCTTGGTGGCTTCGATGATGATTTCTTTGTAACTGTGCAAGGCCCCTTGGATGTCTTTCACCAGAAGGGCGTGGATGATGAAGGTGAGGTCCAGTCCGATGTCACCCAGTTGCTGACAGTGCTCCTTCGCCACTTTGACACACTCGGCTGCTGTGGAGAGGCTCTCCTTACTGTCAAACACCTGTTTGCTAAAAGCATCCACAAACATGCCCATGGCTGACCTCGCCCAGACCACAAAGGCAGAGTAGCAGCCACTGTCAGTGCCTGCAAAGTCTGTCTCAAATTCCCTTGCCGTCTCAAGAAGGCTGGTGAAGAAAACATGGCACAGCTTATGGATGTAGAGTAAAGTGGCGCCTTCAATGCGAAGCTGGCGGATGGCCGTGTGCACCGCCGCTGCTCTGTTTCTCAAAAACAGCTCACAAGCCTTCGTGCACTGGCCCAGCCGGATGAGCTGGGAGACCGCCCTCCGGGTAGCCTTGGGACCACCTCTCAGGGACCGATCCGGGGAGAGTTCAAAAACCAGCACCTCGGTGAGCTGGCGGACCCGCTCATCCACCTTGGCCCGCAGTTCTTTTACCGGAGGCGGACTGGGCTTATCTTCTAGGTAATGGTTCAATTTATCCAGCAGGTCCACGGCCCCTTCGAAGTCCCTCTGGGCGATACAGACGTCCAGGTCTTCAGGCAACTCCTGGATCCATTCCATCGAGAGGTCTACCTTATCTTCTTCTACCTCTGGAGCAGCTGGTTCGTCGTCGTCCTCATCCTCAAATGGGTTGCTGGCCTTGGATGTCACCTGCGGTGGCCCTCGAGGGGCCGCTGCCTCCTCCTGCTCCCTGCGTCTTTTTTCACTGAGGGCCCTCTTGGTTTCCTCCAGCACTTCCAGCCACTCTCGTTTGATTTTTGCGTTTTCTGCCTGAAAAATGCGACTCTCGGGAAACATGAGCAGCTTGAACATGTCCTTCATGGGGGGGTTGTCCTTGACATTGACCACGGCCAAACCATCCAGGGGATAGAGGGCGTTGTAGCGATACATGCCCCGCCGCTGAGGCAGCCAGGTGGCCACCAGCAAACAGTCGTTCATGAGAAAGCCGTGTACCCGCTGCAGCTGGGCCATGTGGTCCGCTTCGTACTCCACCAGGTCCCCATTGTACACCAGGTATTGTCCCGGCGTCTCCAGCAGGTGCCTGCAGCCTTCCACCTTCTCGAGCAGGGTGGTGAGAGTGCGTTGCTTTCCCTCCTCGCCTGGACCGGAACTGTCGCGGGAGGCGCCCCCAGGGCTGGGGAAAAAGCCAGCCTGGCCCCGGAGGTGGTCGCGGCCCCCGGCGCCACCTCCCCCCTCCTCCCCTCCGGAAGCGGCGGCGGCCCCCGCGGCGGCGGCGGCGGCGGCCGGCAGCAGGGTTAGAGGGATGCTCTCCAGGCTGCTCTTCTGCTCGGTCAGCAGGTGGCTGAGCTGATACATCTCGCTCTCCAGGTAGGAGATCTCGCGGGCCGTCTCTATGAACTGCCGGTAGTTCTGGTAGACGTTGCGCTTCAGGTTCTGCGCCGTCTCCTCCGCCAGCGCCTGGATGCGCTGCCGGTGCTCCTGCAGGTCTCGGTCCCCGTCCGACTGTTGGGAGAGCTGCTTCACGTACAGCCGCGGATCGAAGCCGCCCGACTCCAGCTGTCGCCTCAGGCGGCTCGCCGCGCTATCTGACATCGCCATCACCATTTCCGTCCGGCTCTCACGCAGTCGCTGTCACTATTGCCGCCCCCGGTACCGCTGCTGTCGAGGCCCACCCGAGCCGGGCCGAGCTCCAAGGGCTCAGGAAGCAGGATGGAAGAGAGACGAGTACGCCTGCGCCCAGGTCTGAGCCTCAGACACTGCGCCTGCGCAAGGGACCGAGCGCAGACAGTGCGGCTGCGCGAGAACGCCAGCCGCCTAGAGCGCATGCGTCGAGAGCTATCGCGGAAGCGAGCGCAGGGCGAGGCAGAGAGACGTGAGTAGTGCGCATGGGCCGAGCGTGACGTCGGTGTTTGACGTTACCCGCGAAGCGTAGAGACGGTTACTAGCTTCCAGAAAACTTCCTCAGGCTCAGACGCTGAGAACCCAAGTTTCGAGCCCGCTTGGACGTGTCGGGCTGAGTTCTATATTTTAAACCCCAGAATCTTGAGTTCGGCGTTCGGA
This sequence comes from Vicugna pacos, assembly GCF_048564905.1. Taxonomy (NCBI): domain Eukaryota; kingdom Metazoa; phylum Chordata; class Mammalia; order Artiodactyla; family Camelidae; genus Vicugna; species Vicugna pacos. The sequence goes on along the minus strand of NC_132997.1, from coordinate 26,595,154 downwards.
GAAAGGCTCATTCTTCTTGTCGAGCCAGTTTTCCTAGAGTCTCGCGAGACCGGCGGGCTGACCCGAGAGTAGCCGGAGAGCCGGTATCGCCTAGGAGCTCGACCCGGCCCTGCGAGGCTCGGGGACCCGGAGTCGCGGCCGCGCCCGGCAGCGAGCCTGGCTGCGATGGATGAGGACCTGGTGTTGGCGCTGCAGCTTCAGGAGGAGTGGGACCTGCAGGTCTCGAGGCACGACCAGGCCCGGGAGCCGCTGTCGCTGGTGGACGCGACCTGGGAGTTGGTGGACCCCACCCCGGATTTGCGGGCCCTGTTTGTGCAGTTCAACGATCGTTTCTTCTGGGGCAAGCTGGAGGCCGTCGAGGTGAAGTGGAGCATGCGAATGACGCTGTGAGTCCCGAGCGCCGCTGGGGAAGGAGGCGGCCGGCGGCCCTTCCGCAGCCCCGGCTCCGGGGGCGTTAAGCCGGGGGTGTGGTTTGGGGGCAGGCAGCTCCTCTTGGTGTCTCTCTCCCTCCCCACCCTTCTCTCTCCCGCTCAGACAACTTGAAGAAAGCTGTGTGGCCTACCCCGCGACGGTTTGACTTATATAAGGGACAAAATGGGAGAAAAGGATGTTTCTTTGAATCTCCCCCCTTCACTAGGAGACAAATTAATACATTTCCGATTTGTCTGATGGTAGTACTTTAGGACCCAGGAGGGGGAAATAGCCAGCGTCTGCCCATAAGAAAGAACGCCGACACGCGGTGAATCCTCCCAAGGAAGCCTGCCATCCTGGTCTCTGCTCATTAGGCTGTCACGACCTAGCAGTGAGCTCTCGCGTTAGAGTGGGGAAAGGGTGATGTTTCCCTATTTCTGGGCCCAAGGGATCATCATCAGGGATGCCCCGAAAGGATCCCTTTCCGACCGCCAAGCGTGAGAACCACAGACTGATTATAGCTGGTAGGAGGAGAGGGAGCAGCAGAATGGGATAATATTTAAGCAGCTGCAGCCTGGCTCGGGTAAGGGAAGCCACGACTGTTCACGTGTCTGTCTCCCTAAGTGGGGTGAAACGCAAGCATCTCCTAACAGAGAGGGGGAACTTTCGAGAAAGCCATCTGCCATTGCGTCCTCTCAGTCTGAACTGCCCAGGAGTGTATATAGATCTCTCTCTTTCCTGTTTCCCTTTTGTATATGTTTGGTAAATGACAGTTTTGTGCTGGTTGTTTTCCAGGTGTGCTGGGATATGCAGCTATGAAGGGAGAGGTGGCATGTGCTCCATCCGACTCAGTGAACCCCTCTTAAAGTTGAGACCAAGAAAGGATCTCGTTGAGGTACTCTGCATAACCCTGATTAGCGCAGTCATTTAAAATGCTTACAGATTTAGGCTGCTGTCAATTACCCGGTACACGTAAAAAAAATTTTCAGTTTTCAGTCATTGCAAACTTTTATTGTGGGGCAAATAATAATGGTTACCTAATATTTTTATAGTGTTTCAAAGCTAGGATCTTTCAGGTATATTATCAGATTTGATCTTTACAACAGTTCTGTTCAGTGTGTGTTATAAACGAGGAAATTAAGGTTCCGGTAGGTTGAGTCATGGATTTAGAAGCAGAGGAAAACTTAGGCTCCAACTGGGACACGTGAATTTTGATTCTCTGTTCAGCCACCAAGGTGCCCTCCCAGGACATTGAGCTGAGTTGGCAGAACAAACCAGCATGAGGGCACACTTCAGATCTAGAGCTGATGGTCACTCCTACTAGCAAAAACTCTTGAGACTGCATCTAGTTGAGTCTAGTATATGCTTGTAAGTACCCAAGATGCACCCAGTGTGACTTGTATTGCCCCAGTTGTATCACTTGAAATGTATGGACAAAACAACGTAGGTGGCAGAGGTTGGATGGGAAGTAAGTTAAAACATGCTTAGAAATATGAAGGATGCTGGTTTTAAGGATAATAAAAGGTAATGGATTCCACAACAGTGTGAATGTACTTAGCGCTACTGAACTGTACACTTAAAAACAGTTAAGATGGTAAATTTTGGAGGGGTAGGTATAGCTCAGTGGCAGAGTGCATCCTTAGCGTGCATGAAGTCCTGGGTTCAATCCCTGGTATCTTCATTGGGAAAAAAAGAGGAAAAAAAAAAGATGGTAAATTTTATATTACAAAAAAAAGGAAATAGCAACTAGATGTAAACTGTTACACCAGAAATACTTGATTACTAAAGAAGAAAGGAAAAAAGGAACAGAGCCCAGATAAAATAAAGAGAAAGGTAGACATAAACACAATATCAGTTATTATATTAAATGTAAATGGACTAAACCCTCCAGTTAAAGACATGCCAAAACTTAACAGAAAGCTGCTGGGGCTACATTAATGTTAGACTAAAGATTTTAAGGGAAGAGGTTTTCCTAGGAGAAAAGGGGGACATTTTATAATGATAAAACAATCTATTAAATAAAAACACATAAAACCCTAAAAGTAATAACATAGCTTTAAAGGACATGAAGCGTAAATTAGCAGAAGCAAAAAAGAGAAATAATCAATCCACAGTCGTAGTCGCAAATATTAACACAACTCTCTTGGCAACTCAGTGAATAAGCAGAAAAAAAAATAGACAAAACAAGTTGAACATGATTAACCAGAGCAACCTTACTAGGAGCCCTAATTGGAATAGTAGTTGCTTAATGAATGTTTACTGTGTAAGTGATTAAATAAACATGAACCATTTTTTAAAGCAGCTACCTAATTTATAATGTATAGGATTCGGAGTAGGAAAAGACTAACTTAACTAACTTAATTCCTTCTTGAGGAGTTCAGAAAGGGTTTCAGAGATGTAGATTTGATGACTGCTAACATCACCACCCCCAGCACTCACTGAGCGCCTGCTGTGTCCCGGACTAAGCTAGTTACTCTCCTGTGTGCCGTTACCCCAGCCCTGTGAATTAGGACAGCTCCACTGTAAGGACAGAGAGCCAGCCATAACTTGTCCAGGGTCTCGTGTATAATGAATAGCAGCTCCTTGGTTTAGGCTGTAGCTTCCCTGGCTCTAAAGCTGCACCGCTTGGCCTCATCACGGCTGCCTTAGAGCTATTACTTCCGCGAATGGAAACATGGAGGCAAGTCCGACAAGACAGATGGAATTCTGACAGGTAGTCAGCAGCGGGGGCGCTCCCGGCAGAAGGAATGGAAGGGCCGGGAACAAAAGGGAGGCCGCTAACCCTCTGGCATATTTAGGAGCGGAGGCAGTGGTTTTGGGCCAGATACAGAACAGTGGTGGGAAATAGAGGTGTTTGGGCACTGTTGTGTCAGGCCTTGCTTGAATCTAGCCCAAATGTGGAGAATGGTAAGACACATAAAAACAGATGTTCAGTAGGCTACCTGGCACCATTTTCAGGATGTGTTTAAATTGAACCAAACATCAGGAAGGTAAATTGCTTCTCTTTTATAATAGTTATTTATCATTATTTAAGAATGTTGAGAAACATCTGAAATATAGAATGGCCTTTGAATTTGAGTCTCGTAGAGTGACATTTATTTGAAAAGATAAAGTTCATTTTTAGAGATGGAGTTGATTACTCTAAAAGGGAAGTCTTCAAAATGACCGAGTTAAAATGTTTGATTCCATTTTTTTGTTCAGCATAATTTCATAAGCCTGTAGTTCATTATTGCCAGTCTAGTTCTTCCGATGGAAATTCTTTTTTAAAAAAATTATGGAGGATTATGAAAAAGGTATGATTTTGAAGACCTTTATGATTTTCATTTTTTTGTTTGTTTGTTTATTTTGGCGGGGGGGAGGTAACTAGGTTTATTTATTTATTTTTAGAGGGGGGACTGGGGATTAAACCCAGGACCTCGTGCATGCTAAGCAGGCACTCAACCAATTGAGCTATACCCTCCCCCCATAATATTCGTTTCTTAAAAAAAGTATTAATATTTTTTAGAACTAATTATGAAATAACAGCCTTAAATGCTTTTGTTAACTTTGTACCTAAACTAACGCTTCCTTGGTATGGAACGAGCAGTCGGTTTTATCATTTGTGTTAAAAGTTTACGTGATTCAGAAATCCCCAATGTACAGAAAGCTCGGCCCAGAGAAATTTCCGTCTCCCCCAGCCCTCTGTCCTCACCTGTCTGCCTGCTAAAGGACACTGTCATCACCGGTCTTTTTTCTTTCCTTGCTCTGTTTTGCCCGTGTTTACAGCCACTCTTAGCCCCTCTCCGCCACAGAGCACACGTCTTACAAATACCATAGACACTCTTATTTTGCCTTTTTCATTAAAAGAATGCTCTCTGTAGCTTTCTCCTGATCATTTCGTAGAGATGGGTTTTATTCTTTTTTATGGCTGCATAGAATCCATTATGCAGATGTGCCGTTGCTCACTTAACCAGGCGCCTGCTGCCAGTGTCGCCATTGTAGGCAGTGCCACAGTGAAAACCCCGTGTACGTGCAACCGTTCCCATTAGTGTAGTAAACTGCCGGGTCCCAGGATGAGCGTGGTTGGAGTTTTGGCTAAGTGTTACCAGATTCTCCTCCACAGGGGCTGTGCCGTTCTGTGCCCCTCCCAGTGACAGACAGGCACGCTTCCTTTCCTGTAGCTTTACTGACGGTGTCAAACCTTAGGAATTTCACCCATCTTGATAAGCAAAAGGTGGTACACCAGTGTAGTGTTAATTTGCATTTCTGTTCTTAGAAATGAAGTTGAACATTTTTTCCTACGTTTATGTGTCTATGGGTCCTTTATGTTTCATTTTCTGTGAACTGTCCGTGACCTTTGTGCATTTTAAAACTGGATTGTTGGTCATTTTCCTGTTGACTGTAGGAGCCCTTTATATTTGAGGAATTAATAGCCATGGGATAGTTGCACATACATTTTTCTGAGTTGGCCTTTGCCCTTGACTCAGGGAATTTCTTCCCTGTACAGAATTTTAAAGTTTTTTTGTGGGTGAATTCATTGACCTTTTCTAAATTTTTATTAATATTCAAAAAGGCTTTCCTGGAAGAGGTTGTTCTTCATTTTTTTTGCCATTTTATCTTATTTTATTTAGGAAGAGGTGGTTCTTGACCTGGGTTCTACAGATCTTTGGATATTATATGCAGTTTTGTGAACGTTTGCTTATATAAATTTTTCTACAAAGACAGTTCATGACTTTGATCCATTCCTGAAATGAGCCTGTGATCTAAAGAAGGTTAAGACCTGGGTAGAGTAAGAAAACGCATTTTTATTTTCAAAAGCGTCCTAACAAATTAATTTGATTGTTTTCTGTTTCAGACCCTCTTGCATGAAATGATACATGCCTATTTATTTGTCACTAATAATGATAAAGACCGGGAGGGACATGGTCCAGAGTTCTGTAAACACATGCATCGCATCAATCGCCTGACTGGAGCCAACATAACGGTAGGGAATGCCACACGTGGGTGTGACATTTCGTTATTTATTTGGGGTTTTCTGGGACTTAATTAATAGTTGAGAACTGGGTAGAAACAGAGGCTGTCTCTGAGGATTTTGCACAGCAAGCGAGAGGCCCAGAGCAGCGAACTGGCTTGTCCGGGACCACACGTAGGAGGAAGCAAGAGTCAGCGATGCCCCCGAGACCTCTGACCACGTCCGGGGTGACACGTTGTCTGTGGTCACCCCCAGCCTCCACAAGCTCCCTCCTGGACCGTTCCAGTTACCTGTTAATTTCCTCTCAGGGCCCACGCTCCGCCTTCGCCCATCCTGTGTTCTGCTCCCGTGTCACGTGCCCCTCCCTTCACCAGAGCCTCTGACTCCTGTGTCCGCATGTCACAGTGGAGGTGACAGCACCTGCCGTCAGTAAAGCAGTAGGAGCCAGGCCCTGGCGTCCACGTGCCAGCCCGCTGGGCGTGCACCATAGGGCTACTTCGTCCCCCACGGCTCCGTTCCCTGGCGGGTGAAATGAGGATGGAAACCATCCCAACTCTTGCATCCTCGCGAGGATGAAAGGAGAAAATGCATGCAGAACATTTGAGCACAGTCTAAGTACTAATGAAACGTTCATTTTTTTTTGTTATTACTGATTCATTTTATCAAATAGCCTCCCTATTCCTTTACTCCTCACTTCCACAGCTCCCCTGCCCGTGGCTGTGTTTCTGCCTAAACTTTTCACCTCCTGCCTTCCGCATACGTCCCCTCCCTAAAATATGCCGCCTCTTCTACTTTTTCTCAAAATGCTCCTCGTCCTTCCAGTGTGATTATAACTTCTCCCTCCCTGGAACCTCTCAGCAGACACGTAACCTGTCAGAGTATTCCGTCCCACGCCTCTGAACACAGGGTGGCTCCATCCGCTCTGTATCCATCTGTGTGCGACGCACAGTGCAGGGCCCCTGCAGGGGCTTAGCAAGAGTGAACTGCATCCAGCAAGAGACTGTCCCTACGGAGATTCAATTCTTTGGTCTGTTTGGGTATTTCCTTCTTTTAAAAGGCAGGAAAGGCCAGTGTGGTGGAAAATGAAAAGTGCTCACCCCCGCTTATTTTGTAGCTGTCAAGTCGTACTTTTCTAAGCTCATTTAATTATCAGATAGAGTTACTTCAACATCAGGAAAGTGGCTCGCATTAAACTCCATCACATAAAATCCAGATTGGCAGGAGACTATGGAGTTGCCAGGATAAAAAGCTTTTAATTTCTTCACTAGCATTTACACTTGAAGTGAAGTCCTAGTGTACTTCCTGTTGTTCAGCCAGAAGAGGAAGCACTCTTTTATCTTGGATGTCTGTGTGTTTTTGTTGAGGCTTTACCGCCTGGACACCCCTTGCTGGTACAGGTTACGCCCTGTTACAGCGGGACGCCACAGGGCGCCCGGCTTCACGGCGTGGGACAGTTAGTGACCACGCTGTTCACAAGCCACATCCCCAGACTGCAGGAATTGCAGACGTTGGAAGCGAAACAGATCCAGTTTGCTGTCTTTGTTGCCACTGAGTTGCTAAGTGAGCCGTTCTCAACGAGAGAGAAGGCAGGGTCTTCCACACCGCCTCACCCCTGGACCTCGGTCCTCGGGGCCCCCCGCACCTAATGTAGCTTGCGTTGTCTGTGGGCTTGCTGAGTTACAGAATTTGTTCCCTTACGATGGGAAGTTAGTGAGTGTAAATCTGTTTATCCACAGAGTTATAGAAAGCTTAGCATTCTTTCCCACAAGGGGAATTTATTAGAGTTGAATGCCTTGGTTTAAAACAAAGAAAATCTCTACTTCAATGAAAATATATTTTAAAAAATTGACACAACATTGTGAACTGACTATACGTCAACAAAAATATATATTAAGGAAAGAAAAAGAGAATCTCATGTACCGATGCCCCTTATCTTACACAGTAGTCCTGTTCCACTGAGAGGTCAGAGGGGCACCCGCGTCGCTCAGGAGCCTCAGTTTCCCGGTGGTGCCCCTCCCCGCGCCGCCCAGGCGGGAGGGCTGGCCTTCCCGTCAGTCAGAGCCCCCGTCTGCCCGTCTTCTGCTTACGTTCTAAGTGAGATCCATCTGGAGGGTGAAGCCTAAAGAATCCTGTTTAAGGACTGAAGCACATTAACTGCGGATTTTCTTTGACTCAGTGAGTGAAGCTCTTGGCTCCCTCAGTTGGCGGACACTCCTGAGCGCCTTCACTAGGCCACCTGGAACAGCCCCGAGGAACGCAAGGGTGCGAACCTCCGGCCCCTGGAGCGCTCTTCGCCCGGGAGCGGAAATGAGAGCCCAGCAGGCTCACCGCGAGGCAGGGCGTGCGGCCAGGAGACAGCCCGTCAGCCCTCCCTCCGGGCCTGGGCCTCCTGGGGAAGTGCCAGCTCAGCAGTGGGACAGTTCTTACGCATCGGAGCTTTCTTGTCTTTATCCTAATTTTGGATCATTTGAAAATCTGGCTTCTAAAACATGTAGCATTTACAGAGGCTTTTTGTTTTAATTTTTTTTGCCTTCTAATCTCAAATTTTGCACTCTCTGCACAGTTTAGGAAGTACTAAATTAACTGCCCATATTTTAAAATGAACTTTTGAACAGAAGCTAAGTATGGTTGCTGTCTTTCCCCAAACATAATAATAACTTCAGACAGCTCCGGGAAAGGGAAAGTTTTAAAAACAGAAAAAAAAAAGGCTGCTTATATATTTTCTTAAAATCAGTCATTGACTTGCCCGTTTGACGCTGAAACGTCGTCTCACCCCAGGTGTACCACACTTTCCACGACGAGGTGGACGAGTACCGGCGACACTGGTGGCGCTGTGACGGGCCGTGCCAGCACCGGGGGCCCTACTACGGCTTCGTCAGGCGCGCCACCAACAGGGCGCCGTCCGCCCACGACTACTGGTGGGCCGAGCACCAGCAGACCTGCGGGGGCATGTTTGTGAAGATCAAGGAGCCGGAGAACTACTCCAAGAAAGGCCAAGGGAGAGCACGGCTCGGCAGGCAGCCAGCCCCCACGGCGGAGGAGACAGGTCTGGTGGCTCGCATTCCCCCGGCTTGCCCGCGCCCGCGGCCGCCACGGAGAGGCAGGCCCGTCCGTTGGCCCCAGGCCTGAGTCGGGCTTCAGGGTTGTTTGTGGTGGATGGGTTTTCAGGCATGGGCTTAAGCAAACACGTCCCATTGTCCGTGAGATGGTGGTAGAAAAATACACTTTATATAGACGTGAGTAAAAGTAGCAACAGTTTCCACTGCTCACATTTGAGGGCGAAGTCCCCTTCCCTATCCTGAGTCATTAGGAAACAGAAGGCAAAAAGATTGTCAAAATAAAAACAGTAATTCAAGTAACAATGCCCGGAACGTCAGTCCGCGCTACACCCCTTCCTATCAGTTGGAGTCCATCCAGCTGACTTCTGTACGTATGTATCTGCCCTGGGAGAAGCTTGGGGAAAGGACGTGACATGACTATGCCAGCACTTCATCTTCCTGTGAAGTTCAGAGCTGCTGCCCTTTGCAGAGGTACCTAGGTAACTGAAGTCAATGCTTCCTCCCTGGGGAAGCAGGGTCCTGGGTGTGAGGGGCCCGCGAGCATCAGCTGTAGTTCTCAGATCTGAAACACCCAGTACGTTGAGAAGCTATAGAAGGATTTATGTGGGGAGATTGCATCCTCAGTTTTGTGAGTTGGAGGGAAGAATGCAGGGTCAGATTTTTCCCTTCTGGAACTGAACTGAATACTAAGTAGTTTTCAAGGTCAAGTACTTTGTTGGTGGTCTTTGCACGGTAGCACTCCTCGTCTAAACGTGAGAGGAGGGTTTCTGTCCTTTGTGTTCTCAGTACCAGAGCGCCCTGGCTACTGGAGACGGCCCTTCTCCCATTAATAGATTATTATTACAGGGGTCTAAGGTAGATAAAAGAGTACTTCTTCGTTTTGAAAAAACTGTCTGGTAGCTTAATATTTGCTACAGTATTCATTTTGAGTCAGGGAAAAATATTTGTTTCTTTTGCAGATAAACCCAACAGAGGTGAGAGACAGCTGTTCATCCCTTTTAGTGGAAAAGGCTATGTTTTAGGAGAAACGAGCAACTTGCCTTCATCTGGAAAATTTGTCACCTCCCATGCTGTTAATAAAACCCAAGATCTTTTAAGTCAGGACCGTTCTGCACGTGCTGTAAGACCTAATTCTAAAATTGAGGTGAAATCTGAACAGAATGGTTCAAGTGAAAAAACTTCTCTGGTCGTCCCTGTTCTCAGCACCAGTCACCAAACTGTTGTAAGCAACTACTTCCCTAGAGTACCAGCTGCCAGCCGGAAGGCTTCCCGAAGTGCGCGTGGGTCTCCAGCAGAAGGCGCAACAGCCCGTGACGTCGCCAAGAGCCCGGCCCCTTCCGGTGCTCAGAGAAGGGTTGCGGCTCCTACGAAAGCCCTAAGAAAGTCCGTACGAGCCGTGGAGGCAACACCGGTGACTGCACCCCGGGGTGCAAGCAGGCCTGGAGATAAATTCCCAAGTAAACGGCCCAGGCTAGAAGACAAGACTGTTTTTGACAACTTTTTTATCAGGAAAGAGCAAATACAGAGCGGTGGTGACGACGCACAGTGCAGCCCACACCCGCCAGCTGCAGCGCCGAGCCCCGGCGGCGCGGGGCTCGGCAGGCCGGTCCCCTGCCCCGTGTGTCAGAGTGCCGTTCCGGAGGCTCAGATTAACGAGCACTTGGACTGGTGCCTTGAAGGCGACAGCATCAAAGGCAGAAGCTCAACAAATCTTTGAAAACCGAATTGAGTCTCAACGTGCCACCTGAATTACCTCACGGGCACAGTGTCCGCTGCTCAGGCGTTTCCGGTTAATACCGAGACTTGCAGGTTGTAATAGTTCACCGGTATTGAGTGTTTTACATACACATAAATGAGATGGTAATTTAAAATGTTTTATGTCTGAGGTGCTGTAATTCACTCTTGCCTTGTGTATACTGTGGCCCAGAGTTTGTTCTGGACGTATACATGTCTAGTTTTCAGATACTTTTTAATACTTTTAAAAGCAAAGGAGAACACATCTATTAATCTTTTTCTCTATTTTCCTTAAAATACTCAGTGAGGAATCCTGTCAGGTATTTTGTTAGATTGAATCTTTTTTAATATTAAAACTTATTCCCAGAAGTGATGTTAATATTCATAGTGTCAGACATACCGACCAAAAATACAGTCTAGAGTATAAAGTATATAATTGTTTTAGGGTACTCAGAAGCTTTTGGGGTTTTCTTCAAAATCTTAACCAAAAATACATTTCCTATATTATAAAGATTTTTATGTATCTGTTAGGCTAAAAGGTGGCAGTAGATTTTAAGTTAAAGTAGATAAATATGGGGAGGAGGGTGTAGCTTAGTGGTAGAGCACATGCTTTAGCATGCACGAGGTCTTGGGTTCAATCCCCAGTACCTCCAGTAAATAAATAAACCTAATTGTCTTCCCACCCCCAAAAAAATTTTAAAAATATTAAAGGAGATTAAATATAGTAAAATAAGTTTCTTTCAGAATATTATAGTAATTCTGTAGGCCAGAGTTTAGCTGTTTTCTCAATTTAGCAAAATGAGTGGTTTTGTGCAAGTGGAACATTATCTAGATACAGTATTACGAACCTTAAGCCAAAGTTGAAACCACTTAGGAATACCATTTGTGCATTTTAAAAAGTGTTTCTTTTAAAAATCATTATTTTCCACGTGACAGCAAAAGGACAAAGATGGTTTGATCACTTGACTTTTTGTCTCATGGCTGTACCACCAGCGTGTGGGCATACTTCCAAGGCCTTAGCTTACAGATTTCCTTTTTCCTCAGCTTTACTGCAGAATGACGTGTCCACACATGCCCCGCAGCTGGGTGTTCCTGGGGCCCACCACCGGGTGAAGGTGGAGGGTGTTTCGGTTACCGTCGTCCTGGGCGCCTCTTCTCAGGCAATACGCGCAGCCCCCCGAGTAACCCGTTTTCATCTGTCACCGCAGGTTCGCCTAGCTTGGCTTTGAACTTCATAAAGTAGCAGCTTCATTGCTCTGGGCAGCGGGAGTTCATTGTTTCCATTGCTGTGTAGTATTTGAATATGCCACTCTGCTCGTCATCCCAGTACTAATGGGCACGGGAATTACCTCCAGTTGGAGGCTGGCTGTTGTGAATAATGCTGCTGAGAACATCCGGACTCATTCCTGTTGGGCGCACACCCAGGCCCGGAAGGCCGCGCCCCCCACGTCCTGATGTTTAGCTTTGGTGAACAGCGCCAGCCTGCACGTGCACCAGAACAGCCTCGCTTGTTCCACAGCCTTAACACTGGTACTGGTCCTTTCCATTTTAGCCTGCCTGGTTGTTCGTTCACAAATTTTGGTATTTCTTAAGCATGAAGTTGGACCATAGTATTTAATAAATGTTTATAGATAAAAGACTTAAAATGTGTATTATGTTGAATATATGCATATATAATTTCATAGAAGATCATTTTCTCTGATTCAGTTTAACAAACTGTGCAGTTAAACATTTGTTGGTGCCCAAACCATGCCGGGTTCCAAGGCCATGCGGTAAGACAGCCCGTGACCTCACAGAGCTTTGCAGCCTGGCTGGGGAGCGGGCCGAATGTGGATTCCGGGCAGCATGGTACGTGCTGTGATGGGTTCCTCCCGGTCACTGGGGGAGCTTAAAGGACAAGCAACACAGCCTGGGGCTTCAGGTGATGGAGGTGATGGAGGAGAAAACCCTACATCTGAGCTGAGTCTTCCAGGGCGGGTCGGGTGAGCCTGGGGGTGGCAGAGAGAAGGGGCCTTGCAAAGAGAAGGAACACAAAAAGACATGGACACAGACCAGTGCATTCTGGGAGAAGTCGGCTGTTCCAGGTGAACAGAGTGTGCAAAGCTTGGGGGAAACGGCAGGAGAAAGACGCAGAACGTCAGACCTAGAACCTGAGGGCCAGGCCCCTCTGCTGTGTCCCCTCCCCTTGATGTCCGGTTTGGGTAGTCCCTGGTAACACCTGATCAGGCCGGGGCGCTGCAGTGGGGGCTAGAAAGCTTTGTAAGGCAGCCAGGAACATGTGAGAAGTGTTCCACTGGATTCTCTGGGGACAACAGATGGGAGGAAGAAGGGCTGTGGCAGGGATGGAGAGACAGGGTGGGTTTGAGAAGTATTTAGGGGGTAAAATCAAGATCTGGTCAGTTTTCAGGGATGATGGACATACTGTAGCTGGCAAGGAAATTGGAGTTAATTTTAAAATTGGAATTAAATAAGCACTCCCTTCAATCTATAAGAATTCTGTTACACCCAAACCTGAGTCATTTACATTGTAAAAAGGATTCTGTTCTAGTGGCTTCAGTTTTTCCCTTTTAAAAGAGAATTTCATATCCTAATAACAACTGGCAGTTTTAGGTCAATCTTTAAATGCCCATTTTGGGGAGACAGGATAGAAAAAGGGGATAGACTTTATTTCTAAGATTATACAATTGTCTAGCAAATACAACTTTCAATTGATAAAGCTTCGTTTTGCTTTTGTAGATTACAAATGTGTGCCCTACTTGGAAATTCTAAGATGGGTGGCAAAATACAACGAAAAAGCTTCCATACAATCCCACCGTCCTGAGCTGAGACTGTGGTTTGTTGTTTTGGTTCTTCCCCAAAGCTTACAGGACCTTTAAGGAAACTAGAAGGTCAGAGCGCAGCCGCTGGAGGACGAAGCTGAGCTCTTCACAGTCCGTTAGTCCTCACCAAGGACGATGCTTTCCTGTTGTTCATTTGAGTTTTGTCCTCGAGGCTGTGGTAGCCTTTTTAGCGACCTGTATTTGTGTTGACTCGCAGCACATCCACCAGATGAAGTGAAACTCGAAGACAATTACTACAGTTCAGTCGCCCTGGGAGTTGAAGTGAATGGATGCTCTGTGGAGCTGAGCTCCGGCTCTTTTAGTTTCTCACACTCCACTAGAAAGTCTCATGTTACATGATTACATGCTTCAGCATCACATCTTTTGAAACGAAAAGTAAAAGACTTGAGCTTCTTAAGTGACTCAGGGATCGTGCCATTAGTAAAGTTTATGATGATGTCTGCTGTATTCAGATACAAGCTGGTGTTGAACCTACCGAAAGATCTACCCCCGTTCACTGAACACCAGGTGGCGCTCTTGGTCAGTGAAATTTCTCTGAAAAACTGAAGGCAAAGCAAATCCACAAAGGTCAGAGAGAAACTTGCCAACAGCAGGAACCGTAATTGCCAGCTCTGAGTCGCCCGTCTCACCTACCTGTGGTCCCGGGAGGGGCCGCAGCAGGCCAGGAGCGTGTGCTTGTTCACACAAACAAGGACTAACCCACGGGCCACACCGTCGTCTCCCTTTCTCTCTGAACACCAACATGACACTCGGTCTTCTGGAAGAAACCAGTGCCTGCATACGGCCAAGCCGGGTACACGCCGGCAGGGGGTCTCCCAGACAAGGCGAGCCCTGTGCCTGTCTACTGTTTCTAAACGCACAGCACTCTTCCTTTGCAGGAGTCCAGCGCCCACCATCTCGCTCTGCATCACCCTCCTAGGACACAGGCTTCTCTCCCTACATTGTTCCTGGTGTTGAGTGAATGAAACGACCAGGCATTTCTCAAGTTCCATGCTACCTGCTTCCGCAAAGGCATCTTAACGAACACTGACTTCTCCCTATTTCTCTGAAGAATCAAAGTCTGTGTATTTTCAAGACAGGATATTCTTAAGACCCAAATCATTCCAGGTTATAAGCATTCCTTGCAAACTAAATATATGAAAACCTCCATCTACATTTAAGAAACTGGGAGGAGGTAAATGTATTTTTTACGAGATTCCTCACAGGGTTCTTGTGTGTATCTGTATACATTTAAAATAATAAATATAAATGTGTGCATATACACACACACAGACATAAATGGCCAGTAACGTTTATAAGGTAAAAGCAGCCAGGCTTAACTTTTTCAGTTGCGTGCTTAGCACCAGATACTCCAACAGCCACGTCCAGGGCGAGCGTGGGGTCCGGCGTCCCACCGCGCTGAGGGTCACGCATCTTGTTCCTTGGAGACCGCTCCCACCACTGTGTTTCGTCACGTAAGCACACAACAGTGTGTGTGTGTGTGTCCGTCCTGCTGGCTAACTGTGTGGCTCTTTTGTCCTCCTGGCTGCTTTCCTGCTTTTTTTTAACGACCTTCATTATATTTTCCGTGGAGTCTGTTCTTCTTGGAGTACCTTATAATTTAACCTTGATAGGAGCTAGTTGTGTCGTTTTCAACGTCTTTGCTGATTTACACCAGCTTTTGTTTCACTTTTTCCTTCGCTCCATTTTTGGTCCGGGATTTTGAATTTCTCATTTCAGGTGTTAACTTTTACTCCTGCAATGTCCTGTTTAAGAATGTTGAGTTCGCACGGGATACTGTTACAGTTTCCTTCTGCTTCATGGTCAAGGAATTCTCATCAGCTGTCTGTAATTCTTGCTTTCTTCTTACAGTGGTGTAAGAGATGTCGTCTCCCCTTTTCTGCTCATTTTGAAAGGTATTCCTTTCCTTGACTTGCAAGAACAGTTGGTTCCGTGCAGGCAGGGATGGGGGCTTCACGCTGGAGTGCCCTCTTCCGCTGGGCCAGAGAAACGCAGCAGTCCGCAGACGTGGCGCTGTTCTTTGTGAGGTGGGAAGGGTTGGAGTCTTGTTTGAGTCCATCATTTTTTTTTTAAAAGACCCTTGCTTCCTTCTTTCACTTTCCCAGCAGGCCTCCGGGAGACATCTCCCCTCTCCTGACCCGGTCCCTTGCCCAAACAGCCTCCTTCGGTCTCCTCTACTGGGGACAAGGAATTATTCCATGAGCTTCCACAGAGAAAAAGCAGGTTACGGACAGAGAATTAGGAACAGGAATGGCCTCAGGTTTCCCAGCATTCACACTGGGACCGGATCCAGTGAGGCCATGCCTTCAAAAGCCGGAAGGATGCTGATTTCCAAGCTGTTTCTCCGCCCAGCAAGGTACCAGGGGAGACACTGGTCTCAGAAAATCTACCCCCCAGCAGGCGCTTTCCCCAGAAGTGCTGGCGGACAGACGGCGCCACCAGACTGGGGGGGTAAATGAGGACAGAGGAGGGACCTGCAGAACCACAGGGGCGGATGGAGGGTGGCCGCTCCAGGCGCCGCAGGTTAGACGCCACAGGGAAAGAATGAAAAATCAAGGCATTAAGGCAGAAAGGAAGTTGTGGAAGAAAAGTCATCGTGGTTTATTCTATGTCTCAGCTTTGAACAGCACAGTCTAACCAAGAACCAGATCTAAGTTACAACGTAGTCACGCAGGAGATGGGGTGTGGACGTGTGCTTGTACGTGCGTGGTGGGGACAGGGGGGCGGGAGAGCCGCGGACGCTGGCCTTCCGCGCGGGGACGCCGAACACTGAGGAATCACGATGTAGCCACGTAGCTGCGTTGTTTGGAACCAGTCGGGCACATACTTTTAAGAATCACTTAAAAGAATTAAAATCTTTCCTCGAGGGAAGGCCACGAAGGGCTTACAGAAAAAGCTGATTTAGCCACATGTGCGTGTGTAACTTGGACTTCAAAAAGTGCAGAGGCACTTGGCAGAGCACCATAGCCACGTGACAGTCAAGCCAAAGGCCACTCTCCTGACACCGCACCCGGTAGCCCTCCGCGGGAACCCGTGTGACGCTGCGCTCTCCCTGCACGACTCACTGCTCGCCCAGCACAGCCCGAGCTGCCCGTCTTAGGAGCTGGCTGGCGCGCCAGCGCTTTCTACTCAGAAAACCCTCCCCAGCTCCGCAGGCCACGCCCTTCGCGCAGGACCCGCTCCAGCGGCCCATCCTGGGCCTGTGCCGGGCAGGCCCTGCCGGGTTCGGGTGGCGCTTATTCGCCGGCGACCAGGGAGACTCTGTGAGGCCCGACGGCAGGATCTGGGGAAGGCACGCCTCACGCGCGGATGTCCCAGCACCGGGCTTTGAAGCTGTGGAGACGGGGTGTTCACTTCTGACTGCTTATAAACTAACTGAAGAAGATCCGTGTACACGGACGTTACTAAGTATCTGGGACAGTTATAAATATATGTTTATATGTAAATGTGCAAAACTACAGTCCACAGTCAAGATGCAGCTCTCACTCATCCTCGGACCCTGGGCACCTGGGGAGTAATCTACACTCTGTTTAGGTCACACACGACTCTGAGTTCAAGTTTGGGGCTACTATGCTTATTTTCAGGCGAAAAGGGCTCCAAAGGTCACACAATGAAGTGGCTGAGCCGGGACTAACCAGATCTAAGCCCACCTCTGCCCTTTAGCCACGCTACCCAATGGACCGAGTCTTCACCCTGAACTCACTCGCCCTCTCCTTTCATCCACCCAGCTGTACTTCAGCACAGTCTTCCAAATGCCCCAAGACAGGCTGGAAAAGAACAAAAACCCATATGGAAAATACTTAAAATACACGAGATAAACAAACACGTACACTGTCCTCACACTGCCAGAACGCCTACAGTTCAGTCTGAGAGCACAGCAATTAAACCTGCCTGCGCGCACACCCAGGACACCGGGGACAACAAGCGATAGTCCTAATGCCCTTCCTTTCTGCGGCAGAGGGTGACATGGAACAGATACGCTCAACAGTGTGAGGTTTGGAGCAGTGTTTAAAATCCTAGTAAAAGCAAAAAGAATCCAAATGTCGAGGATCCAGACTCAAAGCTCGTGGGTCCCACAGGGTCCAGCTACCCCCCCAGATGTTTCGAAAACTGTCTGACTCCCGTGTTTATTTACCATCTTCTCTCTCTCCTTTGTTATAGTTTATAAAAAGTAATTCCAAACATTATGCACTCAGCCAGAGGCGCGTGACAGAAAAGCACATTATCTGATGGAAGCACCTGTTAAGAAAGTCAGTGTATGATAAAGGATTAAGAAACAAACAAACAAAAAGACAGCTGGAAATAACCACCATAATGTTTTTCAAGAACATTTTATACATCTTTTTAATTAGGTTAGCTTTACAAGCAACTTGAGAACTCTTTCATAATGAAACACCGCTTTTCAAATTACATGACTTTATAGTCTATCTGTATATAAATCCTGAACTTCTCTCCCTGCTGTTGATAAAGGTCTGGGTTTTACAGCTGGTTAATGTGTTGAATAAAAACAGCATTAGAAGCTTTACCTTCAACCAGATTAAACACATATAGGCCACAAATAGTTTTAAATTTTGCTTTATATAGAGTCCTGCTTGGTGACAAGTTAACGGTCCCACTAACATGAAATAAACAGATTTTAAACGGACAGTAAAGAAATGGCTCTCCTGATTTCTTGATCCTTTCACAACAACCTCCAAGAAATTATATAAACTTTTCCCAAAAAATATGACAGTTAAGACCTGTCCGGCAAGCACAACCTACAGAGAGCAGAATCTGACACTTCGCACGACTGCAGATACACATGTGAATGACACAGGGGCTCCCAGATCAAAAGGCTGGTGCTGTGACAATCAAACAAACCTCCCATCACCACCACACAGCTTCTACTAGACCTAAAAGTAACAGCTTTTGAGCTGTGGTCCAACATGGTGTCCCGCACCGAGACCAGATGGCAAAGAGCCTGTGCTCCCGGGGAGGGGCGGGGGCGGCCGGGGTGGAGAGGCACTTACTGTAGAAACGTTACGTGGTACCACCGGGGACGAGGAGATGACGTGGAACAGAACTGAACATGGGCAAGGAAAACAAGTCAGCTGTACCTTCCTTCTGCAGGTTTCTCCTAGGCGAGATCACAGCACTGAATGGTTTACTCCCAAAGTCCACACTGTCAGCTCATCCAACAACTGGTTTTCATGTTTTACATGAACAATAGCAATCTTTTAATAAAGATTACTGAGCTTTCCATAGAAAAGGTCTCTAATTGAATACAAACTATACGGATGCTAAAACTGTCATAAACCGAAACATACAGAAAGATTTCTGTACACTCACATTATTTTGGCAAAGGAGATCAAGGACAGAGACAGAAAGCCGAAGTGGGCAAGGTCTCACACCCTAATTCATGCAAACTGTGGGGACCACCCTTCAGGCTTTCCCGAAGAGCCCAGGAGACAGACGTGGGAGACACTCGTCCCAGTTCAAATGTTAAGTAACAGGAGTCTTAGAGGCCTGGTGGGATTCTTCTAATAGTCCCTCTTGCTCTGAAAAGTAATAAAGAAGACTTCTAAAAACGTAAAAATTAAATCTTCCGGTTTGTCGCTTCTGGTTTTTTCAAGGGAAACATACAACTCTCGGGACTGATAAGGAGACCAGCATCGCGCGTGGGGGGCGGCGGCCCGAGGCGGCCCCGACGCCACGTGTGCAGTGACGCAGTCCGGCCGCGACACACGCACCATCTCCCCACCTCCGGGACGGGGTTCCGACCTGCACGTCAGACAGGCGAGGAGGAAGGGAACGAAACAGCACAACTGAAAGGATGACCACCTTGACGGGAAGCAAAGGGAACAGGCTCAGGAGCGGGGGCAGGATCGTCTAGTCTACAGGATCTGTCTGAAAGCGAAAGCAAGCCCTTTCTCTTGGGAACTTGACGCTGAGGACAACCTCAAGTTCACTGAGTGCCAGCCACTTTAGTTGTTTTTTTCTTAATGTAACTTAAAAGATAAAACCTTTTTACTGTGCATTTTTCCTTATAAAACATGAAATGAAAGTTACTGGTAGTAAATGGTGATGGTTTTACTGTTACGTTTCATGATTAACAATGTCCAAAACGGCAGCAGCAATTTCTAAGAGTTCAGATTAGTGCAGGACGGGCTACGAAACAGTCTGATTTTTCAGTTGCTGATTAAAGTGCTCCTTTTCTTATTTTAAGTAAAAAGGAAATTAAAGGAATCATCAGTCACTGGCAACAATCATTAGAAGAGGTCTTTTAGGGCAAAATTTAATAGTATGAAGAGGTTTACAAAAATAGATCGATGCTATTTTGGGGAATAATACTGTAATTTTTTTTTCTCAATTCAGTTTTGATAAATTGTACCTGATCATACAAAAATTACTTCAAATTCAAACTTGACTATATAAAAAAGGGAGAGATGACGTGAACTCAGCTAGATGACAGATCTGGCAAAATATAAGAATGAAAAAACTCTACCCAGGGCACTTATGTCACGTCCAGATGTAAATACCACTGTCAGCTGATAACTTATATCCGCCCATAAGCAGTCACAGGTGTGGAGGCCGTCATGCAGTACAGGCCCACACAGTCGAAATCTTCGTTTTGATGCGATACAAAAAAGTTGTTTCTGTTTCCTTATGAAAATGTCCACTGGCGGGCTGTTTTCCTTTATCCTTTACTGGTGCTCACGAGTTCACAGCGGCGACACCTGCTGTAGGTGAGGTGGGGCATCGCTGGCTCGAAGGCTCTACAAGACGTCTTTACTGAGTGAATCTGAAGGTTTATTGAGCTCAACCCTCACACCTTTTTCACCTGCAAGGTTAAAAAAAAAATCATTCATTTATTAAGCACCAGAGAGCCTCTATTACTGCCTCTCACTGAGTTCCCACAGTCTGCACAGTGTTTCAATTCTGCAAACACACATCATGTGAGAAGCCGCCTTCAGCATCGTTTTATGACGAATGCACAGGCTCTGAGCTAGTAAATCTTCAAAGGGAAAAACTGTTCTCTACACAGAGACGATGATTCTGTTTCCTTTTTAGTTTGAAAGCCATTCAAACTGCTATTAAACAGCAGTGTGTTCAGTGTCACTGGGAGCACACTACTAGGCTTCTGCAAAAAATGACTTTAAAAATACACAGAAAATGCACAAATGGCCAATTTTTATAGTTTTCTAAAAGGTCGCTGTGGGATTATCAGTGGCTCTTGAAAATACAGCAAGTTAATCAGTAATGTGAACACTGAGCAGATGTGTGGCCTTAACAAGACAGGGTTAAAAAAAAAAGGTAAGTGGCCCATCTGCTAGGAAACCGAGAGCCACCGCCCTGGGGGGGCAGCCCCTCCCACTGCCGCCCGCACCGGCCACCCACGTGTCACGTGGGAGCCCTGGCGGGTTCTACAGGGCGTGTGCGTCTAGAAAGGAAAAGCCACCGCCTCTCCCCTCGGGAGAACGGCAGAGCAGAACGACAGGGAGCCAGGTGGCCGCTCCTAGGAGCTCTGCAGCCTGCGACTGAGAAGGGTAACCGCACAGCAACTCAGCCTGGGCTGGAATCATTTTCTCAGACTCCTTTGCCTCAAACTTCCCTCACGTTTGGACAATTCTGTTGGTTAAAAGATAACAATGAAGACGACTCGGGAGACGTCGTCTCTTAAATAAGGGAAATAAGAATTGGACCAAAACAAGGAGCGAGCCTTCCTGGCTCGGGCAGGCGCCGCCTCCTGCCAGCGCGCCCTGGCCCCGGTGTTTACCTGTTAGGTATTTTACTTTAGCTCGCGCTCTCTCATCTGCATCAAAATACCAAACAGTTATTGCGTACCTAAAAGAAAATTTAGAATAGGGTAAGAATGATCACACTGGGGAAAAGAGGGTATGCTGTTGCAAAGGTCTACTGAAACTGGTAATGCCAAAAGGACGACCGGACAAGCGCCGCACCCGTAACCCGCTTACCCCGTGCCCCCGCGCCGGGAGCAGGGCGGAGACCCAGCCCGCTCACACTCCTGCCCCAGGGCCGGCGCGCCTCTAGGACTCTCTGAATGTCTCCTTAACCTACCTGATCACCTGTTTTCAGCCCACAGTAGATCAGAAACAGACAATAAGGAGGGAAGAGAGTAGCTGTGACGGAAAAGGCAAACTGTCAGCAGCGTAAGTTCTAAGAGAGACTCAGGAGGCCTCGGGCCAGGGGTCCGGCAGAGACAGGCATGGCTGAGCGTCTCAGCACTTCTGGGGGCGTCGCCCTACTTACAGCAGCAAGAAATCACTGGATATTTACAATTCTATAAACTGGAGCCATCAAGAAAGTTAATTTTTGCCAAGAGTGGGTTTTTTTCTTTTTGGATTTTTATCAAAACAATTATACTACGTTTTGCTTCATTTTCCTGAAAATTTCACTCACTTGGAATATCTCATTCCACAAATGAATGAAGACTCTCTGGCTCGTTAAACACCACAAAGCACTCAGGTATACCTTTCGGTACCGATAATATGGAAGATGTACACACACCACTGGAAGTGACACCCGTTCCGGTGATCAGCTCCTCGGCAGGAAGAGCAGTGAGTGACAGCATCTTACAGACTCTGGCCACTGCTCACTGGGGGCAGAACAACCCTGATCAAAAGAGGAGCCGGCAGATGGGCCAGGACCAAGCCCGCAGCACAGCCGAGGGAGGGGCCGAAGGCAGAGTCTGGACAACGGGGGAGACGGAGGCCCGCAGCTCGCGCAGCTTTCCAGAGCTCCAGCACGGCGACCCTCAGACGGCCGCTCCTATTTTCTCAGGTGGCCTTGGTTACGGGGCAGGTGCAGGGATAAACACCTTCAAGCCTCTTCCGCCCGTGCCCCAGACTGAGTTACTCAGTGATCAGAGTTCTAACATCTGGATCGAGTCCTGCCTAGAAAACAGCTGTAACTGCCCCACAGATGTAACTACCCCACGGATCTGCTGGGACAAGCCCCCTCCCCACCCCCAGCTCCGTGCTGGGACCTGCCCGGTCTCAGCCCCGCCAGCACCATGGTTCTCCATGCTTGCGGTCACTCCAGGCCCAGCTGAGCCCTCTCCTCACGGCGACAGCAGACCCACGGCTAATTTAACCCCTCTCTCTCCCTCCAAACTCTTGTAGCACACCGCAGTCGTTTGACATTTACTTGCTACCTAAACATGTCTGTCGGCTCTTCATCTGGAAGGGCGACACCAGAGCATACTCAAGATCCCATAGAAAGGACAGTCTACGAAGCAGGGTCTAGGTCAGCAGTGGGGGCACAGGTCGGGCCCTGGGACGGCACAGCACGTGCTGGGACGGTACCCCCACCCCTCCCCTCAGGTGCCACGCACAGCTTCCCCTGACCTCTGCCACACACTGCTCAGCGTGCTACTCACTATATGAATTCAGGGCGAGGAAACAAGAAAACAGGGGAAGGTGACAACAGTCTTCAGAATGTGGGCCTCGTCACAGGCTGGCCCACCTCTAACATTACCAAGAGCCAGCTCCTCTCTCTGGGAACCTAAGGGCATCTCACCAGCTCTAAGCAACTGCACGCCAGTAACTCATCACCATAATGTCCAAAGCCCTTCTATAATGAAAAACAGGGACTTAAAAAACAGCACTTTTTTTCCCTACAAATATTTTTTTTTATAATGGGGTCTGTGACATCCTCCATTGTAACAGTCTTAACGTTTTATTTGGGTCATGGTAAACGGTTAAAAAAAACTTTTAAGAATACATTAAATATAATTGGTTTATATTTGAACTTTGTAGACAAAGAGTATAAAGCAGAAAATGTAAAAAAGAATATACAATAAGCCTAACAGAGGCTCACTGTGAGAGCTGAAGGTGACTTTTCCAACACGACCTCACACACGGCAACCTTTTCTCTACTTTTCTTTCTTCTTCTACTCTTCTTTTCGCTCCACTTCTACTCTCTGGTCACCTCTTATTTCCTCCATCCCCCCGCCCAGCCATCTTCTAAACACCTGCCCTTTCCCTCCTCTGTCTAATCCTCAGCCTCCTGGTGAAGACTCTCACCAGGTCCTAGAATGGACAGCAGTTAAGAGACAGAAAACAAGGAGACAGAGCTGGAAAGACAGGAGGGCCTGGGCCTCCACGTCTTCCCCCCGACACGGAGCGGCTGTGCAAGGAAAGCCACACTCAGCACTAACGGTGAGTAAACCTTATGAAATTACTCAAATTAAAACAGTTAATGACCAAAGCCTTATGATACATGTGACTGAAAACAGGAAGATACTCGTTAGAAAGCTTCCAAGTTTATTTTATCCTGTCCCCTCCAAGCCTACTATACTTTTAGCCAGTTTTTTCTTTCATTTTATTTTTTTAACATCTTTATTGTGGTATGGTTCCCGTACAGTAAACTACACATACTTCAGATGTACAATTTGATGAATTTTGATGGATGTCTACACCCATGAAACCACCACCACAATCATGTAGCTAACATTTCCATCACTCCCCGAGAGGTGCAATTTTTGAATTCCCAATTTTTTCTTAAAAAGAACCCCACCTTGTAGCATATGCCGGCTGTACTTCATGGGGGTTGCGACGGTCAGACCAGAAAAACAGCAGTCTATCGAATTTGGGTTCAATGTCAGCAAACTGGGCTTTGCCTTCTGGAAAAATTCGAAGTATACCTCCACTTACCTAGGAAAAGAGCCAAATATGTAAGTACGCGTGACCAAGAATGCGATACAGCCGAACTGGGGCGAGGGGGACAGAGGCCCATTTCAGTCATGCAGAATTCTTAACTGCATTACTCACAATGTATCTCAGTGAACAAGGTGAGCGAGCGAGCGGAGACTTCAATACACACATTGATGCAGAGAAAAGGTCGTTTCTTGTTTTAGGGATTTTTGTAAATACTTGATGAAATGGATGAATATTATCTGAATTCAAAAGTCTTCAAAATGACACTTTAAAGTCTTAATCACTGGTAACCTACTCTTAAAAATACATCCATTTCAAGTCGTCCTGGCAACATTACTGCAAATGGTTACATATGTCAAAGAGATAGTTCATCGTGTTTTAAAGCTCGACAGGTAACATTAAGAGCAGTCACAAGTCTAATGCCTCTTGTTTAAGGATTCCATCTACCAGCAGGAAGTGTCACCACGTCTCAGTCATCCCCGCCACTGTGGCCATCGTCAGACGGGGCCTGGCACCCAGGTGACTGCTGTGACCACCTGCTTCCACGACTGGGCTCCATGCAGGAGGGATCAGTGCTGCGCAGCCCAGCACACACCCTCCTCCGTCTGGGGTCAGACGGACTCACCTACCGAGTCCACCACTGAGTGCTTCCTGCTCTGGGCGCTGGGAGCAGAGAGGGCTGATGCAGACAGATGTCCTCGTGGTGACCATAATCTGGGCAGGAGTAAAGGAAGACAAACCCGCCCCAGAGAAGCCCTTTACCCTCGAAAAACTAAACTTCTCAAGAGGCAGATGTGAAACTGAAAGGAGCGCTGATACCCGACCCAGACACCATGGAGGCCGGCGGACCCTCGACCCGACTGCAGTGAGGGAAGCCGGCTCGTCCTCCTGAGGGAAACGCGGGCGACCTGGTACCAGGCCCGCCTTCCTCAGGGTCCGGCGGTGCCCCGCGTGACTCCCCGGCACTCAGGCAAACATCTAAAGAACCTCTAGACTGACCGGGAACACGTCCTCTTTTCTTTCTCCTGCCCTCCCGCCTTTGACGGGAGTCCCTGGGAACAGCACAGGTGATCGGCTGAAAACGTTTCAAAAGAGACAGTTGAAGCTTCCAATCTTCCTCTGGGAAACATTTGCTGACCTCTGAATGCAGTGGCCCTCCCACGTGCTCCCATACGTCCGGCTGTCACTGTCTACCCCCTGATCTGTCCCCTCCACTTGAGCCCAAGCTGTATGAGGGCCATTTCTATTGCCGCTCTGTCTCCAGCACCCAGAGCAACGTCTGTGCCCTGCTCACATTCAGTGCAATCTTGCAGTGGAAGTTTCCAGTTCTACATGTAAAAATACTGAAGACTTTTTTCTGCTCATGTACTAATTTTAAAACATTATCTATTAATGACGTTGGCTAGGTCATAACAAAATTAAAAGGTGATCAGCCTAGAAAGGACCTAACAGAAGATCCACAAAATACAGAAGTTAGGAATTGCACAAACATATTTCTAGCTTTCTAGACATTCACAAAATCTGGGGAAAAAATTTTAAGTATTTTAAGTTTTAACCAAAGTTACACCAATCTGTTTTGTGCACTGAGCTCAGGATGAATTACCAAATTGCTTTCTTTACTTCACTGTGAAAGCTATTGTCAGAAAGGCATGCTTGTCGACATGAATGCCTCAAAATCTACTTAGCAGTGAAACTTCCTCCATTTTGAACCTGAAGTAGAACAGAGGAAGTTCTTTAAATCAATATGGTATAGAAAAATGACTGGAGCACTGCGAGCATCTCCTGCATTTTAGGATATGCTTTTAGGACAGGACTAGGTCTTTGCAACGTTTAAGACTTGGTGATTGCCACTTGTGAGTGTATGTGTGGGTTGTGGGCAGAGGTGTTTTAAAGGTTATTTGATTTTAAAAAATCACCCTGGCTACACAAGTGTGTTCATTCTGAAAATTCACTACGATATACACTGTGTTCACTTTTTCTATGTGAATATTTTGCTTTAATCAAGTAAATTTTAAAAGATTTAAAAAAAAAAAATCAACCAAAAATTAGCTTCTACAACTTCCAATGCAATAATACATGACATACTTCTAAAGTTTAAGTCATTTAAATTTAATTGAAACTTGGACTAATATTAAGGAAATATATATATTTAAAATAAGAGAGAGTAAATGTATTAAATATTCTAATTGGTTTATAGGATTTATCGGTATTAACGCCTAGTTTTTCCATCATCAGGGAAAGAAGGAATTCTGCCTCCGACATTCAGTCCAACAACCCACTGGCAGACAGAACCTCTGCTCAACAGTGTAAAGAGTAAAATGCAGGCATAAGCAGCAAATACTTCTTAACAATCATTCAGACATAATCTCCTTCAAAAGCTATGATAAAACAAACATTCTCAGAAGTGTTTTAATAAAAGCTATTAAAAGGAATATTGTTTAATAAAAGACACTTGGTAAAAGTTAAATTTGGGATGAATGCTTCCCTATCTGAAAAAAAGGGAACCCACTGTTTGAGATGTGTTAGTATCTGCTCGCCTCACAAAGATCCACTCCTAATACCTGAAACTGAAACACAGCCAAGGAGACAGCTGTTAACTGTTACATGTGTTAAAGACAGGCCCACCTATGAGGAGTAGGAATCTTAATACCAGTGAGAACAAAACCACGGTGAGAAAAAAAAAAAAAAGCTGCTCTGCTCTGCTGCGTACCTTGGCATCCCAGTCTTTATTAAGATAATATATACACGTCACACATCTTCCGTCTCCATTTGGATTATCGACATGACGTACATAACCCGTTCCATTGCCTGGATAACAAGCAACCATAGCCTGTAGAAAGAAGAAGAAGAATGATTTTTAAAGTTCCTGTATGAATAAAAAGGGAAATCAGCTTAGGACAAAGATCTCAGATTTTTGGCTACCCTGACGTGCGCTTAAATTCTTCTAATAAAAATCGTGTTTTGTAGGTTAGAAGAGGTAAAGATCTTCCATGCTGACATTTATAAAGAACACGGGGCAGGCTGGTGACTCCCCCGACACAGCGATGGGAAAAGCCGACATCAAAGGACCCGAGCAGCACTGCTGTGAACACGCGGCCGTCACAAGCCGGTGCCCCTGCCTGAAAGCCCGAAGGTCAGAAAACCTGCGGGACCCTCTTTGTGACCTTTATTCATATTGATAAGCAAGACCAGGTGGGTTTTAGTCTGCTCCACGGGAGACGCCCACCCGCCCTGAGCTCACCACACAACATCTGCACTGACGTGGACAGTCGCACACCCACTCCGACACCATCTCTGAGTGGTACCAATTTGGATGGTCGTAATTTAAAAGGTCAACTCCAAATATTAACTCATTCACTTAATGTCAGTGATTTTAAAAAAAGAGGCTAAATGATACATTAGTATGTGACAAACCCCTCTCCAAGTCAGAGAGAAAGTTATTTTTCCACTGAGATTATATAACAAGATGTAGTTCAGAAGCCCGCTGGGTGCTAAAGCACGAAGGTATAAGAGGCCCAAAACAAAAAGCACCAAGTAACTTACACGTCCCAGAAATGTAGTCCATTATAATTAATAACTGAAATTAGTAAGAGTGATTTTTTAAAAAAAACCTCAGCAATTATGAAGGAAACAAAAGCAAAGATGCTCAAGGTTATCAGATCTTCTTGAAATCCTTTGTTTCTCCAATTTCTTCATGTATTAGACTTAATGAACTAACATTGATGAATTAGTATAAAGTTAACAAACTAAATTAAATCATTACTTGAGATAAATGGCAAATGCTAATTTTAAAAATTCATATTCAACTGTTAGTGAATAAGTAATTCTGTTCCATCTCTGAGAGACTAGGAAGCATTTTAAATCTGAATACTTGAAAAAAAAATAACATTTTCATAAATACCCCGGACCTACTGCTCTTTATCAAAAACAGAATTTTTGATGAAGATTACATATGTCTCTCTTTTTCCTGCTTCCAGACATTAAATTCCTCCTCTTGGGACTTGAAGTTGGTAATAACACGGAGAATGACATGGATTTAGTGGATTTAATAGTGACCAATAAAAGATAAACCTAAAGAGTTTCCTTGTCATTAGCTGCTAAGGAAAGGTGTGTGTAGCAGACCTTGAACAGTAACTATGAAAAGGCACTTAACAATTTAACAGGGCAATTAATTCGTTTATGATTAACTGAGACAATCACAGTGAATTACATGATCACTTCTTATCCACGAAAAAGAATGGGGAAAATAAAAACCAATCTGAACTCTTCCCTAAAGTGATCTCATCTCAAAAAATTTCATTCAGACCTCTCTCCAAACTACCTGGTAGCCTCAGCATTCCTCCTATAAGGATGAAGGGGAAAATCTTTCTTTGTTCGTCTTCTCCATCCCATCCCATCCCATCTCAACCAATCCCATCCCATCCTCCAAACAGCTCTTAAGCACCTACTTTCTGTATAGAAGGCCCTGGGGCTAAAATATGAACAAAAGAGACAAAACCTGCTGCTTTCATTTATTCTGGAGCCCAGCACAATAGATATATAATGTGATGTTAGAGTGTGATACTTTTTTTTAACTGAAGTATAGTCAGTCTACCATGTGTCAATTTCTGGCATACAGCATCAAGTTTCAGTCGCTATTTTCATCAACTATGAAAAACAATAAGTTGAAGGACAGAGAAAGTGACAGGATGATACCTGAACAGAGGTCAGGGAAGAGCTGACGTCTGAGCAGAGACTTAAATGAAGGCAGCGGCGGGTCGTGCAGATGCGCGCTGGGGAGCACGTCTAGGAGAGGGGCTGCGAGGAGGGAGAAAGGGCGGGCAGCTGGAGGGGAGCGGAAAGGGCAGAGTGGTCCAGAGGGCCCTGCCAGCCGCAGTAAGGACCCTGGATGTGGCCATGAAAGCGACAGGAAGTCAGTGGAGAACACATCTGACTGATGTTCGAAGAAGGTCAGTTTTATCGTATGAATAAAAAATACCAACTGCGGTAACCTCCATACCACCCACTACCCAACGCTTCTTGGATGTTTACCATTTGCCGAGCACTATTCTAAGGAATTTACGTGCAGTAACTTATCTGATACAACCGTATGAGGTAAACAGAATCATCGTCCTCATCTTCATTTAACCATTAAGGACACTGAGGCCAGAAAGGTTGATCAGCGTCCTCCATGGCACATGACAGCAGAACCAGGCACGAATGCAGGCAGTCTAGTTTCGGAAGCCATGTAATTAACCACCATAACAGATGCCGGGGGGTCGGGGTGGAGAGTGAAAAAAGAAGACTGCTTGTTGGCTTCTGCAGTTTCTAGAAGCACAAAAAGAGGCTGACTGGGATGGCAAAGTGGACGTATGTTGAGGGCAGAAAACCAGCATGATCTGCCAAGGAACTGGAAGTGGAGAGGAAGAAGAACCAAGGCCACGCGGACGTCTTCAGCCTACGTAACCGCATGAATGGGATTAACTGTTTACTAAAATAAAACTAGCAGGTGAAAGACTGGTTTTAACAACATGCGGAGAGAAGGAAAGGAGCTGCTCAGCAATGGTCATGATCAGCCAGACACCTCAGAACAGAACAAAACTGAAGCCAGCAGGACTGGGCCTCAACACGGGACATGTCACAGTCAGTCACTCTGAACTGCTTTCCTTACAGCCCAGGGCTACATGGAGGTACCTGGGGTGGGGGGCGGGGGGGGGTGGTGGTGCAGCGAGAGCCAGCCTTCAACCAGGGCCAGAATTTATCTGTTTCCTTTATTTAAGTTCCAAGCGAGACTTTCTGAAAAAATCAAAGATGCAGTAAAAGTTTTAAACAGTTGTATTAATTAAAATTTAGAATCTCTGATACGGCTCAAACACCTCCATTTAAAAGTGTGACCTGAGGCGGCCACGGCCACTTTAGTCTTGTCTGGTGCTCCCTGGGTCCCATTAGCTCTGCCCTGGTGACAAGGACTCTGCTGAATGAAGAGAAAGGAAGGAAGGGGAGAGGGGATCAGGGCTCAGGGCGGCCCACATTTAATCTGCCAGCTCGGCCTGTCAACACCAGCTCTCGGAAAGGCAGCACTGCACTATGACAAGTGTAAACAGGGTAAAATGAAAAACATCAATGCGACCCAGCAAACGAGAAAGGCTACGGTAGTCAGAGCTAAATGCCCGTGATTATAGCACAAGAGCGCTTCATAAACGGGAAGGAAGCCAGGCGATCCCGCTCTGGCTGGGGTAAGAGTCCCAGAACACAGACCAGCCCCTCCGAGCCCGAAACTGGAGACTCCCAGGGAAGAAGGCAGAACCCAAGCACACCCAGAAAAAGCAGATCATCACGGAAAATCTGAGATCAGAAAGAGCCAAACTCCTGGAAGCTCTGCTGAAGGAGAAACTGTGTAGGAAACCTGCTAAGATTTGGAAGGGGTATAAATTCACTCAAACAACTGTGTGGCCTCATAACGACGCAGGGAAACTGCACGCTGCAGTTCACGCACGACCCGAGACTAGGCCCTGTCTGGACTTCAGAACGCATAAACACGTGTTTCCATTAAGTCTCATGAAATCTGGCAGCTATTATGTTTAAAATGAGTATTCATATTTAAACAAACTTATCCTTCACTCTCAGCTGGATTATCAAAATTTAAAGTCCCTTAAATGTAACAAAGCTTTCCCAGTTTTGAAATAGTATTCATGCTTTATGTCTTAATTAGTAATTTTGTTTTCCTGGTATATTTTATAAATACTTGTGTAACAGAGACTCTGAGGTTGCTGTTCTTGTTTTGTTTGTTTGTTTCTAATCTATGTAAGACTCATTCACAATACCTTTAATAAATTCAGTTTATTTTCTCTTAATTTCTTGGTAAAGCAACTAGTAACAACTCATTCTACACCTGGTTTTTCCTGCTTGAGCACCTATTAGTCTAGGAGTCAGTATCAGGATCAAAAATACTTACGGAGTATCTTCCACATCACACTACAAAAAGGGCCAGTCTAGTATCTGCCTAAAAGAACTCACCTGAAAAGAAAGGAAAAACCAGGCACACACAAATCAACTGATAAACTGAGCAGTACAAACCATGAGCAGAGAAAGAATCCTGAGAAACGAACCCTTCATGTGGGACCAAGTCATGTGGGCCAGGCTCTGAGCCACACACGACCTCAGCTTATATTTAAAGGACAGACGTGATCTGGAAAGGCTGAAGGATAAAAAGCAAGCAGTATGAGCCTGACAAATACAGGAATCAGCTAAGTGACAGTGCTCTGTCCCCTAAGTACTTAAGTAGGTGAAGTTGACTAGGCAGAAACAGGATAAGACCTTGAAAATTCAGCAGAGCAAGAAGGACATGAAAGGTAAGCAAGAGTGAGCCGCTGTGCCCCTTGGGTGGGGACAGCCCCAACCAGAGCGTTCAAGGAGTCAGCTTCCCCATTCTAGGACTTACAGGAAAGATCGCTGTAAGATGAAGCAAACTACCACGGTCTGAGTATTTGTGCTCCCCCTAAATTCATCTGTTGACATCCTGACCCCCAAAGATGATGGTACTAGGAGGTGGGGCTTTCGAAGTGCTGAGGTCAAGATGGGGGAGCCCTCATGAATGGGGTTAGTGCTTTTCTAAAAGGCTCTGGAGGGATCCCTGCCCCTGGCACCATGGAAGGATGCAGCCAGAAGGCGCTGGCTATGAACCAGGAAAGGGGCCCCCACCGGATGGTAGCCAGCATGGCTGCCTTGATCTTGGGACTTTCCAGGCCTCCAGGACTGTGAGCAATACATGTCTGCTGTTTATAAAGCAGCCCAAATGGACTGAGACATATCTATGAACGATAAAACTGGTCCAAGAGATTTACAGAAAGGCACTGAAGTCTATCAAGAAAAGCTAAAATATCTCTATCTCTAGAGATCTGCAGGGACTGAGTGACACTCCCGGCTGTCCTCCTGTCCTCCCCGAGGAGGCAGAGACATGACTACACATTCCTGTAAGGGCTGGGCTGGAGGGCAGAGGAAGGGTCTGGACACCCACCTGAGAAAGAAACAGTGCCACAGCCTACTGATGCAATTCTGAAGTAGGTTCCTGATGTGCCATCTCCTGGAGATGCCAACTTGAAATATTTCAGTTTCCCACTGGGAAGAGCCTCTTTAACCATATGCAGAACAATTAAATACTATTTTTTCCTTTTTGATATGAAAATATACGTGATTGAGGATGTTCTTAAGATAAGGAACACCATAAATTTGTTTTTCACTCTGAGAATGAAAGGAAGGAAGAGGTCTGTGATCCCTCTTTGGAATCTGAAGACATTTATTTCTGGCGTTGGAAGGCTTGTATTCAATCTGAAGTTGAACCAGGAAACTTTTTTTTTCTTATTTTTCCTTTTTGAACTGAATTATTTCAAAACATTGATTCAAGGCTAAGAGAACTAAATTTTATGGGTGACCAAAGAACTATTTTTACCCTAAATGAGAGGAAAAGCTTTACTTATCTGAAAATGTAGTCCATTAAAATATAGTACCTCAGGGCCCACAGAACTCTGCCCTTTGTAGATACTGCCAGTTAACATCTAGTAAGCGTTTACCACAAAGCCAGGCAACGATTATCCCATTTAGTCTTCACAACAAATTTATAAGGTAGGTACAATGAATCTCTCCTTTTTGGGGTCGGGGGGTAGCTCAGTGGTAGAGTGTGTGCTCAGCATGTGCGAGGTCCTGCGTTCAATCTCCAGTACCTCCGTTAAAAAAAAAAACCCTCTTCCATTTTAGAGATTAGGAAACTGAACTTTAAAGAGAATTTAAAACTTGCCAAAGATCACAGAGACTAAGCAGCAGAGATGGGGTATGACTGAGGCAGTCTAGGAGGAAAATCACCTCCATCTGCCTTCCTCCTCAGTTCCTGGCACAAGGCTTGTGTCTAGTCTGACTGGAGTTCAGGTGAAGCTGATCATGGGCTTCTGAGCGACTTCCCATTGCTAGAGCCCCCCAAATATGCGCATAAAGCTCACTTCTCCCACGTGCAGGTGTCCTGCAGCCACTCCCAAAGCACATGCCCCCACCACGACCACTGCCTCTGGGATTGACATAAATCTAGCTCAAATATGTGGGAATATCAGTCATCAAAAGAACTAGACTACACAGGGAACTAAAGTCAATATCCTGTAATATCCTTTAATGAAAAAATATGAAAACGAGTATGTATGTATGTATAGGCATGACTGGGACACTGGGCTGTACACCAGAAATTGACACATTGTAACTGACTATACTTCAATAAAAAGAAAAAAATTTTTTAAAAAGAACCAGACTAAGAGCAAGTTGGTATTTATTATAAGAATAACTTAATTTTTTAAATAGCAGATTTCAATTACACCTGCTTAGGCAGTCTCATTTCCTAAAAGATACAATTTAAAAATTTACAAAAAGTTACGAATTTTGTTCACTGCATTAATGAGCTAAATATTAAACAGGAGAATGGGGAAGGATAATCTATGTGCATTTAAAATTTCACATCCCTTGACTTATCTGCCAAACTTATGGTATAAATAATATATGTCACCATAAATAAACTCAGACCTTATGTTTCAGGAGGTAAATTTTTCAAATCCATACCATGGCAAAAATGAAACAAGCACAGAAAGAAAGGCCAACAGCCATCAGAGCGAGGGCAGTTTCTCTCTGGATAAGCCTCTATCTAGCCCACACAGAAGACCAGTGCTGGATAAAACGTATTCAGCTAATTCTAAGAGAAAGACAATGTTCAAGGAGGTACTGAGACAGTATTAGGACAGATCACGGCAAACTTTATGGAAGAAGTAGCAGCTAAGTCAGCTTAAAAGAAATACGTAACTTGGAAAAGGCAGCATTTTACATGTAGTGAATGATATAAGGGAAGCTTTAAACATGAGAAAACACAGAACATATGTGGTGGCGAGGGTTATTCAGATTTGCTAAAGCACAGAGCTCATATGAAGGGGGAAGAAAACTGAAAAGGTAAGAGGGGCCAGACTGTGGTCAAACTTCAAGGCCTTCATAAAGAGCAGACCCTTGTTCTATAGGTAGAGGGGAGCCACCATTTTTGGGCAGAGGATCTTGATCAGAACTATGCTTCACAAACACAACAAGTAGAATGTAGGATGGATCTGGGAAAGGGGGCAGGGAAAAAAAAGAAACGACACTGAGAAGACCAGTCAGAACACAAGTGCAAAGACCAAGAAAAGAAACGACAGCCTGAGAAAGAGCTCTGAGAAAAGCGGGGGGAGAGGGAGCGGCTACATGGGATGGGGAGGGGTGATGAACGTGAGAGACGTGAAAGGACTCGTAAGTGCCTTCACAGAAGGGCAAGGGATAGAGGAGAATCAGAGATGGTTTAAGAGGGTTTGTTAAGAGGGGCTGAGATTAAGGGAACACTAATGGAAGTAGGGAACATGGGTTTGGGAGAGACGAGTTCAGTGCTGGACATACTGAGTCTGCCATGCTGGGAGGCCATCCAGGTGGAGGTGTCAAAAAGACAGTTGGAAATGCGAGTCTGGAACTCCAAAAAGAGGTCTTGGCTGCAGAGCAGATTAGGAGGCATCTTCACAGGGGACAGCTGAGTCACGTGGCTGCCAGAGAAGAGAGTGCCACGGAGGAGTGGAGGGAGAACAGAAGAGAACACAGGCCAGACCCCCAGGGAAGACGCTGTTGAGAGTTAAGAACTCATTAAGCTTTGCTACTTTCCTGATCACGAGAAAATGGTTAAATACCTGGTCAAAAGTTGACTGACTGTAAATGATTACTGACTCACTTTTTTTTTTTTTACTAATTTTTTTGACTAACTGTCAGTGATAAACACACCACAAATCAGGACATATGAGGCTATGTAGGTTGTTTCCTTAAAATGTTGTTAAAGCCTTCTTGCTATTGTAAACAATATTGTGATAAGTGACAGTTCTGGAGCTCTGTCATGGTATACATCCTCAACACCTCCCTGAAATCAAGTTTCTAGAAGCAAAATTACAAATGGGCTTGAAAAATGTTTTATTGCCAAAACGTCCTCCAGAGTCCTCTGTTCTCCCACCAGCTTCGCACAGGGACACACGTCTTCCGTCCATTTGCCCACCCTGGCTATTTAATCTTTTTAAGATAGGTAAAAACTTACATCATTAATGTTTTAATGACATCCCAGTTTCTGAGAGTAACATTTTTTGTATTTTTACCAGCCATTTCATTCTTCTCTTGTCAACTGATTACTCGCATCTTTTATCCACTTTCCTACTGGGCTGCTCATCCTTCCTCTGATTTTTAAGAGCTCTTCAGCTGTTAGTCTTGTATCACATGACACGACCATTAATTTCAACATTTTTACCATGCGCCTAGAGAACTTTTTACTACAAGGTAGTTATTATTTGTGTAGGAAGTCAGAGTATGAGCATACTAATTATTAATATAAATCAAAGTTTTGAAAAGTCCAAAAGACTCTTCTGCCCATATTCACAGGAACGTTGACAAATCCAGGAAAAAGAAGAAAGATAATAAATCACATTGCTCCAAATTACTCCTCAAATGGCCCAAGAATGATGGACTGTTTAACACCAGACACACGACTTTCCTTATTGGGCCCTAATTCCAGCCCAAGAGAAGAAAACTTCAACATACATTTAAAACTCAACTTGCTTAAAGGCAATGTCCCTCTAGGCGGTGTCATCTAGACAGACAGGACGCTGCCTCACTGCTCTGCACGTCCCTGTCAGCGAGGCGCTGACGAAGCTCCGCTTTACAAACAGGACTGGGCCTGGGGAAGCGGTCTGTACTTGAGCGGCCTCACGCGGCGGTCAGAGCAGACCTGTGATTTGCTGGCCGGGGCTACAAACGCCCCGCTCTGCACAACTCCTCCTCGGGTTCTGTATTTGCACCGCTCACCCCCAACACCCCAAAGAGGAGCAGGACAGAGCCCCTCCCTCCGCAAGGAGGCTGAGACCCCGGGCAGGCCTCAGCGTGGTCTCACCCAGGGAGCGACACGATTTCATTCCAGCCCAGGCAAGGACATGCACTGGAAGACAGTCTCAGACAGCCATGGCAAACTTGTTTCATTTTGAATGTAACTCCCTGGCAGACTCTGCAATTTCATATTAAAATTAAAAAAAAAAAAACCAGAAGAAACGAACAAAACCCCCAGCTGCTTCACATGACAAACGTTTACTTCAGGACCCTGAGGCCCACTGAGCGGGCGCTGCATCCGGCCTGGGGGCCCAGAGATGGAAGTTCAACACCTGCTTCAGTTCCAGAGTCTGGAAGAGAGATGTGATTTAAACTATGTACATTTTTGCATCATAGAGAGTGTTTATTTGCTTTAACGGACTGGACGGCATGGATTAGAGGTTCCTGATGTGCATCCTGGATCAGTTAACATTTGCAAACCCACTACCGGATTCAGAAAGTCATTGGTTAATGTTGAAAGCTGCTTATCAAAAACCTCTCCAGTGAGATTAAGTCCAGGATCCTTATCTTTCTTCAAATCCAGAGAGTTTGGTAATCAGCATAACAGATACTAGAAATGACCTTAGTACTAGAAGAGTGGCGTGCAAGCTGTGTGGTTTGGCGAGACCTCACACAAGGACCACTGTTCTGACTGAGCATGTACATGGGAGTCTGGTGACCCCAGTGGCCTATACTATTTGGGACTGTACCCTAGGCCTTAAGATTCCTGCTGGCTCTACAACTGGTTCCCTATAAGGGATTTCTGTTGTCTGAACCCACTTAGGTTAAAAAGAATTCTAAAACCAGATTAGCACCTCTGCCTGAAATAAACCTTTCATAAATGGTACTTGTTACAGAGTTTCTGCATGGAGAGTAGGGACTTCACCCAGCTTAGAAAAGTCTCTGAGACTATTTTTGTGCTTGCTTGCTAATAAATTTCTGTGTGTGGCAGAACGCAGTCTGAGTGCTGCTTTCACAGCAGCAGGCCACCTGGAAGGCAGGCATGGGGGGCTAGATCTACAGCACTCACTTATCTGTAGCTGCAAATGTGAGTGGTACCTCTCAGAAACCACCGGACACCCACACAACTGAACTGGCTCAGGTGGGTCACAACAGACAGACAGCCACACACAGGCTTCCAGGACAGTGTAATACACACAACAGAGTCTTCTCACACAAGGTGCCCACACAGCAAAGATGGCTAATGCTCTCATGGGAACGGGCTGCCAGAAAGGACCTTACGGAGAAAGTGACAAATGAGCAGAATCTTGAAGGATTAAAACAGAAGTTTTCCAGAGCAGGGGATTCTGAGTAGATGGAACAGAATGTTTGGAAAAAGCAAGAAGAAATGTGGCTCCCTGAGAGAACTGCAAACGGCAGGCCTCCGGGAAGCTGCAGTGTGGACCAGCAGGGGGGTGAGGCAGGAAGACAGGCGGGCGGTCGGAAAGGCTATCCCGGACTTGCTCAGGAGTCTGTTGTACAATCAGGTGAAGCTAAATGTGTTCAGTAAGAATCACCTAAAATATGACTCCCAACCCCTCTACTTGAAATCATGATTTAGTAGGTACGGGATACGGCCTGGGATCTCAATTCTCAACAAGCAATCCATAGGATCCCGATCAGCAAAGGGCCGAATTTTGAGTGACAGGAGCAAAATGATGACTTTGCAGACAGCACTCAGGCTACCCGTAGGGGATGGACTGGATGACTTGGGATTAGAGGTGACTGACATACAGATGACAGGTGAGGGCCTGGGTGAAGGGGAGTGGGGCTAGAGGACAGGTCAGCTAAAGCAAAATGAAGGCCGTGAAACAGACAGGATTTGGTGGCGGTGAGACAGGAGGAAGATTTAAAACAAACAAATAAAAAAAAACCTTAAAAATATCATTCACGGAACAAATATTTTTCTGAGCACTTACAGTATTTCCAGCCCAGTTCTAGATCCTGTGGTACAGTAATGAACAAAGAGGTGACTGCCTTCAGGGAACATATACTCTTAGTAGGAAGAGAAAGGACAAATAAAATAACTCAGCCAACACAGAGTATAATAAATAGTATGTCAGAAGATAAACACTGTGCAAATACGACACAGGAATGCGGACTATGATGCTGGGGTGCAATTATCAATGGGGTGCTCGGGCAGACCGCTGTGAGCGTATCTGAAAGAGACAAGGAAGTGATGCTCCAGGCACAGCGCGCCTGGCCTGTCTGAGGAAAAGGAGGGTCCCGGGGGCTGAGAGGAGAGACCGAAGCCGCGGACAGTGGAAGAGACCAGAGAGGTACAGGGCTGGGGCACAGCCACACACGGCTCGTGAAGACTAAGGAGGAGGGGAGGTCCCCGGAGGGTGCTGAGCAGTCTGTCCGCCAGAGAGAACATGGCGGGAAACCTACTGCCCACCGCTTGCTTCTGAAGTCCGGTGCTAGCGGCACCCCCGCTCATTTACGTGCCATTGTCTATGGCTGTTTTCCGGCTACAACAGCAGCGCTGAGTAGCTACGACAGAGACTGTTTGGTCAACAAAGACTAAAAATTTTTACCATCTGGCCCTTTGCAGTTAAGTTTGCCAACCCCTTATGTGGAAAACAGACTGAAGGCTGGCAGGCGTGGAGGGCAGATGAGTCAGGAGGCTCCTGCGATCAATCAGGGGAAGCACAACAAGGGCCTGGATGACCGTGCGGAGAAGGGTGTGGACGCTTATTCTCCTGTGATGGCAGGAGAAGGAGGATTTGCAGAAGGACTGGAAGTGGGTAAGAGAGAGCGCAGGACCCTAGGTTTTGGCTTGAGAAGCTGGAAACATCCCCATAAACAGATGAGGACAACAGGAGGCACAGGACCTGAGAGAGCAGGAGTTCCGTTCTGAATGAGTTCAGTTAGGGTGTGTGTGAGGTACGGTGCTCGGAAGACAGTCCCTGATCCGAAAGAACTTGCATTCCAGCCGAGCAGAAAGGAAAACGAATCATCTCCACACAACCAACAACTAAAATGACCGGACTAGGCGCTAGTGTTACTCCATCGGCGGGAAGCTGGGGTCAGAGACAGCTTCTTGATAAATAAACAGGTCCTGAAGGAGGAATATGAATTAGCCAGGCAAAGGAGGAGAGGAAGAATGTTCCAGTAAAAGAAAAAGTCACCTCAGCCATAAGAAAGAATAAAATAATGCCATTTGCAGCAACACGTATGGAGAGATCACCATTCTAAGTGAAGCCAGAAAGAGAACGAAAAATACCACATACCACTCATACGTGGAATCTAAAAAACAAGAGGACACTAATGAACTCATCTACAAAACAGAAAGAGACTTGCAGACATAGTAAACAATCCTAGGATTACTGGGGGAAGGGCACAGGAAAGGATAAATTTGGGAGTTTGAGATCTACAAATGTTAGCCACTGTATATAAAAATAGATTTAAAAATTTCTTCTGTATAGCAGAGGGAACTAAAGTCACTATCTTGCAATAATCTTTAATGAAAAAGAATATGAAAATGAATATATGTATGTATATGCATGACTGGGACACTGTGCTGCGCACCAGAAATGGACACATTGTAACTGACTGTACTTTAATAATAAAAGAAAAAGTCACAAGTGAAGACAAGCAACAGCACCGTGTGTGCACGGGTGTGTGCCATGTATAAACTGTGGACAAAGGGAGCCCAGAGTGCTAGGCAAGGGGTGTGAGAGATGAGGCTGGACATGTCCAAGCCTCCTTCCTGAAAGGCCAGCGTTCCTTGATAACTAACTTGGGTAACAGGGAGCCACCGAAGATTTTGGAGCAAGGAAGTGATACAATCCCTCTGAGTTTTTATGCACTTGAGTAGGTGGTTGAGTGGTTGAGTGGCACCAAAGTATAAAGTAATGAGTCTGCTTTTCTTACTGGAGCTGGTCAATAACCAGCTATTTTCCCTTTGGGGTTACTCTACAAAGGAGTAAATGTTCAGTCTTTGTTTTTAACTGAACTCTCCTGATGCAGAATCAAGGCAGTAGTAACAACAAAAAGCTGAGTTTTTAAAAAAAAATCTCCAAAACAAACAGGCTTAAATCCAGTACTTAAAAGTTTAAACGTACCCCCAGACTTAATGCTTGGAGAGATACTTAATGGTCACTAAAATCTTATTTCAATTTTAAGACTTAATAGACGTAGAGTCAGCACTCTTTCTTAGTTTGTAAGACTGGTCGTAAAATACATAAATCAGAACCTTAAGAAATCACTAACTCCAAAAATGAGCTGATCTTTTTTTCATTAATAATAGCACAACTCTTTGCAGGCAGAGAACCAAACACTTCTGAACAGCCTCTGTGGTGTGACTGACAGATTCAAGTCAGAGCCTCTGTGGGAGGAGGCTCTGGTAGGACTCCAGGTGACAGAACTTGGATACAGCACGTCTCCCTCCTGTCCTGCAGCAACCCCGTGAGTTATACAGGAAAGCAACCATCTCCATTTTACAAATAAACCCACGTGGGCCTTCTCTGAAGGGCTCAAGTATTGCATCTGCCTCTCCACACGCTGCATGGGGGTGTAATCAACGTAGCAGCCAGATCTGGTCTTAGGAAATAATGATGGTCCGGTTCAAGTAACATTAACCTCTATTCTACTTTTGTCGCCTCGAGTTAGTTTAATGTTCTTTGCTTTTCTCATCATCCTTAGGAAGGCTGCTTAATTATTTATAAATCACCACACCTAGACACCCTGGTGATATTTATTTTCTGGGTTTCCCCAATGAGATTTTGGATTCCTCCAGGGCATGAACCAGGTCTTAACTAATTTGTGCCAAACATCTGTTAAATAAGTCAATTAATGAATGAGGGGGACGGGGAGAATAACATAAACAATTTTAATATAATTTAAAATAGAAGTTGAGGGGAAGGTTATATAGCTCAGTGGTAGAGCATGTGCTTAGCATGCATGAGGTCCTGGTTCAATCCCCAGTCCCTCAATTAAAATAAATAAATAAACAAACCTAATCACCTCCTCCCCACCTCAACAAATAAATTAATTAATTAATTAAATTACATAGAAGTTGAGCTTTACCATCTATGCTAAAGGCTGACAGAAGTACTGTTAGGTTATGAGAAATAAATCTGAAGTTCTACAACTTTCCCTTGCACGGGATGACAGAAATAACACACACTCTTAGAGTTATTGCAAAACTAAATCTACAGACTGGTTTTCATTCAGTACCGTGTGACATTATTTTGGCCCTAGGCATAGACAATTTTTAGGAAGTTCAAGTGTACCTAATGCGTGGTTTACAGAACACAAGGATTTCCATAACAACTATTAAGAAGTCAAGTTCTCCAAATCCTCATACCGAGTGACTTGCAGGCATAACGCCAGTAACTACGGACCGACATCCTGTATTCCTCTGAAACCCCGGTCCCCACCGCCCTCCAGAACCAGCATCTGGGCCACTCTGCTCCTTCTCCCCGATGCTTCAGAGCAGCTATTTCTTTGATCTACTGTGTTCTGCTGGCCCAGGCTTAATCTTTACACCACAAAGTTTAATGAATGCTCTTAGTAACCGACTACCCTGCTCATCTAATGAACATTACTACTCATAAATTTACTGTATGTAGAATTTTACCAATTATTATTCAATATTATGTCTAAGTGTGATCCTGATTAAACAGGAGGTTTTGTTGTGGTTCTGGAGGGTGATGGGGCGCTGTAACTCTAGCCAAAGTGACTGAGGGGGGCCGTAAGATGAAGGCAGAGGATCACTGCTACAAGGATGAGGTTAATGTGAAGAGAGGCTTACAAGAAGTCTTAAGGTGAGCCTCTACTTTTGTATTTAATTTGAGAGAACTTTAAGTAAATTAATTATGAAACGTAATTCTCACGTATTTGGTTGATAAGGTGAGATGTGAGCTGGACAAATTAACATTGCTTCTCTCTGAATCGAGGCCTCTGCCTGCATGGAAGGAGATTCTGTTCTGTCTTTAGCCTCTAGCTAATCTATGTTTTAATCAGTGGTCCTTTTGGGGGCGAGGGGATGTAGAAATGACATATTTTAAAAGGCTC
This sequence comes from Vicugna pacos, assembly GCF_048564905.1. Lineage (NCBI taxonomy): Eukaryota > Metazoa > Chordata > Mammalia > Artiodactyla > Camelidae > Vicugna > Vicugna pacos. Next base: position 26,553,558 of record NC_132997.1, on the reverse strand, counting down.
TGTGGAGGACTGAATTGCAACAATGCAAAGCTTTTCCTCTCCCAAACAACATGCAAACCAAACCATACTGGCCAAAATTACCTATTAGAATTTAAAGCATACAGCAGAAGCATGAGTATAGTTTATTTCATTCTCAAATGTTATTTCCCATCTTTCTACAATTCTTCCTTATACTTAACTTCAGCGACATTCATTTCTATCCAACTTTAGCCACTCAGCTACCTGACCACAAATTCTGACCATTATCAATGATTAAGTCACAGAAATAAAGGAATGTATCAGTGGAACTTTTCTGAATAGGAAAAGTTTAGATAAATACACACAGCAGGAAAACAGCCCACATTTACTGAGATATTGCTCTGTGTCAGTCACTGTGCCGAGAACTTCACAGTCATTCTTTTATTTCATTCTCACCACCCCTGGGAGGCAGAGTGAAATATAAAATGGGGGTTAGGCAGTTCAGTGGAATAAATAAATAAAAACCCAGACCTTGATGTTCTGGTTGGTCATAAACTCAAACCAGCCACTGAGCTGATAAAAAGCTACTGCAACACTCAGCTACATCGAACAGTTCTACCCGATTCCGTAATACTCAGGCCGTTCTGAAGCCTGGATCCATTTCTGACGATACATTAGAGGAAGGATACCGACAAGCTGGAGTTAAGTATTTAAAAAAAAAAAGGTCAACATGATGGAGGCAACGTGCAGCAAGGAACAGCAGCAGAAGTGAGCAGGTGCTGCGTGGAAAAGTCACATTCCTGGTGGATTGTAATCTCCAGAGTGCAAGGACCAAGTCAGATAAAAATGTTAAAAATAGCACCACATCCTAAACAGTACTTTCCAGTTTGCAAGACAGCCTTCACCCTCCCGAAAGGCCACGTGGAAGAAAGGCAGAACAGAGACTAAGAAGAGCGGGCTCTGAAGCCACAGGGCCCGCACCCGACCTCCACCCCTGCCCCTCACTCGCTGGGTCACTTCTCTGTGCCGGACTGCCCTTGTCTGTAAAGTGCAAATAACAGTAACAGACCTCCACAGCAAATAAACTAGTACACAAGAAGTGCTTAAAACCCGGCCTGGCACACAGACAGTGTGAACAGCGGCAGGTGTGCGGCGCTGGAGAAGCCCCAGGCCCTCAGAGCTGTTTCCTCATTTGAAAAATGAGAGTTATCACGAGCTGCCTTACAAGGATGTGAGTTACACAAGACAACAAGGGAAAGTGTTCTGTAAATCTCAGTTCCTTTCTCCTTCCATAAACACCTGCATCATAATCTCTACAAGAGCCTACTATGCGCCGGGCACCATGCTAAGCATAATCTTTATCACCCCATTTAATGCTTGGAACAGCTGTAGAGAACACTGATGTCCTCACCTCCCACACAAGGACAGCTACCTTCCCGAGGCTGTGGAGCTCAGCGGCCAGCCAGACAGGGAACAGGCTCGTTGGACCCCACAGCCCAGCTCTGAGGCTCTGTATGACATGGGTCCTCACACACACCCCTACAGTTGTGCACCTTGGCTGCTAACAGTGTGCCTGGTGAAAGAGCTCACATGCATCAGATGTTCAGTAGATGGTTCTTTAATCAAATAAGCTAAGGCTAGCTGCCGTCCGCTGGGTACCACTATTTTGCAGAAAGAGGCGTGTGGAGTAACTGAGGCAGAAAAGCCCCGTCCCTGCTCCACCTGAACCCAGTGGTGGGAGACCTCGGACCCCATCATCCGGGCCAGCTCTCTCTCTCTACAACAGGGAACCTGGACAGCACAACCTTCCAGTCTAGCTCAAGGACTCTATGTCCCTCCTGGTGGCACTTCTGATAGAGCAGAGAAGGAAAATAAAAAATCTAGAAGTTTAAAACCAGAAGAGACCTTGAAGGTCTGGCCCAAACTCTTTTCAGTTACAGACCCATCTAACTAGAGACCCAAAGGATGAAACTCTGGGGCTTCCAATTTCCAATTCTACATTGCTTCCTTTATAATGACGCTGAGAAAACATTTCAAACAGACAGGATTACTAGAAACATAACCGGCATCACGAGACCCCCAAATAGTGGATGCCGAAAGTAAACAGTACCTGGTAACTTTCATTGCTCTAAAAACTCAAACTCCATTAGTCACTGCCAAACACCAGGTTCTACTGCTTACAATAAGAATTTCAAATGAGGACACATTAGGATCTTCTCTTTTAGTTCTGTGAATACCCAATTCTGATAAATAAACAGGCTGACCTCAATAAATTACTCTGATAACAAAAGCCTTACAGAAGCTCTACTAGTTTTGTTTTGTTTTTGAAAAGAATAATTTACAGAAATACTGGATAAGATTCTGAAACTATTTTCACAAAGGTCAAACCAAGATCAACAAAAAAATTTTCATAATCTCTAGGGACACACTAAAATGCAACTAATTCAACTAGAATTTTACATATTCAAGTATGGTAAAAAAAAAAAAACCTTAGGAAAAAAGAAAGAGTTCTGGAGCTAAATATAAAAAGCCCCTTGTAAGATTAAAGTGTAAAGCACAAAATATTTTAAAAGGGAAAAAATAAGAATGAAAAAAAAAGCAATTTCCACTATAATACTTAAATGTTATTTAAGTCATATTAACAATTATTAAGCATATTATATAGAACAAATGGTGGCCCAGGTCTGACTCACTATGCTCTAAACCACTATAATTCCCTAACTATAATAGACAAAATGTAAAAACTACAATGAAAAAAAAAACCACAGATAAAATGTTATGTGGGACAGGTGAGATAAAGCAACATACAGTATAATAGTTAAGTATATTAAGGTTTGGAGCCGGCCAGCCTGGAGTCAAATCTCGGCTCCACTTACTAGCTGTATGTGGTGATACCCACAGCACAGCCATCCCTCAGGATCTGCAGGGGATTTGTTCTTCAAATACCCAAACCCACAGATGCTCAAGTCCCTTACATAAAATGGTGCAGTATTTGCATATAACCTATGCACATCCTGCATATACTTTAAATCATCTCTAGATTACTTATCATTCCTAATGCAGTGTAAAGACTGTGTAAATACAGCTGACCCTTGAACAACACAGGGGTTAGGGGCACCGACATTCACGCCGTCAAAAATTCAAGTACAAGTTAGAGCCGACCCTCTGCACCTGAGGTCCCTTCAGATCCACATCTACGGATTCAACCAAGTGCACTATTTACTGTTGTGAAAAATTCGTGTTTACGTGGACCCATTCAGTTCACACCTGTGTTGTTCAAGGGTCAGCTGTAATTGCCAGCACTGCAGCAAATTCAAGCTCTGGGTTTTGGAACTTTCTGAATGTTCTTCCCCCAAATGTTTTCAATCTGTGGTTGGCTGACTCGGTGGATCCCACATATATGGAGGACTGACCGTATGCATCTCAAAAGGCTACTGTGAGCATTCAAAATAAAATGCCTATAAAGGGCTAGCACTGCACCGGGTACCCAGTCAAAGCATCCAATAAACGTCAGTTACCAACATCATTCCTAGCACAGTCCTCACACAGTCACAGGAGGATTCCGTCCCTGCCCATGTGTGGGCCCAGCATCCATTCCCCGCTGTTTTTGCTCAAGCAGCCTCATTTCCTTGGAGGATGTCATCCCGTCATCCTCAGTCCCTCCAGGGTGGGCACGTGGCTCAAGCCTGACCAGACACTGGTTCAGAAATGAGCACATGGCCCACACCTATCAGCCTGCGGGACTCAACTCCAGGATTTCTGTTGGAGCCCCTGGTAAACAGAACCTCCCTTTCTATGTACAGCTGACCTGTGAACAGTTGAGGGGGGCAGCGCTTAAGGGTGACAACCCTCCACACAGTCAAAAATCCAAGTACAGCTTACAGCTTTCCCTGCATATAAACGGTTCCTCCACGTCCGCGGTAGGGCATCTGCGGATTCAACCAGCCTCGGATCCTGTTGTGCTGCAGTGTTTTCTTTGAAAACAATCCCTGTATAAGTGGACCCAGGCAGTGCAAAACCACAGTGTTCAAGGGTCAACTGGAGAGGGCAGAGAATTGAGAGTTTACAAGGAAATAACTAACACAGAAGGAAAGAGCTGAGAGATCAGGTTCTGATGGTATTGTTTGAGACCTTGGTTCCAACTGTGCCAGAGGGTCGATCGTTACACCCATTTCTGGGAACCAATGAATTTCTTTTTTGGTTTGCTTAAGCCCATTTGAGAGAGTTTTCATTTTGTTTTTGTCATTTACTTCTGAGAAGATCTAACACACCCAGTATCACTCACCTCCCAGAATGCAGGAGAGCTCAGCAGTGAAGGGCGTGGCTGTGGAATCAGAGACCTGGTTCCCAACCCTGGTGCTAGCGCTCAGGAGCTGTGTGACCATGGGCAGTGTGTGTAAGCCTGCTTCCTCATCTGGAAGGGCTACTGTGCAGATAAACGTGATAAAGCATGTAAACTGCCTGACAATGAGTAAACATTCAGTTAGTAGAAGCTGTTATTTTATCACTGACTCCTAAATTGATTTTTATCCCTACCCTCCCTTGACCTCCAGTCTGTATTTCTGGCCATCTCCACCTAGACAGTCCCTCTCCACCCTCAACTCCAACATTTCCACATCTCATCTTATCCTGCCTCCACACTTCCCAAGACACCCTCTTCCCCTCCCCCGAAACCCCACTGGAGATCAATTCCTCCCTGACTGATGAAAGTGTCTTCTAAGCAGTCTCTACAACCGGAATCACAGGAGCCACTATCCTAGACTGAGCCTTCTTCCCTGTTATAACCAATCGATCACTAAGTTCTGGTAAATCTCTGTGGCCTGACAAGAAAGAATGTTCTCTTCTGGGTGGGTAAGAACAAGGGCAGGTCTCCTCCAGTCCAGGAGGGGTGACCTTTTCACTGGCTTCCAAGAAGACTGCCAATCCTTTTACTCCCTCCTTCTCATATTTCTCCTTGCGGCTTCACTTCTTTCCATGACCAGGATAGATTTTTTTTTTGTGAGTCCTTCAATTTTGGGCCCTAACTTCATCCTACAGTCTAAGCAACTGAGACTAATCTCATCTTTGCAGCAACTACCCCCAAGCTCTCAGCACCACTGGAAACCGTTGTAACCATGCAGACTGACACCACTACGAGTTGTCTCTGACCGCAGCTGGACGTTCAGAACGGCCTGGCAATTTCTACCCCCAGCCAACCTGTCTGCATTTCTCAAAATGGCTATTCCAAACCTCCGTCACCCACCTCGCTCAGCCATTACTTCAGCTCCAACTTTTTAATTCAACAGATGGAGGTGCTTCCTATTTATCTGAGCTCATTAAGGCAAACAGGTGAAACTTCCTCCACGTCTTACGCCCAGACTTCTTAATGCATCTACATCTACAGACCTCATCACCTCATTCCCCTCAGTCAGAATGGCTGGAGTGTACAAGATACACAATATGGTGATGGAACACACAAAAGAGGCTTTCTTTCCATTATGAAGGGAAAATCCTGCCTCCTCTAGTGCTTCTGGTATTTTAATACACATACAGATCACCTGGGAATCTTATTAAAAGTCCATATTCTGATTCAGAAGGTCTGGAGTGGGGCATGAGGTTTGGCGCATCTTCCGACAAACCAATGCTGTTGGCTGGAGCAACGTTTGGAAAAGCAGGGTCTAGATTCTATCCTGTCTCATCTCCTCAGGGACCTTTTACTCTAAGTCAACACCTTTATCTCCTGTATCTTAAGCATCTGCCTCTCTCCCGGGTGCTCCCGCAACTCGGCACGTAACATACCTGCCTCTTCTACTTGAGAATAAGCCCTTCTCTTTCTTCCTTTCCCAGCTACCATCCAATCTTCTCCGCAGCTTGGCTCCACAGGCTAAGTTTCTATGAAGAGCAGGTTATGTCAATGGTTCCCAAACTTTCTTGGTTCATGCAGTAAGTGAACTAGTGTCTCAGTAATTTTTTCATGGCATCTCTAGGCCAAAAGAAATAGCTACTGGTTCTCTTTACTACATAGCACAGGTCAAACCACTTAGCAAGTATTTAAGTCCTACTAATTTAGCACCTGTTGGACACTGCATAATTTTTCCAACCTTGGAACTGGCCTCATTTACTGTTTCATGTTGATTTTCAAGCAGTACTTACTTTTTTTTTTTTGTCAAAGCAAGCCCTGAAAACCCAGCTGCACAAAGGTATGACGCCCCCAAAGGAACACAGTGATCAAGTGAATGTCCAAGAGATGTTTTCCTGTATTTCTCTTGAAATTTAAAAATATTCTCTGGCACTCCTATGAGTTTCCTACAGTGCTCTGGGGTGCCTCAATGCATAGTCTGAGAACTGTGGGTCTAGGTGGTACTCAGAATAGCAGCATTCCCACTGCCTGGGAGGTAGCTGGAAATGTGGAATCCTGGGACTCGCCCTAGACTCACTGATTCAGAATCTCCACTTTAACAAGGTCTCCAAGTGACTCAAACACCATGAAAGTTTGAGAAGGCGGGTCTAGAGTCTGCCTCCCTCTCATCATTCGTACTCAACTGACTTTTGCTCTTGTAACTGCAATGAAATTACTACCAGCAAAGTTCTGACTTTTGCTCTTGTAACTGCAATGAAATTACTACCAGCAAAGTTCCAAATTATGCCCTCTCACCTTTTTAATAAAAGACATGTCTTTCAGTGCCAATCCTAAGTAACCCTCTCTGCCGTGTTTAATACTGTCGATCTTCTTGCATCTCTGTTCTTCCTAGGTTTCTAAAACACCAGTGTCTTCTGGTTTTCTTCCTTTTCTTTCAATAATGCTTTCCTCCAATCCCCTTTCTCCACCAAAGAAGAGTTTTGCTTCCCCCAGGACTTCTATAATTAGCACTAACTACTGCTACGCAGAGTTCTTTCCCCAGGGGACTGCATGCAACTCCTAAGGCTTCAGCCACCATCTATGTGCTGAGCACCGCAGTCCAGAAGGCTCCCTGCCGTCTCAGACCTGTAAAACCAATTTCCACTTGTATGTACACAGGCATATGAAACTCAACATTTCCCAAACAATTTATGGCCTGTCTTCCCTGCTTCCAAGTGGCTCTTCCTTCATCAAATGGCATCGTGTTCGTCTTCCCTAAAGAAGCTTCGAAATCACCCTTGACCCATCCTTATCCGTTTCCCTTGCCCCACACAATCAACCAGATCACATATTCCTTGCCATATGTCTCCAACCTGTCTGAATCTCTCCATCGCCTCTATCTTAAAAGAGGTCCTTATCTTTTGCTTGGATTCCTGTTGGCAGCCTCCCAACTCTCTCGCTGCCTCCAGGACTGCCGTGCTCTGCTTCAAACCAGTCTCCATTCTCCACTTGAGAAAGTTAGCTTTCTAAAATCAAAATCTGATGTCACTGCCTTCCTCTAAATCCTTCAATGTCTCCAATGCCAAGCAGTGCTTTTCAAACTTTTCAAACAAATGGCAGAAAAATTTGCACTCACAGATCTAAGAAGCTCACTATAAACATTTCTTGCAAGGCTGTTTTACCTTAAACAGTCATTTGAATCTCACACTGTATTCCATGGGAAACCACTTAGGCTGTGGCAGAGTCAGGTAGTTACAACAGAGACCACACGGTCCACAAAACCTAAAATATTTACTATCTGGCCCACTGGCAAAAAGTCTGCTGACCCCTGCATTACACTGTGAGCACTAGTAAGGCTCGGGCTGTGCTCTACTTGTCTTTATGTCCCTAGCACAGGTCTAAAGAAAGTCCTAAAAAATACTAACTTAAGGAATTAGAATGTTGTTACAAATATCTTCAGGGGCTAAACAGGGGATGTGTCCACAAAGTTGATACAGAATGCCCCCAACCCCTAAGGAAGATATCCAGGGCCAAAGAGAGATGTTCCCTCATCACCCAGTGAGCTCTGAAAGGCCGAGATGAGACGGGGGAGCTGAATACCACCACACAGAGGCGAAAGCAGGTTCTGAGGGAACTGCTAACAAGTCCGTTAGACGTAAGGCTGTTTTCCCAAAGAACTTCCGTGTACCTCTGTACCACTCACACCTGCGTCCAGAAGCAGCTAAGAGGGGGTCAGGAGCGACCATTCAGAACAACCGCTGTAAGGATTCATAGTTCGGGAAACTTTGTAATTGCCTCATGTTTTTCTTCTCCAAATGATGAGAAGCAAAACACTTAAAACCAAAATATTTTTAGGTAAGAGGAAGAAGTGGAGTGCCAGGAAGACAGTTCTACCTTATAGTCAGTATTTTTAAAAAAGTTATTATTTCAAAAATTCTGTATGAGGTGGTAATTTGGAAGGAAGAGGAGTGGAGGGGAGAAGATTTAAAAGAATACACAGTGCCTCCTCTAAGATCTAAACCAACAAAAGAACCATGAGATGCCCTAACAAAGCATGGCGTCTCCTAGGGACAGGAGGCAGTTACATTTGCTAAAATAAAGATGTATGAGGAACAGAGAGAAATCAAGCTAACTTGAGGCCACAAATGCTAGGCTCAGGAATTCAGACTCGATTTTTCAAGCTACCGAATGCCTGAAATCATGTAAGCCAGCGCTGATAACAATCTGAGTGTCATTTAGGACAGGAGTCAGCAAATTCTGGCCTGTGGGCCACAGCAAGCCCATCACCTGTTTTTGTAAATACAGGTTGAGAGTAACCCAGCCACGCTCACCCTTTTACATGCTGTCTATGGCTGCTTTCCCGTTACAACAGCAGAGCTGAGACCATACCGCCCACAAAGCCCACAACATTTACTATTCTTCTGGCCTCGTGGGGAAAATCTGCTGGTCCCCCACTTTAGGAAGATGAATATAAAGATGAACGTAAAGGGCATTAGTGAGGACAAGGAGATGACATTCATGGCTACTGGGGAAAAGCACACCAAGAAAGGTGATGAGGGTCTAAACTGGAGCTGTGAGAGCTAAAAGCCGAGAAGGGTGTGTGAGCCTCAGTGTAGGTGAGAACAGAACCCACCCTGAGGGAGGGAGACAGACAGACAGGCTGAAACAAGAGCATGAATCAATCCGATGCAAAGACACATGACTGGGAGGATGTCAAGGACATGGATTAAAAACCTGAAAACACGATAAAGAGCAAGTTTCAGAGGGAAGATGACACAGGATGAAAACTTTAGTGCCAATAAGACGTACAGAAAGTACACCTTAGTGTGAGAATAAAATCCAACTAGAGAACCAGAATTAAGAATCAACAGCTCAGTGACGGTATCTGAAGGGACAGGATTGGATGCGATCAAGCGGGTGAGACAAGCTAGAAGTGACAGCGAGCAGTGGATCCCATTTACTCAGTAACCAGTGCGTCAGCCCTGAGGCTGGACACTTCACGTTGTCACTAATCCTCCCAGTAATCCCGAAGTTGGAGGAATTATCCCTATTTTACAGATTAGAAGCCTGAGTTTGGAAAGGACTCAGGTTGAAATCTGAGGTCACACAGCTGATGTGCAGCAGGGACAGAAGTGAACCCAGGTCCACTTGCTGTCAGAGCCAGTGGCTGATCTCCATACTACATGCAGGGAGAAGAATTCTGACCCCAAACAGGGTCACACCTACGTTCCGTGAGAAGAAAGGAGGTCAGCAGGGAAGGAATGGTTGGAGAGACTACAGAAGCTAGAGCAGTGCAGTTTCACGTCCGCCACAGAAGAAGGAAAGGAAGAGGGAACGGGGAATGACAACAGGAGGGAATTCTGGTAACTTCCTACCCGCCAGCAGCCAGAACGCGTTCACACGTCAGCTCATCCGGTCCTCTGCACTGCGTGACACAAGTACTACCGGCATCCCGTGAAACAAACGTGAAAACAAGCCAGGTAACTTGCTAGCATCACAAGTGGCCACCAGCAGAGCCAGATTTAGGATCCAGGCATTCTGACTCTGAATCCTCCACTCAAAACCAATACAACATACAACTTCCCATCAAGGGCTACAGGGTGGCTAAGGAGAAAAAAGGCAGGAGAGAGAAAGGAACAGGTCATCTTTACAACAGGGCCATAGTAACTTTCAAAAGGTTAGTTTCAGAACAGCGCTTGGAAGCACATGTCAGGTTGCTACTCCTTAAGTAGGTTAAGGAGTAAGTAAGTGATGATGAAGTGAAGGCAGACGGTATCACCTACCTGTAGAAGCCCTGGGAAGAAAGATGAGACTATTAACTTACGGGATTGATACAATCAAGAAAACGCTAATCAGCTGCTTTAGTTAATAAACGATCTTCTTTGCCAACTTACTGGTTGTTAAGAGGAATGTAGAATAGCTAATAAATGTTCTTTGGGTACCTGAGATATCAGATGTCACATTTTTTATATCTCTTATCAATTAAGAATACGCCCTGCACCAGCTTTCATTCAGACCCCAATATGAAAATCTCTATGAAGTTTTAAGAAGCTGTCTGGCTTTCACCATGGATTTGAAATCACTGATTCAGAAGACCTATAGTGAGCCCCTGACATTAACGTGATTCTGATGCAAAACTTATACACTTAAAGGAACCATAATGCCCTCTGTATATATTTGAAAATGGTATCTTAGTGTTTAAAGATTAATATGAACTTTACTACTTGACCAGTATCTTTTATGATAGATTTACATGACAAAAAAACTAACATGCTCAAAGAATTGCATACAGTATTTGTATACTATCAAAAGAATGTTCCTTTAAGTGAGCAGTTGGTATCTTTCTTGTGTATGAGTTTGTCTATGCTGAAATTAAACAACATTCCACTAGTGCATTTCTGAAATTATTTCAGTAAGGAGAGAGAAAGACTCGTTTGGTAAATATTTGGCTTATCCCCAATGTTATAAAATTAAGAAATTTCTGTATTATGCATAGAGCAGGATCAAGTAGGAGACCTGAAAATAAATGCAACACCCCACAGAACATGCATAATAGAAACATACTTCACGTGTCTTACTCAGCAGGCCAAGCTGTTTTCAAATAAGTTTTATTTTCCTTGTAAATGACTAAAATAATTTTATGCAGGGTCAACATAAAAAGTCACTTCCTATAACATGTAAGTAGAGTCGTTCACATCTTAATGGTTTCATGTTTCAGCTGTTAAAAACGATTAGTTTTAGGGGAGAAGTGTGGCACCTACAAGCAATTTCTTAAACCAAGGACAACATGAGCTTCTCAAAGTGCATTTTCCACTATGAACATGATTATTATTATTATGAGTCAAGTTCAACAGTGCAGACACCAAAGTAATTCTGCAAAATAATATCCACAAGATATTAAGAGTGAAAAAGACATACAGCATGACTGAAAAACAGCCAGCCCCCAGATGCCCCCCATTATTTTACAGAAGGGAGAATTAATTCCTCAGATTTTGCTGTAAAACCTATTAACTTACAGACTACCTGGCAAATAAAAGAAATACTAAGTAATACCAACAAGTTACAAAACAGTCTAATCTATGTTTATGCCAATAAAAGCTATAAAATAAGTATAAACTCATTTGTGTGAGATTCGATCCAACAGCTTTTAGGTACTAGAGCACCTGTGGGCAGGGCTAGCTCTTAAGATTAATTAACATCCAAGGGTTTCATTTTTTCAAATGCACCTCGAGTAATTAAATTAATGATTAATAAAATATTTATTGCCATTTGGCTTCATTCTGCTAAGGGTGAGGGCACGGGGAGGGAGAGATCCTTTGACGGAGGTGTCCCTCAGACTGAGCTATTTCATTAGCCGCGATGTAACACAACTTCTGAAATTCAGCTCAAGGTGCCCTTATGAACTGACCCGCTTCCTTTTTCACATTGCCAAGGCTATATGCCAGCTGCTTAACCAAAAGTAGATTCATTTTAATTAAAAAGAAGGTTCTGGTAGCCCGCTGAAACCAAGAATTCTGAATCTAAAGCTGAACTTTGCACAGGGACCTGTACGCAATATCCTGATATCATCTTTAATGAAAAAAGAATATGAAAATGAATATATGTATGTATATGCATGACTGGGACACTGTGTTGCACACCAGAAACTGACACATTGTAACTGATTGTACTTCAATAAAAACAAAGAAAAAAACTCAGTGAAAAAACTCCAATAAAAATTTAGAAAATTATGACTAAAAAAATTAAAAAATAAAGCTCAACTTTAACAAGTGATGTCAATGTTAACCAACACAACCGACAGGGCAAAGATTGAGAGTTGAGGCCTAATAATTCAAAAAGGCATCGCTGAGAGCTAAGAACAGGACCGCCTTTTTAAAAGCTTCTTACAGTAATCACTCACTCAACATTTCTTCTGCTAATCAGGTCAACATTATGCCCACTGTAGAGATGAAGGGACCAGAGAGGTGACCTGCTCGGAGCTAAGGCAGCCGGACGACCAGAATCCGGAGCAGCGCTAGCAGGTCCTAGTCCTGCTCCTGGCTTCCGTCCACAGTCCCCCTCTTCCCCTGTGGTTGTCCTTCCCTAGACAACTCTAAGGTAAAGATGCACCTGCAAAAATCTTGAAGTATACATTAGAGGAAAACCTCCCAGTCATCAGGGAACACCAGAGCAGAGCTCCAGAAAACTAGCAATATGAACAAACTGTTCTTACGTATTTTAAAGACACTTCCTACCAAAACCGAAAAGGATCTCTATCAAGAGATCCTTCGAGTCTAACAAGAATAGGAACTATTTTTAATATAAACAACATCAACCAGTATGAATTCTAGTTTCATTCTGGTGAGTGAGGGAACTCCCCCCGCATCCCCAACCTACCCCAGGTGCTCTATTACTAAGGTTTTTATATTTTCTTTTTAATTCAGATTCATCTTACAGAAACGCCAGTTACAAATAAGAAAAGAAAAAAAATTTTTTTAAAGCGAAACACACATGAACAGATGCAGTGGGAGCAGGAAACAAGGCAGTGCTGGGAGAGAGGGAGAAGAGAAAGAATCACTAATCTGATAGTCATAAAGGCTCTCGGTCTCCTATGGCAAAGCTGCACATCCAGAATTCTCTAGCAAGGACTAAGCTAGCAGACGGCCTTGGAGAGGCATGTCCTCTGGGAAGACGGTCTCATTAAGGCCAGGGTTTCCATCCTGGCACCTACCAGTTAATTTTGTTTTGTTTGACAGCCATATTGTACAAGGCAAACATCTCTAAGAAGTCTGTACCTACAAGACACTAGCTTTAAGTTATAATGTATATCCTTTACCTGCGTCTCCATGACTGAAACTGACTGTTATCAAGGCGGGAAACTCAAAGCACAGTTCCTTGGACACGGGGCAAAAGTAGCTACTGAATAAACACAGAAATCTCACTCCACCATAATCGGACATGAAATGCTTAAAAATGCTTCTTGTCTTGTCTTGTTCTTTAGAACTCTTCTTGTAACAGGGATTTATACTGCAGGGTCTATGGTAGGCTTTAGCACAAACAAAACTTTGCATGTGTGTTCATTTTTAGAGCGAGAAAGTCCTTTGGCTTCCATAAGATTCCTAAAGGGGCCCAGACACAAAGCAAAGTCATGAACCACTAACTTGTATCATTACTTTGAAAATAAACTTGTAAGCTATCGTTTAATGTAGTAAATATTAAATCTCAGGGTACTTTCTTTCAACTAAAAAACTACTCAGAGAATGAAAACACATTTTAAATACCAAAATTAAGCAGTTGGGGGAGGGTATAGTGGTAGCATGTGCTTGGCATGCACGAGGTCCTGGGTTCAATCCTCAGTACCTCCATTAAATAAATAAATAAAAACCTAATTACCCCCCCAAAATAAACAAAAAAATTTTTTAATACAATAAAAATTTTTTTTTAATTAAACAAAATTGGGAAGTTCTTTCTAAGCATAAAAATGTTTGAATGCATTTCAGGACCAAATTCAAATAACCTTTATGCCGTCCAATTTCTGTCATTTACAGAACCAGTGCCCTATTTAGACACAATTAAATCAACAGTCTTCCCAAAGTTGATGAAATAGTTGAATGTCGTTAAAGCCAAAGGTTTTCTGGTCATAAAAAAAAATTTCTCATGCCAGCTTTGCTGAACGTAACTCTCTTAAACCTCCTTTAAGAGTTATTTGAAATTCTGAATAACTTACCAGATATTAAAACCAAATCAAAAATATGATCATAATAGAAATTTAAAATCTTGCTCTTGAAAATTTTTACTTTGCACATGCATCACATGGTATCAACGTTGAGCACCATGCCAGCTTGTTAGCCACAAGCTTGTCTCTTCTAGGTCACGGAGAAAAGTCTGTAAGAGGTCACTTTCAACATCATGTCTGTTCTGTAGCTTTGTTTTGAAGTGACACATGCTCCCTGGGGATTCTCACTGGTGGGGGTGAGGGAGGTTAAGATACCCGGGCCCTCTTCCCTTGGGATTCACGGATGTGCCGGGTTTCCACCACAATCTATTCCCTATCAACCGACTCTGGGACGAGGCAACTGCTAAAATGTCATTTCACTTTCAGGCCTTTCTCCCAGTTTTAAGTTGGAGTTAAAAATAGTTTACGCCAGTTAGCCTGGGTTATTTTTAGCTGGAAAATAGGGACCTGAAATAGCAGAGTAAGCACTGGAGACAGAGCTGACCACAGTGGGATGAAAACCCTCAGAGACCTTCAGAAAGTCTTACTGTAGTTTCAGAAAATGGATGGAAAGAGGGAAGCAGAGGTGAGGTCCTGGGCAGGCTGGCTGAGGCAACTCAGGGTTAACACAAGAGTAATATGTAACAGAGAGGACAACGGACCGCGCTCTGTCTCAGACAGAACTGTATAAAGCAGCTCCCCCGCCCTTTAACCTGCTGGAGAAGACACTTCAGAAATAAAAGATATATGAAGTTTTTGAGAAAAGCGAGGTCAACAGAGCTTCTGAGTTCAGGGAGATACTGGGAAATGGGACTTAAGCTAGATCCTAAGGGACGTGTGAGATTTGAACTGTGGGAGTCATAAACCAGTCAAAGAATTCAGTCATGTGGGGAGGAGTGGGAAGGGGGGCAGCAAGGAAGAGAACAGCCTGGCTGTGTTTCAAAGAGGAGTAGGAAGACGGTGTGGGCCTAAGCAGCTGGCCAGCATTAACTGCTTAACAATCGACCTGTATCCATCCCCCTTTTTTAAGTACAGTCAATTATAATGTGTCAATTTCCACTGTACAGCACAATGTCCTAGTCATGCATATACATACATATATTCATTTTCATATTTTTTCATTAAAGGTTATTACAAGATATTGAACATTGGTCCCTGCACTATACAGAAGAAACTTTTTAAAAAAAATGTATTTTTATATATAGTGGCTAACATTTGTAAATTTCAAACTCCCAAATTTATCTCTTCCCACCCGCTTTCTCCAGTAACCATAAGATTGTTTACTAAGTCTGCAAGTCTGTTTCTGTTTTGTATATGAGTTCCTAGTGTCCTTTATTTTTTTTCAGATTCCACATAGGAGTGTATGAGTGATATCATATGGTATTTTTCTTTCTCTTTCTGGCTTTCACTTAGAATGATGATCTCTAGGTCCATCCATGTTGCTGCAAATGGCATTATTCAAACTGATCCTTTAAATAAATCTCAGGAAAAAAATTTTAACTGAAACAGAGTTGATTTACAATATTATATTAGTTTCAGGTGTACAGCATAGTCCTGGTAAATTTATATAAGATGGATAAAGGCGGTACATAAAGAGTGAGTTAAGGACAATACTACTACTTTGTGACACTCCCCATATAAAGTGACTCAAATCTCCATGAGGGCGATGCAGTGGAAATTCAATTGTAACACCGAGTGCCCGAGGCAAGAAGCCGAGTACACCAGCATGAATAAGACAGGGGCTCTAACCTCAAGTGGTTCGCGGCCAGCAGAGGAAACCCACCACTGCAGAAAGTGTTCAGTCGGCAGTTAGAAAGAGCCACAGCAACACAGGATGGGGTGTAATCCTTCTTGGAAGGACCGGGGGGGAAGGAGTTAGAGAAAGAGCCAGGGAAATGCATGGAGGTTAAAAAAAAAAACAAAAAAACAAACAAACAAAAAACAAATACAGGTAAAAGGAACCTGCAAGCGGGCTCCGGTGGCTGGAGCAGAAAGTACACGATGGAAACGAAATCGTCTTTGAAAAAAGTTTACGGGGCGCACCAAGAACTGAGGCGGGGAGGTGAGAGTGAGGGGGACAAATCTTTTCAAGCAGCAGAATAACAGGATCTGTGTTTTAGAAAGGTAACATGAGAGGCAATGGATAGAATGGGCTGGAAAGATACAAAAAGGAAAAAATCAGCTTTTCTAATCATCCAGGACAGAGATGAAAGATGAGCTTCAACAGTGAAGTATAAACGGGAATGAGGAACAAACACAGGAAGTAATTTTTTAGTGTGTGAAATTTACATACTGATAAAGGAAAGACTGTTCCTCTAAAAACATCACGCTCTTTTCCGACATGGAGACTTTCAACGGGCTTTACTGAAACGCACTCACCCGTCAGAGGTCTCAGTCTAAGCAAGTGCTTAGTCAAGGGAACACTTTCTGGCTTGCAGACCAGGTGAGGGCTCCTCCCACTGCTGCCTGTACTTCTCACAGATACCCATCACGCACAGAAGTGAGGTTCAATGCTGTCTCCCCTCAGACAAGAAAACGCAGAAGGGCAGAGAGCATTACCCTGACTCGGGCACTGCGGGACTCGTGGTGCCCAGCACGGATCCTGGCGGGTACTGGCACTCTGCAAACAGCTATTGAAAAAATACGTGGGTTTCACAGATGGGTTCAATTTTAAACCTGTTCCCTTCAGTCTTAATCACGCTGAGTTTGCTGTACCTGTAGGACAGTGGGGTGGAGGTGTCCATTCGTCCTCTACAGATGCCAGGGTCAGAGACAGACCACGAGTCTTTAACAAATCCTCACAGCTGAAGTCGTGGTTGCTCCTCTCCGCTGTTAGCGCAGTTACAGCTACTATTAAATGGACAATGTTTATCTGCTGAGCATTTCCCATGTATCACCTCAACCATCTCCGAACAAAACTCACTGAATTACGTACCAGTATTAACTCCTGTTACACTGATGAGAAAGCTGATGCTAAAATTGTTAGAAAACTTACCTAAAATCAGACGGTAATTAAGTAGCAAAACAAGGGTCTGAGCACCCTTGCAAACTACCTTAATTAAGAACCTGTGTTTCCTTCTACATAAGATCACCCAGGGAGAAAAAGGTATAGACTAGAGCAAAACCACGGACCACGAAGAACAGTGGCACCCGAGGGGCAGGCACTGTAAAGGAAGAAGCAGTTCAAGAAACGGGATTCACGCCCTTGTGTAATCCCTTTCCCCTGAGTGTGAAATGAGCCTAGTGACTTGCTCCTAACCAAAGGAAAACAGTACAGGTGATGGGTGTCACCTCTGTGGTTAGGTTACAAAAGCAGGGAGGCGGGTACAGCTCAGTGGCAGAGCGCGTGCCTAGCATGCACGAGGTCCTGGGTTCAATCCCCAGTACCCCGTTAAAAATAAACAAACAAACCTAATTACCTCCCCTCTGGGACTCCGGTCTTGCGAGCAGATTCTTTGCTGCCTTCTTGGCTTGCAAACTCTGATGAACCAAGCTGCGGTGCTGGAGAGGCCCTCGTGACAAGGAACTGAGGTCCTCAGTTCAACAACCGATGAGAAACTGAATGCTGCCAACAGCCACTGAGAGACCTGGAAGCAGATCCCTCCCCGGTGAGCCTCCAGAGGACACCACTGACCCTGCCTGCAGTCCCGTGACGGACAGTGACGCAGATGGTGCAGCCAGGCTGTGCCCAGACTCCTGATGGACAGACGCTGTGAAAGGCTACGCGTGTGCTGCTTTAAGTCACTATGTTCTGTGGTGGTTTGTTACCAGCAACAGATAACTAATATAAGTGACAAGAAAAAGCCTCTGGATTTACAGATGTTTCAGACCACACATCAGATGTCATGGATGTTTCAGGTTCTCCCCGCATGTGTCTGCTGACAGGACTGAGCAGAAAGCCAAGGACTGAGCTTCAAGAAAAAACTAGTAAAGTCAAGAAAAGGAAAACTCTGAAAAATATAATGAGAAAAAAATTACTGGAAGGCTCATATCCAGGCCAGAAAGTGATTAAAGATTAAGAGGTGGGGTGTTAACAGTGCCAGTGAAGCCGCACGGAGACCTGGTCTAAGAGGGAAAATAATCACTACATTTTCTCATTAAAAAGTAATTTTCAGGGCATGTATCCCAGAGGAGTAGTGCTAATAGAAGTCAGCGGAAGATATAACAAAGTAAAAAATGCCTAGAAATGGAATAGAGGATAATTACTGACAAAACCATAGACTCAGATGTACACCAGAATCTAATTCAATGCTATAAATCAACTATACTTCAATAAAAATAAAATTATAGACTCAGAATTTCTAGCTGCCATTTACAGATGGCAGTTGAGGACCAATATTAACGAGAGAAAAATCAGAGGCATAGCCAGTCTTTTAATACTCCAACCTTCTGATCCCACCTTTTCAACCACCTCGCCAGACCTGACATTTCAAATGTTGGTTTTATTACACAAAAAAATCAGCCTTAAATTGAAGTTGTTGAATGAAGTTAAGATTATAAGGTTCCTCAGTTCCGTAGCTCATATCTGACTTTTCAGGTCTTAATTTTTAAAAACGATTTCATACACGATATTCTAATGCTAACCCATACTTTTGTGACCCTCCATTACCCTGGAGTTAAAAGTAAGGCTTTCTATGTTTAAAAGCCCTGGACTCTATACTCTGATTATAACACCATCAGTTCCCATTTGTAGGTGGTACCGTCACTTCGAACTCCAGTGGCAGGTTCCACATCAAGGGGATGAGGGCTGTATTTGCCTGATAGCTTTTCAGCCCATCAGATGCAGTCCCTAAGCTGTCATCAACCTTCCCCTTCTTTACTACTTTCGGAAGCTGCCGCAACAGTTGTTTGCATCGCTGTGTCAGTGGAATGATTTTGGCTGTTATGGTCATTCTACCTCTTCTCAGTTTTTGACAGTTTTAGTTTCAGCAGCAAGTTTAAATGAAGATGTTCTACTTCTGACTTTATTTCGACATTTAATCTAAATTTCATGTGCTTGTCTCTCATGTTGAACCACTTTATTTTTCTCCAGTGTTTTCCTAATTTCAGAATCCGTGTACTGCTTTTCACATGGATTTGTATCTGCAAGACATCTTAAGTGGGCAGCTCACGTAAGAAAGCACAGATGTACTTGCTGACAGCACCCAAAGTGCTGCAGGACTCCCGCGGGCAGCCCCGGAGAGGGAGCTGGTGACAGCAGACCCTGCATCGGGGCGAAAAGAGCCTTTGGGGAAGAAAGGAGGGGCAATGAGGTCCACAGCAGCAGCAACCAGCATCGCCAGCTGGAAGGAATGTGGAAAAACAGAGCACAGAACTTTTCTCTTCTGGCTCTGGCGGTGAAGTGTCAACAACCTACTATAAATGGACACGGAAAACGTGGGGCAAGAGAAGAAAAGCAGGAGAGTTGAGGCAAGATAAAACAATGATTTCCTTCCCAGTTGCTCAAGCCAAAAACCAGGGGTTATCCTTGATGCCTTTCTTCCCTGCACACCTCGCCTCTAATCCATCAATCTCACTACCTCACTTTCAAAACAGCTCCAGAATCCAACTCCTTCCCACCACATCTGCAGCTGCTGCTGAACGTAAACCACCGCTGCCCAGAGCCCAGGCGGCTGTGAGAATATCCCATCCAGTACTCCGGCCTCGTCCTCGCCCCTCCCGCCTCCGTCCACACCGCAGCCAGAGACCTTGTAGGACACACTCCCCAGGGCCTCCTGTATCACCTCGGATGGGACCCAGGGCTCCTGCCACGGCTAACGGGCAAAATCCCACGTGAACTGACTTCATTTCCTACCCCACGTCTTCACTGATGGGCATCTCCTGGCACGACCCCTCCCTCACTCTGCTAAGACCACGGGGACCTTCTCCTGGCTGTTTTCAGAACGCACCCAGCATGCTCCACGACAGGGCCGTTCTATTTGCTGTTTAATACCTTTACGTGGAATGTTCTTCTTCCACATGGCCATGTAACCCAAGCCCTCACTTCATTCAAGTCTCTATGTAAATACCCCATTTATTTTATCAACCGTATCTAAAAGGTGACCCCCTGGTCACACTGTCCTTACCGTATTTACTGTCTTAATATTTATGTCAAGCCTTACTTATACACTTGTTTATGCATTTCACGTATCATGCACTTACGTATAGATTTGTTTACTGTCTCTCCCCAGCCCTCACCTACCTCAAGTGGAATTTAAGCTCCATGCGCAATGAGGGCTTTTCTCATTTCTGTTGTGCAGGTACTCCTAGCTAGCACGGTGCCTGTGTATGGAAAGCACTCACTTCGTATTCGCCAAATGCACGAATGAATGAAAAGATGATCAAGACAGGACTCAGCAAATATAAGGCAGAACCAAGAATACACGTATTTTGCTTCGGTAAAGACATGGGATTCGGTAACTTAGGGTGAAAAAGAATATGAAAACGAATGTACGTATGTTCCCATATGACTGAACTATTGTGCTGTATGCCAGAAACTGACATAACATTATAAATTGACTACACTTCAATAAAAATACATATGTTTTTAAAAAGAAAAGAAATGGGAGTTGGGACACTGATTAAGGAAAATGAGAATTCCAAATTCAGGAAGATTTTACAGTGATTTCAATGAGCAAACAGACAGAAGCTACAGATAATATCCAAGCTCTTCAAAAATAAAACAGTGACTCATTTCTGAAAAAATGTGATAACAAAGTACAAAACATTCCAATAAAGGTGGCAGAACAGTTCATGTTTTGGACTAAGAAATACAGGTGGGAAATAAGCTATGGTAAGGGAAGACTTTCGTTAACCTATCAGGTTTTTAATTTGCTTCCCTGTTTCGTTTTGTTGTTGTTTTTTAAGAGCAAAACAGTTTTAGCTAGAACAGAAAGAGTCAAAGACAAGCTGCAAATACAGCTCAATAAAGGATCTGGATGCCATCCTGCAGTCACAAACAACATTTCAGGTGCATAGCAGAAAACGGGGCAGCTTTTGAAGCAGTACTAAAATGCATCTATGAACTCTGGCCAAGAAAGGGACAAATGAAAGGGAGACTGAAACATTTGGTGTTGCTTTAAAGGCCTGAAGCGAAAACTTAAATAAAAACAACTAAGCTGATAACATCAATCCAGAGGCATGCCAGAAAGGCACAGTCTTCAGAAAACACGCTAGAAGGTGAACAGAGACAAATTTCATGCCTGAGAGGGAAAAAAAAGGGAAAGGGAAACGGAGAATGAACTTGTACATCAGAACCACAGAGCAGAAAGACAGTTCCAACTAAGGAAACAAGAGAGCGCCGGCCTGCTTCAGGGAAAACAGCTCTAATGGCAGAGGAGGAAAAAAAAAAAAAGGACGTGAATAAAGAACATCTAAGGAAATTAGGGAGGAACCCGCTACAGGAGGAAAAGAACTGGAATGTCAGATAAGCCACACTGCAGGATGACAGGAGGAAAAGGGAGAAGGAAAGAAAGTCGTAAGTGTTCAAACATATTCTCAAAAATGGCACAAAATATACCAAAATTAGTTAAGTAGGAACATGTAATTTTTATAGGAGGTGCAGCATCAAGCTGTAGGTAATCAAATGTCAGTCAGTTCTGTCACTAACCAGCTCTACAGCTGTGAACAAGTGACTGAAGCTCCCTGGAACTTACTTCCTGTTTCAAAAAAGTGTGTCTGTGTGTATGTCTGTGTACGTGCGTGCGTGCATGTACGTACATTCGTGTGTACATATGTGTGTACAGGGGTGAAGTGGTTAGGTCAAAAACAGGTGACTGTTCTAAGACTTTTCCCCTCCAGCTTATTAGATTTCCCCTCTAATAAGAAAAAAAGAAAGAAAAAGGAAAAAAAAAAAGTCCAGAACTCTTAAAGAATCAGAAAAATAAAAAAAAATTTTAAATAAGAAGACACAGTTAATGATAGTTTTGCAAGGCGCTTTACAATTTAAAAAGTGCTTTTAAATGAAGGATTTTATGTACTCCTCACAGGCAGAAAAGGCAGATATCCCTTAACACCATTCCCCAAGTGGAGTAACTCAGAAAGATTAAGTAACTGGCACAAGGATACAAAGCAGCAGATCCAGCTCCAACTCAGATGTCACTATAGCGCCAAATCCACTATCCCATGTTCAGATGCTGTGACTCCTGTGTGACTAAGGTTTTGCAAGATATTTTTGCAGCTTATTTAGATAGCAGGTAAGGGAAGCACTATAAACATTAAAAACAAACAAACCTTTGACTTTAAAATAGAATTCCTTTAAAATTAAGGGCGTTACCCAATAGGTAACCTACATGTAAGTTAATTCACTATACAAAACGTTTTCCTACAAAGTTGAACTTAGTTCAGTCCCAACCTATTAAAACGACTCTTTCAGTCCTTATGCATCTCTTCCAAAGTAGCAAAGTGCTATGCAAAAATGTTATTACTGCAGCTGTAGTATTTTCAGCTTTTCTGAATACAGAATAACTGACTTTGACCTTGAACTGATACAACTATTAAAACATTAAATAAACTGCTTGAATGAGTATATCCTGGGTGACAAGAGTTTAGAGAAAGCAGCAGAAGTGCATAGAGAAGGAAGTTTTGTTTGTTTTTCTTAAAGTTTTTTTTTGGGGGGGTTAGATTTACTTATTTTGTAATGGAGGTACTGGGGATTGAACCCAGGAGCTCACGCATGCTAAGCACGTGCTCTACCACTGAGCTATAGCCTCCCCGCCTTGTTTGGTTTTGTTTGTAATGTCTAAGAGGACTGTCACCACTTTCTGTGGTTGTGATAATAAAACAACAGGTTTTTCCTCATCCTATTCTTTGCTCTAAAAGCCATAATCAGCCAGAGTTGCCCAATTAACTACAGGATCGGTAAAAAAAATCTCAGGAATATAATCTGCTGCTTATAGTCTTATCACTCCTTTTCTTTCCTTTTGTTTTTTTTTTTTGTTTTGTTTTTAATGGAGGTACTGGGGATTGAACTCAGGACCTCATGCATGCTAAGCACGCGTTCTACCACTGCGCTATTTCCCTCCCCCTTCACTTTTCTTTATGTACGTTTTAACTGAACAGAATAAGTTTTGGATAGAATTCCAAAACTACATATATGATTCTAGTATTTTTATGTTTACAGGCAAATGTGTTGCTTCAGAGTAGTTAAGAGATTCCAACTGGGGGGAGGGTATAGCTCAATTGGTAGAGCGCATGCTTAGCACGCACAAGATCCTGGGTTCAGTCCCCAGTACCTCCATCAAGTAAATAAATAAACCTAATTACCACCTGCCTCAAAAAAAAAAAAAAAAGAAATTCCAACTGAATAGTTTCACATCTTCGCATGATCTGTACTCCTCTGCACTCCTCTGCCTCTTCTCCCAAGTAAAGGCACCTGCGATTCCTTACAGTCCACACAAGGTTACTCTTCACACATCAGCACAACACGATTCCTTCCCTCAGGACATCACTACAAGTCTTCTCGATGGAAAAAAGGGTGTGAGAAAGGATAAAGGATGGAACCATAGTTTAAGAACAACAAAAAAAAAGGGAAAGTCCCACAAAAGGACCAGAGAAAGTGGAAACAGGAGCTCAGTTACATCAGTGGCCATAACCATGTTCCTGTTTTCCTCCTGCATTTCTTCATCCTTTCCCTGTGGTTCCTCTTTTCAGGCAGATGGACAGTGGCCAGCTCTGCATGCCGGAAGCAGAAACTCAAAAATCTCAGCATACCCTGAATGAGCCACAGCCAGTTACACATCATCTGATTATCAGGCCCCAATATACACAAAGACCAGACAGAACAGAGACTGCAAATGAAAAAGAACACGAGAATGTCAGTCAGAAAACCTGAATTTAAATCCCCGTATGCTGCATGATTTCCAACAAGCGAACTTTCCTGAGGTTCACTTTTATGATCTACAAACAGGGACTACATACCAACAATCTAAGTATTTCACCACATCGCTGTGAAAATCTAAGTGAGAAAAATATTACACACCTGAGGCAAGTCACTTTTAAAATCACTCTAATGTTGTAAAGGGTAATAAGATTCTTAACTGAAGACCCTCTCTGCAGTCACATACAGTACCCATATTCTGCTTCTGCCTCTCTTAGGAGTTACAATGAAATAAGCATGATCCAGGCAAATTTAAGTGGTTTTTCAGTCACTGAATGTGTTTATCTGAAATAAACACTGTATTATCACCTAACAAAAAAATTTTAGCTTAAGCATAAAGCATATTTATTCACATACAAGGCTCTCACCACCAACAAAATACGTCTATCAAATTTTAGTTCCAATGGTGTTCTAAGTAACCTACATCTTCTCATTTAACATCTTACCTATACCCAATCCAGCTCAGTACAAAAAGCAAGGGGCCTGAAGTCTGAATGACTCAAGTTTGAATCCCAGCTAGGTTATCCTAAGTGGTCAGTAGGCCTTGGCCAAGTCAGAGCTGAAATACCCTCAAATGAAAAACAGGAATAATACTACCCACTTCACAGGATTAAAATTATTGTGCTCATGTCTGTATTGAGCCTAATCTGATGCTGAGCACAACGCAGTTGCTCAATGTATGGTGGCTGGTAATTTGACTGCCTTCCCCCAAAGTGAGGATCTTTGATTTTTTAAAAGAATGCTTAAATTACACGGTCACACAAGATTACTCACACCTCAGCCAAGCCAAGAAGCACAAAGAAAGGGATTCCCTAAGATCATTCACACATACTGAAACTGTGCCCTAAAATTAATGCGAGCATAAGATCCAACATAAAGAGCTTAAAATCCATCCTTCCTTCTCCTGGCCCCTTATCACATGATATGAAGAGTCAGGTGATTTAAAACATGAACCACTATTCCCTTAAGCCACTGGACTCTTGAGGAAGGAGGTGGCTGTTTTCTAACGGCCTCCCCATTAGAAGCCACTGTTTTAAGACCTGGGCTGACTGTCGTCCCTTCCTTGAGAAGGGTGGTTAAAAACAGGAAGACAGGAGAGAAGAGGATTTAGCTTAACTTGGAAAGCTAAATTCACTAAGGAAAGCGGATCAAGGACAACTGAGGACTTTATCTTCTTCATGACTTCACCTTAAGCTTACACCCCACCTATATACATACTTTGGTCAGTTTTTGTACAGCTTCATTAATGTTCCCTCAAGCTAGTGCTTTTGCTGCTCTAGAGTTCATGACTATATTCAAAGTTTATCCATGATGAAGTTTTAACATACACATACACATTTATACAATGGAATACTACTCAGCCATAAAAAATAATAAAATAATGACATTTGCAGCAACATGGATGGGCCTGGAGATGATCATACTAAGCGAAGTAAGCCAGAAAGAGAAAGAAAAATACCATATGATATCACTTATATGTGGAATCTTAAAAAAAAAAAAGACAAATGAACTTATTTATAAAACAGAAACAGACTCACAAATATAGAAAACAAACATGGTCACAGGGGGAGAGAAAGGGGTGGGAAGGGATAAACTAGGAGCTCGAGATTTGCAGATACTAACTACTATCTACAAAACAGATAAACAACAAGTTTCTACAGTACAGCACAGGGAACGATATTCAGTATCTTGTAGTAACCTGTAATGAAAAAGAACATAAAAACGAATATATGTGTGTATATGTAAACTGAACTATTATGCTGTACGCCAGAAACTGACACATTGTAAACTGACCATACTTCAACAAAAAAGAAGTAAAATAAAATACATACACATATGAGTGTATGTACGTAGACTATATATAAGTGAAAATCTCGTTAAAGACTGAGGCTGAGGTTTAATCAGGCCTTTTTTATCTTCCAGCAATGTTAAGCAGTTGTCACCTTTTTTTCCTTCTGTGGCTATATGTTAAGACATGTGTCCTCATCCAACAAGGAGGCATCAATACGTAAAATAGGCTTCACATTATATTCTCCCCACAAACTGTTCACATTCAGATCTTTCCTCATTGCCTAGGCTCAGCCTTTTGGGGAGTCTGAGAGCCACTGATAACAGCTGTCAAAACAGACAGTCTGACACGCATAGAAGAACTATCGGGGAGAGTCAGAGAGAGAGTGAGTGAGCGTGTGTGTGTGTGTGTGTGTCCCCAAACTCACAAAATCAGACACTGATGGTGGACGAAGGTGGAGAAGGGTGGCCTGGAGTAGAGCTGGATACAAAGAAAAGAGAAAATGGAAAAGAACCCTAAGAGTAGGAAGAGTCTACCATTTACCACGCTGAGGAGGGGAAGAGGGACTGAAGAATCCATTGGGGTAAAACTACAACATTAAAGAGAAAACAAAGAGATTTCACCAAACTGAGGCGTTAGAGTCAACCCTCCCTCCTGCTCCAATTCCATGTTTTTTTGTTTTTTTCCAGGAAGTCACAAAATAATTCTTTTTCAACAGAGGGATAATATTAACAAAAGAAAATAAAGGAAACCTATGCTAAAAATGTAACCTACCTACACTGAAGAGTCTGAAAACGGAAATAGTTCTTATCCCTTTTTGTAATGGGTTTCAAAACAGGAGGCCCAGGGCGAGGGATCTGTGAAAGGGAGCGAAGCAGCCAAACTTTTTCGGAATATGGAGTCTTTTGACTACATTCTTGTTTTTAATTGACCTTTTCGTGGTCAGCTGGCAGATTCTTAGCTCAGTGCAGCATCTGACTGGGGAAGTCCGAATCTGATGAGTGGTCCATATGCCAGACAACTGAAAAGACGAAGCCAACGCAAGACTGATGCAGAACCAGCACTTGCTTTGGGGTCGCACTCTGATACCCCATGGAGCGGCTGAAACTCCAGCGAGGTTTTAATCCACTGAAAACAGTGCAACGGAAGAGAGAACACAGCACAGTTCAAGGGAGAGCCGAAGTTTAGCCAGACCAGGCAGCTCGCCAGAGAAGTGTGTAAGCAGGCTGGAGGTGGAAAACAGTGGACACAGAGAAAGGGGCTAACTCAGAAAACAACTATCTACAGAGGGTATGCTTTCCTCCTCGGGTGGCTGCACCAGGAGGAAATCCTTTTACACCCAGAAACGGCGCTCCTCGCCCACACGCCCCGCGCCGCCCACCCAGCGCCCGGCGTCCAGCGCACACTTACTTTCGTCCGGCCATTGATTTTGTAGTTGCCCAGCTTCCCGTTACAGTGGCGGATCAGGTCGTCCATGCTGCTCATGAGCAGCCCGATGGTTTCGCAGCCGGGCTCCTTGCCCTCGATCCAGGTGATCTTATCGCCTCGGATGTCCTTGGACGAGTCGCTCTTCTGGCTGACCAGCTGCCCGTCCGTGAACTTGCCCGTGTCGTGCAGGGCGCGCACCTCGTCGCCGATCTGCTGCCCGGTCTCCTTGCCCAAGAAGTCGTCCACCACGCAGATGCCGTGCTTGTTCATGCACGGCACGATGTACTCCAGCGCCAGCTTCAGCGCCGGCAGCGGCTTCGTCTGCCCGTTGGGCCGCAGGCCGCCGCCGGGGCTCAGCCCCTCGCCCGGCGCGTGGCTCGGCGGGTACAGGTTCGCCTTGTCCTGGTACAGCGGCGAGCGGGCCAGCGGCTCCTCCTTCACGGGCTCCGCCTCGGCCGCCGCCGGACCCTGGCCGCCGGGCGCCGCGCGAGGCGGGGACGCGGCCACCGCGGGCTTGGCCTTCGCCTTCGCCTTCGCCTTGGCCGCGTCTCCAGCGGCCCGCGGGCCCGCAGCCTCGGCGGCTCTATCCCGGCGCGGCGCTGCCTTCCTGGCCGCCCCGGCCCCGGAGGCCCTGGACGGCGGCGCGGCGGCCGGCGGCGCGGGGCCGGGGAGTTGGGGCTGGCCCGCGCCGTGGGCGGGGGTGCCCTCGCCGCCCTGGCACACGAGCTTGTGCTTCTTCCAGTCCTGGCGCTGGTGCTCCTTGCTGCAGTAGAAGGAGCTGCGGCAGCGGCTGCAGCGCAGCAGGTTCTCCATCTTCCCGCACAGCTCGCAGTACTGCCGGTCTCGCTCGCTCGGGCTCGGCCCGCCGGGCCCGCCGCTGTCATTGGCCATGGCGGCGGCGGCGGCGGCGGCGGCGGCGGCAGCGGAGGCCGAGAAGGAGGGGTGGCGGCCGGACGGCCTCGCCTGGGGCCGGGGAGCGGGCGGAGCGGCCGGGGCCGTCACTGCGCCATGCACCCGCCGCACCTCGTCTCAGGAGACCGGCGCCTCGCGCCCGCGGCCCGGCCGCTTCCTTGTCCTCCGGTCCGGCCGCGCAGCGCCGGCGGCCGCCTCAGCGCCTCATCGCCGCCGCGGGCTGAGAGAGCGCGGCCTGCGCGGCGGACGGCGACCTCCGCTCGGGCGCGCGGGCCCGGCGCGCGAGACCGGCCGCCTTGGCCGCCGCCGCCACCGCCTCAGCGTCCCAGGCGGCCGGGCCCGGCCTGAGGAGGAGCGCAGGGCGTGCGGGCGCCACTCGCTCTGCGCGCTCTGCACGTACACCACGGCCCCGCGGCGACCCGGGCGGGCGGCGCGCGGGGGCGGGGGCGGGGGCAGGGCCGAGGGGAGGGCCGAGGGGGTGGCCGCCGCGCGCTCGCGCTCGGGCACGGGCGGCGCCGGTGCTGCCCCCGCTTTCCGGCACTCGGCGGGCTGGGCCTCGGAGCCCGGGGCCGGCGCCCTCCCCGCCCCCTCGCCGACTCCGCCCGGGGCGGGCCGGGGACGCTGCCGCCGCCGCCCGGCGCGGCCTGCGCGCGGACGCCGAGGGGCAGGCCCTCGAGCGACGTTAGGGCGGGGACCCCGCCGCCGCCGCCGCCCCCCCTCCCCAGGCCTGCGACCCGGGCCGCTCCTACACCTGCCGGGGAGAGCGCGGTCGCGCGATCGTCGCGGTCTTAATATGGCTGCTGTTTGTTTGGACCCGACTGGGTGTGTTCCAGGCGCGCTCCAGACTCGGTTGCAAGGTGGTTCTTGCAGTCCCCTTTTGCATAGGAGGAAACGGAAATGCGGAGAAGTAGAGCAACTGGCCCAAGGTCACGCAGAGCTGGGACTGAATCCAGGAATCAGACTGTCAGATTCCAAGGCTGCTTTTTCCATCACACCAATACAGCCTCTAATTCAAGAAGGCCTGAAATGGTTAAAAACAAAAACAAGTATTGCTGCCGTGTGAATCCAAGCCCCAGTGCCCCGTTTGAGCCAAATTTAAAGGTACTGAAATTTGATGTATTTTTACCACTTTACAATCCTGTGAAAACTGGGTTTTAAACCTGTCGAGTTTAAAACCTCATGAAGAACTATTTGGCTAAGTTAAATAAGGCCATCAATGTGCATTTCTATATCCACATTGAGGCTCTTAAGTTCAGACTGATGGAACTGCTCCGAAGAAGTGGATTTGGGTGGTAAATAACCTTAACTACATTAACGACTTTTTAAATTTAAAAAAAAACCTTTTATTAGTAGAATTTGTGCTATGTTGATGAATACAGTTCTTTGTTTTATAGTACGTAAAAACCTTACCAGAAATAAGCCAAGGGTGTTTCTTTCCGCCTCCCATTTATTTTAAGACTAAAAAGGGCTATGGCAGATACTACCTACTATATATATAAAGAGATGAACAAGATCTTACTATATAGCACAGGGAACTGTATTCACTATCTCATAATAGCCTATAAGAAAAAAATATGAAAAAGAATATATGTATGTATTCATGTATAACTGAATCACTATGCTGTACACTAGAAATTAACACAACATTGTAAACTGACTATACTTCAGTTTTTTTAAGGGGCTGTGATTTAGATTTTCACAATCTTTATGGAACACCTGCTAATTTGGTAAATGTTGAACTAGGCTTGTGTATCATCTGAATAGACTGCAAGTAACTTCAGCAGTCCTTGAGATGATAGCCTTCCAGGTTAACAACACAAGAGCTGAAATGTGTAAGGTCAAAGGCAGGAGAATATAAGAAGTTATAAACCACTTTGTAGAATATTTGTAAAAAACTACTTGAGTCCGAAAACTCTTCGTCAACTCTACAGAACTTAAAACTGTCATTAAGTTCAGCTATATAAATGGACAGTATCTGAGGGATCCAACCTGGTGAAAGAGGACAGTAATTCCACTTAGCCTGGCCTTTGAAAGACTGAGATAAGTATTATATTCATGGCTTCAAATTCCAAACCAAACGAAAAATCTGACTTTCTGTAAAGAATCAAGATCTGGATCTATCTCAACTGTGTACCCAACTTTCCCAGAGCTTTACGAAATTCAGTAAAATATCATGGTTGCAGATATTACTAATTAGGCTGTTTAACAAATGTGTTAGGAGAACGCTACCTGCCAGACTGTCCGTGGCACGCAAATGAAATAGTTAACCTTCGTACACTTGGGAGGGGTATAGTCCACTGCAGGAGGCAGGCAGGTAAACAAATAATGAGTGCCAAGAGTTCAGAGTAAATGCCCTAAAAGAGGGGAGGATAGGATGTGACAGAAACAAAGGAAAAGGAACTGCCCTTTACATTAATCAAGATTCCAAGCAAATTAATTTAGAAATTCTAAAAAGTGCTTAGGATTCATGATTTGCAGATACTAAATACTATATATAAAATAGATAAACAGCAAGGTCCTACTGTAGAGCACAGCGAAATGTATTCAATACCTTGTAATAGCCTATAATGAAAAAGAATATGAAAAGGAATGTATGTATGTATAACTGAATCACTGTGCTGTACACCAGCAATTAACACATTGTAAACCGTAAATTGGAAGTACAGTATACTTCAAAAAAGATTGCTTAAGAAAATAAGCTATGAAAATGTTTTGATATACATAAATCATAAAAAGTAAAATATAATTTCAATACAAGTAAAATCAGATACTTCTTCAGCCTCCCTTTGCTGTAGTAATGATAAATGATTTTTAACTAATCCCAAGTTGACTAGGGAACACGCGTTCTAAAAAGTCTTGATTCTTCTCAATTTAGTTACTTGTAGGTCTTACAAGAAGTCTACCAGTATCTCAAAAATTACTGTCTGGGACTATGGCGTGCAAACAAGTCTATTTACATCTCGATATGCACTTTGCATATATTTTCATTGTTATCTACTTAATAACTGTCCATATCAAAACCTTTATTAGCTTTCATTTTGTTCCAATTAAGTATAGAAAATGAATAGCACGGGGAACCATGTTCAAAATCTTGTAATAACCTTCAATAAAAAATATGAAAACGAATATATGTATGTATATGCATGACTGGGACATTGTGCTGTACACCAGAAACTGACACATTGTAACTGACTATACTTCAGTTAAAAATAAAAATAAAAAAACACATGCAAAATGACAAAAAATATAGAAAATCACAAATTGAATATGTGTGACAATACTTAATCAAAGGTGACCCTCTCAAAGTTTTCATGAATAGAACAAATGTAAAATATTGTTTCATGATTAGAACAAATATAAAATATTGTTTCAAGTATTTCCAAAGATCCATGATTTCAGAATTTTCAATTATTCTGGTTTAATAACATGTCAACAAATTCCATGTTGGTGAGGTTTCCCCAAGCCATCTGCTAACCATGCTATAGTCAATGAATTACATGAGCTCCAAGGAGAGCCTGGAACTCTACCAGCATCGTAGCTGGGGTTACTTTTTCAAAAGTCAAAGAGAAGATGCACAGTGTGTTGCATGAATTTATCCTATAAACACTGATATGATACTCTTATGTGCCAATCTTATTAACTCATTTAATCCTCATAACACCATGAGATGGGTACTTTATTGTGCCCACTTACGGAAGATGAAATAAGAGGAAGGCTATGTGTGTCCTGCCCAATTTTTAAGATTATAAGATTAGTAGCACTAGGGGTGTTACCTAATACTCTGCGGAGAACAAAGGCTTGTGTCTCCAAAAGCCAGGAATTAGCGCAACTTTTTTCCTGCCCACAACCTAATCAAGAACTGAACTGAGGATGAATTAAAGTAAAAATGCTACCATCGCTGTATCACACCAACTTGGACCAAAGCTAACTGACCGCCTATTTGGCTTCCCTTACGTTTGGCAATGTTTACTGAAAATACAAAAAGCAGTAAGCGCTGGGACCTGACAAAAGATTTACAAAGAGAGGCAAAGCTGAGATTAAATGTAAAGGACAGAGTTAAATGAGGGAATGAATTTAGAAATGACTGTGTTGACTCTTGAGGAAAGACCAGTGAACAGGCTTTACCTTCAAGGGACCTAGCCCTCATTCTCCTTTAAAAATATGTTAAAAATGCACAAAAGAGTCTCTGCTCAGGAAGTCAAACATCTGATTGTTAACTAATGACCTCTTGTGGCCCCATCTGTGACAATCTTGTTTTAATACATTACAGAGAACAGAAAAAAAAATCACAAGTATAACATAGGCATCCCACCAAGATAAACAGGAAGGCGATCTTTGAGTTCTGGGAAAAGCAGCTAAAAATCTGAGGCATTTTCTAACTATAGTATCGGGACATGCACAAGGAGGTGTCTTTGGAAAACAGTACCTGCTCGTCTCTGTACTGGGGGTTCCCACATGAGCTGTGAGCTTCCCCACGGCTGTGGAACCAGCTTTACTGTCTCTCAGGTTGTTTCCTCGTGAAAATAAATGATTTAAATAGACTTTCTATATATTCAGGAAAATGTCTCTATCACCCAACTTCATCAGCTTATGATTTAAAACTTACCCACTATAACCCAGTTAAAAATCAATCATCTCATTTCAAGAAATACAAAACTTTACAACCATTTGTCATTATAGTGATTTTTTTGGATTACTCACAAGCATGGGTTACAATATACATTATGTGTTAATGTAATTACACTAAAAGCTGGGACTTTTTTCTTTGGTTGGTTTTTTTTGACAACAAACATAACCTTAACATTGAACCAACTTTTAATGTAGTCCCAATCAGTAACTTAATGCCAATCCAGACTGGACGCAGCTAAATTATTTCTGTAATTTTTGTGTGTGTGAAAAAATGTAAACATGCACAAAAATAGAGTTAACAGTATAATCAGCCTCAACCCTGATTAGTTCAATAATTAGCAACTTCAACAATTATCAACATTTTTATACCCTTGTCTCTCCCATTTTGCCTTTTTTAATCTACTTTTTATAGAGTTATAATTGACATATACCACTGTGTTAGTTTTAGGTGTACAACATAATGATTTGATATATATATTGTATAGTTTGTGAAATGATTATCACGGTTTCATCACTTCACGTAGTTAACAAATTTTTTTTCCTGTGATGAGAACTTTTAAGATCTACTCTCTTAGCAACTTTCAGATCTACAACACAGTATTGTTAACTACAGTCATCATTCTGCACATTAGAGCTCCAAGATTTATGTATAACTGAAAGTTGTACCTTTGGACCCCCTTCACCCATTTCCCTCACCCTCAACCCCCCGCCTCTGGCAACCACTAATTTATTCTTGGTCTCTATGAGTTCAGTTTTTTTTTATTTTTGTTTTTTTAGAAACCACACATACGTGAGATCATACGGTATTTGTCTTTCTCTGTCTGACTTATTTCACTCAGCACAGTGCCTTTGAGGTCCATCCACACTGTCACAAAAGAAAAGATAGCCTTTACTTTTATGGATGAATAACATTCATGTATAAATATATTCATAAATCATATATCTGATATGCTATATTTGCAAATCATGTCTGATATATTTGCAAATACATATATCTGATAGACTATAGTTCAGAACAATCAACCAAATTTTTGCAAATATTTTCTCTCCTGTAGAATGCCTTTTCATGTATAAATACATTTGGAAGTCATATATCTGATATATTTGCAAATCATATCTGATATACTATATTTGCAAATCATATATCTGATATACTATAGCTTATCAGCATAATCAACCAAATATTTGCAAATATTTTCTCATGCTGTAGAATGCCTATTCATGTATTACTATTCATGTATAAACATATTTGCAAATCATATATCTAATGTAAAACATATGCAAATCATATATCAGATATACGATTTGCAAATACTGTCTCTCATTCTGTAAAACACTTTTTCATTTTGCTGAAGGTTTCTTTTTGCTGTACAGAGCTTTTTGGTTTGATGTGGTCCCGCTTGTTATTTTGCTTTTGTTGCCTTTGCTTTTGCTGTCGCATCCAAAAAACCACTGCCAAGATACACGTCCGAGAGCTTTTCTCCTGTATCTTCTTTCAGGAGCTTTATGATTTCCGGTCTTTCATCCATTTGAGCTGATTTGGGGGCATGGTGTAGGATAGGAGTCCAGTTTCATTCCTTTGCATGTGACGGTCTAGTTTTCCCATATTCTTGGCTCCTTTGTCATAAATTAATTGACCATATATGTGTGGATTTATTTCTGGGCTGTCATTCTGTTCCCTTGATCTGTGTATCTGTTTCTATGCCAGTACTGTACTTTTGTGTG
The DNA here is from genome assembly GCF_048564905.1 of Vicugna pacos. Taxonomy (NCBI): domain Eukaryota; kingdom Metazoa; phylum Chordata; class Mammalia; order Artiodactyla; family Camelidae; genus Vicugna; species Vicugna pacos. The sequence continues at coordinate 26,519,249 of NC_132997.1, read as the reverse complement.
TTTTTTTCTTCATCTTTTATATACATTTTCCCTGGTCTCATCTCTCTGTCAGGAGACATTCTTATTTAAATGTTCAACCCACATCAAATGGGAAGGCCAATTCCTTCTCCAAGGATCTGCAAATCTTCGGTTTTGCATTCTTAGTTTTCATTCTCGTGACCACCCCTGACTCTGAATTTCTGCTCCTGTAAAACAAAGATCTCCTTCTTTTCCCTGTTCCCTTCCTTCTGCTCCAAAAAGAACCCAGATTCCAAACTCAGCTCTTTTTAAACCTTTTTTCCTTCTGGCCCCTCTCAGGGGTCTCTTCACAGGGTTTTGGCTACTCCGTTTTGGGGACAGGGGCCCTTGACACTAAACCATTGCAGGAAACTAAATTTGTCTTACTGTGTAGCTTGACCCCTGCGCTCTGGGCTGGCCTTCAGATATCCAACTGCTCACTCATATTATCTCCAAGGTCTTATACTTAGAGACTTTCTCTTGAGTAGCCCAGAACTGGCCAAATTTGAAATTTCAGCCTCTCCTAGTGACGAGTACCTGGATACGGAAGGAAGTGATGTGTGAGTTCTGTTCCTACTGATACAGTTTACTTACACATCCTTTCCTCAACTTAAGAAGGCAAAACTAGTCATAGTCTAAATTCTAAATGAGAATGGTTTTCCTTTATTACATTCCTGCTTATTAATAGTCATTATTTTATTTTATTAAGTTTTTTTTCTCATCCACCACAGCCTTTCTGGTTTATTAACTGCTCTCTGTTGTAGCATACCATTTTCCCACCACAACTGACTCATCTCTTCTCTTCTCTGCCAATGTAACTTTTACCCATTCTACAAAGATCATCTGAAATCACATTACTCTCACAAAATGCGTGTATACAAAAGCATGCGTAAACACCCAGCTAATTTTTTCTTTCATTTTTTTCCTTTTTCAGCTTTATTAGGTAGAATTATTACAATTCAACTGCACATACACATTATATTGCATATAAATACATATATACAGTATCTTGCACTTTTTTTTTTCGTTTACATAGATACACTGATGATTGTTTCTAAGAACAGATAAGAGCTTTAGCTTTCTAAACTTACATAGTTTTAACACCCAGCTAATTTTAATGTAGTTTTTTACAGTTCACAAAAGACTTGCATATACAAATTCTCATTTGATGCTCTTATGTTCTTAACAGACTATGGAATGCATGTTATTCAGACTTCCATTTTACATATAAGAAAATTCAGTCTTTGTGCAGCCAAGCAACTAGCCCAAGGACATACAGTTAAATTGATACAGTTTTGCATTTCAGGGAAAAACTTTTTTTTTTCTTTTACCTTTTGATCCCTTTCACTTAAGGTCCGATTGGTCATGGGGTTTTGTATATTGTTGTTTTACTATATCTTTGTAATATAGTTTGAAATCAGGAAGTGTGATGTCTCCAGCTTTTTTGTTCCTTCTCAGGATTGCTTTGGCTATTCAGGGTATTTTGTGGTTTGATACAAATTTTAGATTTGTTTTCTATTTCTGTGAAAAATTCCATTGGAATTTAGCTAGAGATTGCACGAAATCTGTAGATTGCGTTAGGTAGTATGGACATTGTGACAATATTAATTCTTCCAATCCATGAACACAGAATATCTTTCTATTTATTTGTATCTTTTCCAACTACTTTCATCAGTGTCAAACAGTTATCAGTACACAGATGTTTCACCTCCTTGGTTATATTTATACCTAGGCACTTTATTCTTTGTGATGAAATTATAAATGGGATTGTTAGTTTCTCTTTCTGATAGTTTGTATTAGTGTATAGAAGCACAACTGATATGTATATTAATTTTGTATCCTGCAACTTTCCTGAATTTATTAGTTCTAACAGTTTCTTGGTAGGGTCTTCTCTATATCTAATATCATGTCATCTGCAAATAGAGAAAACTTCTTTTGTGATTTGGATTCTTTTTATTTTGTTTTCTTGCCTAATTGCTGAGGCCAGGACTTCCAGCAGTATGCTGAATGGAAGTGGTGAGAGTGGGCATTCTTGTCTTGTTCCTGATCTTAAAGGAAATGCTTTCAGTGTTTCCCCATTGAGTATGAATGTTAGCTGTTCGGCTTGTCATATAAGCCCTTATTGTGCTGAGGTAGGTTACCCTTCCTCCCACTTTGTTGAGAGTTTTTATCATAAATGGATGCTAAACTTGGTCAAATGCTCCTTGTATATCTATTGATATGGTCATATGATTTTTATCCTTCATTTGTTAATGTGTATCATGTTGATTGATTTGTTGGTAGTGAACCATCCTTGCATACCTGGATTAAATTCTACTTGATCATAGTGTTTCATCCTTTTAATGTATTGTTGAACTTGATTTGCTAATATTTTGATGAGGATTCTGCATCTACGTTCATCAGGAATATTGGCCTGTAATTTTCTTTTTTCTGTGAAATGTTTGTCTGGTTTTGGTTTGGCCTCATCAAATGAGCTTGGAAGTGTTCTTCCCTCTTTGATTTTTTGAAGAGTTTGAGAAGGATAGATATTAAATTTTATTTAAATGTTTGGTGGAATTCACCAGGGAAGTTCTCCGGTCCGTCTTTTGCTTGCTGGAAGGTTTTGGTTACTGATTCAATCTCCTTACTAGTAATAGGTCTGTTCAGATACTCTATTCCGTCATGATTCAGTCTTGCTTGGTTGTATGTTTCTAGGAATTTATCCATTTCTTCTTCTTGTCCAATTTGTTGACATTTAATTCATAGTAGTTTCTAATTTTGTTTTCTTTTTTTGGCTGAAATATTATAAGGCAAATCCAAATTTTAATATACATGTTTGATAAGGATTTTAAATAAAACCGTATCCACCATGCCATTATCTCACCACCATAATTAAGAAAACCTCTTCATGCTATCATCTATCGTCCAGCAAGTGTTAATTTTTTCTGATTATCTCACTGATTCTTTTCACAGTTGCTTCATTCTATTTAAGATCTAAACCAGGTTCATATATTGCACTTGATTGTCATGTTTTGAAGTCCCTTTAACTTGACTTTACTAGTTCCCTGTCCCCCCTTTTGTCATATCATAATTTGCTGGAGAATCTATATCATTTATACTGTAGAATGTTCCTGGGATTTAGCTGATTGCTTCCTCGTGATATTCCTCCTTTTCTAGAATTCTAGATCCAGAATTTTTATTCGATTCAGGCTCTGTATTTTAGCCAAGAATACTTCATAGTGCTTGTTGTGTAATACCTGTTTCATAACGTCTTCAGGCACATAATGTCTGGCAGCTTCGTTTTTCATGATGAAATATTGTTCATGAGTTCAAATGATTTCAGCTTGATCCTTACCTTAGAACTTTTTAATCAGCCTATCACCTGATTGTTTTAGCAATAACAACCATGGCTAGCTCCAACGTTTCATTAGAGATTGAACAAAAAATAATTTCTAATTCTAGCATTCCTTCTGAATTTATTAGCTGAAATTCTACCGTACAGAACTTTTTTCATCAACTGTTTCTTTACCCTGAAATACAATTTTCATATATTCGAATTGTTTTAATTATTCTTTTTGATGATTAAATTGTTGCACTTCTGTCCAAAGAGAAGTTACACAAGTTGGTTCCTGTGTGTTTTAGATTTGTTCACATTAATTGTTGATAATTTTCTTGCTTTCTGGCCCAAGATGGCCCAGACTCATCTTGTACATTTCCTGCCCCTGACCCAGTATTAGTCATTTTTTTCAAAGATCCCTGGTTCCTTTTACTACAAAATGGTAGATAGAAACCACCATCAGGGATTCCCATTGTCACTGGGTTGTGATTACTTCTAGGTCTTTCCAATGAACAGAGCTAGGAAATAGGTAATTTTTTCAAATTGAATCCATAGGATTATTCCAGTTCAAATACAAGATTACAGGGTTATCATTTAATTTCTTTGATTTTATATTTGTGTCTTTTTTTCTCATATACTAAAATTTTTTTCCTAATGACATTTACATGGCTACTTATCTGCTTTATCCTACTTCAAGGATTTATGGCACTCTTTTTGTCTGTATAACATATCCTATTAGGGAAAGACAGTAGAAATACTGTGTTTTAAAGTCATCTGACAACAAGTTTATACTGTAGAGCACAGGGAACTATATTTAGTATCTTGTAGCAACTTACGGTGAAAAAGAATATGAAAACAAATATGTGTCTGTTCCTATATGACTGAAGTATTGTGCTGTACACCAGAAACTGACACAACATTGTAACCTGACTATATACTTCAATAAAAACATATTAAAAAAAATAAAGTCATTTGATCTAGTTCTTTTCTCTATGTGGCTGTGCCATCAACCTGAGATATAGTTAGTTTAGTTTCAAGTACTTTTCCAATTTCTAGGGGATTGATTTTTTTTTTCCTTTTTGGGATAATTGTACTTTAATTATGTAGTATATAGCACGTAGCTAGGCATTGTTCTAAATTCTTTATGTGTATCATGTGATTTAACCCTTTCATAACAAACCTTTGCTGTGGGTATTTACGTTTAGGGAGAATGAGGTGCTAAGAAATTTCATAGTTCCTGAGATCACAAGTTGAGGGAGATGGATTTAACCTGAAGGATCTGATTTATATTCCCATGGCAAAATATGATGAATTCCATAAGAGATAAAAGCAAACTAATTTGGGGGATTCAAGTTACTGAATTTGGGGCATTCAGTAACAGGGACCAGAAAGAGGGACTTATGAAAGAAGGGGATTTTAGAAATGTTCACATAAATTTCCTCAAATTCCCTATTCTCATTTCATTTCATTCAAGGATGTGCAGTGAGCAAAAAATTGGAGACAACCTATACTGACATACAGGGGAATGATATGCAACTATTTACAATTAGTTTGGCATTTATTACTTTTGTCCACAACTAATGTGTTTTATTTTCCAAATGCTTTTCTTTTTAGGTTTATTTGTTTGTTTGTTTATTGAGTATAGTCAGTTTACAATGTTGTATCAATTTCCAGCGTAGAGCACAATTTTTCAGTTACACATGAATATACATATATTCATTGTCACCTTCTTTTTTCACTGTGAGCTACCACAAGATCTTGTATATATTTCCCTGTGCTATACAGTATAATCTTGTTTATCTATTCTGCATATGCCTGTCAGTATCTACAAATTTTAAACCCCCAGTCTGTCTCTTCCCACCCCCCTCCCCACTGGCAACCGCAAGTTTGTATTCTATGTCTGTGAGTCTGTTTCTGTTTTGTGTTTATGTTCATTCGTCTCTTTCTTTCTTTCTTACTTTCTTTCTTCCTTCCTTTCTACCTACCTTCCTTCCTTTCTTTCTTTCCTCCTTTTCAGATTCTACATATGCGCAATCTCATATGGTATTTTTCTTTCTCTTTCTGGCTTGCTTCACTTAGAATGACATTCTCCAGGGACATCCATGTTGCTGCAAAAGGCGTTATGTTGTCCAAATGCTTTCAAAAGCTTCTCTTGTTCACTAGTTTTCAGCAACTTGATGATATCATGACTTGGTGTTGTTTTCTTTGTTTTAATTCTGAGCAAGGTTCATTGAGCCTCTTGGATATGTAGGTTTATACTTTCCATCAAATCAGAAGGCATTTTGGGCTATTGTTTCTTTTGCTGTTGTTGTTTTTGTTTTCTTGTTACACAGAATTTTAATTTTTAATAAAATCCACTCAATTTTCTCTACCATTTTCTTTTTTATTATTTTCTTTTCTTTTATTTATTTTTTAAATTGAAGTACAGTAAGTTATGATGTGTCAATGTCTGGTGCACAGCACAGTGTCCTCATCATGCATATACATACATATATTCATTTTCTTTTTCTTCATTAAAGTTTATTCCAAGATATTGAATATAGTTCCCTGTGCTATACAGAAGAAACTTGTTTTTTTAAAATCGATTTTTATATATAATGGCTAACATTTGCAAATCTCAAACTCCAAATTTATCCCCTCTCACCCTCTTTCCCCCAGTAACCATTAGATTGTTTACTATGTCTGCAAGTCTGTTTCTGTTTTATAGACAAGTTCATAGTGGCCTTTTTTTTCTTTCTTTTTTTAGATTCCACATATGAGTGATATCATCTGACATTTTTCTTTCTCTTTCTGGCTGACTTCATAGCTATTGTTTCTTCAAACATTTTTCTGCCCCCATTTTTCTGGGATTCAGTTTACACATACATTAGATGACTTAGTATGTCTTTTCCTTCCTCTATACTTTCATTTGAAAGCATTTCTATTGCTATATCTTCGGGTACATACTTTTTTTTTTCAATCTGTTTTTTTTTTTTTTTCATTTCAGTTACATCATCTTTTTCAGGTCTGGAATTTCCAATTGGCCTTCTCTTTCTATACCTTCCTTTTCTCCCTTCAGTATTGTCTATATTTTTGTTTACATCCTTGAGCATTTTTATAAATGGTTTTTTAAAGGATTTGTCTGCTAATTCCACACTAGTTCTGGATCTGTTGCACTTGAGCTAATTTTTCTTTGTTTTTGGATTACATTTCCCTGCTTCTTTGCACATTTGCTAATTATTAATTGGATTTTAAACATTGTGACTATTTTGTTGTTGGGCCCTAGATTTCATTGTCTTTCCTTAAGGAGGGTTAGATTTATTCTGGTATGAATTATATACACTTTTGAAGCTTTTTTAAAGCATTGCATGTTGCTCTCGAGAAGTCTGATGCCAGCCTTCCTTACCTTTAAAAATAATGTTATCTTTATGCCTGAAGTCTCTGAGGCTTTTTCCTTTGTATTTTAAGTCTAGTGGTTTTTCTAACGTACATGTCAGGGTTCTTCATTACAGGTCATTTTTCCCATGTATGTGGTGGCTTCTTTCAATATTTATATTTAAGTTTTCTCACTTCTGGGAGCTTTTTAAAAATTTTAAACACTCATTTTATTCCATTGTTTCATTTCTCTTCTTCAGAGATTCCAGTTACATGTATGTTGATTCTGTGTGTGTCTGTTTTCTGTCCCTCTCACACTCTTGTTAATCCCCTTTTAAATATCTTTATCTCAGCTTCATTCTCGTGTTGTTTTACTAACTTTCTTCATTGTCCCTTATTAGGTTTTTATTTGAATTCCTTCTTCCTTAGGCACCTGGTAGTCCTTCATTTTTTTTAGACACATGCTTTTTTCTTCAAGTTCTTTCCTGAGTTTGGTCAATTCTTATTGTATTTCTTTCCTTTTTTTTTTTCCAGTCCATATTTCTTGTGAGTGTTTGAATTTATGATTTTGAGTGGTTTGATTATCTTTAATGAATGTATAATTCAGTGTAGGGTTTTGTGCTACAGCACACTGCTTTGGGGTTGGTTTCGTGGGGAGCGTTTTCATCAGCTAAAAGTAGCATTCTTGGTTTGTTTGGTTTGGTTTGGTTTGGTTTTTTGTGTTCTTATAGTTGCTGGTATGGGGTTGGTTTAATTTTTTGCCTATGCTTGAGCATTTTATACACAATATGAATGCCCGATTAAGCCAGAATTTATAAGTACAGTTTTTTTTTAAGTAAATGAGTTTACGGTGATGTTGAAGGGTGAAAGTGTTGGTGTGTCCTATTTTTCAGGCTTTTTTTTTTTGGATCCTTAATTTAACTTTCTTCTTTCCACTCACTGTGGTTTCTCCAAGGCGCCCCACCCATTCTCTATTCCTCTGATGCCCTCACAAAAGAAATGCTGTATTTGAGGCAGCTGTTTCCAGTCCCAGTCACCTTCAGGCATCTTGCATGTATCCAGTATTGTGAACAACACCTCCCAGAGCTGAGGTTTTGGTTTGGTTTGGTTTTGGACCTCCTGCATGCTGATCACCTCCCAGAGCCGAAGTCTTTTGTTATTATTTGTTTGTTTGTTTTTAATGGAGGGACCGGGGACTGAACCCAGGATGCAACCTCGTGCATGCTAAGCATGCGCTCTACCACTGAGCTCTACCCTCCCCGGCTAGAGCTGAGTTTTAACATGCAACGTTGGACATTTCCGTCCTGCAGTGATTTTGGTCAGTGCTTTGTTTAAGTCCTTTGCTCCCCTCTTTTCTTTTGAAGGGACTTGTAAAAGTCACAGTTCCCCTACTCTAAGCATCCACAGGCTTGTAGGAGTGGGATTTCTGTTGGAATTTGATGTTTATTTCTCTACTTACAGGTAATTTGAAGTTCGAGTTGTTCCCTGTCTCCTACAAATGCCAAAGGCTGGGCAATATGTGGTTTTATTTACATTCTTTGTTTATTTTATGGATTGGGGGAGGCTGTATAGACAGATTCTGATTCAAGCATCTGACATTATGTTCGAGACCTGGACTCTCTATTTGGAATTGCCTCTCTAGGACCACAGTAGGGTGATTTGTGAGCATATAGGCCAGAGGAGCTTCAGAGCAGGAATCAACATTGTAGTCTGCACCAGGGGCCAGCAAACATTTTCAGCTATTAAATATTTTAGGCTTTTGGGGGCCATACTGTCTCTGTGGACCAGCAACTCTACTGTGGTAGCATGAAATCACAAAAGACAAGTAACCACATGAGTATGACTGTGTTCTTATAAACTCCAGAACAAAAACAGACATTGGGTCGGATCTGACCCTCAGGCCATTGTTTGCCAACTTCTGGCACCTATTAAGCCATAGGAAATGGCTTCAAAGTAGATAAAACAAATTCCAAATGTTTTGATAGATGGTTCAATAGAAAATTCAGAGATTTTGTTAGTAAAATAGTAATTTAATGTCTCTCGAGTTTCTCATTAAATACAAAAATATTAGCTTGTATTCTCTATTAAATAAGCATAAGGATAGAGCTCTATCTTAAAACTTTACAGTGTATCAAGTATGACCATAGAAAATCTTTAATGATGGGAAAACGTTCACAAGATGTTGTTATGTAATAACACATTTCAGCATTCAATTAATACTTGCTGAATGAGTAATTCTTGATTACAAAACAATATTACAGTGTGATGTTGAAGAGACCGAAATGTTAACAGTGACTACTTTTAAATGGTATGGCCATGCACAATTTTTGTTTCCTTCTTTAATCTTTCTTTATTCTGCAATGATTCAACAATAAATGTGTACAACATTCGTTAAATATATTTGCTTTGATCCAAAAGAAGCAAGCAATAATGTAGTTTTTTTTTTGTAACAGAGTAACAGTATTGCAATAATAAAAGAATTAAAAGACTTAAAAAGAAAAGTTATGCTGGTTGTTGGCCACAGAAGAAAATTGACAAAATTACTGGAGGCAGTCTGATCCAGTGGAGGGATGGATTTTGGAGAAAAAACTGAGTTCAAATTCAAACTCCTTTAGTATTAACATGATTCTTGAAAATGAGACACCTTCTTGGGTAAAGAGGAAATAATATCATCTCCCTCAATCTTGTGGTAAGAATTAAAAGAGATAATTTACACAACTAATTCAAAGTGCTCTATAAAGCAGACTTACAACTCCATTAGCTTTCCAAACTAATTCCTTAGGAGCACCTTCAAAATTTGTTTTGAGCTGAATTTTTGACCCATTTTGTCTTCTCTTCAATAATCACATGAAGTCTTTCTCTACATCTTTTTATTCCATGAATGCTTATAATTATAAGGGTCATACCTTCAAAGGACACCAAGTGAAATCCTGCACCCTTCTGGAAACTGCTACCATGCACTTGCTACATCACCATTACCATTTTATGTGTATGTAATAAAAGGGTGTAGTTTTTTGCATTTGAATTTTTTCACACAAATGACCTTGTACTCATGTATCGATCTGCAAATTGCTTTTTCACTAGGCCCTTCCTCTTCTCTCTTGCTACAGAATCATTGGGACCTTGCAAAGTGTTCATCACAGCTTCTCTTCTCTTGGTCAAATTCTGCTTATGCATGATAATCCCAGAAACAATAAGAAGGCATCTTCTGCGCACAGTGGTCTCTTAAAATATTTCTCAGCACTTGACTCCTGATTGAGTCAATGTAAAGGAAGCTTTTATGACAGCAATGCCAATGTTCAAGTAAATGCTATTAGTGTTATATCTTAGGAATTACTGCAGTGATGTAGGAAGGATTAAGAAAATGATGAATAGCTTTGGATGCTTTCTTCTTCATGTTTCCAACCAAGATCCTTCTTTTGCAGTAGCTGGAGCTCTGGATCATTCCTTTGATATTTTTGCAGATGTAGAGTCTGAAAAGACTCAATGAAAATTTAAGTGTTTTAATTTACTGAACAAATTCCAACCAGACTTCAAAATGAAGGTGCAAAAAGGGGGCAAATTAATGCAAATCACCTGGATGTAATAAACAATGTGAAGATGATGAGAAATTCATTGCTTTAGAGAAGCCTTACTTCTTGAACAAAATCTTTAAAATGAAATTTCTTTTTTAAAAAAATTGTTTAAATCATTTTATTTCATTTATGTGGGAGTGGGGTCCTTGTTTTTGTTGTTGTTGTTGTTGTTTTTATTTTTTTTTTTGGAATGGAGGGGCTGGGGATCGAACCCAGGACCTCATGCATGCTAAGCACATGCTCTAGCACTGAGCAATACGCACACCCCCTCCTCAGAAAATCAATTCTTTACAAGTTGGGTTTGAAAGTTATTTTCAACAGAATCAAAATACTTCAAAACTCTTCAAGAATGTTTATGTCATTGAGACCCATATGACATTTCCCCTGCTCTCTGATGAGTCAGTTTTGCGAACACTTTAAATGTTCCACAGTGAAATGGAAATGTGACTTCCTCAAGTGGATCTTAACCCATGAGTAACCCTGTAACAATGAAATGACTGCGTTTTAGAAATATTTTATAACAGTTATCCATATGAAATTTAGATAATCTATAAAGATAATGTCGTTTTATATCAAGTGAATTTAAACTGAAAGACTAAGACCAACTTCATCAAACAAAATTGCTTTCTGGCCTGCTAAGCGTTCTAACTGTGTTTAACTTATATGAACAAAGCAAATTAAATAGTTTAGGAAATAATATTAATATCCTAAGGCTATCATTTTGATAAATCTCTAGTTGGAACTTAAAGCAATTAATTATAATTTAACTTTACTCCTTAAGTGTAATTAGATCTGGAATCAGTGTAATCAGTGTAATGTATAATCATTGTTTTAATAAATATATTTACAAATATCATATAGTAATTTTTATAATTCCACTCGTGTGCCTACTTGCTAATGGATATAGAGTTTGAATATACAGGAAATTTTTTTAAGTTATTTTTCTTTTATTTGTTCAACAGACATTTTTTAAGTGCCTGGGTTGTGTGAGATGCTATTCTGGTCATTAGGGATACAATAATGAATAAAACAGAAAGGTAATCCTTATTTGTATGTAGCACACAGTGAGAAAGACAATCAAAAGGGTAAATATAAGGGGGGAGGGTATAGCTCAGTGGTAGAGCGCAAGAGGTCCTGGTTCAATCCCCAGTATCTCCATTAAAGTAAAGAAAGAAATAAACCTAATTACTCCCCAACCAAGGGTAAATATAATTACAGGATGTTAGAAACTGATCATGCTAAACGAAAAAATAAAGCAATGGAGAGGGTTAATGTTTGGGAAAACTGAATTGTTGACTAGTGTGGCTGGGGAAGCCCTGGGAAGGTGACTTCTGAACCGAGGGGGAAGGCAGTGCGGAGCTCATCACACAGACATGTGGGGAGAAACACCTCAGGTAGAGGAAGGAGCAGGTACCAAGTCCTGCTCTTTGGCAGCGTCATGCCTGTGCTGGGGTAGAGAAAACAGGGGTTAGCCCAGCAGGAGATCAGATCTCAGACATCACTGTCGGGCAGCCAGATCGCATAGGGCGTGGTGGCTGTTATAAAGAACTTCGGCTTTTACTCTGAACGCAGTGAGAAATCATATCATTGGAGGGTTTTCAGTAGGGGAGTGGCAAGGTCTGACTTAAATTTGTTTTTTTAATGGAGGTACTGGGGATTGAACCCAGGACCTCATGCATGCTAAGCATGCACTCTACCCCTGAGCTATACCCTCCCCCTGACTTACATTTTTAACAGAAAAAGACTATAGGGAGCAAGGGAAGACATGGGGAAACATCTAGGAGGCTATTGCAATCATCTGGGCAAGAGATAGTGGTGGCCTGGACCATGGTGGTGGTCACGGGATTGATAAGTGGCTCAATTATTCTGTCAGGTGGATTTGGCATGACTTACTAACAGATCAGCTATAAGAGAGAGAGGTGAGTCCAAGTCAAATGACACCAGCATTTTAATGTTTGTTTTTGTACCTGAATAGAATGGAGTTACCATTAGCCGAAGCAGGAGGATTGCTGGAGATGCGGTTTGGGGAGGGTGGCTATCAAGAGATCAGTTTCAGGCCTGTAAAATTTGAGAGGTATATTACTGCTGTAAATGGTGGTGTCAGGCAGACAGCTGGATATCCAGATCTGGAATTGGAGGAGAGGTCCAGGCTGGAGAGATAAATTCGGGGGTCCCCTGCATATAGATGATATTTAAAGCCACGAGAGTCAAAAAAGGATTACCAAGTGGATTAGAAAGAAAGAGAAGAGAACCAAAGACTGTGGTAGGGGAACTCTCACATTTACAGGCTAGAGAGATGAGGAAGACTATGAAAGAAAGACTGAGGAAGAGTTGGCAGGAAAATGGGGGAAGAACCGGAAGAAAGCAGTGTCCTGCAAGCTGAGTAAAACAAGCGATGATTCAAGGAGGAGGAAGTGGCCGACCATCACAGATGTGGCTGATAGGGAGAGTAAGGCAAGGGCTGGGACTGACCGATGGATTAGCAAAAATGCAGATGACCAGTGACCTGAGGAGACCAATTTAGGAGTGGGCTGGGTGCATCGCTGATTGTAGTAGATTTGACAGAGAATTGTAGACAATGAATATAGGATATTTACTCTAAAGAGGACAAAGTAGTCTATAAATTAAGGCAGTAACTGAAGGGGGTGGTGGAGGCGATCAAGGGATTTTTTTTGGAAGATGGGAGCAAAAACATGTTTGCTGATAGGAATGATCTAGGGAATCCTTGTAAAAAGAATGTCAAACATTGACTCATGAATTTCTTTGAAATGTTGGGATGACAGTCAGGGCAGTGGGAGAGAGTGGGGAAGGGAGGGAATTAAAGTGCAAGTCATCTCCTGAGGGCAGCCACAGTGTATATGACAAAGGAGCTGTGGTTGTGGTTGTGGTTGGTGATTAAGATTTCCCTCACAATTAACCATGGTCCATTTGTTAAAGAGCCTTGACACTCTGCGTAATGCTTCAGTGCTTCATCTTCAGCTATCACTTCTATAGCATTCACTTCATCTGCGTTGGAGGTCATTGCTATACACTGCTGTAGTGCACGTGATAGACGGATTAGACAGACAGACAGAGGTGTGGCTATAGTGCATGTACCTGTATATTTAAATACACAGCTATATGTATTGTACATATAGTAACATACAATATTATACAGCTGTCTACACACAACACACACCACGTATATGTAACAATATATATAGTACATTATTATAAAACTGTCTACACACATATCATGTATATATATTCCACAGTGACCTTCAGTTACAGTGTGTGTATACATATATATATATACATGGGACTCCCTTTACCATTTCTGTATACACAGGCACACAAAATTGGTGCTATACGTTGCTCTAGTGAGTGCTATATATTGGACATTGTTTGATGTATGATATAAATAGTTGAAAATCCCAAATTCCAGTTCTAATAGTCCTTGAGCTTATCACACCCCAGGAAACATACAGGTTGCTTACTAAAGCAACAGATGAGAAATATACAACCTGTGGGGCAGGAAGAGAAAAGGGAGTCAAAGAATCAGGCAAGGGCCAGAGCATGTGTGGCCAACGAGTGGTCATGGTACAGGTTAAGCAGGGCTGAAAGGAACTGTGCACACGGTGCTAGGAGCTGGAAGAGGCAGCCAATCCACTTTGCAATGGCTGAGGAAGGTTTTTCCCCCTCCCCAAATGACCTTTCCTAAGTGAGTTTCAATTCTATCTTTCCCATCAGGGCTGATAATCATCTTTTCTACTCACTTTCTTTTTTGACTTTCAGCATAAACTTTAAAGGATTCACATTGGCCTTGGAACCCCGAATTTGTACATTCACAGAGACGTATCTGAATTATTGAGGCAAGGTATAAATAAATATATATAAAATGTATAGACACACCACTTCATTTATATAGAGTTGTACACAAACGCAGTAATTCAATATGATGCTGAAGGCATTATAATTTAAGACAGATTTCAGAAAGATCACCATCAGCCTATATCAAAAACTTCATAAACTTATTTCTGTTTATGAAACATACAGTTAAAGCAATTTTCATCTACTTACGTCCACTTAATTCTCGCAACTTCTTGGAAGTCAGTGGAATAGGCATAATTTAATTATCACCATTTTCCAGGACAGATGATGATAATTTGACAAGTAAGCACGGTGGTCTATAAATCAAGGAAGAAGGTACCACGTGGTTGTCAAGCAAGGAGATACCAGGACGAGCTGGAGTATAAAGTCGAGGGATTGAAACACTAGGAAGATCATAACAGAAAAACAAAGGGTGCAACGCACTCTTGGTAAGTGTTTTAGACAGGAAGCTTCTGGCTAGGCGTTTACATACTCTGTGACATGACATACGGGCATTTGGCTGCAGGTAAAGAGTTCCAAATGGAGAAAACCCTCTCGGTGCTTCCAGCCCTCTGCTAGAGAGCTATCCTGATGTCCTGCGGGCACTTCAAACTCCAACAGTTTAAAACAGCTCTCACGCCAGCCTCTTCTTTCATTTCAAGTCTTTGCTAATCATGCGGTTGTCTGAGATGGACACATCAGAGTGGCCATTGGCTGCTGCTTCTTGCTGTTTCTCTCTCCACATCTGTTTGGTTGTCAAGTAAGCCAGGCCAGGCAGCCTCCTGAGTGTCCCCATCACCATGTCGTACCTGGTGCAGCGTCGGGGCTGCACAGGCAGAAACAGGGATGGCACTGTTGTCAGCTCCAGTTAATCCACAAGGGGAACGTGAGTGTAGTGTTGGTAAAAGACACAGAGTGCAGGGCATTAACAAGATCGAAGTGGGCTCTGGCTCAGGCAGAAAAGTCAGCAAGACTGAATCCAGTTGGGATAGTGTTTTGAAGGACAGGCAGGCAGTAGTCAGGCTACCGAAAGTTCTACCAGCATCCAGTTCTCTCCCATGCCACCCCTCCTCCTCACAGGCCCGCCAAGTGGGACCACTCATGAGAATCACTGGAGATTTTCCCTCAGTGTTTCAAGGATGCTGCGATCTGGGACACACTGACCTTCCCCAGCTCTCCCTAGATGATTATAGCCATCTCCTGAACGGTCTCCCTGCTTCCAATCCCTTTCACCTGCTACCAAACCACCTTCCAAAACCGCTAATGGAGAATTATCTTTCTCAACGTGGAAGCTACACACGGCTCCTGTGTTCAAATAAACAAACGTTGGTGATTCCCCAGTCAGCACGGTAAGTCAGACTCCTTAGGGTACCACATGGGACCTTCCCCACAGTGGCTCCACTCTGTTTTCCTAGCCTCATCTCCTGCCACCTCTCCCATTATAACCACAGAAGTTCTTCCACAAATAAGTGCAGTTCCCTCATGCCTCTGTCTTTGGTTACATTCTTTCTTCTGCCTGGGAGTCCCGCCGCTTCTTTACTGCCTGGTAGAGAGAAACAGAGACAGAGAGATATTTACTGCTTAAGTCAAGAGTTTTAGTAGAGTAAAAAAAAATGAGCACTCTGTGGAAAACAAAAATCTTCAGCCTTACTGAGTAGGAGCCTAACACAGAATTAAACTACGCACATCTTGGGGACTTGAAGAAATTCATACATAAAGAAAATCAATCAGTTCAAAGGAACTTGAGTACAACTTGATTATTCTGCTTCTACTGGAGTAAAGAAAAAGTAATCCCATGAAAAACTTACAATAAAGACATTCATGCTTATAATAAAGACGTCTCGTGTTGACAAATGGACTGTAAGATAGTTTGAGAAATATATTGGTTCTCAACATTCCTCCTGATTAAAGTCATGCTACATGCCATAGAGCCAAAGTTAAATTTGGTCCAGGCAGAAATTCTAGCCAACAATGTGGGAAATAACCTGGACAAGAACTTCAGTTGTTTAAAGACACACACACTGGATATAAATCTGAGACTCGAGATTATTTGAAAAGCTGGGAGTTTGACTAAAATACTAGAGGACAAAATGTTTTTTGAAAGAGAGAACACTAAGAGTAAACAAATATTTGAAGAAACTAATCAACAAAAATGCAAATATCCCTAAGGGAGGGATTAGGATTAAAGATATAATCCTTGGGCTTGAAGAAGACGGAGAAAACGTGTTGAAATATCTGCTTGTTATGTTGAAACCAAGAAATAATATTATGTAAAGAAATGGGATAAAACATAGAAAAGAAAAAAATCTATACCGATGTCATAAGGAACTCTAAAATTTTTTCAAAAATATAAAACATCCCCAATGAAGTAAAGTCCATGAAGAGAAGGTAGAATTTAGAGTCCTGCTTCCTACTGAAGAAGAAATGCAAGACTGGAGAACAGCATGGAGGAGGAAGCAGCAGCTGGGAATTCAAAACTTACCCAGAAGACAAGGAAAAAGAAACTGAACATTTTAATCATTTCACTGTCCAACTGAAGCAGCCAGATCTTCATTCTGAACCAGAGGGCAAATACAATACAATAAAAGAGAAAATGAAAGGTGTAAATGAGTTCATGGACAACTGGCAGATCATTGGAATGAGGTGCTAAAAGATCAGAAAAGAGAGACGACTTATGCCGCATGTGCAAAATCTACACCAATATTAGTTGAGAATGATACAGACCATCTGCAATCCACAAGTGATGGGATGGGAGCTAGGAATGAACAGGGAGGACAACCACAAAATGCTGTGGCTTTACTTTTGATCACCGCAGTTAACAAGAGCACAACTGGAAAATAAATACAAAGCCCTGGAAATAGAAGCTCTGAAAGAACGCCCTGAGCAGACGAGCATTCTTTCAAAGAAACCAATTCAGGAAGAATGTAAAGACGGGACAGAAATGGTCAGTGGAGAGGAAACAAATATTTACAGGCAGAGAATTCAAGACATGGAGGATGATTTCATGAAATACAGTTTCCTTGAGTAGAAACTTGCTGTTATTAAGGGAGAGCCCATGACTCACTGTTTATGTTACAGAAAGAGCCCCGACTGGAGAGAAGGAAAAAGTTTTCAGCATAGGACAGAAAGAAAAACCAGATAAACAACCAGGTCCTACTGTAAAGCAGAGGGAACTATCTTCAATATCTTGTAATAGCTTATAATGAAAAAGAATATGAAAAGGAATGTACAAATATATGTATAACTGAATCACTATGGTGTGCACCAGAAATTAACACACGTTGTAAACTGACTATACTTCAATTTAAAAAAAAAAGATAAAAAGAAAAACCAAAAAATAGCTCTACTTAAAGAGCAATGGCCAGGAAGACCTGAGCATCCAGTCTCTACAGAGAGGTTTTCTGATTCATTGATTCATTCCTGGGTCAGCCTACCCCACCCCTACTAAAGGCTGTTTCATTGATTCTGTCATCTACTCTCGGGAAATAGACGTGACAAGAAGCTATCTGGAGTCTGTGGCTAGGACTCCACCTAGTCTGAGATCTTCTTAAGAAATATCTCTGTAAACATCTACTTCTGATCTATGATCTGTTTAGCTTCATCAGTACACTTGGTGGCCAAGATGTCCACCATCCTCCCACCTCTTAATGGTAGAGCATCCTACCAGCCTCTCCCCTAGTGCGCTTTAATCAAAAAGATGAGACTGAAGGAGACTGAGAAAAATCTCCTTTCTGATTGTGAAATCCTGAGATGGGAAAGTACACCTATCTGTTTTTCTGACGAGGCAGCAGGTTCTCAGGGATGAGCAAACTTTTTCCGTAAAGGGCCATATAGAAAATACTGTAGGTTTTGCTATATAGTCTTGTTGGAACTACTCAACTCTGCTATTGTAATATGAAAACAGTCACCAGTAATATATAAACAGATGGGCATGGCTGTGTGCCAATAAAATTTTATTTACGAAAACATGCTGCAGCTGGATTTGGCCCTCAAGTAATAGTTTGCCAAGCCCTGATCTCTCTGATAAAAAAAAATGTTGCTTCATATCTAGAACTTGGTGCTACTTCATTTAGAAAGCATGATCAAAACATCCCCCTTAGCCAAGCCCCTGTGAACATTAGAGGATCCTATCCACCACTGATCGTGGAGATAACTGACCACTTGTAATTGAAGAGAGATGCCTTGTAATGGCTTAGAACCTGAAAACTGACCAAGCCACCACCTTATCAAATGGGACCTGTGGCGTATTTTTGTCTTTTCCAAAAATGACTACAACAGTATTTCCAGTCTTACATGCTCTTCCAGAAATCTCCCTCTCCCCCAATTAAGAGGTAGATCTTTTACCTTTGAATGTGGTGATTGTCTGTAATGACACCAGAAAGAAGATCTCCAAAGTTAAGTCATAAAAGAAAACACAGCTCCCACGTGGCTCTGTCTTTCTCTTTGGGATTGCACCCTTGAATTTTAGTGCCTTGAGCAAGGAACCCAGAGAGGTCACGTAAAAACGTTCCAGCTATTGGCCCAAATGAGGTCCCTGATGACAACCAATATCAACCACCAGAGGTAGGAGTAAGGAAAGCTTTGAGATGACTCTAGCCCCAGTCTGACTCTTTGAGAACTCCCAAGCAAGAGGCATCTGAGCCCATTCAACCCCCTAGTCCAAACCATGAGAAATATTAATGCCACGATCATTGTCACTTTATGCCCTTAAGAATCGGGTGATTCACTCTGCAGCATATATAACTGGAGCAGATTCTGCTAACTGCAGGTGGGTGCTGCTGTAATAAAACAAAGACTGGCTTTGGGAGCAGGCAGTGGGAGAAGGGTAGAGCATCACAAAGATCCTCTTAGCTGAAGCCCGATTGCCTTTAAGGAGACTGTTGGTGAGGGCTTAAAGGAAAGTGGGGGAAATGTTATTGGAAGCTGGAAGGAGAGAGATGTTTGTTATGCAGTGGTGAAAAGTCTAGCAGTGCTGTTATCTGTGATAACATGGAAAGTACGTGATGTACCTAATGGACTGATGGATCCAGCCAAGGAGATTTCCAGTCAGATTTCAAAAATACCACCTAGTTTCTTTAAGTTCCTTATCAAAAAGTACAGGTGAGAGAGAGAGGAGTGAAAGAAAGATTTTTTTTTAAATATTAAGGACCCAGAAAAATTAAAAATATAACTACTATATGGTCCAGCACAATTGTCAGAACCAGGAAATTGACACTGGTACAACACAATTAACTAAACTAAAGAACTTATTTAGGTTTCACCAGTTTTTACATTTTGTGTAGCATATCATTTCAATCTCATCTTCATATCTTTATTTTGCCCTGGTTTTTAAAGGATATTTTCACTAGATACGGAATTATGTTTGTCTTTTACGTGAGCATCATGACCTGACCTACATGGACAGCTGCAAGAACAAAGGATTCCAACACCAAGAAGCATGCAACAACACAACAACCAACCACACCCCCTCCCCTTTTTAGTAAAAGGAGCCTGAATCCTGACTTAGGGAAGATAGTTCTCCATGACATGAGTCCCCTATCTTCTCGGTCTGTTGGCTTTCTGAATAAAGTCATTATTCCTTGCCCCAGCAACTTGTCTCTCGATTTATTGGCCTGCCATAATGTGAGCAAAACAAGTTTGGACTCAGTAACACGGAATCTTTGGTTCTAGTCTCAATTCTGCCACCAGATAATCATGAGACTTTATCTGCTAAAGCCTCCGGGTTTAGGTTCTTCATCTGAAAAATGAGAGTTGGGCCAGGTCATCTGGAAAGTCCCTTACAACTCCATCATTCAAATTATACAAAGTAATATGGAAAATGATAATGGGATGAAGCAATTATAAACTTAAAAATGATATCCAAAGTATAATAACAGTATACAGCCATAGTCATTGACACTAGGGACATGAAAAGATATTTGTACAGCCATGTATCTCCATGTTCACAGCAGCATCATTCACAACAGCCAAAAGGTGGAAGCAACCCAAGAATCCACTGACAAGTGAAAGGGTAAACAAAATGTGGTGTATCCATCCAATGGGATATTATTCAGCCTTTAAAAAGAAAGGAAATTCTGACACATGTTACCATATAGGTGAACCTTGAGGACATTGTGCTAAGTGAAATGAGCCAGTGCCAAAGGATAGATACTGTATGATTCCACTTATACAAGGTTCCTAGTTGTCAACTTCATAGAGGCAAAAAGTAGAATGGTGTTTATGAGGGGCTGGGGGATGGGAGAATGGGGGAATTAGCGTTTATTGATATGAAAAGGTTCTGGAGATTGGTTGCATCACAATGAACTGAGCACTTAATAAGGGTTAAAATGGTAAATTTTATGTTATGTGTATTTTGCCACAGTTAAAAAATTATAATAACAAAAGAAACGAGGGAATTTTGCGGAAGTTTGGTAGTGGTCTTGGGACTTTGCCAAGTCTGGTTCCTCAAATAGCCCTCTGCAGATAATGATAGGGTTAGGCTCATAATAAAGTCACGAGTGTAAATTAACATCCTGGGGATTTCCAGTGAGGTTGCTGGGAGACATTGTTTATATTTAATGACTAAATATGGTATTCTGAATTTTTAACATCGTATTGTAGCTATGTTGAGGTGAGGAGTAACTAAAACTTTAAATATCAATTCCCTCTGATTAGATTATACTAAAGAATATATTCAGATGAAATAATCTCATTTGCAACAACACAGATGGATCTAGAGATGATCACAGTAAGTGAAGTCAGACAGAAAGACAAGTAGCAGATGATCTCACTTATGTGTGGAATCTAAAAAAATGATACAAATGAACTTATTTACAAAACAGAAACCGACTCACAGATGTACAAAATAAACTTATGGTTGCTAAAGGAGAAAGGGTGGGGAGGGATAAATTAGGAGTTTGGGATTAGTAGATACAAACTACTGTATATAAGAGGGAGAAACAACAAAGACCTACTTATAGCACAGGGAACTACATTCAATATCTTGTAATAACCTATAATGAAAAAGAATGTATGTGTGTATATGAATCACTATGCTGTACACCTGAAACTAACACATTGTAAATCAACTATACATCAATTAAGGAAAAAAGGAATATATCCAGAGACAAGCCAATGTAGAGATATACATCCACCTGTAAATGATGAAGCCAGTGGGTTGCCCACCTCTGCTGCCATCTGTCTTTTTCTGAAGGCTCGGGTTGGGGCATTTCACCTTGCCTGCAGCTCCCAAATTCCCAAGGGCAGCCCTGGCACCGGGCAGCCTGGCCTCTGGGAGGACAGGCTCTGAGAGAGAAGTTCTGAACATCTGACGGGAAAGCAGTGGATACCCTAACATTGATGTAAAGTCAAGGACCTTCCTTTGAATATAGGTTCCCTGATCAGAGATCCATGTCATCTTTCTTATGCAAACTACATACACAAATCATCATTTTTTAATTTTCCAGTCTTAGTTCTTCGAGTTAAAGACAGAGACAAAAGACACCGTGAAGAGAATCATTTTGAGTGCAGACTTTATCCAAATTCTCATTTTCCCCTAATCTCTTATAATTGTCCTACTCATACTTAATTTTACAGAATTTGTTTTTTTAATTAAACCTTTTTTTTAAAGCAATTTGCCATTCTTGAGTGTATCTAAAACCTTCAAATTTGTTTTCAAAGAAACAGGTCCTATATTAGATAAGTATTAATCAGTTTTTCTAATGTTTGCTTTAATGTTATATAGAAAGAAATCAACCGCCATGATAGATTTTGGAACAAATTCAACTAAATGATTCTTGGTATGTCTGCAAAATCCATGATATTGACAAGCATATTTCTGCTCTGATGGGAGCGGCGTTTGTGGCTATAACAGAACATTTCATACTAGCTCAGCAGCAAGCAGCCAGCCGCCAGTCCTCTCTTCCCTCCCAACACTCATTTGGCCTCATGATCTCTTGTAGTCCTGTGGCTTTAAATGCCATTGACAGCCACAGCAATCAGGCAAGAGAAAGAAACAAAACGGGTCCAAATTAGAAAAGAAGACGTAAATTTGTCAATATATGCAGATGACATGATACTATGTATAGAAAGCCCTAAAAGTTCTACACAAAAGCTACGAGGACTAATCAAAAAACTCAGCAAGGTAGCAGGATACAAGATTAATGTACAAAAATCAGTGGCATTTCTTTACACTAACAACAAATCAACAGGAAAAGAAGGTAAAGAAACAGTTCCTTTTAAAATAGCACCCAAAGTGATAAGATACCTAGGAATAAATCTAACCAAGGAGGTGAAAGAATTATACATGGAGAACTACAAAATATTGATTAAGGAAACTAAAGAAGACCTAAAAATTGGAAAGATATTCCGTGTTCTTGGATTGGAAGAATCAATATTGTTAAAATGATCATACTGCCCAAGGCAATCTACAGATTTAATGCAATCCCTATCAAATTACCCAGGACATATTTCACAGAGCCAGAACAAATCATAATGAAATTTATATGGAATCACAAAAGACCCAGAATTGCCAATTACTGAAGAAAAAGAATGAGGCTGGAGGGATAACCCTTCTGGGCTTCAGACTATACTACAGAGGTACAATCATCCAAACAGCAGGGTATTGGTACAAAAACAGACATATGGCTCAATGGAACAGAATAGAGAGCCCAGAAATGAACCCACAAACTTTTGGTCAACTCATCTTCGACAAAGGAGGCAAGAATATACAATGGAATAAAGACAGTCTCTTCAGCAAATGGTGTTGGGAAAATTGGACAGCAGGATGTAAATCAATGAAGCTAGAATATTCCCTCACACCAAACAAAAATAAATTCAAAATGGATTAAAGACCTAAACATAAGACAAGACAGAATAAACCTCCTAGAAGAAAACATAGGCAAAACATTATCTGACATACATCTCAAAAATGTTCTCCTAGGACAGTCTACCCAAGAAATAGAAATAAAAGCAAAAATAAACAAATGGGACCTAAGTAAACTTACAAGCTTTTGCCCAGGAAAAGGAAACCATAAGCAAAACAAAATGACAACCTACGGAATGGGAGAAAATACTTGCAAAAGATGAAACTGATAAAGGCTTGATCTCCAGAATATATAAACAGCTCACATGACTTAAGAAGAAAAAACTCAACTACCCAATCCAAAAATGGGCAGAAAACCTAAACAAGCAATTCTCCAATGAAGACATACAAATGACCAATAGGCACATGAAAAACTGTTCAATGCAGATCAAAACTACAATGAGGTATCACCTCACACCAGTCAGAATGGCCGTCATTCAAAAATCCACAAATGACAAATGCTGGAGAGGCTGTGGAGAAAGGGGACCCCTCCTACACTGCTGGTGGGAATGCAGGTTGGTTGGTGCAGCCACTGTGGAAAACAGTATGGAGATCCCTCAAAAGACTAGGAATAGACTTACCACATGACCCAGCAATTCCACTCCTGGGTGTATATCCAGAAGGAACCCTAATTAAAAAAGACACCTGTACCCCAATATTCACAGCAGCACTATTTACAGTAGCCAAGCCATGGAAACAGCCTAAATGTACATTGACAGATGACTGGATAAAGAAGTTGTGGTGTATTTGTACAGTGGAATACTATTCAGCCATAAAAATGACAACATAATGCCATTTGCAGCAATATGGATGTTCTTGGAGAATGTCAATCTAAGTGAAGTTAGCCAGAAAGAGAAAAAAAAATACCATATGAGAACGCTCATATGTGGAATCTCAAAAAAAAAAAAAAAGAAGAAGAAGAAGAAGAGGAAGGAGGAAGAAGAGGAGGAGAAGGAGAAAAATGAACTTAAATATAAAACAGAAACAGACTCACAGACATAGACTACAAACGTGGTTGCCAGAGGGGAGGTGGGTGGGAAGGGACAGACTGGGAATTCGAGATTTGTAGATACTGACAGGTATATATAGAATAGAGAAACAAGTTTGTACTGTATAGCACAGGGAAATATATACAAGATCTTGTAGTAGCTCACAGGGAAAAATTATATGAAAACAAATATATGTGTATTCACGTATGACTGAAAAATTGTGCTGTACATCAGAAGTTGACACAACATTGTAAACTGACTATAACTCAATAAAAAAAATTAAAAATAAATACCACTGATACACAGATTCCTCCAGGCATCGCATTGTAGGGTGACTCTCCCTTGAATTTCAGTCTTATACATCCAACATCTCACTCTCCATTTCCATGTAGACATCTAGTAGTCAATTCAAATTTAACATGTTCGAAAATAAAATTCTTCCTCCCACCTCCCTCCAGTTTGCCCCTCTCCTCTCTTTCCTCTCTTTCCCATCTTATGAAATGCAAGTCCATTCTTCTAGAGGCTGAGACTGATCATAACCTGGGGGGGGGTCACCTCTTACACTCAGTCAACAAGAATATTCTGTCCATGTTCCTCTGGGATTATATCTCAAACCTAACACTTCTCTCCCCTGCTGAGAGAATGGCACAGCTCACCTTCACCTGTTGCTGGAACTATTACAATAGCTTCCTCACTGGCCTTCCAGTTTCTACCCTAACCCTTTACTGTTTATGCTCTACAGAGCAGCTCGAAAGATCCATTCTAAAATGTCATTAGATCTTGTCCTCCTTTGCTTGAAACTTCCTTGTCATTCAGAAAAATAAAATCTCAACACTTACGTGGTCTATCAAGCTCACAGTCACCCACCTCTTAAACTCCCTCCACTGGATCTCGCTTTCAAATGTTGTCACCCTCCCTGGTGTCACTGGATTACAGTGACTCCTTGTTGATCCATGAATATGTTACGCCTTCCTGGATCCCGAGCCCCACCGCCACCCCCTACCCCCTGCCTTTCTCCCCGCCCCTCTTAGCCTTTGCACTTACTCTACACCCTGCCTGCAATGCTCTGCCCCAAATACCCACGAGACTCCCTCGTTCAACCTCCTTTAGCTCTCTGCTCAAATATCACCCTCTCAGAAGCCTTCTCTCACCAGCCTGTGGGGTTAACAGATAGTATTGATGTTAATATCCACATGGCTGACTCCTTACCCTCTCCCTCTAGAGACTGAGTTCCCAGGGATGTCTGACGTGTGTTCAAAGCCAAGCCTACTTGTGCATCTCTGCTCCAGCTGCCTCTTGGTCTGATGTCAGCGATGCCCTGGGGAGCCTTGTTCAGCCCTGCCGCAGGTTTGCTCTCTGCTGTGCAGCTCAGGGTACCCAAGCCAGCCAGCCTCTTCCATATCCTCTCGTGGCTTTGTGTTTCCAGCCAGGTGCCTGAGCACAAAAAATTCTTCCTCCCTTCATCAGTCCAAAAGGAAAGGCCCATCTGTCAGCGACTCTGTAAGACGTCAGGCATGGAGGGGTGGGGATAGATCCTACACAAATATTCGTTATTTTCAGTATAAGAAAGCCACAGAATTATTGGATTTTGAACTAGAAAAGAACCTAAAGGTATCTAAAAATAGAAGAAAACCACCATCGGTGAATATTTTCCGTGAATTTGTGTCAGATTATAGAAGAACTTACTCTAAAATATCAAGTCACTTGCATGCCCAATAAATTCCAGTGTCTCCCCACTATTACCGACACAGATACAAAATCCGTAGCGAATCGGTAAAACCATCCATCAGGTGACCTCTCTGCATGCGGCTGTACCTACCACTATCTCTTTCTCAAAGTTCCTTTCTCATCTTGGTGTTCAAGTTTTTTTTCTCTTGCATTCCACAGCCTTGGGTAAAGTTCCGGCTAATTCATTGTTGAAGAATTTCTTCACACACTGTCTTATTTTACTTCCCTAGTGTGTTTTTAAGGATATGGACCATGTTTGTTTCTTCTGTTGGTTCTATGTCCGCAGTAGATCGTTAAGATCAATTCTCTGCACGTATACATTAATCAGTGCAAAATATCAATCATGTAATATTTCGCCATTAAACTCACCTACAAAATGTGTTCCTTTGCAGTAAATCATTCATTGGCTAATTTTATTCATTCCTCAGGAAAATGTTTGCTGTTATGGAAGATGGAACCAGAGAGTGAAAAGACTCAAGGATGTTTCCCTGCTTCTGTTGGAGCAACTGGGCAGATGTCTGCGCCATTTACTGAGGAGGGGATGACTAAGAGGGAGAGACTTGAGGGCACTTGGAATAGCGGGAGGGCGCTTCCTAAGAGATAGTACCAGCATCCCATGACGTCAAGTTACCAGGTCTTCCTTTGGGCCTCCATATATGTTATGGGGCTTAGAAGACAGGTTCACGGGGAGGGTGTAGCTCAGTGGTAGAGCGTGTGCTTAGCATGCACGAGGTCCTGGGTTCAATCCCCAGTATCTCTGTTAAAAATAGATAAATAAATACACTTAATCACCTCCTTTCCCCCACCAAAAAAAAAAAAAATTAAAAAGAAGACAGGCTCAATGTAGACGGTTTTGAGAAACAGCAGATTGATGGTTTCAAAATAAATTCATAGGAGTGACATAGTCAAAGACTGCTGATGTCAAGGAACCAAGACAAAAACAGGGCTGATAAGAGAGAAGGAAGGAAGGGAAAAGGATAAAACTAACAACAAAAAGAATGTAGACAGTCTGAGTACAGTGAACCTTACTGGCACTTTTTTTTTTTTTGTAAAATAATCATGTAGCAGCTAGAAAAGAGTTGGTCTGAGCATTTTGTTACAAAGCGTCTAGGAGTATCAGAGAAAACACAGTTGTTTGTGACGTCTCCATCACTGTAAACTCTCCAGCACAAGAGAGTTTAGCTGGAGTGTGCCTGGCTTCCTGCGCCAGGAACGCCCACCAGCATCCTCCCGTCTGCACATTACATCCGTACCACTTCCCTGTCAGGATTTCTCAGTGGGTTTTAAAGCCATGGAATAGATGTGATCCCCCAAGGAGGGAGTACGCTCGGAGAGGAACAGAAGCCCAGGATACTCTAAATGAACTAGAAATGGTCGAGATCAAGTAGAAGAGAAAGACCAGGAAAGATTGAAAAAGAATTCTCAGTAAGGTGGAAGGAAAACCAAAAGAGTGTAATCCCTTGGAAGCTGACGGTGGAGAGTTTTTCCATCTACAGTTGCTGAGACATCTAGTATTTAATTAACTCTCTTGTTTTGTTTTTCTTAAATTTTTATTTATTTATTATTGTATTATTTATTTTATTTTGGCGATGGTGGGGAGGTAATCAGGCTTATGTATTTTTAGAGGAGGTACTGGGGATTGAACCCAGAACCTCCTGCATGCTAAGCCCAGGCTCTACCACTGAGCTACACCCTCCCCCGAATTAACTCTCTTGTGCATTGTCTTAAACAGAACTGAGAGCATCGACCCAAGGTCACAAACACAAAAAGAAGAAATAGGTTTATTTTCAGTGGGAGGGTAGAGCGTGTGGTTAGCATGCATGAGGTCCTGGGTTCAATCCCCAGTCCCTCCATTAAATAAAGAAATAAAACAAACCTAATTACCTCCCCCCTCAAAAATTAAAAAAAAAAACAGAAACAGGTTATTTTCAAAAAGGGTTCAGGTCAATTGAATATGGAGTTAATGGCAATGAACCTATACAAGCCGCTTTAATAAGAAGCATTTATTGTTTTATTTCCTAAACTGTGTTAAAATACACATGACATAAGATATACCATCTTAACCATTCTTAAGCGTACAGTTCAGTGGCAATAAGTACATTCACATTGTTGGGTAACCATCACCACCCTCCTTCTCCAGAACACTTTCA
Organism: Vicugna pacos; assembly: GCF_048564905.1. Classification (NCBI taxonomy): domain Eukaryota; kingdom Metazoa; phylum Chordata; class Mammalia; order Artiodactyla; family Camelidae; genus Vicugna; species Vicugna pacos. The sequence continues at coordinate 26,491,449 of NC_132997.1, read as the reverse complement.
TTTTGCAAAACCAAGACTCTGTCCCCATTAACCAGTAACTCCCCTGTTCTCTCTTCCCTGAGTCCCAGCCCTATTCGAGGTACCTCTCTATAAATAGAACTATAGTCTTTGTTCTTTCATGACAGAATTATTTCACTTAGCATGATGCCTTCAAGATTCACCCATGTTGCAGCATACGTCAGAATTCCCTTCCTTTTGAAGGCTGAGTAATTTTCCATTGTATCTGTACATTTGTTTATTCTTGCCAGTTGATGTGCACACAGGTTGCTTCTACCTTTTGGCTGTTGTAAATAACGGTGCCATGAATATGAGTGTACAAATATTTCTTGGAGACCCTCTTGTTAATTCTTTGGGGCATATACTCAGAAGAGGATTGCTGGATTGTATATTCTATTATTGACATTTTAAGGAACCGACATACTGTTTTCCACAGTGGCTGCATCATTTTACATCCCTACCAACAATGCACAAGGGTGTCAATTTCTCCACATCCTTACCAACACTTATTGTTTTCTATTTTTTTTGACAATAGTCATCCTAGTGGGTATGAGATGGTATCTCACTATGGTTTTGATTTGAATGTCCTCAGTGATTAGCTGTGTTAGCTTATCGACCATTTGTATAGCTCCTTTGGAGGAAACATCCATCCAAGTTCTTTGCTTTTTAATTGTTTTGTTGTTGTTGTTGTTGTTGGGTTATAGGAATTCTTAATATATTTTGAATATTAACCCCTTATCAGATATGTGATTTGCAAGTATTTTCTCCCATTCGGTAGGTTGCCTTTTCACTCTGTTGACTGTGTCCTTTGATGAAAAGAAGTTTTAAATTTTGATGTAGAAGGGTCATATATTCTTTTTTTTAAATTTTTTATCTTTAAATTTTTTATTGAAGTATAGTTGATTAACAATATTGTGTTAGTTTCTGGTGTACAGCAAAGTGATTCAGTTACACATATACATGTATATTTTCTTCTGTATTTTTTTCCATTATGGTTTATTACCGGATGTTGAAACATTACAGGATGTTGAAAGCTCCCTGTGCTATACAGTAGGACTTGTTGTTTATCTGTTTTATATATGGTCCTTTGTATCTGCTAATCCCAAACTCCTAACTCATCCCTTCCCCCACCCTCTTTTCCCCTTTGGTAATCACAAGTTTGTTTTCTAAGAGTCTGTTTCTGTTTTGTAAATAAATTCATTTGTATCATATTTTAGATTTCTTCTATGAGTGATGTCATATGATATTTGTCTCTGTCTGACTTATTTCACTTTGTATAATCATCTCCAGGTCCATCCATGTTGCTACAAATGGCATTATTTCATTCTGTTTATGGCTGAGTAGTATTTCATTGTAATATATACCACAATTTCTTTATCCTGTCATCTGTCGATGGACATTTAGGTTGCTTCCAGAGTCATATATTCTTTTTATTTTTAATTTTGGTAGGAGGAAATAATTAGGTTTATTTATTTATTTATTTTAATGGCAATACTGAGGATTTAACCCAAGACCTTGTGCATGCTAAGCATGCACTCTACCCCTGAGCTGTATCCTTTCCCCACCAGTCATGTATTCTTTTTTTTTTTTTTAGTTTTAGTTTATGTTTCATTTTTTTTAAAAATCTATTATTTTTTTTAATTGAAATACAGTCATTTACAATGTATCAATGTCTGGTGTACAGCACAATGTCCCAGTCATATATATACATACACATATTTGTTTTCAGATTCTTATAACTGATTAATGTTACCTCATAGTTCAGTGTGGCTAATGGATTGTGAATCAACCAAAAAAGAATATGAGGTTCTTCTCCGCAGTTTACCCAGAATTAATTTGACAATAATTCTGAACATATCATTGATGACCAGCTGTGATTCTTTTTCCACCAATAAAATGTCAGATGTCCCCATGAAAACAAATCATAAAATCTTTTCAGTATATTCGAAGAGAAAAGAAAACTTCAGAATAAAGTTTACTTTGACTGTTTTCTAAGTGGGTATGGTTTTTACACTTATTAAAGCAGCCAGTTAACAAAAATCTAATATTCTGAATCTACTTTCAAAACTTTTTGAAGGTGGTGAGGACTGTGGATCACTTGTTGCTTCATCATCTAATAAGACAGATTCACTTTGGTATCGGAAGTGGATGCGCCAACATTGCTTTCATAAGGAAAGGAATTCACAACATCCGTCCCACCACCCACAAGCCCTACTGACTTGCTGATTACTGCCTCCGTCAGGCTTCCCATTAAAAGCAGGCATACACAGGGGTAAATTTAGGACTCATTTTATCACACTGTCAAATTTTATCATCCTGGCAAAACTAAGAAACTAGGTATTCCCATATTCTCTCTGCTCATAGAACTAGTGAGAAGTCACAAACTTCTGTAAATGTGATCAGCTATTATTATGCTAGATTGGTAACTTTATGCACAAAGTCTTGAGAGCCGCCATCTCTGTTACGGGGTCAGAGAAGTTTCCAGAATGTGGATTCTGTAAGCAAAGGATAAACAGATCATTTCCTTGTGGAAAATTGCACTGGGATTGTGACTGAGGCACGTTGTGCCACCCTTTTCCAAAAATCCTGATTTGATTCTTCATGAAAGTGGCCACTTCTTTATTTTTTAATTTTTTATTGACCTGTAGTTGATTTACAATGTTAGTTTCAGGTGTACAGCAAAGTGATTCAATTATACATACACATACATATATAAATTTTTTCTTTTCAGATTCTTTTCCATTATGTTATTAGAAGAAATTGAATATAGTTGAAAGTGGCTACTTTAAAATGACTGGATATTTGTATCCAACAGTCAGAATGAATTACTCCAACAATGGAGCTCTCCGAACAAGAGTAAGCAATACATAGTGTCTTTATTTTTTTTAACTGCGTTCCAGAATGATTATCTAAATTCTATATCTGATAAGAGTCTGATGGAGCTAAATGTGGTGGGGGTGGAGAAAAGAAAGGCTAGAAACCGGCCTTATCTCCATGTCCAGAATTACGTGTTTTGCTACAGTTCAAGCAGCTCTTGGCTTGTGGAAGCAGCAGCAAAAGGGATGAAATGTATTTGGGAGCTATGCAATAGAATAGAAAGATTAGAAACTCTGAGACATCAAAGTGCAAATCTTGGCTTGACCAGTTGCTCAGTATGTAAAGTCGGGCACACTATCAAGTCTTTCCAAACCTTACTTTCTTCATGAGTGAAATGAGGATGCATTCATTTACTTAACCAACATGGGGGAGGGTTTACTGTGAACAGGAAGAAGGTCTTGGGTGAAGTCACTTTTTCTTAAGCAGACTAGAGCAGCGATGGAGTCCCACTCCCAGGACACAGTGGCAGACGTGCATCGTGTGGATATGAGCACTTCAAATCTTCCAGGGAGGGTACATGGAAATGTGAAACCGGTTGCTATTGAATCTCCTTGTCTGATTTACATCAATTTTTTCCTTAACCTTTTCCTTTGAGTTTTTAATGTTGGAAAGAGTCTTGCATATACTCTTTCCAACATTAAAAACTGTTGGACTTTTGAGTCCTTCTGACACAGCTTCAAGTACCACTACTAGTGTATTCATGAAAAAATGCTTAGTATCACTGCTTATCAGAGAAATGCAAATCAAAACTACAATGACGTTTCACCTCTCATTGGTCAGACTGGCCATCAGTAAAAAGTCCACAAATGATAAATGCTGGAGAGGCTGTGGAGAAAAGGGAACTCTCCTACACTGCTGGTGGGAATGTAGTTTGGTGCAGCCACTATGGAGAACAGTATGGAGATTCCTTAAAAAACTAAAAATAGAGTTAGTGGGATTCAGAAACCCCACTCCTGGACACATATCTGTAGGAAACTCCAATTTGAAAAGATACATGCACCCCAGTGTTCATAGCAGCACTATTTACAATAGCCAAGACATGGAAGCAACCTAAATGTCCATCAACAGATGATTGGATAAACAAGATGTGGTGTGTGTGTATATATATATACATATATATATATATATATATATATATATATATATATGTATGTGTGTATGTGTGTGTGAATATATATATATATATATATATGGAATATTACTCAGCCATAAAAAAGAATAAAATAATGCCTTTTGCAGCAACATGTTTGGACTTAGAGATCATCATTCTAAGTGAAGTAAGGCAGAAAGAGAAGGAAAAATATCATATAATATCACTTATATGTGGAATCTAAAAAAAAGACACAAATAAAATTATTTACAAAACAAATACAGACTCACAGACATAGAAAATAAACTTACGGTTCTCAGAGGAGAAAAGGGGGGTAGAGGGATAAACTGGAAGTTCAGGATTTGCAGATACACACTGCTATATATAAAGCAGATGAACAGCAAGGTCCTACTGTACAGCACAGGGAACTGTATTCAATATCTTGTAATAGCCTATAATGAAAAAGAATGTGAAAAGGAATACATATTTATATATGTATAACTGAATCACTATGCTGTACACTAGAAATTAGCACAAATTTTTAAACCAACTATACCGCAATTAAAACACACACACACACACATACACAATACTAGTGTATTGAGGTTAAGTGCGTTGCCATTACAGCTTAGCCTCAAATTTTCAGTGGCTTTAATACAATAAAAGCACCAACTCCTGGGCTGGGCCCTGGGGACACATTAGTGAACAAGACACTTACGGTCGGTCCCTCATCTCCAATGGAATAATAATACCACCCATCTCATAGGGCTCAGTAGAAAAATTAAAATAAATGGTAATCATTGTTACCAGTTATTGAGTGTTCCCCAGGTGCCAATTTAAAACATTAAAAAAATAATAATTCATTTAACATCACAGTAACCTTATGAGACAGGTATTTTAATTTCCTCCTTTAGCAGATGAGGAAACTGAGGCAGACAGTGATGAAGTAACTTGCATCAGATCATCAGCTAAGAGGCAGGAGAGCTGGGATTTGAACCCAAGCAATCCAGCTCCGGAATCTATTCCCTTAATTAAGCTCAGGGCCAGGTCCACGGGCCTGGAACTGTGCAGTCACCCACATAAATGTGCATCTTAGTTAAGACATTTTTTGAGTTTTCTGTCATTCACGATGGAAACTGATTCTAACTTGTACACTTCATCAATTTACTTTAGACAGAGCTGGACTTGCCCTCCTGACCTCTCACTTTCTGATGCTCATCATCCCTTCTGATTCCTTCCTTCTCCATTTAGATATGTTAAAACCAATGATTCCAGAGCAGTTTTGGGCTCAGCAATAATTAACTCTCTGCTTGAGACCTATAAGATATTCCATGGTTAAGATGGCATCACATAATTAACACAACGCATGTGTTTTTAGTTTAGTTCTCACTCTCCTGTATAACAGGGCATCTGCACGTATCAACTGACATGAACACATTTCAGGGATAAACATCACTTCATGCTCAACCATTTGGTTCAATCTAAGGTCTTCATCTAGTCCATTGAAATCTCCACTCTTCCTACCTGACTGAAATATGTCAGATTCTCTTATTTCAAAGCAAGTTACGACTTTATTCTGATTAAATAAAAATTTCACTGTAGCTGATTTTCACCTGGAGTTTTTTCAGCTCTGCAAGGACAAGCTTTTCCTCTGACAGTCTCCCGAATACAAATGCAGCGTCACCAGGGCTATGAATAGATACTACTTGAGTTCCAACTGCAGATTCCAACACCAGCAAATCGTGACATTCTTCGGGCTTAGCTGTCCCTTCTTCTGTCAATTTGGCTACTACGGAGAAGTTAAAGCATCATGAAATGCACATGACTGTCCTGACCTAAAGTCATCATAAGATAAGAGGAACAGAATTTGCGTGTTGACTGAAGATATGAGGTGAGAACCTTAAGGCAAGAATGAAAACAAAAAACAACAAACAGCACATGGATGCCTATAAAAAGAAAGGCATTACAGATGAATTTAAAAATTAAAAAATTGACCTGACTTTAAAAAGCTTTATTTTCTCCAGAACTCTATTCAATTAAGCATGAGACAGCATTTTAAAAATGGATCAATAGCCAAAATTGTGAGCTGAGAGAAAAAATACTAAGAATAGTATTCATTGAGTATACTATGCGTCAGGTAACGTCGTAAAAGCTTTAGATCTGTTATCTCATTCCATCCTTATCACAGTTCTGTGGGGTAGATATTGTTCTACCTGTTTTCCAAGTCTTAATGAAAATGTCTTACCCAAGTCCCAAGGCCAGTAAGAGCCAGAAATGAGAGGCACTCAGAGGTCTGCCTGATTCCAGGCTCTGGGGTGTCTCCACAACTTCAAGTAACATCAAGTGCATTTTTCTTGTGACTGGCAGAACCATGTATGTAAGTACTTACATGGAATCGTGAATGAACCTTAAAGAAAACCCTGAGTGTATAGATCTCAGGCTACTGGAAGCCCAGCTTTTTTTCCTTCTCTGCATCACATCCTAAGGCCAGACTTTCTCTAGATTGATTTAATTGCAAAAGCACATAGTTGATCAGTTTGAGTTCAAACACTTTATTCTAGAGGACTTTACAAATGACTGACATCAATTCATTTCTCTAAAGCCAAGAACACATTTTAAACTTTGATGTATCATGAAAGTTTATCTCAAAAAAGGATGTGTCATCAGACATAGACAAAGACTTACGGGAGGTAGGTATAGCGCAATTGTTAGAGCGCATGCTTAGCATGCATGAGGCCCTGAGTTCAATCCCCAGTACCTCCATTAAGTAAATAAATAAATAAACCTAATTACCTCCCTAAGAATTTTTTAAATTCAATTAAAAAAAAAGAAAAGAAAAGAAACTTATGGTTACCAAAAGGGAAAGGGCAGGGGAGGAATAAATTAGGAGTCCGGGATTGATAGATACAAACTACTATGTATAAAAGAGAGAAACAACAAGGACTTACTGCATAGCACAGGGAACTGTATTCAATATCTTGTAATAACCCATAATGGAAAAGAATCTGAAAAAGAATATATCTATATCTATATCTATATCTATATCTATATCTGAATCACTTTGTTGTACACCTGAAACTAATGCAACATTATAAATCAAGTATACTTCTAAAAAAAGGATATGCCATTGACAGTTCCTCCAATAATAATGTATGAATGTCTTATTTTTCCTTACTCTTAGCTACACTGGGTGTTACCAGACTTTAAGATTTTTGTCGCTCTGATAAGCGTAACTAGCATTTTGTTTTAATTTACATTTCTTTAATTAGGGGTGAATCTGAGTACACTGTCACTGATTTATTGTCCATATATCTCTTTTGCAGAGATCTGTCTGCTTATGTCTTTTACCCATTTTTTTAAACTATTGATCATTTTCTTATTAATTTATAAGAATTCTTTTTATAGTAAGGTAATTAACTCTATGTCATGCTTCCTCTCCCCTTTGCCATGTTTCTAAAATAACTTTTATAATTTGTCATTTATCTTGGGATCTGTGTATGTTTTTATTTTGTCATGGAGAAATGTTTTGGTATTGTCAAATACATTAATTGTAATAAATAATCCCACCTTTTCCTCAACCATTTGAAATGCCGTATGCAATATTTCATTGATCATCATTCTGACATTTTAAAGCCTCTGAAATCACCATATGTCTTAAAATTGGGAACATTAGATTACTGCCTTTGCCCAGGTGATGGAGTTGTCATTGTTTATATTTGCACAAATTGTTCATATTGTAAATATTTCCATCACTTCAACTGAATTATTCTATAATCAAAGGAAGGGAATTCAGTGGAACTTGGTTCAGCCTAGACATGTTGACACATTACAAAGCCACTGCATATCATAAGCTTTTTACATAATAATACAGGGAACTGTATTTATAGAATTATCAATTTTGCACCATTCTTACATTCCTATAATGAACTCTACTTGATATTTATGAATTACTTAATGAATGTATTACTGTGCCCCATTGAAAATAATTTATTTACAATTTTTGCAGTGACATTTATTAGTGAGATGGGCTATAAGGTTTTTTCTTTTTAGTGCTATCTTTATCAAGTTTTAATATGATATAACAATATTGTATTAATGTTATTAAAATATTGAAAGTATTCTTTCTTATGCAAAATTTTAAAAAACAGGTCTGAAATAATTTATTTCATATATCTCTGAAACTTGTAATAAAAAGCACTGAAGCTAAGGGCATGAATAAAAGTGATGAAATAAGAAGTCATAACATTTTATTGCATTTCTGAACAGGTGAATGTGATAAATAAGAAATACAATATTTCAATTTATATTCAGTTGAGATTATAGTCATTCCAAGGATCTAGGGCAATTCAAACTCTGAAAAAAGAAGTGGAATTTCCCACTGACACTCCAATTTCTAATTTTCAGAGTTATGTGGGAGGTATGTGGCAAATTTATTCATATGCATGAATCCAACGTGCAAATATGCAATGTAAATTTTCTATATATTGAGATACACGTTTGAAAGACAGAAAACATTTGTATTTTATTCTTTCCTGTAAATAAGCATACAATGTGAATACATAAATGCTTATTAAGTGAATGTTATAATTTTAATGGCTCATTCCAACTATTAATTAATCATCTTTTTTTTTCCTGTTCTTTAAAATTGAAGTGTAGTTGGTTTACAATGCTGTGTTGGTCTCAGGTGTACAGCATAGTGATTCAGTTATACATACATATATATTCCTTTTCATATTCTTTTCCATTATAGGCTATTAGAAGCTATGAAATACAGTTTCCTGTGCTCTGCAGTAGGACCTTGTTGTTTATCTATTTTATATATAATAGTTACTCTCAGCAAATCCCGAACTCCCAGTTTATCCCTCCACCCCACAATTAATCATCTCTTATGTAACAGACACTTTCATACATCATCTCAGTTAGCATCATGGGCAGATGAGGAAATAGAGACCAGAGAGATGAAGTCACATGCCTGGAGCTAGAATCTGGTGACAGAGCCAGTGCTCAAACTGGTATCTTTCTAATTCCCGAAACTATGTTATTTTGCTTCCAACGCTGCCTCTAAAAGAAGCCCTTTTGTAATCCAAGAATATATATGGGCTGCCACTGAGCATCTCAAATACACACAACTGAGCATAGAGATTCTGAGGCTATGTGTGAACCGTCAAGAGCCACAGATCTTCTTGTGACACAGGTACTCACTCATCGCTGAAGACCAAGGTAATTCATTATGAAATTCCAAGGTGAGGAACTATATTTTCAGTAGACTTGAAAGCAACATGCATGTGGGAGAAGCTCCTGCTTCCATGGGCTTATCTGGGCACTTTCAAAAGAGTGCCGTTAAGAATTAAAGCTCCATATTTCATTTGTTTCTCACATGCTGGATTCAGAGAGCACTTCTGTTCTCTTTCTCAGAGTTCTTTCTCAACAGAGTCACCAAAACCAGAGGCAGATTTGAGATTGGGATCAGATGCTCTCCAGAATCTGTCCATCACTCAGTTCTGAGTCAGAGCAACAGGATGACACAGGCTGAATGCACTTCAACGTGCGGGGAGCCAGGTACACCTCTGCTCCCCGAGGTAGTGGGCGAAACCTTTAGACAGTAAACGTGTGTCATACGCATAGGAAAGTTTCAGGGGAAGCTTCTGCTTGGCTCATGTCATAATAGATTCATCGGTTTTGCCCAGACAAGTTGATTGATTTAGGGATTCACTAATTTATGTGCCAAACACGTTGATCAAACTTGATCTGAGCCCAGCAGAAGTAGGCCATGCAGCTCACCAGGAATCGAGACAAAAACAAAACTCGTTTGAAGTCAGGTAGCTTGACTAATCACACAAAGAATTTGTTCAACACCGGCGCACACCCTTCAACAGAAGTTGCAGTTCCTAAGACTTAAAATGAAGGAAAGAGAGGCAGACTCTTTCTATTACAGATGGTTTAATGAGTTCATTTGAACACATCGCATGGTAAGAGTTAGCTACAGATCCAAATCAAGTCAGCATGTATTTATCCAGTGGGCATTCCATGCAAGGTACCGTGGAAGGAAAGAAAAGGTGGTGGGGGAGGAAAGGGGGATAGAGGTGAAGGAGGAAGGGGAGAAGGAGAAGAAGAAAAGAAAAGCAAAAAAAAAAAAAGAGAGAAAGAAAAGAAAAAACAGTATCTCCTCTGGAGATGGGGTGGGAAGCATGTGGAAACCCTATTTCAAAGTGCCCGGGTCAATGGTGCCCTTAAGAATCATATACTGACAGGTATATATAGAATAGATAAACAAGTTTACACTGTATAGCACAGGGAAATATATTCAAGATCTTGTAGTAGCTCACGGTGAAAAAGAATATGAAAATGAATATACATATATATTCATGTATGACTGAAGAATTGTGCTGTACACCAGAAATTGACACAACATTGTAAACTGGCTATAACTCAATAAAAAAAAAAAAGAAATCCAAAAAAAAAAAAAAAAAGAATCAATAGGGTCAGACTGAGCTTCCAAACGACCACATCTTTCAAAGTACCTTTCATCCACAAAACCCCTAGAGTTTGACAGCCAAGTTTATCTTTGAAACCAAAGAGAAAAAGGCCTAGAAATTTCCTGTGAAGAGGAGACTCCTGGCTCCTGATAAGAAGGCAACCAGCATAGGCTGCTGGTTCTCTTTCCTCAGATCAGAAGTGAGAGCCAAGCAAGGATCTGAGGGCCCAACATAAAAATCGTGAGAAACTCTGGTACAGACACAAGGATTCACAAACTGGTGTGAGTAAGGGGGTGGCTGGAGGGAGCCTCAGCCTGGGCAAATTGCCCTGGGGCCAAGGAAATCAGACCAGAACTTTTTTTTAATTGAAGTATAGTTGGTTTACAATATTGTGTTAATTTCTGGTATATAGCATAGTGGTTCAGTTTGATTGATTGATCGATCGATATTTCGTTTCTTTTCTTTTTTCTGCTTAACACCTTTAATTTATTTCTCCAAAACAGAGAGGCAAGCAGGCAATTAGCTAAAGGCTATTAACATAACAAAATTGCCTCCAACCCTTGTTCTCTAACTCTGAAGGCAGCACAGACCTGGGGTTGGAGCTGAGTCTCGCTCAGGCCGGCCCCTTGGAACAAGTCACTTTTGCCCCATCAATGATATTTTCTGAGATTTGAAAAATTGTATTTTCCTTTCCATATTCTTTTGCATTATGGGCTATTACAAGGTACTGAAGATAGTTCCCTGTGCTCTACAGCAGGCCCTTGCTGTTCATCTATTTTATATGTAGTAGTTAGTACCTGCAAGTCTCGAACTCCCCATTTATCTCTTCCTACCCCTTTTCCCCACTGGTGACCATAAGTTTGTTTTCTATGTCTGTGAGTCTGTTTCTGTTTTGTAAATCAGTTCGTTTGTGTCCCCCCCTTTTTTTTTTAATATAAGATCCCACATGTAAGTGATACCATGTGGTATTTGTCTTTTTCTTTCTGGCTGGCTTCCGTTAGTATGACCACCTCCAGCAGACCAGAACTTTATTAACCTGGCTTCTCACAAGGCCTTGGGAGGATCATCTCAGAAGCCATGGCCAGGCCAGCTGGGGTCTCAGGATAGAGTTTCAGGACTGCCCAGAAGCCCTGCGGGGGTGGGCGAGGTGAGGCACTGATGGGAGGAAACAGGTGCTGATGGACCAGACTTTCTTAAGCACTCGCTCCTGTACCCACTCCCTCTACAAATAGCAGGATTTGTGCATCCCATTCTAAGACTGTTTCTTCTCAGAACAGCATCGTCTTGCTAAGTTTTTTTTTTAAGAGCAAATCCCAGACCAGAAGGTTCTCTTACATCGACCGCTTAAGAGTCGCGCTGTAAGAAGCAACAACCTCTCCTCCTCCTCTCCGCCATCTCCTCGGCAGCCGCAAAACAGCAACTATGCTTGAGTGCATCTCCATCCACGTTGGCCAGGCTGGTGTACAGATCGGCAATGCCTGCTGGGAGCTCTACTGCCTGGAACATGGCATCCAGCCCGATGGCCAGATGCCAAGTGACAAGACCATTGGGGGAGGAGACGACTCCTTCAACACCTTCTTCAGTGAGACAGGCGCTGGCAAGCATGTGCCCAGGGCAGTGTTCGTAGACCTGGAACCTACAGTCATTGATGAAGTTCGCACTGGCACCTACCGCCAGCTCTTCCACCCTGAGCAGCTCATCACAGGCAAAGAAGATGCTGCCAATAACTATGCCCGCGGTCACTACACAATTGGCAAGGAGATCATTGACCTCGTCTTGGACCGAATTCGGAAACTGCCTGACCAGTGCACAGGTCTTCAGGGCTTCTTGGTTTTCCACAGCTTCGGCGGGGGAACTGGTTCTGGGTTTACCTCCCTGCTGATGGAACGTCTCTCTGTCGATTATGGCAAGAAGTCTAAGCTGGAGTTCTCCATTTACCCAGCCCCCCAGGTTTCCACAGCTGTAGTTGAGCCCTACAACTCCATCCTCACCACCCACACCACCCTGGAGCACTCTGACTGTGCCTTCATGGTCGACAACGAGGCCATCTATGACATCTGTCGTAGAAACCTCGATATTGAGCGCCCAACCTACACAAACCTGAATAGGTTGATAGGTCAAATTGTGTCCTCCATCACTGCTTCCCTGAGATTTGATGGAGCCCTGAATGTCGATCTGACAGAATTCCAGACCAACCTGGTGCCCTATCCTCGCATCCACTTCCCTCTGGCCACATATGCCCCTGTCATCTCTGCTGAGAAAGCCTACCATGAACAGCTTTCTGTAGCAGAGATCACCAACACTTGCTCTGAGCCAGCCAACCAGATGGTGAAATGCGACCCTCGCCATGGTAAATACATGGCTTGCTGCCTGTTGTACCGTGGTGACGTGGTCCCCAAAGATGTCAATGCTGCCATTGCCACCATCAAGACCAAGCGTACCATCCAGTTTGTGGACTGGTGCCCCACTGACTTCAAAGTTGGCATTAATTACCAGCCTCCCACGGTGGTACCTGGTGGAGACCTGGCCAAAGTACAGCGAGCTGTGTGCATGCTGAGCAACACCACAGCCATTGCTGAGGCCTGGGCTCGCCTGGACCACAAGTTTGACCTGATGTATGCCAAGCGTGCCTTTGTTCACTGGTATGTGGGTGAGGGCATGGAGGAAGGAGAGTTTTCTGAGGCCCGTGAGGACATGGCTGCCCTTGAGAAGGATTATGAGGAGGTTGGTGTAGATTCTGTTGAAGGAGAGGGAGAGGAAGAAGGAGAGGAATACTAAAGTTAAAATGTCACAAAGGTGCTGCTTTTACAGGGAAGCTTATTCTGTTTTAAGCATTGAAAAGTTGTGGTCTGATCAGTTAATTTGTATGTAGCAGTGTATACTCATATACAATTACTGACCTATGCTTTAAAACACAACGCTTCGTTATAGGCCCAAGCTATCCATTTCTCTGATGGATTTGAATAAAGTATTCCCTGTCTTAAATGAAAAAAAAAAAAAATCCCAGACCAGAGGAGTTTCCCAGTGTGGTGGCAGAAAACTGGGCTGTGGTTGGCTGTGGCGTAGCGTCCAGGGCTCTCTGCCCTGTGGCTTATCTTCTCTATTATTTTAAAGTCACCAAGAAGAAGACAAATCCGCCCAGGCATTGGCTCTTCCCAAAAACGTACAGCTAACTAGAAAAACAACAAAACTGAACAGCATACACTACATGAATGCTGAAAGCAGAATTGCCGGTACAGATGGACCATGAATTTAATATAAGCAACCAGTATCCTCACAGAAGACATTGGTAATACAAAGCTGACACACGAGGTCGAAAAAAGATAAGTAGAAATAACAGGTATGGAAAGAACACAACTGGGGGGAGGGTATAGCTCAAGTGGTAGAGCACATGCTTGCTTAGCATGCATGAGGTCCTGGGTTCAATCCCCAATACCTCCTCCAAAAATATAAATAAATAAATAAAACCCAATTACCTCCCTCTCATTAAAAAAAAAAAAGAAAAAAAATTAATTAAAAAACTAATTATCTCCCCCCCCAAAAAAACCTTAAAAAAAGGACACAACTGATAATAATAACAGTAACTGCTAGAATGAATATATTATTTACATTGTACCCAGCAATACTGTACATGTATTTCATATAGTAACATGCTTGGTTTCTACAACTCTGTGAGGTAGGAACTGGTATTACTTCCACTTTGCAGGTGAAGGAATTGAGGCATAAAGAGATGAAATAAATTGCCCCAGGTGGAACCGGGATTTAAGCACGGATATTCAAACACTGCACCTCTTGGGGAGTGATGGAAATGTTAGCTAGCTTGATTGTGGTAGTGGTTTTGAGATAGGAGGGAAGGGGGCAGGGCACGGCCATTCAAGAAATGACACAGCAATTAACACCAAAATGGTGGAAGATTCAACTCCCAGTTGGCCTTGAGGCTCAAGATGGTGGGAGGTTTGACTTCTAGTAGAACCTGAACTTCATTATACGCCCATTGTAATATATTAACATGATAAATAACATGCCTACAGGTGCCATGACAGCTCCAAGGCTAACCATTAAAGGTCAAAGACTGGGCAATGGCCAACTTCCTGGGAATCCCAGCCCCTTTCCCAAGGTTGTTAAAATGGCCCTCCCACTTGTTAGCATGTGACGCTACCGAGCCCATAAAAACTGGCAACACAGCACCTTGTGGCCTCTCTCACTCCCTCCCCTTTGAAGACGGCCTGTACTCTGTGTATGGAGTGTCTTACCTACTTCTACTCTAATCTGGGCACTCAACCCCTATACCTCGTGGCCTTTCTCTTACTTCTGAAAGAGCCTGCACTCTACGCAGTATGTATCTCTCTAAATAGATCTACCTTTACTCAACTGTGGCTCACTCTTGAATTCTTTCCTGTGCGAAGCCAAGGACCCACATGTGGCGGGGCACGTCCCAGGGACTCCACCGAGACCTGGGACACAGCCCTCTTCATTCCCCACATCCATTTTTCCTGCATCAGTTTCACTGGTGTACACATCTATCAGAATTCATCAAACTGTACTTCTGAAATATATGTGGTTTACTGTACAGGAACCATACCACAATAAAGGTGTTAAAAAATTAAAATTAAAAAAAACAGATATTATGGCTCCATGAAACAAATATTGATGAGTACACCCAAAGCAGGAATTCATGAAAGAGATCAGATAGCAGGGAGAAGAGGATGAAGGTAAGTGGAATGAAGTGTAGACGTGCCAATATCTGGCAAAAAGGGCCTATGAAGTAGAGGGAAAAAAAAAAAACAATTCAGGAAATGAGGTATTTGAAACAAGTGGTGAAAAATTCTGCAAAATTAAAGATGAAAGACTCTGTATGTAAAGGGCTTAGAGAATACCAAAGAGGACGGATAAGAAATATTATAGACATATTATAATATATAATAATATAATATATTATAATAAGATTTCAGAAGAGCAAAGACAACAGTAACATCACAAAGCTCTCACAAAGAGCCAGTCTTCTTCAAAGAAACCAGAATTAGATTGACATCATATATTTAAAGGGGCTTTAGATACAGGGAGACAGTGGGGTAAGATTTTTGAAGCATTGAAGATGTTCTTTGTATCTAGAATTTTATAGTCAGCCGAATGGTCATTTAAATATTTACACTAAGCATTAAAGTCCATCCCAGGCATGTAACTCTTCAGGTTTGCCAGACAAAAATCCATTTAAAAAATATTACTGGAGAAGCACTCAAAAGAGAATAATCCCTGAGAATGCTGCAATAGCAATAGAAAATAAACATGCTGAAACAAATTAATAAGGAAGCAAAGATGAGAAAAAAAATTGTTTAAAGAAAAGCAGATTAAAAAATTCCCCAGAACTAAACTGAAATTCTATCGCTATAAATGTGGGTTTGTCAGAGGGATGATTAACGTGCTGTGACTGTGCCAAACTACTGGTCTCAATGGGAGAAGATATCGGTATGGAGAAGTCTGAAAAATCAATTCAAGGGGGGGAAGGCATAGCTTAGTAGCAGAGTGTGTACTTAGCATGCTGGAGGGCCTGGGTTCAATCCTCAGTACCTCCATTAAAAAAAAAAAATAAGAAAGAAAGAAACAAACAAATCTACTTACCTCCTCCCCCTACCAAAAAAAAGAAATCAGTTCAGTTTGGCCCCTAAGATAAGGGCAACTATCATAAGATTAAAAAAAAAAACACAAAATGGAGCGGGAAGGGTACAGCTCAGTGGTAGAGCGGGTGCTTAGCATGGGCGAGGTCCTGGGTTCAATCTGCAGTACCTCCGTTAAAATAAATAAAGAAAAACCTAATTACTTCCCCTTAAATAAATAAATAAAATGTTAGAAAAAAATACAAAATGGAAAACTTTTAAACCAACAGAAGAAAACTTGGTCTAGCCAATGGAATATAGGAAAGGGAGAAAAAAGGAAATAAAGTTAAGGAATTGGAAGGTATGGAATAGGTTGGGAAATACGTCATCATATAATATTACAATAAGAAATACTGGGATAAACTCACCAAATACGGAGCCTCTCAGATCGTAATTTATTTACGTGTGTGAGAAATAAATGCGTATCTTGTTTAAGCCATTTTTTTAGTTTTCTGTCATTCGCAATGGAAACTGATTCTCATTTGTATACTTCCTTAATTCCTTAATGTCAAAACATTCATCTCCAAGACTTTTTCTAAAGAGTTTTGAATAATGAAATAGGGAACAGTATAGAAAACAAAAAAGGGAAATTTGTAAGTTTGTGATAGAAGCATTCTCTCAATATTGTGGATGCTGGGGGAAAAAACTCTAGAACTGAAGACAACTTAGTCCTTCAGAGTCCACGAAAAGGAGATCTGTGGAGGGAGAGAACAGTGTCAGCATAAAACGACTGCCTTTCTGTACAAAAACAGAAGAAATACTTCGGACGTCAGCATATCCTTCAGATAGACTCCGCATCGCACACCGCGGGACCAAAGACTGAAGCTGCCTGATCTAGTGCTGATCAAAGGCTTTCATTTTTGGAAGTTACACTTTCTGGATGTGGTAGAGACAGAGTTTGACTCTTCCATGGCCAAAATTCAAGGGTGGAGAACGAAAGCGATTCACAGCCAGTGCAATCATGAGGCTGTTACGCTATGTGGTACCCACAGTATGCTCTTTTCCTGCATCGGAGAAGGAAAGTGCACCACCGGCCACTGCTGAAATATCAAATGAAAGTTCTGTGAGACGTGTAAAACTATGATAAGTAAACCTGAAGTTAAGCCTAGATGAATAAATGAAGATTATTTCTCGGCAGAAGTTATGAGGAAAAGAAGCTTCTGGAGAAAGAACAAATAGTTTAGAAGGAAAAATCCTTGAAGAAGGGATAGACATGTTGAAAGATCTAGGATCTTGGGATCTGTGTCAGAACAGAAACATCACTGCCTCAGAAGATGGTCTGGCCATCACAGAAGTACCCGAAGAAGTGGAGATGTGGAAATTTTTGCCACAGGGGTAACTCAACAGAACATACACCTCTAAACAGGCAAGTCCAGCTGAAAAGAAGTACAGTGGAGTTACCACATCTCACAGCTGGGAAGAGGGATGATCTCAGAATTAAAGAATTCATGAAAAAGAATATATATGTGTATGTATAACTAAGTCACTGTGCTGGGCACCTGAAACTAACACAACATTGTTCATCAACTATACTTCAATTAAAAAAAAGGAAATAATAAGATCTTAGTTGATGTTTAGTAAATCTAGGTACAATAAAAGTATTGTATTAAAAAAAAAGACTGAAAAAAACAAACAAACACTGAGGGCTTTATACATTACCTCTCATATCCCCTTCCTAGAATACATTGTGTCTGAAAAATGGTTTCACAGACTTTAAAAATAATTTGAAAGAAAAAAAGAAATTTTAAAAAGATGTCAAATTTTAACTAGATGATCAGAGAAGGAGATAAATATTTTATGAAACCAAGTCACAGAATTAGAATCTTCCTGAAGAAATAGCTGGACTTAAAAAATACATTCAGAGAGCTTGAAGAAACCAATCAAATGCTAGTGGAAAATTGAGAATTTATAAAAAACCAGAATGTTAGGAAATAAGACAAGACAAAGATGGGACAATTTGAGAACAAAGAAAGATTGCTGCAATAGATTGAAACACATCAAATATATTTAAATACACAAGTTCATAATTACAGTCCCATCCCCACCCCACCCCCCAAAAAAGCCCCTATAGGTCATCCTTAGAGGATGCCAGTAAACCAATCCATCATTCAGAAAACTGGTAAATAAAAGGAAATAATCAGGCATGTTTTTCTGTCTTTCCTATACATTCTCTGCTACTGAGTAACTAAATAGTAAATGAGAAGAAGTTATTTTTTTAGAGAAGTAATTCCGATAATAAACAAAGAGGAAATGATTCAATTGCACTGTATTCATTTGCAATCCATCGATGGATCCTACCATTGATGGCCAATGGCTACTAACATTACACACAAAAAACAATCAAATAGTCTGTGTGTCCTGAAGGAAGAACATAAAGCAATCTTTGAAGCAGACTTGCCAAAAAATTTAACCTGGATTTCAAGAACTGCCAATGCAGTGTGTGAGGAAAGAGGGACATGTTAAATAAACCATGCCACACAGGTGCAGTCAGCAAAATCCAGACTACAGAAAATGCCATCTCGTGAAGAATCCAGTGTTTCAACAAATAAACAATCCCACACAGTGTTCTGTGGTTAAAAACAGAACAAAGATTTACAAAGAAATAAAACTGATAGCTCTTAAAATATGACCGATAGAGATAGTTCTGCTTGACTAGTTTAATTTACAGTAAGTAATTTGAAGGTGATCTTAAGTAACAAGAAATAAGCAATATATTTGAAAAATAGCTCTTAACATCTCCTCCCTAAAGGCCTGTTATTAGCAGAAACCGATGGCTCACAGAGGGACTGGCAAATAAACATGCTTCTTATTCTATTTTTCTATTTTCTGTTCCAAAAGACCAAAACAAAGGGCTCTAAAAATATTTGTTAATAAAGATAACAAAGAACCACAGTTAGACTGACTGACAACTGAAAAGCAGTGCAAGCCAAAATACAATGGAATGGTATTTTTAAACAGCTGAAAGAAAATAACTACCAGCTTAGAAAATATCCTTCAACCAGTCAAGAGAAAAAAACAATTTTTTTCAGAGCAACAAAAACCATGAGAATTGTACTGAACAGATCTGCCTCGAAGGAAATACTAAATGGTATTATTCAGGCAGATGGAAATACAATTCCAGATGGAAGATCAGAAATGCAAGGAATAAAGAACAATGAAAATGGTAAACATTTGAGTTAATCCAATCAATATTGATTATTTAGGTGGTGAGGATATAGCTCAAGTGGTAGAGCACATGCTTAGCATGGACAAGGTCCTGGGTTCAATCCCCAGTATCTCCTCTTAAAAATAAGTAAGTAAATTAATAACCCTAATTACCTCCCCATCAAAAAAATAAATAAATAAAAATTCAAAAAGCAATATTAAAAAAAATTGATTCTCTAAACGAAATAATAATAATGTGTTGTGGGATTTAAGATAATAGAAAAATTTCAAACATGATAACAATAGCATATACATCGAAAGGGGGAAAATGGTACTTCTATTGTTCAAGAGGTGGCTAAAATTACCAAATAACATTAGGTTTTGATGAGTCTAGGATGCATACTGCAGTCATTAGGAACCCACTGGCAGACTAGTAAGAGAGGATGTAACTACAAGACTAAGAAATTTAAGAAGGACTAGGGGAGAAATAACTATAAAAAAATTGAGTGGATTCAAAAGAATGCAAGGAAGGAAGGAAGGAGGGACACAGAGTAGACGAAACAAATAAAAAGCAGTACAGACTCAGCAGATTTAAACTTAATGTATCCGAGTATGTGTGTGTATATGCACGACTGGGACACTGTGCTGTACACCAGAAACTGACACGCTGTAATTGACTAGACTTCAATTAAAAAAATTGAATACATCAGTAATTACACTAAATGTAATTAGACTAGCTGGTTCAATTACAATGCACGGATATGGAAAAATGTACTATGCAAGCCCTAACCCCGAGAAAGCGGATTGCTTCGATATTAATATATAAAAAGTTTATTTTAAAGCAAAAATTGTTACTGAAGATAAAGAAGTTCAGTTCTGAATGAAAAACAGCAAATGTTAAACGAAGCTTTCAGTTTAGCAGGAATACACACACACACACAGAATTTGCATATAAATATATATAATTTGTGTAGAACTAATAAATAGATGGAATATAATTGTATGGAGCGATATATACACATATATATAGTTCCGCTGCTCACTGGTGGTCAGGCTGCGCCGCAGGATAGAAAGTTATGTTACCATAAGTGTGGTCAAGGTTACGAGGCCGATTAGCGCCACCCAAGGATGAGACCCGGGCACGATTCAAGGTCGCCGAGAGCAGAAGGCACAAACACCAGGCTCCGGTGTTTACTTATAGTAAGAAGAGGGAGTGATAAAACGTGAACCAGATCCAGCAGCGCGTTGGTCTTGGTCCCTCACAGCCGGAGGGTCTGTGCTGCAGCCAACTGGGTGAGTGCATCACCTCACTTCAAGCGGCGGTGAAGGACCCTGACCCCTCCCACGCAGGGGCTAAATACAGAAAGCTGGGGGCGTGCCTGAGGGCCACTGACACACAGGCTAAGCAGAACAAAGGAGCGTATATCCATCAAGCTCAGAACAGGAAAAGGTATTCCCTCTCCAGGCTGTGCGCCCAGCACAGGCTGCAGGACATTTTATCTCCCAATAAGGAAGTGTTCCAGACCGAAGGCCCATTCTTACACGGCTGAGCAGGGGTTAGCAAACTGTTTCCATATAGAGAGAGATATCTCAAATATATATATAAGAAATATATACATATATCCCAAAATTGACAGAATTATAAGAAGAAATAGGCAAATCCACAATATTATAGATTTTCATACACTTTTCTTAGTAACTAATAGAATAAGCAGATTAAAAAAATCAGGACAGATACAGAAGATTTGAACAACACAGTGAACAAATTTAACCTAATTTCTGTGTATTGACCATGGCACTTAACAATTGTAGAACACAGTTTCTTTTCAAAAATGCAAGATGAAGTAAAAATTTGAAATGTCCTGTAATTATTAAAGAAATTTGATCCATAATTTAAAACTTTCACACATACACACACTCAATGCATGAACTAATTATTTCTGTGATAAATTCTGACATTTAAGGAATAAATAACACCAAAATTACAAGAATTCTCTCAGAGAAATGGAACAGGAAAAGAAGAATCACTTTTTTTTCTCTCCATTTTTGTTTTATGAAGCCAGCATCTTGATACCCAAACCCAACAATGAAATCACACAAAAGGAGAATTAAGGGACAATCTCTTTCATAAAGATAGATGCAAAAATCCTAAACAAAACAATAGCAGAGCAAATTCAGCTCTGGCTAAGAGGATAATGGATTCCAACAAATTTGGACTTATTTTTGAAGTGACAGCTAGGTTTAACATTTGCTATACCAAATATCAAGACAATATATAGCTATGATAATTTAGACAGTGTAGTATGTGGATACATAATTTATGACAAAGGTAATATTATAGAGCAGCAGGGAAATGAATTTTTAATAAATTATGCTTAACTGGATATCTAAATTGGAAGAAAATGAAGTTAAGCTCTTATGCTATACTCAATAATCAGTTCTAAATGGATTGTGGCTTTAAGTGTGAAATTCAAAATAGCAAAGCTATTTGATAGAGACGAGTTGATAGAGGAAAATATCTTCATTACTTTGGGATAGGGCAACACTTCTTAAAGGTGACACACACAATACCCTAGCCATAAAAAGATAGACTTTAAAAATAAAGACTTTTATTCTTCAAGAGATACCACCAAGAGAATAAAAATTCAGTCCAAAGAGTTGAAGAAAGTACTTTCAATACATATAACTGGCAAAAAAAAAAAACTTGTGTGCTGAATAGACAAAAAAACTTGACAGAATAATGAAAAAAAATAAAAAATCCAATTTAAAAATGGGTAACAAATCCTTCCCATGAGAAGATATCCAAATGACCACTGAATGGATGAAAACTTATTTCATCATTGATCATAAGAAAATGTAGACTTTTTTTGTACATTTTTGAGGGGGAGGTAATTCAGTTTTTATTTATTTTTTTAACGGAAAACTGGGATTGAATCCTGGACCTCGTGCATGCTAAGTATGTGCTCTACCACTAAGCTATATCCTCCCCTCTTAGAAAATGCAGATTTATATCACAGTAGAATATCATTACATACTTTGTGGAACAGTAAAAATGTAAATAATAATACCAAAGGGTTGGTAAGGATGTGAAGCATCAGAACTCTTGTACATTGCTGGTAGGCATGTAAATTGGTCCAAGAATTTGTGTAATATTTTGACATTTTCTTTGGAGGTTGAACCTATGCATATTTTATTACCCAGACATTCTACACTTGGTACACTCATGCACCAAGAGGTTTACATGAGAATGTTCGTAGCAGCATTATCTACAGTAGCCAAAGACTGAAAAGGACTCGAATTTCCATTAACACCAGAATGGAAAGCAAATTTTCAGCAGTTAAAATTAACAAATCACAGCCACATTCATCAACGTGGCTGAATTTCAAAACTATAATGTCGAACGAAAGAAGACGTACATAAAAGAATAAATACTCAATTGTTTTATAGAAAGTGTGAAACACAAAAACTAAACTAAAACTAATGTAAGTCAGTTTAATGTTTACATTTATTTGAGAGGAAAGACCGTGATTGGGAGAAGGCAGTAGGGAAGGCTTCTGAGGTGCTGGAGATGTTCTATTTCTTGACTGGATGGATGTTCCACTGGATGGATGTCACAAAGGATGTTACAATGAATCCCGTAATCATTCACGGGGAATGCAATATTTGTATTTTCCTCTGTCTGTGAGTTACATTTTGCAATTTAAAAGGTTTTTTTTTTTAGGAGGATAATTATCTCAGAAGAAAAATCTAAGATTCAAGAAGATAGGAAGAGATAAGAAAGTGGTAAAAATGAACAAACTGATGGTACATAAGAAGATAATAAAGTTTAAATTGTAAGGGTTAGAAAAATACTAGACAATGTATCTAACAGTGTGATACAACGAAATACAGTACAATGCATGT
Organism: Vicugna pacos; assembly: GCF_048564905.1. Lineage (NCBI taxonomy): Eukaryota > Metazoa > Chordata > Mammalia > Artiodactyla > Camelidae > Vicugna > Vicugna pacos. The sequence goes on along the minus strand of NC_132997.1, from coordinate 26,468,308 downwards.
AAGTCTGGGAAGAAGTGATTTAGAGTTAATACAGTGTATTTCTTACAGATGAAGGATATATTGTTTCATATTGTTAAGTATAAATATTACAATTTCAAAGAAAGCCACCAAACAAGACACATATAGCTTCCAATCTAGTGAAGAAGAAAAGCACAATGAGAAATAAAACCCACTGTCAGATGTGGAGGACACAGCTCAGCAGTAGAGCGCATGCTTAGCATTCACGAGGTCCTGAGTTCAATCCCTAGTACCTTCATTAAAATAAATCAGTAAACCTAATTACCTCCATCACCACAAAATAAAAATAGAACAAAAAGCCCACAATCAATTTTTTAATGATGGCAAAAAAAAGAGAAAGAAAAAGATTAGGAAAAGTTAGACAAATAGAAAACATAAAATAATTTGGCAGAAATTAATATGAATCATGTCACAGACAATGAGAATGTACTTAACTGTCCAGTTGAAATGCATATGTTGTTAGACTAGATTGAAAAAAAAAAAAAAACAAACCTCCTTGTCATTTATAAGAGACATTCCTGAAACATAGTGCCAGAAAAAGGATGGAATGTAAATGATGAAAAAAATATTCCAAGCAAGTCAAAAGAAAGTCAACATAGCTCTATTTTAATTTTGGACAAATAGACTTTAAGGTAAAAAGGGTAACTAGGTATAAAGAGCAGCTATATAACGATTTAATTTGTATTATACGATGGCAAAAGGTGATTCACCAAGGGGACATAACAGTTCCAATTTTTTATGCACCCAATAACATATCTTCAAAAATCAATACAATAAAATGTGGCAAAAGTTCAAAAATGATAAAGTGATATATCCATCATCACAGGTGCAGATTTTATTTGTTTATTTATTTATTTATTTATTTATTTATTTATTTATTGTTTACATCAGGGCTCACTCTTGATGGTGTACATTCCATGGGTTTTGACAAATGCATAATGACATGTAGCCACCACTATAGTATCATATAGAATAATTTCATTGCCCTAAAAATCCCTTGTGCTCCATCTATTCATTCCTCCCTTCCTCCCTCTCCCCAAACCCCTGGAAACCATGATCTTTTTATTGTTTCTCTAGCTGTGCCTTTTCCAGAATGTCATTTGGTTGGAATCATACAGTTTATAGCCTTTTCAGACTGGCTTTTTTCATTTAGTAATGTCTTTTAAGTTTCTTCTGTGTCTTTCATGGCTTGATCTTTTTCTTTTTACTGCACATATATTTAAAATTAACATATATGTCCTGTTTATTGTTTCTAAGAAAGTTTAGAGCTTTAGCTTTTTAAACTTACATAGTTATCAAAGGAATAAAGCCAACCACAAAATAAGAATTAACTCAAAAAGATACCTACAACCTGCTATTAAAAGCAACATTATTTATAATTGCCAAGATAAAGAAGCATCCTAAGTGTGCATCAATAGTTGAATAGATAATGGAGATGCAGTGTATATGTGTATATATATATATATATATGGTACATAAGAAGATAATAAAGTTTAAATTGTAGGAGTTAGAAAAATAGTAGACAATGTATCTAACAGTTTGATACAATGAAATAAATCAGTAAATATACATATACTATATATAAATACATATATACTAAATATATATAAATATTATATATACGTAATGGAATACAACTCACCCATAAAAAAGAAGGCTATTTGGCCATTTGCGGCCCTTCATTCACTTTTTGTTTTTCACTTCAAAAACCAGAATTTTATAACTATCAGGGACATATTCATTACATCAAAAACAACAAAATACTTAGAAATAAAATTAACCAAGGAGGATACCTATACTCCAAAAACTGAAATGACACAAAGAAATGGACAGATTTCTTGTGCTCTTGGATTGGAAGAATCAACACTATCAAAATGGCCACACTACCCAAAGCAATCCACAGATCCAATGCAACTCCCATCAAAATACTTGTGACATTCTGCACAGAACTAGAACAAACAATTCCAAAATTTATAAGGAACCACAAAAGACCCCAAGCAGCCAAAGCAACCTTTTTTCTCCCCCTTTCTTCTTTTTGTTCTCTTTTCTTATGGTTTGATGATGAGAGAAGGTCCTTTAACATTTGTAATAAAGCTGGTTTGGTGGTACTGAAATCTTTCAGCTTTTGTTTTTCTGTGAAGCTTTTTATTTCTCCATCAGCCTTTCTGGATAGAGTATCCAGCCCTTCTGGATAGAGTATTCTTGGTTGTAAGTTGCCCTCTTGCATCACTTTAAATATATCGTGCTGCTCCTTTCTGGCCTGTAGAGTTTCTGCTGAAAAATCAGCTGATAACCTTATGGGAGTTCCCTTGTATGTTATTCATTGCTTTTCTCTTGCTAATTTTAATATTTTCTCCTTATCCTTAATTGTCAATTTGATGACTGCATGCCTTGCTATGTTCTTCTTTGGGCTGATTCCGTGTGGGACTCTCTGCGCTTCCAGGACTTGGGTGACTGTTTCCTTTCCCAAGTTGGGGAAGTTTTCAGTTATTAGCTCTTCAAAAATTTTCTCAGGCCCTTTCTCTCTCTTTTCTCTTTCTGGGACCCCTACAATGCAAATATTAGAGCACTTCATGTTGTCCCAGAGTTCTCTTAAACTATCCTCATTCCTTTTCATTCTTTTTTCTTATTTCTGTTCTGAAGTAGTGATTTCCACTAATCTGTCTTCTAGCTCACTGATGCATTCTTCTGCCTCATGTAATCTAGTCTTGGTTCCTTCTAGTGTATTGTTTATTTCAGTGATTTTATTCTTCAACACTGGGTATTCTTTATATTTTCCAACTCTTTGGTAAAAACTTCACTCTGTGCCTCTATGCTCCTCTTGAATTCTCAGAACATCTTGACCATCATGACTTTAAACTCTTTCTCAGATAAACTGCCTATCTCTTCATCACTTATTTCTTCTTCTGGGATTTTGTCTTGTGCCTTGGTCCGGGAGATATTCCTTTGCCGCCTCATATCGCCTATCTTTCTATGTGTTTGTGGATTCCTTCCACAGGCTTTGGGATTATTGTTTTCTTACTTCTAGTATCTGCCACAGGTGCAGATTTTCATACACTGAGTAATTGAAGGGTAATCAAACAAGCAAAGTAATGATATGGAGGAACTGAACAAGACAATTAACAAGCTAACTCTACTGAACCCTGTAAAACCCTACACCCAATAGCTGTAAAAGACAAAAAGCATTTATGAAAATAGGCAACATATTAATTATAAAATGAATCTCAAGAAATTTTAGAATTGGTCTGATAAAGACCACATTTTCTGACCAGAATGCAATTAAATTTAGAAAGTAACAACAAAAGATAGCTAAAGCAAACAAAAAGTAGAATACATTCGGACATTTGAGAGTACGTTGAAAATACATAACTAAGAGGCCCAAAGAAGAAATCACACTGGAAATTCAAACTGCGAAAGACATGAAAAATTACATATGAAAGTGTTGGGGATGCAAATAAAGCGATGCTTAGTAGGATATCTGTGGCACTGAATTGAAACATTATGAAAGAAGTAAGGCTGAATTCTTGTGAGCTAAGCAGGTGGTTTCTTTGAAGAAAAATGGTCACCTGCCAAAAGAAAGCCATGGACCTGCAAATGACTCAGTTTTTTCCACCCACCCACTCAGTTTTTTGTCTTTTTGGAAGTCAAATTCTGAGTGAGAGAATAGATTTATTCAGGATTAGATGGCATAGAGAAGAAAAATAATACCTAAAGAAAATGATATGGAGCAGGGCAGAAACAATGTATTATATAATTCAATAATACAATAACAGAATAACACATTCAAATCCACACCCACTTTTGGAAATATGAAAAATCTTGAAAATGGGGGTATGGAAACCTACCATGTTTCAGTTACCAAAGATATTCTGTTATTATTATTTTCCTAAAAAGAATTATTTTTCTAAATACTGTTGACTTTTCTAAATATTTTCCTCAGTAGATTAGGAGAAAACACTATAATTTGAAATAATTCAAATGTATACAACACATTAAAATTGCCAATAAATATGCCACTACAAAAAGATCTTACATTTTGGTGGTATTCAGGCTTTCCTTAAAATTAAAGTTAAAAGGTTTTTGTTTTTATTACAAACATAATACATGCTGGTTACATTGTAGAAATATATGAAGGGTCGAGCAAATGTTTCCTGTAATTCTGACTTCCTGAGATAATCCCTGTTAAATGTTTCAGATTTTTTCCTCACCATTTTCACATGTGCATATGTTATTAATTTAATAAAAATTGGATTCTATTGTTCCTTCACTAAATGCTGTCATTAAATACTTCATTAAGTGTTGTGGGGCCAGCTCGTGCTCCCTGAAGCCACTCTGCCATAACACCTCCACTCCTGGACTCTCCACGTGCCTGCATTTCTTCAAGATAAAAATATCTTTTCTTGATGGGTGTTTACCCTAACAATGCTAACCGCCCGTCCCCAGGAAATGGCTAATCTCACAGTCCCCTAGGTGGACAGGGCTCCCTGCACATCCTGCCCCTATCGGAGTCATAAATCTCATTACTCAGGGGAGCCCCGGACCAGTCTTACCTCACTTACCACCACTCAGGTACCTGTGCATGAACTGATCACGCGGCTCCTACCGTTGGTGTGCACAACCCCTTCCTAATATGAGACCCTACACGTTCACCCCGGGGCTTACACGGGCACCTCTCATCTGTGTGGCCCACTGTTGCCTGTAGCAGCATATCTGTCAGACTTTTCCTTTGTTTCTCAAACTCTTTTTTGTCTCTGTAAATTCTTTTCCCTCCCATGGCCCTGGCCTGCTGTGTTCCCCAACAAGTGCCATGTAACTGTATCTTAGAGAGTATTCTCATGTTAGTACATTTACTTACGTATTTATTAAAAACATTTTTTTTTAGGGGAGGAGATAATTAGGTTTATTTTTTAAAGAAGGTACTGGGGATTGAACCCAGGACCTCATGGATGCTGCACGTGTGCTCTACCACTTGAGCTAGACCCTCCCCCCAGGACATTTACTTTAACCTCATTCTTTTCTTCAGCCCTTTAGTATTCTATTGAATGAATATACCATAATTTATTGAACTAATCCTACTGATAGAATTTAAGTCCTTTCAGATTTTTCACTACTACAAAAAGTGCTTCAGTGACAAATCCGTGACCGTAAATCTATGCTGACTTAGGGTTCTGAATCAGTCTTTCTATAGAGATACACACACTGAATAGACTGGCATCGTAGTGTATGCAAATTTATATCTTGCTTTGTTACCATGTCAAAGACTTTTCAAAATAGTATCAAAATGTGAGTTAAATATAATCTCTATATAATATTCTATTTCATACAGGCATCATAATTTAATTAACATAATTGTTCCTCCATTTGAGGGTTTCAAGTTGTTCCCAAGTTTGGTTAATAGAAATAATTGTGCATTGAACATTTTTGTTTCTAAAGCTTTATTTGCATTTCTGAATAATTTTAGGAGCTATTCCTGGAAGTGAAGTCATTGGAGCAAATAATATGCACATTATTTAAGGCTCTTGATTTTTTTTTTTTTAGGGGAGGTACTGGGGATTGAGCCTAGGACCTCCTACATGCTAAGCATGCACTCTACCCTTTGAGCTATACCTTCCCCCACCTTGATGTATACTGACAAACTATTTTTCAAAAAGGTTGTGGAGTCTATGTTTACATCAGCAACATGAGTACCTGGATTGCTGGACCCTTACTATCGATTATATTGTGAATAACTTTCTGTGTATAATTATATTGTTTCATTCATTCACTTAGTATAATAATATAAACAACTTTCCAAGGTCTTTCAAGCTCTTGGTAAATTTCTTTTCATGTTACACTACGTAAGTGGACTACGATTCGGTGTATGCCCTTATTGTTGGATCTTTAGACAATTTCTTGATTTACTCTTTGCTAGATGATGGAGCTCTGAACATCTGAAAACATTTAAAAATATTATTTAGGTCCTATTGGCATGATGATTCTCTCAATGAGTAGACCAGAATGATGTCCTACATAAGTTAGTGAGACAAGCTAGGTCTTTGCAGGCTGAATATTTGCACAGTCACAACCTTGAAGTAAGAAAGAGTGTGTTCTAGTGTCCCCGTAAGGTGAAAGTAGAAAGTCAGATCAGTGGCTATAATTTCAGGTGTTGGGGGCTGTTTGGATTTGCACTAGAAAAGAGACCACATCTGAAATAGCAGGTGAAATTGGAATCACCACCTAACTACACTTAGGATAATCCACTCTAACTATCCAAGACGCATTTTTGCATTGGCCCAAGAGGCAAGTTAGACAGGAATGTGCTAAGAATAATCAAGTCTCTCTCTGATGGTGGCACGTGACTCTGATTTCCCTAGAAATGTGGTATTGCTTCGGCTTTGCCTTTTTGGTAGGAAAACCCTTCCAAGGCTTCCTCTTAGCCCTTCCTGCAGTTATAGGGTGTATTTCACAGATCAGATGGTCAATGTGAAAATTCTGCGAGGGTTGGGTACTTGCATTCCAACTATACATTTGTTTACTTGGGGACCAGCTATGAAATGGGCTGGGGATCCCATTGAGCCCACCACAAGGCAGACTCAGATTAAAAACTCCATTCACAACCCAATCCCAATACAACCCGCACTTCCCAGTAGATCATAGCAGCGTTCTGTATGCCAGCTAGTCTTTGCTGTAATTATCCTGGTAAATGAGCACAAGTCCCTTAAGGGAAGACTAAGGGGATAATTTACAGAATGTACTGGTGATGGTACCACTGGTGTCTTCTTTAAGAGTATCTTACCTCCTTTTTCTTCAAGGGGCTCTAAGTTAATCAACTTACCCAGGGTGGGAATTAGGTGAGGGGCAGTGACGTTCAATCATGTATCTACTTAAGTGAAGCCTCTCTGCTAGGAACTTAGTGGGCTGTTGGGCGCTTAGGTCTATGTGATTTAGAACCATTCTGACTGTTGCTTCTACGATGCTGTCTATTGTAGTAATTGCAGTAATCATGTCCACTTTGATTTTTCAGTTTCTTCTGGCCACTGCCTGGGACTCCATTAACCTTGCTGAAATTAAGGAGCCCATTTCAATGGCAGAATCACCTCCCTGAGTCCCCAGATGACTGAAAGCTGTCACTACAGCACTTCAGAAATTCTGATATGGCCCTCGTATTGTACTTCTCACTGCTGTAATGAACACAGTGTATTCAGGGTCCTCTTATTGGACATAAGTAAAGAATGAGTGAGTAGATAGACTTGATAAACCCATCCTGGCGTTCCCGTCTCCCTTCCTCTATTTTATAAAAAGGAATTTCTTATAACTTCATTCCATTTAGCACTGGTCACCACTGAGTGCAGGTTTCAGATAACGGAGTAAGCAAACTGTTAGAATCACTCTCATCTGCTTGAGTACCCATCAATAAGTTTGGTTCTACCGAAAAGCATTCCTCACTCCCTAGTCTAACACCCAGAGAACGCATTGTCATTGATTTTCTTCAGGTTTTTGCCATATCAGTGAACAAAAGTCTTTGTTGTGTGAGGCCTCTGTGTTAGAGTCTGACTTTGTAACTGGCTTCCAGGTGCCTGCTGGGATTTGACCCTAACTGTAGACACAGAGGCAAATGAGAAAAAACATAGAAATGAAGTGTGATGCAATGTGGCCACCTCTAACTCAGCGACTGTCGGAGGCAAGGTCATTACGATCTCCAGGCAAAGCAGGAACATCTTCAGATGTGTGCGGTGGGAGGTCCAACTTCTGCTTGCAAGGGATACTCAGTGGAGTGCGGACTAGTCTAAGTCATCCCAACACTCCTCTATTTCCCCATTTCAATTCCTGAGGTCTTCCATTCCATCTCAGTTCACACCCTCATTTTGCATGAGATCTGTTGATGCTCTCAATGCAACTGACCTTTGCAATTTTGCAATCCACAAGATCAATTTTGGATCCTGATTTTATGCCTCTTCCGTTCTGAGGCTAATAACCTAAAAGTTATTACAACACAAAGACAGTTCCTGATTCTCTACTGGAAGCCAAGAATTTTAACTTAAGCCTGTCATTGTCTTTTTATTAGGAACTTGTTGCCCAAAGCCTTCCTCCAACAGACACTTCATAGGTAATCACTTAAGTAACTGTTTTGCCTCTGCGTGTCATGGTCTACCTGAGAAATACTCACTGAATCCTCAGTGCCTTCGGATCCAGCTAAGTCCAATAGCTATTTCGTGTAGGATCTGTGCCTGCAACTACTTCTCAGAACAATTTCTGTATCAGAGTTTTTCTTTGCGACTTACAATCATTTCCAATTAGTTTATCAGAAAAGGATTTGTTAAAGGACTTTGGACTGGCCTCCAAAATTGAAGGAGTAGTTCGTCTAAGAGGAAGACGCTTTTTACGGAAGCACAACCCTTGAAATCTACCTGTGTGATTTCATACTTAGGGATTATCCTGAAAATGCAGCTGTTAGCTCCTCTCCCTCCCTCCCAAACATCTCAAAACACATTTATGAAATAAAACCTATTCTTCATTAACAGTTTCCTGAAAGGGTAAAATACTCCCACCCGACTTGGGCTTTATTAAGATGAATACATTTTTTTTCTATAAAAGGTATCCATGAGATCTTTAATTCTCTGTACCTAGCTACCTGCAAACACCTTTTTTTTTTTTCTGTCTTCTGTCCTAGCCAAAGTTTGTGGCTTCTATTCTCAAGCATCTAGAGAGATTTGATTTCTTAGGAAATTCTTATTTTTAATTTATGTGCCATTGATAGGACAAGGAATAAAAATGATCTCATGTGATACTGTGGGTCACTGTGTCCTGAGCTGGGGAGCCTCAGTTAATTTCTACCTAGTTGATGGTCAATACCTTCTCCATACCTATGGGAAAACAATAAATGTTAACAACCACCATTACCCTGTAGATAGAATGGCATAGGTAGAGGAAAGAAAGCATTTTATATAAGATGCAGCAAGCCAGGAAATAGAGGTAGAGTCTACAGCTCTTATTTCCGCAGCTGTCTTGAGGCTATAACTGGCATCTTCCTCCCCTATCTCCCATCCCATGTTTTTGCCTGACTTTGGCTAACACTGTAGTTGGCTGAAGTCCTTTGCCCAATGGGATAACCTACACCTTTATTTCTGTGGGGCTTAAATCCTTAATCCTTAGTGGTCCTGCCTGTAAATTTTGTCCAGCTGATTATTTTGACCGTTGCACGTGGTATCCAACAAAGGACCCCTGGGGATCTCTTATGTTCCAGCGGTAATTTTCCCAGCATCTATTGTGAAACAGCAACTCTATTTCCTTTTGATAGTCAAGGTCAGTTAGTAGAACCGCACCCCTCCCCACCCCCACCCCCCTGCACCTGTTTGTTTAGCACTGCGTTTCTCAACCTCTGTGCTATTGACATTTCAGACTGCTAAATTCTTGGTTGTGCGGGCCTGTTCCGTGTGTTGTAGGATGTTTAGCACTACCCCTGGCCTCCGGATGCCAGTAGCAACCCTACTGTCAGCCCCCAGCTATGACAACCGAAAAGATCTCGAGACATTGCCAGATGTGCCCAGGGTGGAAAAATCATCTTTTGTTGAGAAAGATTGGTTTAGTGGTTTGAAAAGCCCCAAAGGGACAGGGGAGAGTCTCAGCCTCAGGAAATGCTCTGTGTCTCCTGCAGTGAATGCTCTTTTCCGGTTACTATCACTTCTTGACCAGCAAAACCTATGCTTGGAATGTTGACGATGTTCCAAGTATCAGCCACACCGGAAGTGCTGAAGGGCAACTTACCACTGGAGTGTGACAGGGCAATTCAGGCAGGGAACGGATGCTGGGCAGAACAGAGGAGTAGAAGTTCACTCCATCCATTTTACATTAAGCAATAAACTTGTCATATAAAATTTGAGGAGTAGGGTATAGTTCAGTGGTAGAGCACACGCTTGGCATGCATGAGGTCCTGGGTTCAATCCCGGGTACCTCCATTAAAAAGTAAAGATTTTAAAAAGAGAAAATTTGAATTATACAGACAGAAGGGGAAAAACTCCCTATATGTCAACATTCGAAGACAAACAGTATTAATACTTTTAAAAATAACATTTTCTCCCTTATTATAAATATAATGTATATTCACTATAAACTACTGGGAAAACAAAAATGAAATTTCCCATAATCACATCATTCAGAAAAAGAAACATGTTTTAACACTGATACATATATATATATATTTATATATTTATATATATATATAAATTTATGTATATATATTTGCTTCAGTCTTTACCACAAAATTTAAAACCTGTATCTTACAGTATAAAATAATACTTGGTTAATGTAACAGTCAAGCATCATAGGAATTTATACATTAGAAAGTGAAAGTTCTCCCCATTTCTGACTCCGGATACAAAACTGCTAATATTTCGGTGTATCTTTTCCTACATATAACCTAACTTACATTTCTCAAAAATTATGAAATACTATCTCCCTCTAAACACTGTTTTGCAGCTTTCCTTTTTCTCCTGATGATATATCTTGGATATTTTTTAGTGTAAACACACCACTTTTACAAGTCTTTTAAAAGTTAGTATAGCATTGCATTATATAAGTGCATTCAAATTTAGTGAATTAATGTACTGGTGCACATTAAAATGATTTCCAATCTTTTAATATTACAGCGATGCCAGGAACATTTTGTGGCTGTGTGTGTGTGTGTGTGTGCGCGCGCACGCTCACACACGCACACACCCATATATTTGCCCAGAGCCCAGTGTGTTTTAACTAGTCTTTTTAAACATACAAATACATATTACATCAGTGGTCTAGTTTTCTGAGTTGTTTGCAACAAGCAAACCTGAGACATGAGGTCACATCTGCCTCTAAGAAAAATACAAGCTTGTTTACTCCTTACTATAAAAGCAGTACGGTTGCCAATTCAGTTTTCCTCAGCTGTGGTGCAACTCCACAGCGTTCAAAGAAACCATTGACCTACCCTGCATTGCGCCCATGGAACTTGGGGAGCAAGGAAAATCAAGGCAACACAAAACTCAACGCAACACAATACTCAATGCAACACAATACACAATGCAACACGATACAAAGTAGCAGTTCTTTATCTCGGACCCAGGCGTCTCCCATCCTCTGCCAGCTTCCATCAGATAGTAAGAGGCTAACTTATTAGTTGTTAAGAAAGGTAAAATTTCAGGCTCTGACAAAAGTAGTTTATTGCAATTGGGTGAGAAAAACACTAGAGTCTTTTTGTAAAATGTGTTTATAATGGTTACATAATTATCTTTCAGATGGACACATCATAATTTATACAACTTAACCTGCCTATCCTTATAAAGTTGTTTACAAATTTTGCTAGTCTCTTGTATGTAACTGGTTTAAACATTTTTTTGAAAAAAACACAAACAAAAACAAAAAACATTTTTTGGGGGGTAGGTAATTAGGTTTCTTTCTTTATTTTAATGGAGGTACTGGGGATTGAACCCAGGACCTCATGCATGCCAACCAAGCATGCACTCTGCCGCTGAGTTATACCCTCCCCCCAAAGTTTCTAAAATGTAGTCTTTTGTGACTGGCTTCTTTCACTTAGTATCATGTTGTCGAGGTTCACCCATATGGTAGCGTGAATAGTATTTCATTCCTTTCTATTCATTGTGTGGATATACCACATTTTGATTATCTACTCATCTGTTGATGATCATTTGGGCAGTTTTCACCTTTTGATTATTGTGAATAGCACAGCTATGAACGTTTGTGTACTAGGTATCCGTCTGAAAGTGGAAATACTGGGGCATATGATAATTCTATGTTTAACTCTTTGAGACTGCCAAACTCTCTTCTATAGCAGCTGCATCATTTTACACTCCTACCAACAATGGATGAGAGGTATAATTTCCCTCTATCCCCACTAACACTTGTCATTCCCTGTAATTCCTGATTATGGCCATCCTGGTGGGTGGTATCTCATTGTGGTTTTGCCCGTCCCTTTTTACTGCCTCAAACACCAGCTTCCCTCTCCAGTAAAGAACTAGAGCATCAATTTTCTCCTCCTACGTACTAGCATTGCTTGAAAAAGAAATCTATGAAATGGTATGTGTACACTTCACAATACCACTTCAGACCCTACAGGTATCTTTTAAATACTATGGTTATCATTTTAGAAATGGTCACTCAAGGTTCTGGCAATTCCTCACGATAGGCGGCCCCCACCCCGGCCCCACCCCACCCCTCCCACCCCAGTTTAGTTAATAAACACATAATCAGGTAAATGCTGAAGCAGAAACTGTCTCGAGGCCCTAGATTTCTTATCTTCCTTGATTGTATGGGTTTTTAAATAATGCAAACCTATTTTGATATGTGATTTTTTTTTTCCTACAAAGGTGACAAAGGTGAGGATTTATAAAGTGAATAGAAAAGGTGCATTTGAAAGGTTTAGTGCATGCTCCAGAGTCAGATGTGGGCAATGGAAATGCAACAGGAGGAAGAGGAAAGAACTGCATCTTGGAAGTGATGTCTTACTGAAAATCTTTACTTTCCTCTCCCTTACTCAGGGCGGTGGTTTTCCTGTAAACACAAACGCAAGTACGTTCCACCAAATACCAAAACTATGTGCATACACTTGAAGCAATAAAACAGGGAGACAGACAGGGTGGAGATGCCTTCCGCAGGTCACCACGCAGGCTGAAGAGCATTTCTCCACAAAGGAGGAGCTACACTTTGGACACCTGAGGTAACTGCATATGCAAATAGGTGCTGGGACAGTATCTGTAGGATTCATCTCCATGAAGCACCTGGAGAAGTCACTTCAGGTTATGAAACTTAGTGTTCTAATCCTTACACTTAGGGGGAAGCAGTGAAAAGCTGTTCAGTAACACTGTTGCAGTTGAACAGCTGAACAGGAGTGGTGGCTGTAGAAAGAAAGGGAATATGACTGATCCAGGTTTTGGAAGTTGAGGTCTTGGGAGCTGCCATACAGGTAGAGTGAGGAAAAATACCCTATTCCCAGACTATAGTTAAAATAGCATTGACCCTAAAAATGTTCATAACTTACTGGCTTCCTTGGATCTAAGAGTCACATTAAAATGATTACAATTATATGAAAGTTGCCTTTTTTCTCCCCCTCCCTCTTGATGCTCAAGTGATCTCTAATCAAAGAGGAGGGGGATCCTGGTGGAAAACATCTGTAGGGTGAGAACTCACACAAACTCAGCATTACATGCCCAACATTCACAAAGCAAGAGTTCAGCCCAGGTCCTCCGGAACCTATTGCCTCCACAAGGCATGTGACCGGCCAATAGATGGACTTGGCAAGCTTTTTGCTTTAGGGCTGGAAGAGACCCTCGATTACCTAGAGCAGAAAACCTTCCTATGACACAGGCCTGTCGCGGGCTTGAGATCACGCCATGACTAGCCAAGTGGTTTCATTTACTGTTCCTTTGTTCCTAAATCAACAAGGAGTTAAGATCTTGGGCACAAGAGGCGCTTACAATATGGAGGTTATTCAGAAAAAACGTAATAAAATACAGCACTTGTGTTTTCCCTACCGGGCCTTGGCCACCCGATAAACTAAGCCCCAGCCTGAGTTTTTAATCCAGAAGATGCTGCATTGCCATTTAGGGGCCCATCTTCAGGCTGGGACCGTCGTTCATCAACAAACGGTTATGGAGGCTTACAAGGACCCTGCTGCTAACACGGAGTCAGGGCTGCGGTGGCCTCAAGGTCTAGGAAGAGATGGCAGTACCTGCCCGTAACTAAACGCTCACAATTTAGCGGTGCGCACTCGCTATTATTATTACTAACTTCTGTTTCTCTTTTTCAAAGCGAGGGTGGGAGAATGAAATCAAGGCTAATAATTAATTGAGCATTTACTATGTGGAGGGCTTTGCTGTGCGCCTTGGTAGTAAGTCATGTAGTGGTCAGATAAACCTCCAAGGCGGGTCCAACTCTCCTATCTTACAGACCGAGAAACTGAGCTACAAGCGAATCACGTACTCGAGGTCACACAACCACTCGGGGGCGAGACCCCTGTGAAGGCAGGCAGCCTGGCCCCACGCTGCCGGGAGAGAAGGCGCGCGGCGCGACGACCGGGAAGGAGGGAGCGGAAAGGGTAAGACGGCGGGCTCCGGGACGGGGGAGACAGGGGCGGGTTTTCTTTCATCTGAGAAAATACCAACGACGCCATCCGCTTTTGATTTGCGTATTGCCATCACTTTAGCTGCTGGCGTCACCTACTTTAAAAACTCTTAACTCTGTAATTCCCAACTCGGCCTCGATCCCGAGAAGACCTTCCCACGAGCGACGGGAGCCTGGTCCCTTCCCCCCGTCCAGTCCCGAGCCTCGCAGGGCCGACTCCAGCGGCGAACTACAACCCCCAGTATGCACCGCGCGGGAGGCAGGGTCCACGCAGGGGTGTTCCGAAGGTGCCTTGAGGAAAAAAAAAATCACGTACATTTTCCGTCCTTTCTCACCTTCACATTAGCTCACCCTCAGGAGGAGGTATCGTGTTTTTTATGAACAGCTCACGCAGAGAAGCGTGTACAGTCGCTTCTGTGTTCAGGCATGACAGAAGGCAGGCGCGACGACGCCGCGTGGGCGCGAGGTCCCCCGGGCCACGCGCGGGGCGGAACCAGCGGCGGCGGGGCCGGGACGCAGGCCGGAAGTGTGCGAGCGCGAAGGGAGAAACTTGAGTGGCTGCGGCTCGCACTTCCGGCCAGTGCGTCGACGTCGGCCGGCTGCGAAGGGCGCCGCTTGGGGGTCTTCCGCCGCCGCTTTACGCGCTCCGGTCGTTCCCGGGCGCTCATTTTCCTCTCTCCTCGCCGTAGGCCGTGACGACATGAGCAGCAAAGAAGGTGGCGTCCTCTGCAGCCTTGGGTGTTAATAATTTTTGTCGCATTTCCCACTTCCCACCCTTGAGGGCTACCCTCTCCCCTTGTATGCTCGGGGGGCTGCGGTCCTGGTGACTTTCCTGGCCACATTGGCACTGTTTACACCTCCTCGTTTTCTTACATCCTCGGGCCGTTTTTATCTTGGTGGGGTGATGGCCAGATCAAGGGTCCCCTTGGTGGAGCCAAAGGTTTGGAGAGGGGAGGGTAGAGCTGCTCTAATGTCATAATGTCAGCTGAGAAAGCCTCTGCTTGGCGAGGGCCCGTAGATAGCTGGTTTTAAAGGGAAGGAGGGGTTTGCCTGTGTTTCTTATTATTTTTGGTGAGGGGAAGTAATTAGGTTTATTTAATTTTGGAGGAGGTCCTGGGGATTGAACTCAGGACGTTGTGCAGGCTAAGCATGCTCTACCACTTGAGCTATACTCTCCCCTACTGCCTGTGTTACGTTTTTGTCAACTCTTGGTGATGGAAGAGCCCTGTCCAACCGTTTTCTCCTTCTCTACGTAAGGGTCAGGAGGGTTCAGGAAAAGGAAGCATGACAATTTCCCACATAACCAGAGAAGAGAAGGGAAGGATGTTCATTCATCTTCACCCGTGATGTTGGCCTTCAAATGTAAGTTCTCCATCATGTAAGTTGGTGAACGGAAGAGAGCTATAGAGATTGTGACAAGGGTCATTTATCCATGTTGTGTCCACGGAAACAGCCTCCAAGAATTTTCCTGGAGGGTTTGCGGTGGATCTAGGTCTACCATAAAAGTTGAGGTTACAAAAGTCTTGACTTTTTTTCCCATTACACTTTCACTGGTAAACATAGTTAATTAACATCAAACATGCCATATAACTAAAAATTACTGCATACGTGATACATACATATATGCCAGGTGTGTGTGTGTATATATATATAGCAGGTATATATGCTTATTTATATCAGGTGTATATATTAAGTGTGTATGTATTAGCTATATGTGTACATATATTTAATTTTTACCGTGTATTGGTTTTGTTTCCTCAGCTAGACTTTTTTG
This sequence comes from Vicugna pacos, assembly GCF_048564905.1. Lineage (NCBI taxonomy): Eukaryota > Metazoa > Chordata > Mammalia > Artiodactyla > Camelidae > Vicugna > Vicugna pacos. The sequence continues at coordinate 26,452,428 of NC_132997.1, read as the reverse complement.
AGGGTTTTTTTTTTTTAAATGAAGTTACTGGGGATTGAATCTAGGACCTCGTGCATGCTAAGCATGTGCTCTACACTGAGCTATACCACTCCACCCCTCAGCTAGGCTTTGGAAGATGGGGACTGCGTTTTTGTTTTGTAGCACTTTGCACAGTGTGGGAACTCATCTGTTAGTAAATCAAACATGTATATGTATTCACTGTTACCTTTTCTCAATATATTAACTTGGTCACGTTGTTTCTCTTTTCAAAACAAAATATAAAACAGAATTCACCTAACTCTCGTCTTGTGTCCAGCATCCTATTCTTTATAGTTTTTGTGGTTCAGGAATCTAAGAGAGGCAGTCACCTGAAGGCCGGAATTGGGCTGGAGGATCCACAGCTGTTGGCAAGTTATGCCTCTGCCAATGACCAGCTCTGGGTTCCGCTGCATGTGGACTCCTCCGTAGTACTGCTTGAATGTCCTCGTTTTGGCATCTCTAGACTGAGAGAAAGGAGGAGACCACAGTTCTCCTATCTTAATCTTGGACATCATACGCTGTCACTTTTGCTGCATTCTATTTGTTAGAAATGAGACAGTTTAAAAACACTGCCTCGTATTTAAGTGGAAGGGAATTAGGTTCCACTTTTTGAAGGGTGGAGTCAAATTAACTTGTGGACGTATTTTAAAACCACCACAGCACCTACAGTGATCTTCAGGGAGTGAGACAACTAGTTGTAATTGAGTAGAGAGCATACTGAAAAAGCTGTAATCCTCAGTGGAAAAACTACATCAGGTCAGGTATTTGCCCACCTTTTACTCACACCCTGTACCGAGCTGCTTGTTTCCAAGCATATTTTGTTGTTACATGTTTCTGCCTGCCTTTGTGCAGATAGTTCTCTTTAAGCTTGAGATGGCTTCTGACATGGTGCCCCCTTGCCCATCTGTTGTGCTGTGGTTTTCTTCAAGTCCCAGCGCAAGTAGCGTCTTCCCTTCGAAGCCTTTCTCATTTTCCGCTCAAGCAGACTTGATGACAAACATTGCATTTGTTGAACATTCACCCATTCAGTCATGAAATATTTATTGAGCATCCGAGTTCTGGCATGTGTAGGTCATGAACAAGAAAAATGTATTTCCTGCTTTACTGAACCTTTTGTATGTGTTTATTACAGCATGAACACATTTAATTATTTGTTTACATCTCTACCTCATTGAACTGAGCTTAAGGATAAAAACTGCCTTATTTAACTTTGTATTCATAGTATCTAGTTCACAGTGGTCATTAATGTGTTTATAGTAAGTAGTGGATACATTTGATTATCTTGAAATATCAGGCAAAATCCTAGCCTAATTATTATCTCAGTAGTAAAAGACTAGATGTGTTTAGGTCTTTGCCAGCTACTAATGTGATTAATAGTTTATTCACGTTCTGGGTCTTTTTTCATGCAGAATACATCTATGGATTGCTCCTTATGGGACAGGCAACTTGCTAGGTCTTTGGAGTGACAATGCTTCTCAAATAAAGTGGTTATTAAGACAGTTAAGTGGTTTATGGGTATTTCAACAACTATTTCTTAACATTCAGAAATTCGATGCTATTAAAGGTTACAAACTTTTAATTTAAAAACTTCAATTTCTTTTTTGTAGATATTTATATTGTATATGACAAGGTAATTAAAAATAATTTCATGTAATTTACTGAGGTAATTGAAAGAAAATTTTGTAGGTAGTTATGTGTGATAATTTTGTGATGACAATGTCATAACAAATTTTTTTTACAATAGTATACGTCTCATTGTGAGACTCTGAGTGGTGAAATCCAGTTATGGCATACCTGTGCTTAAAGAATATCTTGGTTATTCTTGGCTATTCAAAGCAAAATGTTTGATTTCCAAGTACTTTAAAAATAAATAAGATGGCTTTGTCCCCTTCATTTTTATAAAGTAATAGTTGCCTTCTCATGAATAGTGACAATATGGTTTGACAGCCTTCAGGTATAGAATAAGCATGCTTATGGTCATGGTGATGTGTTCTTAGCATTTCAACAGGAACTTGATGCAAGACATGACAAATATGAGAGACTTGTGAAACTTAGTCGGGATATAACTGTTGAAAGTAAGAGGACAATTTTTCTCCTCCACAGGATTACAAGGTCAGTAAATATCTTTAAAATTTGTTCAGTTGGATATGATTTCGGGCATATTTTATATGTATTGTAAGTCAGTGGACCGTAACTTGCTGACTTGCTCTGTGAACACTGGAATCAGAGGATATTAGGTTGTAAGTGTAAACATTTTAATAGAAATAGGAGGGAAAAATTCTTATTTTCAGAGCAGCTAGAGATTTGTGTTCTGTGAAGATCATTCACCAACGTAGAGCTGTTGCTTGTGAAAATATTAAAATCTTAATGGCTTCTTAGGGCCTATACATTAAAGCTTAGCCTGGATGATAGGTGCAAAAATTTTAATATCAGATAAATGTTAAACTCTGCTTCACTTATCTTCCTGTTCATTTTTCAGCTCATTGCAGTTTGGCTTTCTGCCTCACAGAATTGAAATTGAAATTGCCTTTGTTATCTTCATATTGCTAAATCTAGTACACACTCTTCTGCTGTTTTCTTACTTTCATTTTCGTAGTGAATGATAATGTTGACTACTTAATTCTATGAAAGTTCTTCTACCTTCAGCTCTGTAACATTCATTTTTCTTTGAAATTTCTTACTCTAGGACTTCACAGTTTTTCTAGGTAGGCGCTGTGTATTTAATAGATTTCTTGGTTGCAAGCAACAGAAGCCAGCTTAAACAAGTCAAATTTTAAGAGGAGAGAAGTGAATTATAGAGATTCAGGAATATTTTATGAATCTCCATCTGTGGTCTTTATTTGCTTCATATTTCATTTGACTAGTTTCCTTTGCTTCTCTCTTCTGCATGGGGGTGGAAATCACTCACTCTGCAACTCCCAAGGAGAGATTCTTGTTACATTACACATTCCAAATGCTTCAAGAATAGCAATGATTGGCTTTCCACGAATGTATCTTACAAAGTATTTAAGAAAGACCAAATATAATTTATGAGCTTTTCATTATTAAAGTATTATTGAAGTATTCTGTTCACTAACTTACAGCTTTTAGGGTAACTCTTAAATGCTTTAATTTTTATTCCGTCAAGTGGAAGCAAATTTGCCATATGTAGATTTATTGGAAGGTGGCACTGTTAACCTTTTCTTTTTCATACTGGAGTCTAAAATTGGTGTTTGCTTATTTTCTTAAGTTTTCAGATAGCTTATACACACCTGAGCTTATGTTATGGAAAGAAGCATCACTGATCATAATTAATCATGAACACTTTTTTTCAGTGAAAATTGCAATTCTGAAACAATTGCTGTCAGTATTCAGCAGTTTAAATAAGTAATAGAACTGTAACAGGAGAACTTGGTATTTTAGAAAGAGCCACGTTACTATGTAAAGTCATCTTCTAAATATCTGTTCTCCAAAAAAAGTAAATGTTTATTAGTAAACATAGGAAATAGTAATCTTTAGAAAAGTAAAAAATGACAGAGAAGTAGACACTGAGTGAACGAAGTCAGTCAGTGACAATGCGCTGAGATAAGCACTATCAGTGAGCAGATTTCATGTTTTATGCAATTTTTAAAAAGTCATAGTTGTGTCCATATTTACATTTTTTGATTAGTAAACTGAGAAAATAGTAAACTTCAGAAAACTTACAAACTAGAGAGAGTAAAACTGTTTTATGAAGGAAATCAGCCAGAGGACATAAAGATACTGTTAATGAGCAGGTTTCCTACTTTAACTATACTTTTATTTTCTTTAATGGGTGTAGGTAGGTAGCTCTTTACCGGTGAGCTTTGATAGTTGGCTGTTTCAGGGAATTTTTTTCATTTCATCTCCTGATACTCTTGGATTATCCTTTTATTTCTGTAGAATCTGTTGTCATGTCCTCTGTCTCATTCCTGATCTTGGTAATTTGTATCCTTTCTCTTTCCTGATCTGTCTGGCTAGAGGTTTATCAGTTCTGTTGATCTTAAAGGCCCCCTGTTGATTTCATTGATATTCTGTATGTTTTGGTTTTCTCGCACATTGATTTCTGTTATTTTCTTTTTTCTGCTTACTTTGAATTCACTTGCTCCTCTTCTAAAGAGTTTCTTAAGATGGAATCTGAGATCAAAAATGAAACAGACCACTTCTTTTCTAACAGGCATTTAGTACTCTAAATATTGTTAAAATTTTTTATTTAGTTCAGAATACTCTAATTTTCTTTCTGAGTTCATCTTTGACTCATTGGTTGTTTAGAGGTATGTTACGTTTCCAAATATTTAGGAATTTTCCAAGCATATTTAAGTTTTTTATTTTATTGTTGTCAGAAAAGATACTGTATTTTCTATGATTTGAATTCTTTTAAATTTACTGAAAGTTGGTTTGGCCCAGAATATGGTCTGTCTGGATACTGTGCACTTGAAAACAGTGTGTATTCTGCTGTTGTTGGATGGAGTGTCCTGTAAATGTCAGTTAAGTCAAGTTGGCTGATAGGGCTGTTCAGGTCATCTGTGTCATTCATGATTTTCTGTATACTTGTTCTATCAATTATTGAGAGGGGGGTTGAAATCTCTTCACTATAATTGTCGATTTGTCTCTTTTTGCAATTCTAACAGTTTTTGCTTGATGTAGTTAAGCTCTTTGCTGCATTAACATTTAGGATTGTTCTGTTCCCTTGATGACTTGACCCACTATTGTTTTGATAGTATCCCTGGAAATAGTCTTTGTTTTGAAGTTAATATAGCTACTCTAGTTTTCTTTTGATTAGTGTTGACAGAGTATACCTTTTTTCATCTTTTTATTTTCAATCTATTTGTGTCTGTTTAAAGAGGATTTCTTATCTTGTTTTTAATCCATTTATCCATTTTATCCAATCTGCATTTTATGGAGGTTTTTAGACCATTTACAGTTAATGTGATTATTGAATATGGTTGGATTTAAATCTGTGATTCACTTTTCACTTTTTTGCCTTATTTTGGATTGAGTATTTTTTGTAATTCCACCTTATCTTATTTGTTAGCTTATTAGCTATAGGTTTTTATTTTGTTTTTATAGTGATTGTTTTATGGTTTCTAACATATAACTTGTCACAGTCTACTATCCTTAATTTGCACAATATTGTATTAATTGAAACTTGTATGTATTAGAGTCATGTCTTTCCTTTGCAGGGGTCTGTGGTAACAGTTACTTTGCAAATTGAGATCACAATGTTGATATGCACAGATGTCAGTTAACGTGATACTGTGCGAAATAAGAACAGCCTGCATGTCACTTCAAATATGGTATAGGAACACTATAATGGTATACTTCCTTTTCCGTTTCACCTCTACAAGCTTAGCTTTTGTGCTCCTTCAAAATACATTATTATTTTTACTTAAACAGTATGATTTTTTAAAAATTAAAAAATTATACTTATCCACATATTTACCATTTCTGGTGTCCTTTATTCCTTTATATATAGATTCAGATTTTCATCTGGTATCATTTTCCTTTTGCCCGAAGAACATCCTTTAATATTTGTTGTGGTGTCTGTCTGCTGGTGATGCCTCAGCTGTTTCTGGCCTTGGGTGAGCTGGGAGCTTGCAACGCCTGCTCACTTAGGGTGCTGCTTTTTTCAGCTGTGGATAGTTTCCTCTAAGTCTGCACTGATCAGAATTCAGCTGCAGACTCGAGTGGGTCCCCTGTGTAGATCTCCGGGACTCTATCTGTGTAGTTTTCTCCATTTGTTACTCTTTCTTGCAAGTTTTTGTCGCCTTGATCACCCTGAACTCCCAACTCCTTGTCTGCTGAGGGAGACCTTCAGGCTTCACCTAGGTTTCTCATCTGCACACTGTCACTTGGAAACCCTCCAGGCAATCAGATGGGACAGTCTTAGGGCACATGTCCTTTTTTTCACCCTTAATCAGATATCACTGTCCCCTGCTGCCTGTTGTCCAGTGTCTGGAAACCACTGTTTTGTGTGTCTGTGTATTTATATATTTTTCTTAGTTGTTAATGGTGGGAGGATAAATCCTGTTCATGTAACTCCATCCTGACTAAAAGTAGGCACCTCCAGATGTCATATTTTTATGAACGTAATTTTTCTTGTAGTTATGGTCATATTATCTGCACAGCTTTTTATTCTTCTCTTTTCACTTGATACTAGCTGTAACACTTTTTTTTTAATTGAAGTGTAGCCAGTTACATTGTGTCAGTTTCTGGTGCACAGTACAATGTCCTGGTCATACATATACATACATGTATTCATTTTCATTATTTATATCATTTTTCAAGTTTTTACATACTTTTAATAGAATATAATTATAGTTTTGAGTTAGTAGCCAAATACATCGAATATTTACTTACTTAGCTCTGTTTGATTGATATGTAGAGTATTTCAGTTTTTCACTATTGAAACATCTGACTGATGTTTTAAAAGTTCCCAATATCTTGATTATAGTGCTCCTGATATGGAAGAAATATTGACTGAATCAGAAATTAAATTGGATGGTGTCAGACAAAAGATATTACAGGTAGCCCAAGAGCTCTCAGGAGAAGACATGCATCAGTTCCACAGAGCCATTACCACAGGTGAGTCTCGGTTCACTTCAGTGATAAATATTTTTTAAAAACATAGTGTGTTACATGATTTATGTGTGAGTTGCATGAATTTTAATTGGCGCTTGATGGACTATTACTGGTTCAAAAAATTAGGACTTTGAATAGTAATGTAAAGGTAATCAAAAATTGTTAAATTGGCTTTATTTTTCTGTGTGGTAGTAGTCATTGATAGATTTTAATGAAGTAATTGAGGAAAGAGTTAACAGACGAACTTATTCTTGCGTGTGCAGGATGTATTCAGACAGGGCTCACCTCATTTCCCAGTACGGGTGTATCTCCCTTGTGGTTCCACGTTTAGTTACAGTAGGTTCACAGAAGAAAACGTATCACCCAGCCAGGGGGGGACCAAAGCAGCTCGTAGTATTGCTCCATACTGGGATTTTAGGATCATACTGGGTTTTATATATTCATTTTAAAAGTTTCAGGAAGTACTGGATCTTGGTGATGATCATCATTTGCAAATTAGTTGCATGAATATTTAAAGTGCTTGATCCGATCCTCTTCATCCTTTTCTTAATGAGAATTCACTGATAGGAGAGATACTGTATAATTCAGATGTACCCTGAAATTTGCAGAAAAGACAAAGTCACAGGTTGATTCATATTTATAGAAGTACATGAAAGTTCTGTGTTCCTCTGTCAAATAGCTGACTCCACTGAGCTCAGGTCAGTTCCAGTGAGTGGCAAATGAGTTTATTTGGTATCTGCTCAGTGTATGTCCAATTTTAGTCTAAATGTTTATAATTTCAGCACTTGTTCTTCAGAAATGTCAATGTGTACTGTGCTGAAATGTCTTCATATCAGAGGAAGTGCCTGCATACCTCAGTTAAAGCTGGACGTGTATGATTACAAACTAAAGTGATAACTCAAAACAGTTTTATGAGGAGTCACTGCAGTATATTCCCAAAGGAGATACATTCCCATCATCATGATTTTTTATTTACTATTGGAGATTTATTTGATTTTTAAAGTAATAGCACACATAATAAAAGAAGATTTATGAATTCACTTTGTGTGGCCAGGTGGCACACCCTTGCACATGACAGATTTGGCAGGGCTGGGAGAGAAGATGAGAGATCCTGGTGGCAAGAAGAGTGAAGTCAAAGCTAAAACAAGTGTCTGGAGGCAGACACAGGAGAGTATCTTCATGATCTTGTGGGAGGAAAGATTTTTTTTTTAAATGACAAAAAAAGCATTAACTACTAAAGGAGAAACAGATCAATTGAATTCCATTAAAATTAAGAAATTCTGTTTATCAAAAGACATCTTTAAGGAAGCAAAAAAGCAAGTTGAAGTCTGAGAAGACATTTAAATACATACATTAAATAGAGGACTCACATACAGAATATGTGAAGAAGTCCCACAAATCAACAGGAAGACGATTTTAAAAAATGGACCAAAAAAACTTAAATAGGGGCCTCAAAAATATGAATATTCAGATGACTACTGAGATATGAAAAAGTGCTCAGCATCATTACTTATTAGAGAAATGTAAAGTAAAACCATGAGGGAATGCCTTTCACTCACCAGCGTGACTGAATTATAAATACCGACACCACCATATAAAGACTTTGGCACTTTGTAGCTAAAAACATGTGACTGCCGTGTGATCACTTCTGGGTACGTAGCCAAGAGGAGTGAGGCTTACATCACCAGGAGACATGTGCAGGAAAGCTCGTAACAGCTGTAATTGTAATACCCTAAAAGCAAAAGATGGCCCAGCTGCCCAACCACAGGAAGATGAATACACTGGTGTGGTTGTGCAGTGTAGTACTACATAGCAGTAAAAAGTGAGAAATTTATGCAGCAGCAAATACAAATTTCACATTCTGTTGGACAAAATTTGCAGACACGAAAGAGTATCTAACTGTAATTCTAACGTTCAAAAGAGGCACAGTTAATCTAGGGAGATAAAAGGCAGACTAGTGGTTACCTGAGGGTGGAGATTGCTGGCAGGGTTATAAACTAGAGGCACGAGGGAACCTTCAGAAACCATAGAAATGTTCTGTATTTCGATCTGGGTGGAGTTACATAGGTGTAACCCATACGTACAAATTCATTGAGTTACATAGTTAAGACTTACGTGCTTTATGTAAATTATTACTCATTTTTTTAACAAAAAGAATCAGTGTTAACTGATGAGCTCTTAGCTTCTTTTTCCAGAGCAGTTCTTTGTATCAGTCATAATTCCCTGCATGGTATTCCTGTGGTGAAAGGATGTGCATGTTTGGTGAAAACAGCCATGCCTTTCACATTGATGCTGCTCTGTCTAAACCCATTCGGTGAAGCCTCTCTTGGGTACTCTGTCCTTTTCTAGTTGGTTGACAGGGCAGATGATGTTGGGGGCAACTTTTGCCATGTTCTTTTTGATTGAAAGTTTTCATGTGCGTGTTCCAGTGGAAGTGGAGGCGGAGTGGGGAGGTAACCTGGAACATCTCACACGTTCACCTCGGTCAGTCCTCAGGGAAGTTGGCATCCAGGAGTGTGTTGTAGACCCTTGTCAGGGATACAGATTTGGAGCAGTGGTATTTATCAGTTTATATGTGAGTATTATGCTGCCAAAGGGTGTCCCAGGGAAATTATCACTATTGTTCCTTCCCCTGTCTTTTACTATTTTTTTTCTTTTATTTCTTTTTTTGAATGGGGGAGGTAACTAGGTTTATGTATTTATTTTTTTAATGGAGGTACTGGGGATCGAACCCAGGACCCGAGCATGCGAAGCACGCATCTCTGCCTCTGAGCTGTACCCTCGCCCTCCCCTGTCTTTAACTGTACTAGAGCAAGAGCCGTGGAGGGCAAATAGTTCAGTCACAGTGGTCCTGCTGTGTGTGGATAGATACACACTTACAGTCTTGGGGGCTGCTGGGTGGTGGAGTTGGTGGTGGGGCAGCAAGTTGGAGCAAGTTTCTAGAAAGTTCTTTTTAAAAATTTTTATTTATTTATTTTTTATTAAAAAAAATTTTTTTAATGGAGGTACTGGGGATTGAACCCAGGACCTCATGCATACTAAGCATGCACTCTACACTGAGCTGTCCCACACTCACCCTGCCCCCCACCCTAGAAAGTTCTTCATCTGAAGAAGCGGCACGGTCTGAATCTCTTACTGCATCAGAGTTAGTAGAAATCCTGTCCTGTAGCTTCAAGAATCCTTACTAACTTGGGTAACTAAAGGTAAGTTTGAAAAGCTTCCATAACCTCGATCGTTTTTTCCCATCACCTCACAGATTAAGCTTATCCTGTAAAAAGTCATGGCAGTGTAATGCGTGTTAAATAAAAGCTGACCACAGTTGTCTTCACTTGTGACTTCACTCTGTGCTTAAAACTTTTGTACTGTTGTAAAACTTGTATATTTCCCTCGCAGTGTTAGTGAGTCATCATATGACGTCATGTTTAGATTAAACTTCTCCATTCCGTATTAGTTCATTGTTAAGCCCACTAGTCCTGACCACTGAAAGTTCCCCAGACATCTGAGGGGATAGTGTAGATTTGCTGTCTTTGGCCCAGCATCTATTTTGTGTGTCCTTCATTCACCAATGAGTGAAGTGTAAGCAAAGGCATCACATAAGGGCAAGGACGATAGAGATAGTAACACAAAAAGAAACCCAGAAAGTTGTGCTTGGCTTTTAGAACAAAATGGAGAAATGGAGGAAGAAGGGCAAAAGGGACGTGTCATTGTCAGCAGAGTATTTCTTAAATCAGGAGAAGGTTTAGATCAGGCGTTAGTGAAGTGGGAGCAGTCTGTCTTCAGGTGCCCCCTTCACTCTGTCATTGAAGGTCATTATAAGCACCACGGTCTGGTTAAGACCTTTGTTTAGGATTTGAAAATTTTCTTTGAAGATTACCAACTCACGGAGTACAAATTTTAGGATCTTCTGTGTCTCACTTTTCGGTAGGAAGCCTTTAAAATAAAATGAGGTTCTTGAAGCAATAAAGATGTTTTTTCTTAAAAGTTAAGGAATAAAGCAGTCAGATAGGTGTCTGGGACTGAAAAATTTGCTGACAGATATTTTATTTGATAAAGTGAGGTTATTTATAATCAGAGTAGCATTAACAATGCAATGCTTATGAATAGCTTGCGGCTTGTGATTGTTAAGTGCTTGTTTTGGTGTTACTCCAAACAGTTGTTCTTTTGACTTGAAGATAAAACAATTCTGGCACTGAACTAAAGGCGCTGTGTGCTTTTCCTCATTAAGAATAGTGCTAATGGCATGCAGAGCATTTCCCTGAGGGACACTTGTCTGCGCTCAGGCAGCGAGGATCCTACTCATAACTGAACAACAACAAAAAGTTAGGTCTGTTTTCTACACATTTCTTATCAGAGTAGATTGCAGATGGTCCCGGGGGATGGTTAAACAAATGACACATAATTAGTTGCTTGAAATAGGTCACTTAAATTTTTTTGTGTGTGTGCCCTGTCGTGTTTTTGTTTTGTCTTTTTTTTTTTTTCTCTTGTTGAAAAAGTAACAGTTGGGGAAAATGTCTTCCATCTCAAAGGAAAAAATATTTCTTTTCTTTCTTTTTTTAGTTTATATCACTGTGATCATATTAAAAATTGTCATTTAACTTTGAGACATTCTCGTGCACAAAACTGTTTAGACCCTAACTAATATTTAAATTCTCTTCTGCAAGAATGTGAATGATGGGTTAAGTGGGTCTTTTGGGCCAGTTACAGTTTTTTTTAATGGTTGTTCTTTATGTTCATAACCTTTGCAGTCTCCCTAGTCACAGATACTATTTTTACTGCTTCATAAGTGGGGAAATTGAGACAGGAGTTAAGCAGCGTATCCAAGGTTGTAAGCTAGTAAGTGGTGCCACTGGTTTCTTATTATATGGATTTAATTTACTTAGTGACTTTAGAACCTAACCCCTAGTAAAGGCTTTATCTTTGCTCAAACACCCTTTCCCCCAAATATGAAGGTTTTTCTTATAAACCCAGCACTCATCATGGCTCTTGTTTTCCCATAGCATTTGGCACATTTTGACGTATTCTGTAACCTCCTTATTTCTTATGTTTCTTGTTTCTCTCTCCTCTACTAGAATGTGGACTCTGCACATCTCTACAGAAGTTTGTTGTTACTGTTAACTGATGTATCCCAGACACTTAATCTAGCTTAACTTTGATAAATGTTGACAGAAGGAAGAGTGAAACTGTTTTATAAGGGCTTTTGTTGTTGTTCAACCAAGTCTTTTATTTGATGGTTTGCTTTTGCATATTTTTGTTTGCCTGCTGTTTTGTTCCTTCCAAAAGGAAGCATGTTTCCAGGGGCTGTTATGTAGGCTTAATGGCAGAACAGGGGCAACAGTGATAGTTAGGGAGGTTCTAAAGCTGATTATATCAGCATAAAGAAATTGGATATCATTTCAGCATAAGAGCAAACTTGCAAAGGCTCACTGGAAAAATGAACCAGGATATGAAGCCTTTGGAATAAATAATGGAAGAATTTAGTGAAGGGAGAGATGATAGCTAAAAATGGGATTTTCCTGTTGGTAAGTGAGATTAAGTGTGCAAGACGTTAGTTCAGGTAAAGCTAAATGCTGAGACAAGTGTATAAACCTGTGACATCTTGGTGGCGTGACAAAATAGGACTCGTTTCTTTCTCACTTAAAGTCAAGGCTTTGTGATTGTGGTTTGAGTGCGTTCTGCCCGCTTGGTCATTCAGGGACCCAGCATCTTGGGGCTCTGGAGTTACCAGTACACGGTTTCCAAGATGGGCCAGGGCATCAGCATACAACTGGCAGGTTGTGGAAGGAGGGGTGTAGGGTTGCCTGGGGTTTTTAGGGGCCAGCCCACGAAGTGGCCTGGATTGATCGCTTCTGCCCACATTTTATTGCCCAGTCACATGGCCACACCTAACTTCAAGGGACAGTGGGAAATGTGGTCTCTGTGCCAAAGACAGTGAAATATGAATGGTTGGCTTTTCTCTGCCCAGTACAGTAGTTTGATGTTCACTTGGTTTAGTGGGAAATCCAGGCATATGCATGTTGTTGGATTTAAATTTTTTTCTGTATGTGTTTGAATTTGTTTTGAAAGCGTTCATTTGCCTAATTTGAAAATAATTTTACAACTGAGAGAGTGGTTGAAGGACACCTAGTGCCACCACCTCATTTTGTAAATGAGCTTAGAGACGGTATTGGAATTGCAGTCGGACTGGTTCCGTCTGCTCTGGTAAACTTTCTGCTCAGCCGTCTCCTCTCTGCTAGGTAGTATTTGGCCCTTTGTACTGTAATTGTTTTCTCCAAAGCCAGAGGCTTTTATTGGAAGATATCAGATCCTATATCTGGTTAAAGACTCATACTTCCTTTAATTTTACCCATATATGTAAGATAGATGTTTAAGTTTGCGTTCAGATGTGAAGAGTCAGTAAACATTTTTTGTGACTGTTTTCATCACAATTTAGTAAGTCTTTACCTTATACTACAAACTTCTGTGGTGAATCCTGTGACCATGAGAAAATCTCTCGTAGGCGTTTTGTGGGTTGCAAAGACTGAGTTTGTGAACATTCTTTTTAGATAAATGTCCGAAACACATTACTTAGACTGGCCAAGTATAGGAAGGTCTTTTAACCCAGTTTCTCTTTCATCTCTGACAGTCTTACTGCTTTTCTGAAATCCTGTTTCAGAAAGTTGCTCTTTGAGCTGGGGTCTGTCAGTTGGTAAGGATGAGGCGAAGCAGGGAACATGGAAGAGACAGCTTCTCACTCAGTTTGGACATAAGCATCAAGTCAAAGAGGTTCTTATTCCTTGACAAGCTGTCTTCAATTTACCGTGCCTTAATAGGATAAACATGAGTGTCCTGTTAACATGATTTACTATTACTTCTTAGAATCATTGTGCATGTTGGGCTCGGGTAACATTTTGGAAGAACGATAGTCTCTCTTAATTGTGAACTAATACATTGAAAAGAAAACGAAAACAGAACCAAAAACCATTGCTTTCTTTAAAGAAGTTTTAAATGTTGACTAACAAGAAGTAATGCCCATCATTCTCATTTTAAATATTCCCACCTCAGTTTAATTCAGCAGTTACAGACACTGACACACTATTTCCTATAAATCTTGTAATGTAGGTAGATGTTTGTACTTTACAAATGGGGAAATTGAAGTTCAGTAACTTAAGAAACTTACCTTAGTTCACACAGCTAGTAAGAGACTGAGTTGGCTTTTGAACCTGGGGCATCCTCATTTCAAGCCTGTGCTTTCCCTTGTGGCTTTATCATATTTTATTTAGAGGAAGGCTGGAGGCAGTGGGGCGGGTAAGGAGGCTCTGGTGGTCATTCTTGGTGTGAAGTGAACAGGCCTCCAGTTTGGTGTTAGCAGTGGGGACGAAGAGGAAAGGCCATGTTTTTAGGACGTGATTTTTTTTTTTAAAGTGCAGGGCAAGGGGAATAGTCTGGGAAAACCTTTAGGTTTCTGGTCTCTACAGCTGGTTGAAGGGAGTGATATTTGCTAAAAGAAGAAAACAGGGAGACAGAGCGGGTTTGGGATGTGATTAATTGGACATGATGGAGCATCCAAGCAGCGTCCTAACGGGCAATTGAGTCTGTTCGTCTAGAGAACTCAGCGTACAGTTACAGCCTTGGAGTCATCTGCTTATAAGCTGTAGAATTTGTAGGATTTATAGAAATGGATCATTTTGTCCAAAGAGTGTGTAGAGTGAGAAGAAAGCCAAAGATTGGGTCCTGGCACCTTAACTGAAGGAAATAGAATGGAACATTTGATGGGGTAGGGTCCCTGGAGAACCAGAGGAGAGTGGGATTGATGACCTAGAGGAAGGCCGCCTCTTTTGAGATGGGCGTTTAGGGATGGGTGTAGAGGCAAGCAGTTGAGGAAATTCTTGCTCAGTAAACGTCTCCTTTCCAGTCTTGTGCTGAGAAGGGGTGGGAGGTGGAACAGTGGTTTAGAAGTGATGGGAGGCTGGAGATAACAAGGAGGACTTAACCAGGAACATCTGATAGTTATCATTAATCATTTTTGAAAGTTTACCTGATCAATAAATACGATCTTTCCTGTAGAGCAGTAGGGATAAATGAGGTAGAACGTTAGAGTAATTCATGGTTGGGATCTCGCTAGTTAGCTGCAGCAGAGAGACACTGAGAGAAGCAGGGCAAGAGAGCCAGCTTGAGACACTGTTATGAGCATTCTGGTTGTTAAAAGAAAAACATACTTCTGTGTCTGTTGGTAACTAGTATGTTATTAACTATTATGAGTAGTGAAATTAATTTATAATACCAGGGGTGGGGGGATGGGTACAGCTCAGAGGTAGAGCATGGGCTCAGCACGCACGAGGTCCTGGGTTCAACCCCCAGCCCCTCCATTAAAATAAATAAACAAACTAACAACCCTAATTACCCTCCAAATGAATTTATAATACAGAGTTCAACGTAACTGATTGATCTCCAAAGCCAGACATACACTGTGATTCCAAGATGCCATATTAGTTTGCTAGAACTGCCACAGACTGGGTGGCTCAACGAACAAATTTATTTTCTCAGTTTTGGAGGCTTGAAGTCCAAGTTCAAGGTGTCAGCAGGGTTGGTTTTTTCCTGAAGCCTCTCTCTTTGACTTGAAGGTGGCCATTTGCTGTGTCCTCACCTGGCCTTCCCTCTGTGCGTCCCTGGTCTCTCCTTGTCCAGACACCACTCAGGTTGAGTCAGGGCTCCCGCTAGTGTCCTCGTTTTACCTGAATCACCTTTAAAGGTCCTATCCCCAAGTAGAGTCACATTCTGAGGGACTAGGGGTTGGGCTTCAGCATACGAATCTTAGTGGGGCATAACTCAGCCCATGACAGGTACCTTCTGACTTGCGCACTGCAGCTGGGGGCAGGCTGCAGGCAGGACGGTGTTTCTGGGCGGGGAGACTGGGGAGTTGCTCTAAGTCCTGGGGTGGAGTTGGGGGACTTGTGTGGTGCAGCTGAGCTGTGGCCCCTATCGAAAGAAGTGCCCTCAGGTGTTTGGGAAGTCTCCCTGGACCAGGATGTAAATACCGGAGCACGTTCACCTCAGGGTGAAGTAATAGGCTTTGAGGGGGGTTCGGGGAGCTTTGCTTTATTTGAGACCAAAAAATGAAAACCCCTGGTGGAGAGGGGAGGGGCTGTCTCCGCACATAGGTCTGGGGAGGGGAACCTGCCCCGGGTCTTACTGAATGAACAGAGGACAGCACACGCCCCCAACCAGTGACATCAGAAGCCTCCTTTTTTTCCTCCACTACTCTTCTCTGTCCCCCCGTGCTTAGAGGAGGGAGGGTGATGGGAACAGTTCAGAGATTTGATGAATGGTGAGGAGAGCTGGAAGCTGAAATGGAGGCCAGCCTGTGAATCCCCACATGGGCAGGACCCCCACTCACCTGACAACTCATTTTCTACCGCTGAGCTGTACCCACTAGCAGTCACTCCCCATCTCCCTTCCCCCACTCCAGTACCTCTGCCCTCGGCAGCCACCAGTCTACTTTCTGTCTCCATGGATTTGCCTGTTCTAGACATCACATCTAGAATCATGAAATGTGTGACTTTTTGTGACTGGCATCTTTCACTTAGCCTCACGTTTCAAAGTTAATCTATGTCAGCATTCCTTTTTATGGCCGAAGAACATCCCATTGTACGTATGTACCACATCTTGTTTATCTGTTCTTCAGCTGATGGACCTTTGGATTGTTTCCACTTCTTGGCTGTTGTTAGTAACACTGCTGTAAACATTCATACAAGTCTTTGTGTGAACATACGCTTTCAGTTCTGTTGGTTATATACCTGGGAGTGGAATTGTTGGGTCAGATGGCAGACAGTATTCTAAAACACTAAAAGTCTAGGAAGAAAGCTGAGACCTGAAATACGAATTTATGATGAAACCTCTGTTTTGTCTGTTTACCATTATATATGGTTTTTGATGGAGATTTGGACTGGATGTATGTTGCTTAAATATTATAAGAATAAGTAAACCTTTGAAAATTAAATAAGAATATTGTAAGAGTAATCAGAAACCTTTAATTAGGTTTCCTTGTATATGTTCTAATACAGCAAGGAGAATAATAACAAGTTACATAAAAGCAGCCTGCAGACCTCGCTCTCACTGGCAGCTGATTCTGGACTTTGTCCAAGGCAGAAGCAGAAGGGGAAGGCATTGTTTGATGGAATATGGCCATAGATTGAAAATTTTCACCTTGGGGATTATTCACTGAAAATAGCGGATGTCCTTTTCATCAAGTTGAAACATAACTTGTTTAAACATCCTTTTACCTAGATGTGACCAAAAATGCTTTCAGTGTTTGGGGCCAGGATGGCCTTGAACTTTCTCCATGGTATATCTCGAAACCTAATTTATATGGATTAGGTATGGGCACATCTCTGAAGTAGCTTTAATCAAACAGACCCCAAGGACAACTTAAGTAATGACGTTAGATATACTTGAAAACATAATATTTGGTAGCCACTCGCATCAGTAGACATTGATACCACAGATGAATTTTGAGGGCTCTTGTCCCCTGTCCTCTCTTTTCCTCTATAAAAAATAAATCAGACAACTGTGAGACCTCCAAGTCTGAACTTCATCAGTTTGAACTCCAGTCTTGGAAGAATATTTCTTTTTTAGTAGACTTAAATCCAAAGTACTATAAATTAAGTACAGTTAGATCTGAACATTTGAGTACCACATTTTAAAATGTTTTTATCAAAGCACTTAGAGTTTCGTAAAGCTAATGAAGAACGAGGAAGATTATTATGAGCAATTCACAAAGCATTTGAGTCTCTTCTGTATATGAAGTGCTGTCTTTGGGAATGGGGGGAGGAACAAAGCTGTAACACAGGGATGATTCTGACGTCCAGGTTCTAGGGTGCAAAGTAGGTGGTCCTGCAGCTGTTGACAGCACAGAGCTGGCTGAAACATTTAACTGAAGGATGAGTTTTAGGTAGTGGGTTTGAAGAAATGAGTGCTGCCTTGATTGGAGTGTATCAAAACATGTAAACTTTTTTTACAGGTAGAAAAAGATTTGAGAGAAGGCACTGTAGGCACAGACTAGCAGAACACGTAAGTGTATAGTACGGGAGATTAGAGAATAAGGTTAAACCAAGCATGGAGAAAAACTCAACTGGGGACTTAGTGGAGGGAAACAAGTGAGAAAAATTGAGTATGTTTTATATGGAGTTGAATGTAAAGAAGCAGGTGAGGTGGGAGGGGCGTGAGCTTTTGAATGACAGAAATGCTGTTTCCCTGCTCACCATGTGACCTGGGTGAACTTCTCAATTTCTTACAGCCTCAGTGTGTTCATCCATAAAGGAGGATAGTAATACAACCATGTAAGGTTATGAGGAGTTTTAAAAAGGTGGATGTAACATACCAGATACATTATCTTACATATAGTTGACACTCAAGACGTAGGTATACTGATATTTTATCTATATATTTTTTCAGGAGGGAGGGAATAGCTCAAGTGGTGGAACACATGCTTAGCATGCACGAGGTCCAGGGTTCAATCCCCAGTACCTCTTCCAAAAATAAATAAATAAATCTAATTACCTCCCCCCTCCAAAAAAAGAAAAGAATTAAAGTCTTGGAGTCTTCTGAGTAGTACCCAAAAGAACTGAAAGCAGGGACTCCTGAAGGTTTATTTATGCTCATGTTCACAACAGCATTATTCACAACACCAGGAAGGCAGAAGTAACTCAAATGTCCGTGGATGGATGAATAGATAAACACCATGTGGTGATTTCATAATGGAGTATTATTCAGCCTTGTAAAGGAAGGGAATTCTGACACATGCCACAACAGGGGTGAACTCTGAGGACATTATGCTGAGGGAAATAAGCCAGTCACAAGTGAATAAATACAGTATGGTCCATTTCTCTCAGGTACCCAGAGGAGTGGAATTCATGGGGACAAAGTAGAACGCTGATTGTTAGAGGCTGAGGGAGAGGAAATGAGAAGTTATTTAATGGGTATAGCGACGCAGTTTTGTAAGACAGAGTTCTGGAAATTCATGGTGGTTTTGGTGGCACAACAGTTTTAATAAACTTAATGCAGCATACCTCTACACTTGAAAATGGTTAAAATGGTAAATTTTACGTTGTTTACCCTATGTGGTGGATTTAATATTATTTCATAAGCATTTGTTCATAAGACTACAAACATTTTATCAACATCATTCAGTAGTGCTTTGTTGCAGAAGGAAATGGCGTTCCTATTTGGTTGCCATATAATTTGGTTTCACTGAGATTAATTTTTTTTTGATATTTCAGTAGAAGGAATAATTCATACCAATCTAAATTGGAAAAGTACCACAGAGATCATGGTGTCTAATACTTTGGGATTATAACTGAGACACAGTCCTGGAAGTTGTTTGTATTTAAGTTGATTTTATTATCTACATATCATTTAAAAATATATTCATTAAAATAATTTTCCATGCTATGAATTGGCTTACACGGAAGGCTCCCACCTCATCAGTTCCCGCACGTGTAACAAAGACCTTGCTCCTTGCGTGTGATTCCAGCATTTAAAGCACTGCTATTTTTGTTCAACATGGCCCTGAAATATAAGCCAATCATAGGAATTTGGGGGCAGAATTATGCCTAGAAATATTAAAGTAGTTGTGATTTAACTTAACTGTAGGATAATTCATATTATAGAGTACATACAAGCCTTGTACTTCTGTTGATGTAAAGGATTTTAAGAGCAATTCTGACATACAAATACAGGTTTATGTACCCATCTTTGAAATGTATACTTTGTGAGTTATAACTTGACCGTAGCATGAGTTGAGGCTGGTGATGTCAGTGGTGAGGTGGAATTAAGCAGGTTCTTATAAAGCATGTTAATGATGTTGCTCTGTATTCTAAGAGTCATGGAAAGTGATTTGGGCTTTAAGCAGGGAAGTGATGTGGTCATAGTTATTAAAAAGGCAAACAGTCTGTGGTGTGAGAATGGATGAGAAGAGGTAAGAGCTGGATGGAGGGAAGGCTGGGAGGCTCTTGGAATTGACAAAACAAAGAGGACTGGGTTTGGAAGGAAGATTGTGAATTCATTGTTGGACATGTTGATTTTGAGGTCCTCTGATGGGACTGTCAAGTATGCATTTGGATATATGTGACTCTAAGCCAGAGATGTAAACTTGCGGGATGGCAGGGTTAATTGAAGCCAAGTGTAGATGAATTTGAGAGTCTAGGACTAATTGAGACAGAGACTAAGAAGACATGGCCAGAGAGGCAGAAGAAGGGGGAACCAGGAGATGATGCTATCAGAGGAACCAAAGGGGAGCTTGTTTGAAGAAGGAAAATAAAGTGGTCAAAATGCTGAATGCTGTTATGATTAAGACTGAAAAAGTGTCCATTAGGCTTACTAAATATGATAATTTTAGTGAGAGCTGTTTTGATGCAGAGATGCTCTCAAGCTAGAATGAAACCGGCTGAAAAGTGTGAGGTGAGGTTGTCGAGAGGAGCTACTTCAAGAAATTTAACTCTGAAGGAGAAGCGAGAGGTGGCACAATCATTGGGAGGAAAGATAGGGCCGGGGGACGGGAGAGACCCGAGTGAGTTTAAATGTTGACAGCAGCCAGTAGAGAACGTCTGGTGGGGAATCTGATACATGCAAGGGGGCATCCACGCTGCGGTTCCTGCTAGGAGTGCACCTTGATCCTGAGGCTGGGAGTGGTGGCTGGCCTCCCAAGATGCCGCACCTCATCTGTGGTGGTAGGGGTGAAGGAAAAGGACCATTGTTTATTTTCCTCAGTCGCTGCTGTATTCATCGATGTCCAAACAGGAAACAGAAACTGCATAGTAATTTGAACAGGGGAAGTTTAATATAAAGAATTAACTGTAGGAAATTACTTTATAAGAGGAAGCATGAGCTCTGCAGAGGACAGGAATAGGAGAGACGGCATCCGCCACCCCGGCGCTCCGGCAGAGCATCCGGGGAAGGAGCGCGTTTGGAAGAGTCCACCCTCAGCCCCGCTTTCCCTCACTGGCTGCAGTCACGGGGCACTGGCGGCAGGGAAGCTTGATGCTGTGCCAGCTGCCAAAGGAGAACCGTTTCAGGGTCCACCTGTGTCAGCAGCAGCCGTGGAGCTGAGACACAGCAAGTTGGCAAGGGGCACATCCGTTATGGATCGTTTAAGTTTTTCTGGTTTTTCTGTTGTAATGAGTGTAGTGATGAATATCCTTGTACGTTAATCTTTGTGCACATATGTATCTTCTTTAACTCGCATACCTACGAGCTAATCACCTTGGAGCATGCTTAGATAAGATGTGATGAGTGGTTCTTAGGTTTTGCTGTTTGCTTTTGTATACAGGAAGTATTTCTGGAGGGAAAGGAGAAACATAGATTGTCTTTAGGGAAGGGAACTGGGTTTTATGAACCTATTCATAAAAGTAAAAGTTTACAAAATTTTTTTTTGGTAAATGTAAAAAATGTTAACCTGTTTTTGTTAAATTCAGCTTTATTGTTTCATTTCTCAGTGTATTCCAGTTTACTAAACAGAGTTGTCCTGTCTTACTCTGTCAGCTGAAGGCACCTATTTTCTGACCTTACTTCTACATCATTTGCTGCTCAGAATGAGTCAGGATATTTTCACTTAGCTGTTTCCTCTTACTGCTGTAAAACCCAGGTCATCCATTTCCTCGTGTGTCTTTGCCCCTCGTGTGGCTTCGACGTGATGCTACCACAGTGCTCGGCCTCCTCGGAGCTGCTGACTTTTAGTGTCAGCCGCTGGGCGGTTCCGTGAGGGCAGGACCGTGAGACGGAGTGTTAGAGTACTGGCCACTCTCCCAGGTTCTGAGTTTTCTTTCTGAATTTATTCTCCTCTTCCTGTTTCTGCAATAAAGCCTTCAAAAAGAAGACTGTTTCTTAACCTGACAATAGTGATAATCACTTTAAGAGATGCTTTTACCCTGTAAATATTTCCTTATAGATTAAGACATAATAAAATAATGCTGAAAACTGTGGCGGTAGAATCTGGTTGTTTTAAAGCATGTGAAAAAAATATTTATTAGTCCTATTTTTGACCTTTGCCAAGATACATTTTTAATTCAGTGCGGACTCAAGAATTTACATCTGGTACACTGGTATTACTCATTAGTTTTTTTTGTTTTTATTTTTTAAACTTAAACTACTAAAGCAGAAAGGATTGATTTTGAAATAAGAGAAAAACAGTATTTTGAATTTTGATGCTTTAATCTGCATTATTTACAGTGTTTTTTTACAACTAAAATTTTAAGAAAGCCAGATGATCTTTAATTTTATATCTCATTTCATTGAATCATTGTCTATTTTGCTGCTTAAGGGAGCAGAAAATACTCTGTACAGTTTCTGTTAAGGCCTACCAGAATTTTTGTAACAGTTCTTAAATTCTTTAAAAAATATTTTTCTAAAAATCTTTGCCATTTCTCTGTAGGAAAGAGAGTAGATTATTAAGACTAAGGGACACATGAAGTACAAAGAAGTTGAATACATTTATCTTTGCGCCGTCTTAAGTTCCGGCGCAGAGGTGTTTGCTGTGTTCAGTGCTAGTCCCCACCGTCCATCCCTGGGGATTCCTTGTATGCGAAGAATCAAATCTAGTGCTCATGTTACGGTAGGCGTCTGTTAAGCTTTTGTTGAGCTAGGTGATGATTAGTTTGAAGTTCATTATTATGACGTTCTTACAAATTTAGTGGTGGTTCTTCAGTAATTTTCTGGGTTGATTTTTCAGGACTGCAAGAGTATGTGGAGGCTGTCTCTTTTCAACACTTCATCAAAACACGATCACTTATCAGTATGGATGAAATTAATAAACAGTTGATTTTTTCAACAGAAGACAATGGGAAAGAAAATAAGACTGTAAGAATTTAAAATCATATTTCACATTTATTACATAATTTATGTAACAGTATAATGATTGTAGGATTAGGAATTTTGAGAGTGGAATGTTCTTTCTGAAGTGTGATTTCATAGATTGCCAGCTAGGGACATGGTCCTTTTAAATGGCTAGTGGATAAAACATATGTGGGTTTGTTGGGGAAAATAATACTCTACCTAAAGCATTATTGAGTGATTGCTGTAAGTCCACCTTCGGTTTTATTGTGTGTTTACTGTGTGCCCTTTATAAGCACTATCCCATGTAATCCGTCTACTAACCTTCTAAGGTAAGAATTATTACCCTCATTTTACAAAGAAGGAAACATGCTTTTAGAGAGTTTTAAGTAACTTACCAAAAGCTACACAACTAGTAAGTGTGATGGCTAACTTTGAAACCAGGTGTCTGGGATCCAGAGCCGGGGAGTGTCCTTGTCCACCCTGGCAGTGTTTCTCCAAGTGTGCTGGAGGGACCCCTGCGCCAAGTATCTGCCTCAAAGGAGTGTTATTAAGGATTTGATTTAAAGGTTTTAAACCAGGCAGTGTGCATACAGCACATGACAAGTAAGCGCTCGATGGTTAGTTGTCATGGTGAGAGATGTTAATCACTTACTCAGTTTGTAATGCCTGTATCTGCATTATTATGCAGTTCTTCTAAATTAAGAAAAGAGGAACTTATATGCAGTTCAACTTTTATATAAATACTTTTTTTTCCCCCTGAGTTTCAAGAGACAGTATTCAGGCAATGAGGTAAGATTTTGAATACTTTGTATCTCCTAAGATAGATACCAATATACTAAAAAAAATAAATAAATAAACTGTTTTTCCTTTATTTTTCATCATTTTTTCTTTTGTTATTATTTTTAAAAAATCACCAGAGTCAGGATAGGTAGGCAGAAGGTGGGAAAATTATGTTTTCTTGAATTTTTACTAAAACATTAATATTGAAAAGTGAGGCTTAATTTGACATGACAGATATAACTTACTTTGAGGAAAATTATGTTTTTAAAAATATAATATAAAAAATTATGTGAAGCTTATTAGGAAGGGATTCATCTTGAGAAGTAAAATTTCTTCTTATTTTTGATTAAATTAGTAAAATTGAGTTACAGAAGGAGTAAGGTAAGCCTATTTGATCCTGCTTCTTAAATATATTAGGGAGGTTTCCACACCCTTCTTTCAAGTTCTAATTCATGGTGGAAATATCAGGGCAAAAAGGTAAAGAGAAACTGAGAGTAAACGCACTGTTCTGGGGATTTAGGTAGTAAGTTATTCTGAGACTGTTTTGTCATAATATTCACATATATCCATGTCTCGTATTTTTAAGACCACAGTCAAATAATTTTTCCTCTTAGTGCTGCAGCTTCCTGGTGCTGAAAATTCTGGGAATTCAATAGGGGAAGGTATTTTGGTCTGACTTGCCTATGGAGCATATTGTCAAAACCATTTAATATTTTTAAAACTTTTTATTATGAGAAATTTCAAGTATATGCAGAAGTGGAGAGAACGGTATGAACTGTGAACCCACTACCTGGATTCAATAGTTATTAACATTTTGCCATATTTGCTTCATCAAAATATTTTTTGCTAAACTAAATTATAGTTGTCATAGTATTTAACCCCTAAATACTTCAAGATTCATCTTGAAAAACTGTATTTTAAGTAATTGTCTTTTCCCTTGTTTCTAATACATGTTATCAGTAAAGCAGAGTTTAATTTCCTTGACAGTTAGTTGAAATTTGTTGCTTTTTTAACATACTTTTTTCTTTAAAACCAGCTTCTTAGTTATAACCCGAGAATTCCTTCTGTCTAATGATGGAAACAAAGAACATTAATATTTTCTTAGGCAAAACTTATTTTTATAAATGACGTATGAAAATGCTGCCCCCACCCCGCCCCCGCCAATCTGTCCTTTCCAAAAAGATGCCAGTTCCCTTAACAGAGAGTAGAAACAAAACGTAGCCGGCGGGGTAAGTGGGAAGCTGGCTTTGGCTCTGCCGCTGACTAGTTATATGACCCACAGTCTTTCTTGGCCCTCATTTCTCATACTCTGCATTGAGAAGATTGAACCGGATGGTCTCTGAAGAGTTCAACAATGCTAGGGCTCACGTGTTGGATACACGGCAACCAGAGCGATTTTAGCAAAACCTAAATTCGATTCTGTCATTTCCTTGCTTAATTCTCAGTGGCTCTGTTACCTGTAGGTAAAGTTCTGATGTCTTAATGTGACCTTCTCCCCTTCTCTGTCTTTCGAGATACATCCTGTACTACTTCTTATTTTAAATTTTACTCAAAATACCTCACTAGTTCCTGAAATACAGAATTTTCGCCTGTGTGCTTCTGCAGTTCCCTCTGCCTAAAATGTCTTCTAGTACAATTGCAGCCCACCTAGCCAAGTCTCATACAGACTTTTAATAGTAATTTAGACATTGCCTCTTTCTGAAAGAATCCAATAGAGAGAGACAAATTGATGTGGAGAGAGGAGATTGACATGACGATGGGTAATGGTGATGGCAGTTATTAACACTCTTTGAGTATTTACTTTGTGTTGGGCAATATGCCAAGAACTTGGTAAATGTTATCTCATCCTTAAAATAAGCCTCTGAGGTAGGTACTGTTATCCCATTTTACAGATGAGGAAACTGAGGTTTAGAGAGATGAAATAACTTGCCCAAGGGCATACACCTTATGAAGCAAGGTCCTGGAAGAGGTGGGAGGAGATGGGTCAAGGTCATTTGGAAGAGTTAACCTCAAACAAGAGGAGGGACAACTCATCATCTGAGACTGGAGGATAGAAGGTAAAGATGGATGTGGACATAAGTTTTTTTTGGTTTGTTTTTGGTTTTTTTTTGTTTTTTTTTGTTTTTTTTTTAGGGATAAGGTACTTGAGAGAGCTTGTGCCAGGTGATCCTGGCCGATAACCAGACCAGTGAAAGTAGGCAATTGTTTACTGAGGGTGAAGAACTTTGGGATTGAGTAGGGGGCTGACGAGGAGAGTGGTGAAGGTTTGGAATGGTGTTTGAAGAGACTGGAGACAACTGTCTAAGAATAAATAAATAGTGGTACAAACGCTATATAGTTTGTGATGATTATTTTTTAGCCCAGTGATACTCAGCCACTTGAATAAAGCACTAACAAGAGTAGATTTTAGTACTGATTCAGGGTTGTGTTTTTGCTGGGCAGGTGCAGTAGAAAAATAGGAGCCTAAAGGAGCTGAGGAGGATGTAGCGAGAGTAGTAAATCAGGACGCTCAGTCCTGAGTGGGGATGGAAGAGAGGCCGGAAGGGGACTCGGTGACTTAGGAGAACATGAGTGGCCATAAACCCCGAGGGCATTATGATCTGTCATTTGAATAAGTCAGTCATTGTCATGCAGTAAAGTCATTAGGCCTTGTTTAAGAATGTTTTAATTTTATTTGATAGTCAAGTGAAGTTGGAAATTGTTGATTTTTATAATAATATAGTATTAGATTTCAAAATTACCTTGAAGCCGTAAGTTCAACTCCCTACTGAGGGCATGAATTCCTCTTGTAACATCTTGAATGGTCATTTAACAAAATGGATCATGTTATTTAGAGATTAGTATGATTGATCTGCTGTTGATTTTGTACCTTGTATATGATCACACGCATAATCAGTCCTTTTCACGGTGTGTTTTCTTTGTGTGTGTGTGTGTGTATGTTTTTTACCAGCCCTCCTCTGATACACAGGATAAGCAGTGTGGTACTTGGAGACTGAAAATCACACCTGTTGATTACCTTCTGGGAGTGGCTGATCTGACTGGAGAGTTGATGCGGATGTGCATAAACAGTGTCGGGAACGGGGACATTGACACCCCCTTTGAAGTGAGCCAGTTTTTACGTCAGGTTTACGACGGGTTTTCGTTCATTGGCAATACCGGACCTTACGAGGTTTCTAAGAAACTGTATACCTTGAAACAAAGTTTGGCCAAAGTGGAGAATGCTTGTTATGCTTTGAAAGTCAGAGGGTCAGAAATTCCGAAACATATGCTGGCGGATGTCTTTTCAGTTAAAACAGAAATGATTGATCAAGAAGAGGGCATTTCTTAGAATGACATTACTCAGTTGTTATTTACTCTTAAGAACTCCTGAGAGAGACCAATTTGTAAGACTGTTATTGAGCATATCATTTGACTTCATTGTGGCTTTGACACAGAAACGTTTTCAGTTGTACTTGTTTTAAATTGTGTACAGGCTGTACATAAAATTACCGAAATGAATCATTTCTTATATCTTGTGAAAATTTGCGTACAGATGTTTGTATAGATGCCTATTTGAATTTTTGCCGGCTAAACTTCATCACTTATCTTTGTACATGTAAACATGCTTCAGGGTGCACTTTCTGCCATACCTATTTTAATTTACTTTGTACAAATTTGGAGTGATAATATTCAGTGGAAGCTGTTTATGATTTTAAGTTGGTGATTTTGTTATATGTAGAAAAGATTTCTTAGTTATACATCTGGACTTGAGCTTCCTGTTTAAATTTCTTGGAAATATTGTGCCAAGCCTCCAAAATAGGCTTATTCCATAGGACAAGAATTAAAAGTTATTAAGTTACCAATATACCTTAATTTTATGAGGTATTGTAGTGAAAATTCGTGTTATATTCTGGCTAATTCTAGACCATTTTGCGTCCATATGAAATAGCCTTCCAGAAAAATTGACAGACACCCAGGTGTCACTTTCTGCACTTAATTTTTGTCCTTTATCACAGAATGTCTTGATAGAGAATCGGCACTGACACTGTAATATTTTCACTGGTACTGGAGTTGAATTACACACTTACACATACAGCTGAAAAGGCAGTAGGGGTTATTTAGCAATTTTTGTTGTTGTCAGGTTTCATTAGGCGTGTTTGGAGGCTTTCCTGTTTTAACACCTATAAGAAATTACATCTAAATAATTATAATGGAGTTTTGATCTTTTTGAAATGTTAAGTTAATCCAAGTCTTTATAGTTGTCCAGTTGTGTTAATGGATAGTATAAAAAGTTGCCAAAGAAATTTTATCACGTACAATTCAGCAATAAGACAGTTGTCAACACAGTTGGGAATAAAAGCAGTATCACTAGAAATAGAAGTAGTCTCACTAGCAATATTTAGAATTGGAAGTTGCCTACTGAAATTAGTTAATTAGATTATTCCCTGTGATGTGAAACGGACTTGAGCATGACACCGCTGGCCGACAACCAGACATGTTCATTTGGTTTTGCAAATTTTGAGAATCTAATACTGGATTTTATTTTTGGGAAGATTTAGCAGCTCTATTTGCAAGGGCTTATTCTTTGAAAGTGTAATTTTCCAAAAATGATGACCTAAAGGAAAATAAAATATATATATGCCTAATAGACTAGGTTGGTTTGTTTGTTTTGATGGTAGTAAGTTTTTTTGATTTCCCTACTTGATACGCAGCTGAGATAGTCTGATTACATATTTTTGTTTCCTCTGCCACTTGAAGTTAAATTTTTTAATGTTAAAAGTAAAATAATGGATTGATGAATGTCTTACAGATGTTTATAACTAAACTCTTTGAATAAAATAATAAAATACAGAATTTAAGCTTATTTTTTGACCAAGTGAAAAATACTTAAACTGTTATAGCACTTTGGCCGAAACAGGAAACCTGATATAGACTAGCTTAACATGGAGAGTTATGATTTCTTAAAGTTAAGTCCAGAGGTATGGAGAGTTTCAGGAGAGATACCTCGTCACATCTCATTGACCTAAACTGGGTAACTTTCCCATCCCTCTGAACATGTGGGAAGGGGAATGAGATCACCCTGCTAGATCCAGGTGCCTTTACCTGAGGGAAGAGCAGACGCAGAAACCGAATTAGGGCATTGCCAGTATGGGAGAAGGAGAACGGCCTTTGGGTAGGCAGTCAGCAGTGTCTGCTACAGGTGTCATTGCTGCTGATACATTTCCACATCGTGTCGTGTACTGACACGGTGGGTGTCAGACCAGGGTGCGAGAGGATCTCTAAATCTACCCTGGATGTCTCTCAGCTTTAAAGTGATTGCTCTGATATCACCTGCGGTAATGTTTTTCATCCTTATTACAAAAAGAAACTGGTTCTAGGTAACATGGCAAGTTCCTGACAGAATTCTGAAATAAAATTGTGTTCTTTCCTTCATAAGTAACTGCTGCATGTATTAAGTCAGAGTTTTTTCACGTTACACATTGCGGAGCCCTAGGGCTTTTTGAAGATGCCTCAAAGGTTTATTTATTTTTAACTGTCTGGAACAGTGTTCATTATGATGATGATGATGCTCATAGCACATTCCTAGTACCATTGTTAAAACAGAAGGTAGAAAACCCAAATACCCATCAGGATAAGAATGGGTAAGTAACAGTAGACTTGCCATACTGTGGAAGACATAGAAAGGCATAAATGAGAGATTGGCAGAATGGATTTTAAAACTTGATTCAAAATCTTTGCTGTCTACGGAAGACTCACTTTAGGTTCAGAGACACAAATAGATTAAAAGAATGAGAAAAGAAATTTTATGCAAACAATAACCAAAAGAGAGCTAGGCAAATAGACTTCAAGATTAATTTTTTTTTTTTTTGGCTACAGACAAAAGCAACATGTAGTGTAAAAGGCTCAATCTATTGAGAATAGATAACAGTTGCAAATATATAACAATTACAGCTATATAAAACAACAGAGCTCCAAAATACATGAAGCAAAATCTCAGATAACTGAAGGGAGAAATCAACAATTCAGCAGTAATAGTTGGAGACTTTAATACCCGACTTCCAATAGTGGGTAGAAGGACAAGTTAGGTCAGTAAGGAAGTAGAGGACTTGAACAACACTAGAATCCAGTTAGACCTAACACAGACATACAGAACAAGCGGAGATGACATTTTTCTCAAGTACGTGTGGAACATTATCCAGAAAGTGTCAGGCCACAGAACAAGTCTCAATACAATTGAAAAGACTGAAGTTATACGAAGTATGTTCTCTGACCACAAATGGAGTGAAATTAATAATAGAAGTAAGATAGGAAAATTCATCAATATGTGGAAATTAAGCAACATACTCCTAAATAATCAGTGAGTCAAAGACGAAATCACAGGGAAATTAAAAAATATTTTGAGAGGAATGAAGAAGACACCATACAACTTACGGGATTCAACAAAAACAGTGCCAAAAGGGAACTTTATAGCTTTAAATTTCTACATTTAAAAAGAATGATATCAAAAGCAACCTAAACTTCTATCTTAAGAAACTAGACAGGGAATAATAGCAGACCAAACCACGAAGCAAGCAGAAGAAAGGAAATAAAGATTACAGGAGATACAAATGAAAAGCAATAGAGAATATTGGACCAAAAGTTGGTTCTTTGAAAAGATGAACAAAACTAACAAACCTTTGGCTGAACTGACCAAGAAAAAGATGATTCAGATTACTAAGATCAGGAGCGAAAGAAGAGACATTACTACTAACCTTACAGAAACAAAGTTTATAAGGGAACATTCCCACTAATTCCAGAACATTTCCATCACCTCATCAGGAAGCCCCGTATTGTTAGCAGTCACTCCAAACCCCCCACCCTGTCAGTATTTCATATCAGTGGAATCATACCATCTGTGGCCTTTTGAGTCGAGTTTCTTTCTCTTAACAGTTTTCTAGGCTTATCTGTGATGCAAGTGTCAAGAAGACATTGAAAATCTAAATGGAATTATGACAGAGATTGTTTCTAATAAAAAGAACTCCCAGTGAATAAAAGCCCAAGACAAAATGGCTTCACTGTTGAATTCTACCAGACATTCCCAGGTTAGCACCAGTCCTCAAATTCTTTCCAAAAAAGTAAGGAACACTTTCTAACTCATTTTATGAGGCCAGTATCATCCTCATACCAAAGCCAGAGAGAACTATAGACAAGTATCCTTTGTGAATATGAATGCAAAAATCCCCAGCAATATGCTAGGAAACCAAATTCCATCACGAATAAAAAATGATTGTACACCATGGCCAGATGGAATTTCATCTCAGGAATGCAAGGTTGGTTCAACATGAAAATCAATAAATGTGACACATCATATTAATAACATGAAGAGGAAAACAACATGGTTCATCGCCATGGAAACAGAAAAGTCACTTGACAAAATCCAACACCCTTTCATGATAGAAACACTCAAACTCAGTGGGAATAGTGCAACCTTGTGAGGATACTAAAAACCGCTGAATTGTACACGTTAAGATGGTGAACTTTATGTTATGTGAATTGTATTCCTATAATAATTTTTATATGTTTTTTAAAAAGTGTATTTATTGGTTCCCTGAAATCTTTGAAATTGGCTGGTATTTTACTTAGGGGAAATTTTTTTTATTATTATTTGGGGGGGGAAGGAGGTAATTAGGTTTATTTATTTACTTATTTTATTATTATTATTTTTTAACGGAAATACTGAGGATTGAACCCAGAACCTTGTGCATGCTAAGCATGCACTTTACCACTGAGCTATACCCTCCTCCCATGGGAAAATTTTTAAAAAACTATTCAATTTCTTTAATTGTCTATAGGACAAGTTTTTCATCGTTTCCTAATGGTAAGTTTTGATAAATTATATTTTTCACAGGGTTAGTCCATTTTGTCTTCATTTTCAACTTTTGGGGGGATACAAAGTGTTTTGTTAGTTTTATTTTATTATCTTGGCTATATCTGTTTCATAGTACATATTTGTGTTGTCTATTTTTTTAAGTCAGTTTTGCTAGATGTTTCTCCATGATGTTAGTCTTTTTGAAGAATTAACTCCTGCTTTATTTGGCTTTGGTATTTGAGAGCCTGTTTTCTGTTTCATTGATTTATACTGTTATTATTTCCTTCTAATTTGGGGGGGTTTATGTTCTAACATTTTTATGATATATATTACCTTTTAATATTTTTGTTTAGCTATTTTCAGGCTTTTTCCATTGGTTTTATAATTACTTTTCAGTAAATGTGGAGTGCTTTTCTTGGTGAGACCCTGTGCCGGCCAGTCTACTTTCTGTATAATCCTGCACTGAGCCGCCTTGAGCCTTTATTTTCAGAGGACCAAGGGGTCCCTCCCCCCTCTCCCCTCTCCCCTGCAATCTGGAATTAGTAGGCGCTAATTAGCTCTTATTCGCTGACTTTCATTGTTTTCCTCCCCAATTTAACTGTTAATCCTGTGGTTTCTATTGGTACCACCTTTCTATCTCTTGACAGACTTTTCAGAAATCTACTTTAAAAAAATACCATTGGATTCTTGTGGAAGTCCTGTAGTTTATTTCTGAAGAAACACTTGGATCTGTCTTTCTGTGCGTGCACAGTTTGTTGCATCCAGAATTACGACACTGGTAGTTGTCGCAGCCCGGAGCAGTAGCATTGCTGCCAAATGAGAGCTCTGTTGGTCTGCAGACAGCCTTACCTGTTTATAAGCCGCCGTCGGTTCCTGATTTGGAGTGGCTCTCCAAACAATGGATAAGGTTCTAGCTTCCGTCAGGGTTGGTGAGAGCTTTGGTATCACCGTTCAGCATACTTTCCTTTGGGGCTCTGTCAATCCCTGGAGAGATTACAGACAGGATCAGGGTCCTTGGATCCACTATGCTTAGAGCCACCCAGAAGTCTAGAAAGCACTTCATGGTCAACAATTTGGTCAGGACAATACGTGTCACATTTGCAATTCATGATCTTGTTTTTTTTTTTCAGTTGAGACTTGAAAGTTTTTAGATTTATACATTAAATGCCAACCCACAGGTAACAATAGGACTTAGCTTTTGTCTCAAAGTACATTTATATCAATTCAAGTAATTCTTAGAGCTCTGAGGTAGGCAGAGAATGGGAGTATCCCCCCCAACCCTCTTTATATGTAGGTAATGTGACTAAGACCCAGAGAGGTTAAGTAACTCACTCAAAGACCCAGCAGAATCCAGGCCTAAGGAAACTTAAGATTACAGCTTTTCTGCAAAAGCACACTACTTTTTGTGGTTCTTAATATTACACGTGACCTTGAGCAGGCTCACCTTGAGCCTTACTCTTTCTAAACCTTAGTTTTACCATCTGTTAAATAATAACCTGCCTTACTCTTGTCAGGTGTCTTTATGATTGAACAGCATAAGCTGTGTGAAAATGCATTACGGGGCGCGGAGAACCCAGGAATACAACTTACTGAGTAGACTGTACCCGAAAAATTTTGCATCCATCTGTGGGTGCTCTAAAACTAAGTCCCTGAGATCCAGATTAAGAGACTTTGTCATTGGAGGTATCCAGAAATGTCTCTCACGTTGTACACTTGTATGAGCATGTAGCTTCCATGGTGATACTTTGAAAGCGGCAGATACTCAACTTTGGTGTATTTGTGTGAGTAAAATTCTGGTATGTTAGCGAGTTTCTCGAGTGAGAAATGTCCATGACTTTCATGTCATTCTCAAATGTTTTTGACCTTAAAAAGCCAAGCATCACTAGTGTAGATGATTTCTTAAGGTCTCAGGCACCATCAAAGACTTTATAAATCCAAGGCTCCCGACTAGATGAAGCAAATCTAGGATTTATGAAGTAGTGGGGGTTTCTTTGGTTCGTTTGTTTTTGAAACGATACATGAAGTTCAGTTGAATGAATATTCCACAGTCGTAGCTTCCCTTGTCCCCTAATGAAAGTTCTCATTTTGTAGAATCACGCTGATATTTTAATTCAGAAATTACCAACTGTGATTGTGCTCTATGTATATATAGCTGGTGTGTCTCAAGAGGAAAAGTTTTTTGCCTTTGCAGAATAAAATAAATATATATAGTTAATTTTCAGTCATACCATCTTCAAATTTAAGGGTAATAGCATTTTTTTTACCTTGATTATTATTCAGTTTTTTTTCCAGCTTAATTGAGCTATAATTGACACATAACACTGTGTAAGTTTAAGGTGTAAAATGTGCTGATTTGATGCATTTATAAATGATTACCAACCATCACAGTATTAGCTCCCATCTCCTTTGACCCCCATGCCATTATGTAGTTACCTTTTCTTAAATGTCCATCACAGTACATAGATATAAACCATTGCTTTTTGGTGATGAGAACATTTAAGATCTACTCTTTCAGCAACATCCAAGTATGTAATACAGTGTTATTAACTGTCATCACCATGCTGTGCCTTAGATCCCCAAACGTGTTAATTTTATCATTGGGACTTTGTAGTCTTTGAACAGTATCTCCCACTTCCCCTACCTCCCAGCCCCTAGCAACCACCACTCTGTTCTCTGTTTCCCTGAGTTTGTCCTTTTAAGATTCCACGTCTAAATAATACCATGAAGTGTTTGTCTTTCTCTGTCTGCCTTGTTTCACTCACTACAATGCCCTCAGATTCCTCCCAGGTTGTTGTAAATCACAGGATTTCCTTCTTTCTCATGGTTGAATAATATTCCATTGTATACAGTCAGCCCTTTGTGTCTTCGGGTTCTGCATCTGTGGATTCAACCAACTGCAGATCAAAAAAAGTCCATAAATTTCCAAAAAGCAAAAGTTAAAATTTTTTAAATTGAAGTACAGTCAGTTACAATGTGTCAGTTTCTGGTGTGCAGCACAATGTCCCAGTCATGCATATACATACATATATTCGTTTTCATGTTCTCAAAAAGCAAAACTTGGATTTGCTGTATACTGACAACTATTTACATTACATTTACAACTGTTTACATAACACATTGTATTAGGTATAATAAGTAACTTAGAGATGATTTAAAATATGTGGGAGGATGCATATGGGTTATATGCAAATATTGCATCATTTTATATAAGTGACTTGAGTGTCCATGGATTTTGGTATCTGCAGCTGAGTCCTGGAACCAATTGCCCATCCTTGGATACTGAGAAATGACTGTATATGTATCATGTCTTGATCCATTTATCCATTGCTGGACACTCAGCTTGTTTCCACACCTTGGCTGTTGTGAATAATGCATAAACATGGCAGTGCAGATCATCTTTTTGAGATCCTGTTTCCATTTCCTTTGGGTTTATACTCAGAAGTGGAGTTGCTGGATCATATGGTAGTTCTATGCTTAATGTTTTTGAGGACCCTCCACGCTGTTTTCCGTAGTGGCTGTATCAATTCACATTCCACCAGCAGTGCAGGAGGGTTCCCTTTTCTCCACACCCTTGCCCCCATTTATTCTCTCTTGTCTTTTTGGTTATGGCCATTCTGACAGGCGTGAGGTGACATCTCTGTGGTCTGATTTGCATTTCCCTGATGATTAGTGCTCTTGAGCACCTTTCCATGTGTCTGTTGCCATTTGTATGTCCTCTTTGGAAAACTGTTCAGTTCCTCAGCCCATTTTTAAATCAGGTTGTTAGTCTTCTTGCTGTTGAGTTGTGTGAGTTCTTTATATATTTTGGATATTAACCCCTGTTCAGTTACATGACTTGCACATATTTTCTCCCATTCAGTAGGCTGCCTTTTCATTTTGTTGGTTGTTTCTTTTGCTGTGCAGAAGCTTCTTAGTTTGATGTAGTCCCACTCGTTTGTTCTTGCTTTTGTTGCTTGTACTTTTGCCATCAAAAGTGTTTTTTTTTTACCGGTCTCCTTTTTGTGGAAGAATCCTGTTTGTAACCCGTCTTAATGATTTTTTGAATCATTAAGCTATTACAGATGCCAAATCCCAGGTGTTGCTTTATGAAACATGACAGAACAGTATCGAGGAAATACAAGAACACAGGACCCAAAGGCCTGAACTTCTCTATAATATTCACAATGCAAACAGAAGCCTCTGAAACTCCTCATTTACCCAGTAGAGCCCAGCTGTGCACGTGCGTGCATGCGTGCACACACATACCCACAGTAGTTTCTCCGGACACCTCTTAGAACTGCCCTGTGTGGAGGGAAGATGGATAGAAAGTGGCAGCAGCGTCCAAGAGGCAGAACTCTAATGGCCCTGATCCGTCCGGAATCAGGATTCGAGTCACCCACTGGGTAAAGACTCAATTAACTAAGGTTCGGGCTGAAGGCAAAGGAAACATAGAAGGAGTAACAGAAGAAGCAAACTGTAAAACATCAACTATCACCTTGGGAGGAGTTACCGAAACGGACTTCAGTGACAATGCATACGTTCTCATTGCTTTGTAATGTGGACAGTTTATATATTAATCAGTTGTGTCTTTTTTCTTCCTCTCCTTTTCCTGCGTTATTTCATAGAGGGCGTGGTGGTGTTGAGTAACCTTTTCATTTAATCACCAAGTCACAGGATGGCCAAGGCCCGTTGGATTGAACTGAAAGGGGAATGAAGGACAGAGACGGCGGGTGACTGATAGGACTTCATCCCTCCCATCTTAGGAGGACTGAATACGTGAAGGATACTTGCATCACATTAGGGTGGAAGCATGAAGTTGTTTGCAAGTTTGAACCTAGCTGGAAGGGTGGGTGTGAGGGCCGGGCAGCCAGGGGAGTGGACCATGCCAGGGGCACTGCCTGTTGCTACTCGGTACCAGGCTTGCCTTCTAAGCTCTCTGTACTGTAGAGGCTGAAAGCCTGGAAGCTTCCCTGATTCTCTTGCTATAAGAGGGTGTATTTGCAGTCTCCCGGTGAGAAGCACGTGTAATATTCAACAAACAAAAGAGAAGCAGAAGCCATCATTGTTCCTGCAGCATCAGAGGCAGGGCAAGGCTTGTTGAAAGGGCATACGTGAGGTTTTGCAGGAACTTCTGCACTCTGCTGATCACCTGCTTCAGTGCTGCAGGCAGCTGAGATCATCAGCCACGGTTTCCTGCAATTCCTGTGACTTCTTGATTTCCTGAATTCACTGGCAGCTTTCCCTGACCTTCCTTTCACCCAGCCCTTCCAAGGTTTTGGAAGCACCTGTGTTAAATTCTTTCCTGTGTGATACCTCGAGCGCTTTCTGTTTCCCTGACTGAGTGCTGATGACCAGAGAACAAATGGTTCTTAAGCCTGAGAAGAGGTGCCCGATCTCTCACATAAGAGAAATGCAAGTTAAAACTACAAGTTAGAGGGGGAGGGCATAGCTCAGTAACAGTGTGTTTAGCACGCACAAGATCCTGGGTTCAATCCCCGGTACCTCCATTAAAAATAAGTAAGTAAACCTAATTACCTATGCTCCCCTCCAAAAAACCCTACAAGTTAGCACTTTTCACCTATCAGTTGGGTTAAGAGTTGAAGACTTGATAACACCATGCTGATGTGGGGGAAATGGGCCCTCCCATTGCCCTGCAAAGTGGAAACTGATACTGATCTATGAAACTGACACTGCTCTCCATGAGGGCATTTTCGTAATATCTGTCACATTTACTTGTACGTTTGTGAAATAACATGCTCAAAAAAATACTCCTTACAGCACTGTTTGGAATGTTAAAAAGTTTGAAATATGAATGCCCTTCCATGCAGGACAAGTTAAAGAAATTGTGGCACAACCATACAATTAAATGCTCTAGACAGCCACTGAAAAGAATGAGACAGCTCTGCGTGTCCTGTTAGGGAAAGATGTCCATGGTATTTTAACTGAAAATAGCAAACTGTAAATAGCCTACTACTGTGGAAAAGGTTAAAATAGTACATCTATATGCTTCTGTTAATGCACAGAATATATCCAGAAAAATACGCAAAGTGACAAGAATGCTTTCAGATGTGAACCAGTGAGCGAGGGTGAAAAATAGGTCTCACGTTTGCAGGCTTTCTGTGATGTAAAGGGCTGGAAACCGGGGAGCATATTGGTACTACCGTTGTTTTTCTTTTTATTAACTTTGTTTCAGTCTTTCGTAGGGAAGGTTTGAGAGGTAAAAAGATGTGAGTTTATATAAAACAGAGAAGCCCAAAACTTCGTGTTTATGAAACAATGAGAATGGCTGCTAGAATCAGTTTTTGATCCCGAGTTTGATAGAAAACACATGAAAGAGTGTCCACAGCTGCTTGCTCTGAACTTTTAAAACCACATTTGCTCCAGAATGTTTTTAAAGAAGATGTTACAGAGTTTCACTCTCCCACCACCATCCCCAGAGGCAACTTACCAACCAGAAGATTGAAATATATATTCTTCTGATATTGATTTTTATGTTTTTATTATTTATCTATTAATCCATAAACAACTTCTGTTTTGTTTGCTTTTAAAATTTATGTAAATAGCATCACAGGATACATATCTCTTTGCAACTAGATTTTTTTTCATCTAATATTAGGGTTTTGAATGACATCCTATCCACATGGATACATGTAAATTCTAGTTAACTTGTTTTAGCTGCTACGTGGTATTCTATTTTTAGGAATAAACCAGTTTATCCTTTCCCTTCTGCGCTAGTCTGCTGTACCCTAGACCACCCCTCCTGGTTTACTCCCATTCTAACATTAGACCCGTTTTAATTCAATGACAAGTTCAAGATACATGAGGGTATTTCTAACATACTAGCTTCTCACTTACTTGAACTTTCTTCTTCCATCTGTATTTCGTCCCCATACCGCTGCCACTCACTCCCTTGGTTACACCCAAGACCTCACTGTTACCCTGTCACTACTCATTTATATTCTCAGTGTTAGGCACCTCATTTTCTGCTTCCTGACTGTCTTTTTTTTTTTTCCCCTTAATCAGTTTACCCCTTTCTAGGATTCCAACTTCAACAGTTCTTAGATTCCACTGGGACCTTTAATTCATCAATTCAGTGACCTTTCCACTAGCTCATTAATCTCTTAGGAGACTCTTTTCCTTTATTTCCTGGCTTCAATTTCTTTTTTTAAAAAATACTTTACTTGTTTCATTGTACTATTTAATTACTTTATTTTGGTGGGAGGTAGGGAGAGGTAATTAGGTTTTATTTATTTTTGGAGGAGGTACGGGGATTGAACCCAGGACCTCGTGCATGCTAAGCAGGCACTCTACCACGTGAGCTACACCCGCCTCCCCACTTCAGCTTCATTGCTGATGGCTCCTCTTCCCTTGTGTACACACCTTCAGCTCTCATGCTCTCTCCGACCTCATCATACTCATTGGCAAAACTGAAACCCAGACTAGACCCCTTGCTTTAATGACCCCACGCTTGCCCTATGATGCTGAAGGAAATACAGGAAAAGCAGGCAATCATACTGACTGATCTCACTTTATGACCATGAATTTCATGTGGGTCTAAATACTGCCTGACTATCATGCCGTTTCCTTAGTGCATCCATCCTTCCTCTCTCGTAGGTGACAATTTCTCATCGTTTCCTCCTCCATTTAACTCCCGTATCACCTCCCCCTCCTCCCACTTGGCCAATGGCTA
The DNA here is from genome assembly GCF_048564905.1 of Vicugna pacos. Classification (NCBI taxonomy): domain Eukaryota; kingdom Metazoa; phylum Chordata; class Mammalia; order Artiodactyla; family Camelidae; genus Vicugna; species Vicugna pacos. The sequence continues at coordinate 26,413,750 of NC_132997.1, read as the reverse complement.
AGAAAATTGAAGTAAACAGAGGAGAATTTCCACCATCTCATCATGCTTAATGCATTCACACCCTCTGCCTTCCTGCTTCCCACAATCTGTGCTTTCCTCCAAGGTCAAGCTCTCCACTTGTGTATCGGGTCCCCTCCCATCTCTTCGCTGGCTGCTCCAGCAATCCTCACCTCTCTCCTGAGGATTAATATTTTTGCTTTCTACTGGAGTTTCCCATCAGCATGCAAACATATCTTTTAAAAAAAAAACTCCCTGAAAGATTTGTGTATACTTTCTGAATCCCATTCCTCTCCTCCCATTCTTTCTTGGATCCACTCAGACTTTTGTCCCTAACAATTCACCAGAACTGCTTTTCTCCAAATACCCTTTATTTTGTTTAGTTTGATGTATAACCGTCTGCCTGCCTCGTACTCAGTCTGTCAGCAGCAGTTGACACAGGTAATTGTTCTCTTCTCCTTGGGACACTTTGTCCACTGACTTCCAGATGCCGCCTTCCTGGTCTTCCTCCTGTTTCTCTAGCTGCTTCTCAGCCTCCTTTGCAGGTTCCTTCTCATCCCCTCAACTTTCTCCCATTGGTGTGTCGAAGGCTCAGTCCTTGAACCTCTTCTCCCAACTGCATCCATCCCTTTAGTGGTTTTGTGCAGTTGTATAGATTTTTCCATATAGATGTATATGCTGGCTATATGTTGACAACTTCATGTATACTATCCATACGTCCACATCCCTTCTGAACGCCAGATGCACATGTTCAACTCCCAATTCGACATCTCCACTTGGATGTCTGATACACACGTCAAAGTTAACACATCCGGAAAGTAGCTTATCGTCTCCCTTCAAACCTGCTCCACCCGTCATCTGTGTCTTCTCAGTTGGTGGCAGCTTCATCCTTCCGATTTGTCAGGTCTGCTGTCAGTTCATCTGGGCTTCTCTCTTTGACTCATGTTCCGCATCCAATCTCTTAAGAATTCTGTAGGCGCTATATTTAAAATATACCCAGAATCCAACATTTTTTATCATCCTGGTCCAAGCCACCCCCACTTCTCACTTGGATGACCACGATATGTCCTGCTTCCGTCCTTCTTTCCTGCGGAGTGGTCCTTTTCACACGCAGTCAGATCGCTTTGCATCGCTATTTAAATCGTTACAGTGGCAATTACAATGCCCAAGTCCTTGCAAAACCTGCAGGACTTCACAATCTGCCCTCCCCTCTTTACTTCACTCTCATATTCTCCCTTTGAGTCACTGCACTCCAGCTTCACTGGCCCCCGACTTTTTCTTTACAAGGTCTGTTTCTTCTGCCTCTTTGCTCTTTTTCTTCCAGACATCTGCATGCTATTTCCCTCATCATTTTTAAGTTTGCTCTGACAAGCCACCTTCCAAATGACACCTGCCTTGATCATTGAAATCACCATGTGCCACCTACTCCCAGTACATTTTCAGAGGGTGGCATCTGTGTGGAACATGCTGTGAACGGCATCCTTGACGTTATGGGCAGTACCATTCCCTTGTCACGTAACATGCAACTAGCGTATGTATTATGCTTGCTGTTTGTCTCTAATAGGAAGCTCTCCAGGGGGAGGAATGTTTGTCTCTTACCCACTGGTGTATCCCAAACATACTGAGCCGTCCATGGATCGTCTGATAGACACACACGCACACACCCTACCGGTTCTCTTTCTCTGTAAAACCCTGACTAACACAATATTCTTAGCTTATCTCCTTGTGAGTGTGTGTAAGAATTTATCTGGGTAGGTTACATTTTTGGTAGGAAATTTCACATGGGGGTGAAATTTCTTGATCTTTAAGTATAGACTTGGTAAATTTTATTAGATATTGCCCAAGTCCTGTACCAGTCTATACTTCTTTCTGCAACTGTGTAAGAGTTTGTGTTTCCACATAATTTTGCCAAGCCTAATGACCAACCCAATGAGTTTTAAGTGGTGTCTCTTTAAATGTTTGTGTCCTTTACTGCTCCTAGTTTTAACTGTATGAAACTGCATTTTTCTTAGGCCCAAACTATTGAATATTGTCAATTTAATGTGGTTTAATCTAACAGTGACTGTCTCTGTAATTAAAACTCTTTGCCATTCATATTTCTTCTTTCGTAAATTACTTGTTCACATAACTGTGACATTTTTCTATTAGATTGCTTTCCCCAGACCTCTCGTGGCCTCTCCCCGTTTTTGTAGTTCTTCTTTACATAAATATCTTCTCTTGGGCTTGTGGTTGGGAGTACATTTTCTTTCCTCAGAATATAATTAAAACAACAGAAATGTGTTATTTTAATGCCATCAAATTTACCAGTCTTGTTGGGTTTGTGTTTTTATTGTCTTACTTGAGAACTTCAACCATATCCTGAGATCATAAATATATTATCCTATATTTTTGTCTATAAGTTTTTAGAAGTTTTAAAATTTTGCTTTTTCCAGTCGGTTTGGAATCAATCTGGAATTTCTTTTGTTATTCCAAGGTATGGTGTGTGGCATGAATAAGCTAAGGGGGTCCTTCTTTCCCACGTGGATTGAAACTTTATCCTTTCTTCATCAGTTTGCAATGTCATCTATTACCTTACATTCTCATAAGAAACATGGGTTTCTTTCTAGACACCCTCTTTTCTGTCCCCTTGGTCTATTTGCCTATCTTTGCACCAATAACACACTTGTTAATTACTATAAATTTACAATGAGTTTTGATGAATGGGAGGGCAACTACTCCCACCTTGTTTTTCTTCAAAATTGTCTTAATGTTCTTGTATTATTTCCTCTTTCAATATCTGATAGAATTTTGCACTGTGTTTTAAAGTGTATCAGCTAGTCACTTTATTTTTGCTTGTATATGCCTTTTCATAAGGAGGAAAATATCTCTGTTCCTTTAATACAGGCTGGATTCATCAGCATGAGCTATGATGTGGAATCAGAGTGAATTAATTCTCACCAAAGTTGGCAGGGAAAAATCAACCGCCCATGACAAAAAAAAGGTTATGACAATAAGTGATCCATTTTCTACAGCAAACATTGTAACTTTCCTATAACTCGCATGTTCCAGTAGCAGAGTTACAGGTCAACAGTCCCTGAACGATTGAAATGAAAATTGGTATTACAGGAAGGCATGACTTTATGATGTCAAGGTACAGAGTAAGTACAGATTTAACTTTTATAACCACAGGCTGGTAACTTTTTATTAACCTTTTCTCTATCTGCCTAACAAGATGTCAGGGCTTGTTCAGGGCTTGGCAGCAAGACTGCCCAGCTCTCTCCGGCCACTTCCCCAAGGCTCTCAGTAGCAATTGCTAACTATTCCTGGCAGCCTCGGAGTCAAATGGGTCTTGCTAACCAGGGGTTAGCAATGAGTTTAGGACCTACGTATGTCTGCTTTCCGCATACCCTTTCTTTTTCTTGTCTTGTATAGGTAGAACCTTCATTATAGAAGCATAAGGTATAGGGTCTTCTGATTGAGTGAAACACTTGTAAATATGACCTCTGTGTAGGGTTTTGATGTACTCCTTAGAGAAGTTCCCTTCTCTTCCTAGGTTTGCTGAGACTTTTTCTTTCAATATCATGACTGTGATCATTCAATCACATCTTCTTGCGTCTGTTAGGAAGATCATGTCGTTTCTGTAGTTTTATGTGTCTACGTGGTGGGTTATGTTCATCGATTTTCTGTTTACCTCTTCTTGTGTTCCTGGGCTAATCCTGGAATAATGCGAGGATGTTTTCCTTTCTTTCTTTTGAAAAGCACACACTTCTGGTCTGGTTTTGCTGATACTTAGGATTTTTGCATCCACGTTTACAAATGAGAGTGGCCTCCCTCTTGTGCGGTCCTTCTCTGGTTTTGTTATCAAGGTTTTCTAGACTTGGTCAGTGGGACGGGAAGCTTTTCCATGATTATTTATAATAATTTGAGGGTGGGGTTACACCCGGGAGTCTCCTTTGTCTGGCATTAATTTGACTCTAACACTTTATTGTGTTTGCCATTAGATTTGGATTTTTTTCCTCTTCTCACTTTATATTTTCTATTTACCAAGCCTTCCCTTGGAGTTGTTCATTTCTTGTTGCTTCTTTCCTGCCTTCTTTTTCCCTTGAGCGGTGGGGGTTGGTAGTTAAGTTTTATTTTTATTTATTTATTTTTAATGGCGGTACTGGGGATCGACCCCAGGACCTCAGGCATGCTAGGCAGACACTCTTCCACTGAGCTATACCTTCCCCACTCTCCTGCCTTCTTAAAGTCCAAAATTAAGTATTGTTCCTGCCTTCCTTCTGAATTATGTGAGACCCTGGGATGCTTTGACTCTTGGCACCCCCTGGTACTGTATGTTCCTGCGGTCGTCCGGTCTCTTAGTGGCACTTGCTTCCTCCCATCCTCACCGTCCCCAGGGTGGTGTTGTTTTAGTTACAGTCAGTGCTCACTGAGATTTGCACACAGTGACTGGAGTCTTGCCTTATCACAGCCTCTTGCTCTCATTTCTTTCTTTCAAGGTTTGATTAGTTCTTTACTAAGTTCTGTAGATGTTAAACTGTTTGTCTCTTTGCCTTAAAATCTTTTGATGTTGTTTCTACTGTCAAATAGCACGTTACCTGAGGAGAGAATTGTCATTTTACGGTAATTTTCCTGGAAGCACTTTGAAAATAATATTCTATTATCTTCTGGTCTCTACTGTGCTATTTATGCTTTTCCGTTGTAGAAATTCTGTCTTTTCGCCCTAGTTATTTTAAAGATATTTTTCTTGGTCTCCTGCAGTGTCATCACAATAGGTTTAGAAATGTATTTCTTTTTTTTTTAAATTGAAATAGTCAGTTTACAATGTGTCAATTTCTGATGTACAGCATAGTGTTTCAGTCATACGTATACATACATGTATTCGTTCTCATATTCTTTTTTCATTATAGGTTACTACAAGATATAGAATATATTAACCTGTGCTGTACAGAAGAAACTTGTTTATCTATTTACATATAGTGATTAGTATTTGGAAATCTCAAACTCCCAACTTATCCCTCCCCCTGGTAACCATAAGTTTGTTTACTATGTCTGTTTCTGTTTTGTTCATTTGTCTTTTTTTTTTTAGATTCCACATATATGTGATCTCATATGATATTTTTCTTTCTCTTTCTGGCTTACTTAGAATGACGATCTCCAGGTCCATCCATGTTGCTACAAATGGCATTATTTTATTCTTTTTAATGGCTGAGTAGTATTCCATTGTATAAATATACCACAGCTTCTTTATCCAGTTATCTGTTGATAGACATTTAGTTTGTTTCCATGTCCTGGCTATTGTAAATAGTGCTGCTATGAACATTAAGGTGCATGTATCTTTTCGAGTTAGAGTTACCCTGGATATATGCCCAGGAGTGGGATTGCTGGATCATATGGTAAGTCTATTTTTAGTTTTTTAAGGGATCTCCAAGCTGTTTTCCATTACGGCTGCACCCAACTACATTCCCACTAACAGTGTGGGAGGGTTCCCTTTTCTCCACACCCTCTCCAACATTTATTGTTTGTGGACTTTTAAATCATGGGCATTCTGACTGGTGTGAGGTGATAACTCATTGCAGCTTTGATTTGCATTTCTCTGATAATTAATGATATTGCGCATTTTTTCATGTATCTGTTGGCCATTTGTATGTCTTCAATTGGAGAATTGCTTGCTTAAGTCTTCTGCCCATCTTTGGATTGCGTTGTTTGTTTTTTGTTATTAAGTTGTATGAGCTGTTTATATACTGTGGAAATTAAGCCCTTGTCAGTCACATCATTTGCAAATATGGAAATCTATTTCTTTTTGTTTGTACTTCTTGGGATGCATTGGGTTTCCATGGGTATGTCTTTCATCAATTCAGGAAATTTCTAAGCATATTCTCTTAAAATACTGCTTTCACCCCATTGTCTATGTTCTTCCTTCCCCTTCTGTTTGTATCTTGGACTTTTGTGTTTTATCCATTGTAACTCTTGGCCTCCTTTTCACATTTCTCTTTTTAATTTTTGGATTCTTTCTGGATAATTTTCTCAATGCTATCTTGCTGATCCCTCAAAACCTCTTCACTGGAACTTTATTTTACTCTTAAATCCATCTATTAAACTTTTTAGGGGGAGAGAATCTATTTGTTGAGTTTTTTGTTTCAATTGCTATTTAGTTCCCGTAAGTTTTATGTATTTTTCAAATCTTCCTGTTCTTTTTTCATAGTGTCTTCTCCTTTTCTCATTGTTTCTATCCTTTTATTTTAAAAATCTCTCTAATACCTGTAATCATACTTATTTCATTTTCTCTTTCAGACTGCTCTGTTAACCAATTTCCTGACGGGCTAATCCTGCCGCCTGAATGGGGCTCATTTTTTCAGGCATATTGTACAGTTGAAAACTTTTTAGTTTACCACTTAACCTAACATTTCATCTCCTGTCCTGTGTGTCATTAAAACCCAAGCTCCCAGTGTTATTACCTGGGTCCTGTCTCTACTGCACCTTCAATCATGAGCATTGTCAGTTCATGTGCATGTCAGATTTTTGTATATCTACACATATATAATCATAGTTAAAGAGGAATTATGCTCATTGTACTATTTTATAACAATTTTTTTCACTAAAGATCATGTCAAAAACATTTACATGTTAATCGGTATATTCCTACCAGGTGCTTTTAAAGGCTGCAAAGTATCCCATCATGGTGTTCTAATGCAATTTATTCAACCAATTCTGTTGTTGAACTTTTAAAAAAATGTTTTGATTATGAACAATACTGACACAAATGACCTGAGAAGTGCCTCTTTGCCTGCATCTGTGTTTATTTATTTAGGATAAGTTGCCGAAAGCAGAATAGCTGGGTCATAAGAATGTTTTTGTTATTTACTGGCAAACTGAGTTGTTTTCTTCTGGAACAGTTATCAGTGAGACTCCCGTTCGTAAATTCTTGTTTTCCAGATATCCAAGATCTGAATGACATGAACATGTATTTTGTGTGTCTCTTCCCAGAGTCGTAGGCTTAACCTATCATTTTCTCCCAAGGTTATTAAGAGATACTGTCTGGCATGACTTTCCTAGGTAACTCCACCCTGTCGTAGTTAATAGGAATCCCGCGTGTCACACGTGCTCTGAAGCATCAGTACGTGCGGTGAAGGAGAAAGTGTTCTCTATGATTACTTTTCAACATGAAAAAAAGTATATATGCCTCCCATTTATCTGCTCCATTTACCAGCACCCAGCCCCATCCTGCCTCAGTGAACTTAATGAGATTAACAGATGCTGTTTTTTTAACCTTCATTGGAGTGCCATCAGGTCACCGCATCACTCTGGGGTTACTAGAACTGAGGCCTGGGACGGTGATGAGACGGACTAAAATTTAGAAGAAAACATTCTTCAGGTCTTCCAGCTTCCGATTACCCCTGGACCCTCTTTTCATGGAATAACACAGTTGTTCTTCGGCATTCACTTTTGAAATGCTGCTTGAGGCAGTGAGAAGCCAGTGATCTGAGCGGGCAGGCACCGTGATGAGAGACCCTGGCGCACAGCCCTCGCAGAAGCCCCTGGAGCCTTTGCCTGCCTCCGCTCCGAGCTCGCTCCCAGGGAGGACTTCCTGTCATTCTCCTCCCCCGCGGGAAACCTCATTCAGTCCGGAAGCTCCACACAGACTCTTCTGGGCGGGGCCCCGGCGGCAGCAACCTGTAAACCACTGATGCGCCAGCGACTTGGGCTCGTGGGACTCAAATTAACCTGGAAGCCCAGCCGTTGTTCATACTCACGATCCTATTCTAGGGTTTCATCCAAACGCTCAAGGTGTCTTTGGACCTCCGTTAACTGAAGGCACCGTCCTTCAATGGTCTCTATTTCTGTGCAGTTTTTAGATAGGATCTACCCAAGTAGACTTCTTTTCAACCACGGTTGTTTAATTACACTTTATTTTTTAAATAATTTTAAAAATCGTTGTCTTAACATGTCATTCTAAATTCCTCTCTGGTTGTTGCACGTGCCAGTATTTCAGAAAGCAAGAATCTTGTTAGTCTCGTTTTGAATCCCCCAAGAAAAACTTAGGGGTTTACCGATTAACAACAAATGGTGGGGATTTGGGACTAGCAGATACACACTACTGTATATAAAGCAGAGACACAACAAGGTCCTGCCGTATAGCGCAGAGAACCGCGTTCAATATCCTGTAATAACCTACAATGAAAAAGAATATATATGTAATTGAATCACTATGCTGTACACCAGAAACTAAAATTTGTAATTCAACTGAAACAAAAAAACAACAAATGGTGGGAAAGCATAGGATTTCCTGGAGCTCTACAGTGTTGTGACCTGGTGGCGGCACTCAGAAGCCCGATGGTTTGAGTCATTCCATTCCAAAGGTATGGTGGAAGCAAAACCTCGTTTTGAGGGGGGATTCACTGAGAAGGTGACAGCTGAAATTGAAAGATACTGCTAGGCCAGATGTTGTGGGCAGAGTGGCTCGAAGGAGGGACTCCAGAAGATGACCAAGGAGGTGACCCAGTCAGGGCTAGGGACACTGTCGGTGGGAACACACCGAAGAGCAAGGATCAGGTCAAAAGACCTGGGGACACAGGAGGCTGTTGGAAGAATGCTGACAAGGCAATTCCGAGTCAACCTGAAGCCAGGAAGTCGAAGACCTCATTAGGCCCCCTCCGACATCTGCCAGCGACGCCTGCCTTTGTGTTAGAAGAAGGCCGGAACGGGGAGCAAGCGAAAGAATGGGGACCAGTTTCCTCTCTTTGTGCCCCAGTTCCCCCTCCTGTGTATACACCCTCCATCCTGAATGAACTCCGGTTCTCAGAGCTAAAATGCGCAGCAGTCATCCTGTGCTGAAGCAAACATTGCCCAGAAGAGCACAGCCAAGGGATACCCAGCGTCCAGACGTGAGAACCCCTAGGGAATGCTTGGGGAATCCGGTCTGTATGAAAGAACGATGCAGTCTCAGCCTAATGTGGCCAGCACCGAAAGGAGCAAAGTTGTGCGTTCTTTTTCTTCCTTTCTTTTCCTCTTTCTTTCATCATGAGACAGAAATTTGAGAGAAGAGTAACTCAGTAACATGGTTTTAGACACTTAAGCCACAGTGGCCACAATCGGATGGGAGCGGTTCCCTCCTCGCACGTTTTGGGAAGTGACGGTGTGACTGCGGAGATTTCCTGGGCGCTGCCGCCATCTAGTGCCTGGCGGGAGGGGTCACCACGCCTCTTTATCGTCGCTTCCTTTGTAAATGTATGCATATTGATTGAGTGTGAGAAAAATGTGAAATCATACGGGTGGAGCTGCGTACAGCAGATTCAGGGCAAATTCTGTAACGACCGAAGAAAGAAACTGGGAGAATATAGTGAAGCGGGCCGCAGAGCTTGCACACACCTGCTAGTCTCCGTTCCCGGCCCTTCCCCACCTTCCCCTCCAGTTTTCATCCCCCTCTGCTCCAGCCCCTCCTCCAAGGGAGGGCGAAGCCATCCTTGGCCGCCCTTCCACCAGCCACATCCTTCTGCGGATATGTCCACGCGGGGAGGGGCGGGGAGTAGATTATAGAAAATCTCTGCAGAGCCCAGTAGACATCATGCCTTAATACAGACAGACCTATATCCATGATTGATCTTTTTAAACAGACTTTTATGACCTGCGTATTGTAGAAACTTTGGAACGTATAGAAAAGTGAAAGGACCCCACCATCTCCGCACCTGGATTATTACTTATTTTAAGTAGGCGGGGGTCCCCGTTGGAGAGTGGGCTTCGGCGAGAAATACTGGCAGGGGAAGGCGAAGTATTGCAAGAAAGGAGAAAGTGAGTCGTACAGGAGTCGAGCTGGGGACCGCGCCCAGCCCCGCGGCGCTCGCTCCGGGCTCTCCTCCTCCCGCTGCTTCCGGGCGGTCCTCCCAGGCGCATGCGCACAGCCGGCTCGCCCGCCGACGCCGCAGCGCGGGTGCGACCGCGACCTGAGCCAGCCCGCGGGATGCTCCGAGCACAGCGGCCGGTGGGCTCTGACGGCCGTGCGCCCCGGCTGCAGCTGGACTCCTCCTTGCCCGCATCTGGCATCTCTGGGACAGGAGGTGGAGCAGAAAATAACTTGTTTACAAAGGGGAAAGGGCGGGATGAGGGATAAATTAGGAGTTTGGGGTTAGCAGATACAAAATACTGTATATAAACTAGATAAACAACAACGTCCTGATACATAGCACAGAGAACTACACTCAATATCTTGTAATATCCTATAATGAAAAAGAACGTGGAAAAGAATATATTATATATATATATAACTGAATCATTTTGCTGTACACCAGAAACTTACACAATATTGTAAATCAACCATACCTCAAAAAAAAAAAGAAAGAGAAAATAACCTATCTAAATAACAAACACATTCAGTTGCTTTTAAATATAGAAAAGTAAAAAATAAGAGAAAAAAAATTCTCACTATCCCACTGCCTAGCTAACACCTTTCTGGATATTAAAGAAATTACAGACACAGGCTTAAAACATTCAAGACAGCATAAAAAAGAGGTTCAAAATGAAAAGTAAGTAGCACTCCTTCCCAGCAGTCCTTTCCAAAGACAATCATGTCCCCCCAAATATGTGCATATTTACATATGTATATATTCTTATCCTTTAAATAGTTATACAATATGGATTTTTACTATTCATTCTTCTGTTTTTTTTTTCTGCTTCATGTTAATTAGGGATGTTTCCTCATTGGCATATCTAGACCTAATCATTCTTAAGGATGCATAGAATTCCACTTGTAAAGTATCATATTTTATCTAATATGCAGAAATTCTTAAATGTCACAATTTTTGTTCAAGTGCTTTGTCACTCAACTCACAAATGTAGAATGCAATTAATCTACAAAGCTAAGCATTCATAGTTAGATAAGTTTTAGGCTTGGTGATCTAAAAGCAATTCATTTACAAAAGTGCCACCAATACACCTTCATGAAATCATTTAATTCAACGCCACCAAACATGAACCTGTCATACCTTGGAAGCAAAACTAAAGTCTCCTGAGAGATGGAAGTGCTAAGTCATATGGTATAGAACTACAGTTAAAAAAGGTATTGGTAGATTTTGTTAAATTGCCCTTCTAAAAAGTTGCAAACGTTTATACCCTCACCAAAATATGACTGCAGTCCAACCTCTTTTTAAATGTAAAGTGACTGTCAGTTTTCCTTTTCTGTGAGTTGCTTGTTCATATTCTTCGTACTTTTCTTACTGATTTGGCTGGGCTTGTAAACAAAGGAAATTAACCTTTTATCTGTCATTGTGTTTTGCAAATGTTATCCCCAATTTGTCTTCTGTGTTTTAACTTTATTTTTAGTTACTGGTTTTAGTTCGATTTGGTTTTTGCAACAGAGAAATTTTTAACATTTTATATGGCAAATTTGGCCAAGTACCTTTATGCTTGTAGAAGGTTTGTTTTATTTTGAAAGGCCTCCCTCACCACAATCCATCCATCCATTGATTCACCCACGCCTTTTATTTAAAACACACAAACACACAAATACGCCCCTTTTATTGTTAGGAAAATCGTATGTTCAATGAAGAAAGTTTGTAAAATACACATAAGCAAAAAGAAAAGTGTTATAGTCTAATTTTCACAGATAGTTACTATGAACATTTTGCCCCAAAAGTTCCAGTCTTCAGTTCTATGCAATAATTAATTAAGGTTGTGTTTTGATTATGTCATGAACTATCCTTGTTAAATATTTGAATTACATTAAAAAATCTTTATTGAGGTGAAATGGTTATACCATAAATTTCACTCATTTAAAGTAAGTGATTTTTAGTAAAAGTACAGAGTTGTGCAGTCATCACCACTGTCTAATTTTAGAACATTTTCTTCACTCCCAGACGAAGCCCTTTCTTTCTGTTTGTGTCCATCTGCAGTCACTTCCCACCCTCACCGACCAGCCTTAGGCAACCATGAATCTACTTTCTGTCTCCAAGAATATGCTTTTTCGGTACATTTCATATACATAGAATCACACAGTATGTGGACTTTTGTGTTTGGCTTCTTTCACTTAGTATAATATTTTTGAGGTTCATCTATATCGTAAGTGTATCAGTCCTTCATTGTTTTTGTTGCTCAATAGTGAGTAGTTCATAGATTGGATATAACACATTTCATCTGTCCATTTGTCAGCTGATGGACACTTGATTTTTTTTCTGCTTTTCAACTGTTCTGAATAATGCACGTTTGTCCACAAGGTTTTGTGTGGACTTTTTTCCATTTCTCCGTGTGTACATTGGAGTGGGATTGCTGGGTCATTGTGAACTCCACGTTAACATTTGCATTATATTCTTGAGGAGCTGAGTGGGACCCATCTGTTCTGAAAACTTCCACTAGAAGATAGAGTCACGAGCCTCAGGTGCCCTTGTTCCTCAGGCTCCTTTTCCTCAAGGACAAGACCTGTCTGGAATAATGTCTTAAGTTACACGACTTCGTGTAGAGCTCTGAGGTTACCTTCCAGTCTTACTCTAGCAGAATGTTAAGATGAGTTTCTTCCTGCCTGAGTTTTGACTAAAGTAATGGGCATCAAATACCAAAATGCATGTGAGACTGAAACCCACGTGGGCAAAACTGAGAAAGTTCAAGGATATAAAAGGAGAACCAGAACAGATCTTTGCACACCCATGTTGATAGCAGCATTATTCACAGTAGCCAGAAGGTGGAAGCAACCCAAGTGTCCATCGATAGATGAATGGATAAACAAAATGTGGTGTAAACACAATATGGAATATTATTCAACCTTAAAAAGGAACGACATTCTGACACATGCTCCAGCGTGATGAACCTGAAGGGTGTTATGCTGAGTGGACTAAGCCAGGCGCAAAAGGACAAATACTATGTGATGTCACTTATAAGACGTACCTCAAATTGCGAGTCCCGGATCTGCAGATACTAACTACTGCATATAAAATAGATAATCAACGAGGTCCTATTGTAGAGCATAGGGAACTGTGTTCAGTACCTTGTAGTAACCTATAATGAAAAAGAATATGAAAAGGAACGTATGTATGTCCATGTATGCCTGAAGCATTATGCAGTACACCAGAAATTGACACATTGTAACTGACTATACTTAAATTAAAAAAAAAATTCAACAAACCACTGTGTGGGCAGCCACCTGGGGCACAAAGTGTGTTGTTCAAAGTCCGAGAATTAGGGGAGAGGCCTGAGTAATTTAAAACAAAAACACGTGAAATTGCTTCTTGGAAGAAAGTGTTTGCTTTCACCGTCAGGCCCAGAGTACAGGAAGCCACCCAGCCAAGGGAGACCCACCCCCTCCCAGGCGGAGCTCCAGAGTGCAGCTAGGGAATGCGGAGGGGAAGAGGCGGTCATCACCACCCCCCCCCCACCGCCCACCGCCCCGAACGCGGACAGTCTCCCGGCCTTGCTTAGTCAGCAAGGGAGGAAGGGAGGACTCTGAATGGGGGCTGACGGGTTTGTTAGTGTCTTGCACTGGAACCTGCAGATGTGAACTAATGCTGGTTATGTGATGTAGCAACGTAGAACCATCCGTTACTGAAGACTGAGCCCAGAAGTCACGGGCTCTGCCCAAAGTCTCCATGCAGGGGCGGGGGAAGCTCCCTCCATAGATATATTTCCAAGGCACCATGCAAGACAAAGTAAATAAATAAAATAAAGGTGTGTATTGACTTTGCAGCAAATCCTATTTAGTCAACATTATGGGTTGCACACTCAGTTATTTTTTCCCCCAAATAGATCTCCGTGTATATTTTCTACACACGGTCATTCGTTTCAAAGTCTCTGTAAAGACCTGTGGTACAGACGTGCGGGCGTTCTCACCTGTGTGTGGGAAGTCGTCTGAAGCAAGAGTCAGAAATCATGGGTTCCACGATTCGTGAGTTTCACAGACTCAGTCATCTCATCCGGGAGATAAAAAGGCTTGCCATGTCCCAGAGCCAGTATAAAGATCAAATAATGTAAACAGTAGGGGGCTGTTTTGGGGGGAGGTGGAGGGAATAAATGTTCCTATTTTTCCATTATTAAATTCAATGTAAAATTTTATTCATACTTTATATACTTCAAAGAATTTAGTTCTTTTTTTTAAAAACTGAAATATAGTTGATTTATAACGTTGTGGTAGTTTCTGGTGTGCAGCACAATGCTTCAGTCATACATGGACATACATATATTCATTTTCATATTCTTTTTCACCAGAAGTTACTACAAGATATTGAATATAGTTCCCTGTGCTGTACAGTAGGACCTTGTTTCTCTACTCTGTACTTAGGAGTTTGTATGTGCCAACCCCAAACTCAATTTCTCCCTCTTTCCCATCTTGATATCAGGGTGATGCTGGCCTCATAGAGAGGAGTTTGGAAGTGTTCCTTTCTCTTCAATATTTAGGAATAGTTTGAGAAGGATCGGTATTAACTCTTCTTCAAATGCTCTGTAGAATACAGTTGTAGAGCCTACCCAGTTTTTAAAGGAAAGAACTATTTGTGTGTAAACTTGGAGGTGCAAACCATTTATTTACTAGGAGAATTGTCCTTCAGTGCCTTTAGTCGCATCTCATTTAGAATTTTGAGTAAGGTGAGTTCTAGAACCCGTAAAGTATATATTTATTATTCAAATATAAATTCACTTATTCAAGTATATTTCTTCCAGAAATATTCTCTCTACCCTTTCCTTCTGAGATTTTTTTTTTTTAAATGGAGGTACTGGGGAACTCAGGACCTCATGCATGCTAATAAGCATGCGCTCAACCCCCAAGCTATACCTTCCTCCAGCATCTTGGATCAACTGCTGAACAGGGCCCTTAGCTGCACAGAGACATGATGTCCTAAAGTATTTGTTAGTCGTCACAGAGTATAAACATTATTAATTAATAACCAAAGTGAAACCTGGGTTCAGGATCTTAGAGAAATTAGACAGAGATCCTTGGAGAATTTAGGCATGTCCTGTTTATCTTCTTTTTTTTTAACTGAAGTACAGTCAGTTGCACTGTATCAATCTCTGGTGTGCAACACAATGTCCCAGTCATGCATATACATACATGTATTCGTTTTCTTTTTTTTAAATTAAAGGTTATTACAAGAAATTGAACATAGTTCCCTGTGCTATGCAGAAGAAACTTTAAAAATCTGTTTTTATATATAGTGGCTAACATTTGTAAATCTCAAACACCCAAATTTATCCCTTCCCACCTCCTTTCCCCAGTAACCATAAGATTGTTTACTATGTCTGTGTGTCTGTTTCTGTTTTGTAGACAAGTTCATAGTGTCTCTTTTTTTTTTCTTTAGATTCCACATATGAGTGATCTCGTATGATATTTTTCTTTCTCTTCCTGGCTTACTTCACTTAGAATGACATTCTCTAGGAGCATCCATGTTGCAGCAAATGCCACTATGTTGTCATTTTTATGGCTGAATAGTATTCCATTGTATAAATATACCACAACTTCTTTATCTAGTCATATGTCAATGGACATTTAGGTTGTTTCTATGTCTTAGCTATTGTAAATAGTGCTGCTATGGATATTGGGGTGCAGGTGTCTTTTTGCATTAGAGTTCCCTCTGGATATATGGGCTGGCTAGATCATATGGTAAATCTATTTTTAGTTTTTTGAGGAATCTCCATACTGTTTTCCATAATGGCTGCACCAAACTACATTCCCACCAGCAGAGCAGGAGTGTTCCCCTGTTTGTCTTTTTATCGCTCCTCTTGCTGGATTTTCTGACATTGTATGGGGAAATTCTTGCTGTGTTTTCCTCTTGTATTCTCAGAGCCTAGTATGGAGTGGCCAAAATTCATGGTTTGACAGGACAGAGAGGGTGAGATGAAGGTGTGGAGGCCCATGTAAGATGTAGATACTTTCTACGATCCCTGTGGTTGTTGGGAATCCTTACAGAGCACCCAGAGGCGACTGGAGCGAGGAACATCTAACACAGCAGGGAAATGTATTTCAGTCCAGGAAGACTCCAGCCTTGCTAGACTGGTGTCTCACACATCGAATGTCAAATCACAATTAGAATAGGATCCACAAGGTCCATATCGCCTGCCAAGTTTGGACCCTGGCCAAACCAAAGCTTTAACAAAGTGACACATGATGTGCATGAACAAATGACCAGTAAACTTGAAGGTCTGTTTTTTGTGTTTCTTTGTCTTGTCACTGTGAAAAAAGTTTTGGAAAAGTCTTCAAAGCTAATTAGCTCCAAATTTACTTTAGAAAAGAAGGGCCAAAAAGTTTTCATGATGAATTTCTCTTTATTTCAGCTGCCAAGCTAGTCTTTGACCCTTTAATTTAACAGAGGTGATTATTTATTTGCACATAGGTCCTTGGTTCCAACACAGACATTTCTTTCCTGGAATAAGCACCTGGCTCTGATTCTTATTTGCAAAGAATTTGCCATCTCAAATATGTTTTAAGTACTATACTAAATATCTCTTGATATAATACTTATATATAATATAGTATAATATAGATATATGTGATATGTAATATATATTATAATACGTAATATAATATATATGTTACATATATTTCCTTTATTGAATTTGTAGGCATTGTAAGAGGGAAATGTGTTATAATAATATTATGTATTATTTTGTGAGTTTATAGCTTCCTCCAAAGGAATGCATTTTCTTTAAAAACTCTGATTTCCTACTCAGCATACATATTCTTACTATACATACAAATCCCTTTCTATACTCTTTTCCTTCTCATTGTATTTTAAAATATGTTATTTTGTAAAATAGAGATTAAAAAAAAATAAAAAAAACTCAATCAAACCAAAAGCTGGTGTTTTGAAAAAGTAAATAAATTGACAAACCTCTGGCCAAACTCACAAAGAAGAAAAAAGAGAGAGCACAAATAAGCAAAAATAAGAAAAGAAAATGGAGAAATTACAACAAATAACATAGAAATACAGAAAAACATATGAGAATATTATGAAAAACTATATGGAACCAAACTGGATAACCTAGAGGAGATGAACAAGTTTCTGGAAACATACAGTCCACCAAGACTGAACCAAGAAGAAACTGACCACTTGAACAAACTGATCACTAGAAATGAAACAGAATTAGCCATAAAAAACCTCCCTACAAATGGGACCTAATTAAACTTATAAGCTTCTGTACAGCAAAGAAAACTGTAAGTAAAACAAAAAGACAATCTACAGAATGGGAGAAAATTTTTGCAAATGAAACCGACAAAGGCTTGATCTCCACAGTATATAAGCAGCTCGTACGACTTAATAAGAAACAACCAAACAACCCAATCCAAAAATGAGCAGAAGACCTGAACAAGCAATTCTCCAAGGAAGACATACAAATGATCAATAGGCGCATGAAAAAATGCTCAATATCACTAATTATCAGAGAAATGCAAATCAAAACTACGATGAGGTATCACCTCACACCAGTCAGAATGGCCGTCATTCAAAAGTCCACAAATGACAAATGCTGGAGAGGCTGTGGAGAAAAGGGAACCCTCCTACACTGCTGGTGGGAGTGCAGGTTGGTGCAGCCACTGTGGAAAACAGTATGGAGATTCCTCAAAAGACTAGGAACAGACTTACCATATGACCCAGGAATCCGGCTCCTGGGCTTACATCCAGAAGGAACCCTACTTCAAAAAGATACCTGCACCCCAATGTTCACAGCAGCACTATTTACAATAGCCAAGACATGGAGACAGCCTAAATGTCCATCAACAGATGACTGAATAAAGAAGATGTGATATATTTATATGATGGAATACTATTCAGCCACAAAAACCGACAACGCCATTTGCAGCAACATGGATGTTCCTGGAGAATGTCACTCTAAGTGAAGTAAGCCAGAAGGAGAAAGAAAAATACCATATGAGATCGCTCATATGAGGAATCTAAAAGCAAAACAAAACAAAACAAAACATAAATACAAAACAGAAACAGACTCATAGACATAGAATACAAACTTGTGGTTGCCAATGGGGCGGGGGTGGGAAGGAACAGACTGGGATTTCAAAATGTAGAATAGATAAACAAGATTATACTGTATAGCACAGGGAAATATATACAAGATCTTGTGGTAGCTCACAGCAAAAAAAAATGTGACAATTAATATATGTATGTTCATGTGTAACTGAAAAATTGTGCTCTACAGTAGAATTTGACACAGCATTGTAAAATGACTATAACTCAATAAAAAAATGTAAAAAAGTAACTAAAAACAAAAAAAGACCTCTACACAGTAGCGGGTTCATAGAGCAGTGGGTCTGGGTTGTTTGGAGCTGAGGAGGAGGATGTGTGCCTGGAGACTATATCTGGAGTCCCAGCAGTGGCCTAGAACTTTTCTCAGTGACTCTCCACTCTTAGTGGGGAATGAGTCTGGGGTAGCCCGTGCTCCAAGGGCTCAGAGAGCAGATTTAGGGTAACAGGGCTAGGGCATTTGTTTGTTTGCTAGCCAGCCTAGCTCCAAATCTTGGAACATGTCAATGTTTTATGACAAGGATGTTAATTTTAGCCTCATGTATTTGCTCAATGAATACTTGTGGTTGTTTATTCATTTAACATCCAGTACAGTTAAGAAAAGAAATATGCAGGGAACTATATTCAATACCTGGTGATAGCCTATAATGAAAAAGAATATGAAAAGATGTATATATACATCTGTATAACGGAATCACTATGCTGTGTGCCAGAAATTAACACAATGTTGTAAATTGAATATACTTCAATAAAAAATAGAAAGAAAGAAAAAAATATGTTATTTTGTTATGGGTGGAAATAAAAAACTAATAATTGTAAATGAGCTTTTCAGATGGTCAGGGATAGTCCATTCTCTTGGAAGACCAAAATTTGACTCAGTTCCACTTCATTCTATTATAATCACAAGGCTTCTGGTGGACAATCTCATTTTTTAAAGCAAATAGCTTTTCATAAATACACACATATATTTGAGATTATATATTATAATATATGGTATATATATGAAGGAATCCACTGAACCACACATATTGTATGCCTTTCTCTGTATTTTAGAGCAAAAGGTTTTTAGGAGGAAATGAACAGACCTGAGTGAAAGATGTGCTATCTCAGGGGCCCCTTCAGGTTCCTGATGTGATGATGACCCCGCCAGCCCCCTGCCCTAACGGGAAAGGGACAGGGAGACCCCTTAGGACTGTTGGCTGTTTCCTTCTCAACAGGGAAACTTCCCACTCCTGCTCTGTGCACACTGGGAGATTGTGTCGGGTCAGAAGTCCGTGTCTGTGAACCAGGCAGGAAACAGGTCTCTCTGCGGGGCTTAGTCGCCTCCGCTGCCCTTCGGTCTTTGTCGGGGTCCTGGGACTGCAGGTTCTGGCCCTAGTCCGGGGAAGCTCAGTTTCCTTGTCAAAATACGTGCAAAGAACAACTGGCAGGAGATCACTTTTCCTTTTTTTTTTTTAAAGCATGAATTTGAGTATCATTCCTTCTCCCATATAAACACTGGCATAAAAAACCATACTGTAATGATGGATTTTTCTCCTTGGGGGAACATACTGTATCCCGCCGGCCAAGAGCATCTGAACCCTTTCGTGGATAAGGCAGTCAATTCCCCACCTGGCCCGCGGAGCACATTTATGTGTTTACAAACATTTTATTACACACTGAAAATCTGAACCAAACATTGTGATGGCAGCGTTGAGAGCCAATTTATATTGCTATGGCTTCAAAATAAATAAAGTAGACTTTGATTAGTAAAGGAAAATGTAATAATTCTCTTGAAATAAATTTTACTGCTACAGCAATGATAAAATGCAAAATAGTAAATAAAAGATAAGTGTCGTGTGACCCTATATCCCATTTGTACGTGACATGAGATTAGGGTTGAGAGATTGAATTCTTGGGAATTGTTAGGAAAACACAGTGCTTTGGTCAAATTTCTGACTCTTACTGTTGGCATTCTGTTATGGAGAAACATTGTCTTTCTTATTCTGCTTTGCCTTTTAGTGAACCTGATTATACTCATGTCTAAACAAAATAAACCTGTAATGCATGATTTATCATTTTTCACCAAATTTCCACTATACATAATAATCTGGACAATTAATATGTTATAATTCCTTATTCAATCACTGGATACTTAAGTATATATTTCTACTTTTTTTCTTTTCCTTTTGTAATATTTTGTCTCTATTGACATAATTTATTACAATAAATTTCTGGGAATAAAATTCTTGGATTACAGGCTTGTTCATATTTATTTATTTTTCTTATTTAAACTTTTTTCCCCCTTCTCTTACTTGCTTGACTGTTTTTGTTTTCATTTTTTAGAATCATAAAATTTGGGGGTCATAAAGAAGAGTACACAGAATGTTCTCATTTCAGTTACCTTTTTTTTTTTTATTTAATGGAGGGACTCGGGATTGAACCCAGGACCTCATGCACGCTAAGCGCATGCTCTACCACTGAGCTATACCCTCCCCCTCATTTCATTTATCTTTAAGACCGCTTTTCCTGTTGTTTAGGCTCTTGTGTTAGCTTAAGGAACCTCTAATGAAGAGATTCTGGAAAACTTTGATTTGAATTAACTCATTCTCTCCACTAGTCCGCAGGCTACTGTTTGCAAGTTTCCTTCTTCCTGAACCACAGGTGGGCTTGCACAAAGAACTAGTCTCTTCCTAGTGGCAGCTTCACCTTGATGGGATTGAGGGGTGGGATGCCCGCCATCGTTTATACAGAGCCACCGGACGCCCAGATACGCTGAATGGGACAGAGATCTTTTCCATTTGGCAAGATCTGCTTGTCCTGCTCTCAGGGAAGGTGAGATGTGGGTTGTCTCATCTCCTTTTGTGCACGGTCTGAAATGGCCACGGGGCAGCCTAAGCAAGGGGTCTGGAGGAGGGGACGTGGGTATCTTGGGAGAAGACCCTGGAAAAGTGTTCTCCCATAAGCACCTCCTTAAAAGAGAAAAGGTACCTGGAGCAGTTGTGATGGTGGTACCCTGGATGGCATTTTTTTAGTCGACTTCCACCACCTAGTGGCCGCTTCTGAGAAGCTCTTCCCCCTTCATTTATTTTAAAAAGTTTTTGCGTATACCGAGACATTCATATCTGTCCATCCATGTTTTCTGTAATGATGTGAAGAGTAAAATAACACAGTGTCACAAAGGGAAGTAACCACCGCAAGCACTAAAACTCAGAGATGCTCAGAGAGGGTTCTCGGGGGCACACGTGTGTTTTAGTCTGTTCCCTACTATACTGTTTGGATTTGTATTGTCTTGTGTGTACAATCCTTTTATAATTAGATGTTTTAAGTTTTTAAATTGAGGAAAAGCTTGTTAAAAATATAAATAGGAAAACTCAACTATAAGAAAACAAACAGCCCAATTTAAAAAGACCTTAACAGACACCTCATCAAAGGAGATGTACAGATGGCAAAGGAGCATAGAAAAAGATGCTCCACATAATAATGCCATCAGGAAAATGCAAATGGAAGCAACAGTGAGATACCACTGCATACCAATTAGAATGGTGAGAATTCAAAACTCTTGACAACACCAAGTGCTGGAGAGGATGTGGAGCAACAGGAACTCTCATTTATTGCTGGTGGGAAGGCAAAATGGTGCAGCCACTTTGGAAGACAGTTCAGTGGTTTCTTAGAAAACTAAACATACTCTTATTGTATGAGCCAGCAGTTGCATTCGTTCCTTGGTATTTAATCAAAAGGAGTTGGAAACTGTGTTCATATAAAAACCTCCACATGGTTATATGTAGCAGCCTTGTTTACCGAAACTTGGGAGCAACCAAGATTTCCTTCCATAGATGAATGGATTAACCAACTGTAGTTCATCTAGATAATGGAATATTATTCAGTGCTGAAAAAGACATGGCAGAAACTACAATGTATATTTACTAAATGCGAGAAGCTAATCAGAAAAGGCTACATACTTTGTGATTCCAACTATATGACGTTCTAGAAAAGGTAAAACTATGGAGACAGTAAAAAGATGAGTTGTTGCTAGTGTAAATGAACAGGAAGTGCACCAGGGAGTTTTAGGGCCGTGGAACTAGTCTGTATGATACCATAATGGTGGATACATGTCATTATGCATTTGCGCAAACTCACAGAATGTACAACATCAAGAGTGAACCCTAATGTAAACTGTGGAGCCTGGGTGACTATGATGTGTCAGTGTAAGTTCATTGATTGTAAAAGCTGTACCATCCTTATGTTGGCGCATTGTTGATACTAACGTCGATTGGGATCGGCTGTGCACTGAAAACTGCTCTGAAAAAAAAATAAGAGATAAAAAATATATATAAGTAGGGGACAACTTGAAGAATATTTTTGGCAATTAAGGCAAAAGAAGTGTTGAATATGCATGTGAAGAAAAGGTTAAAAAGAAAAATATTTACAATGATTGTTTTTCGGATAACCTTTATACAGCATCTGAAAAATAAACATTCACTCCCCCCCCACTTCAACAAATGAACTTGCTGATGTTTTCAGTTCTTTTCCTTAGTTGATTTCCATATGCAAATGTAATTTTTATCCAAATAATACAAGAGCCAATCTGGATTTTCAGAATTATAAATGCATCATTATGGAAACATCACCATCTACAAACAGAACATGAATGAAATCAGCAGAATTTTCTTTGCTTGAAATACCTGTTGCCAAAAGGACAAGTTGCTTTTATAAAATGAATTGGATTTTTGATTCTTAGAAGAAGGCTGGAGCAAACCTTACGGTACAGCAGAGGGTCTTCTGTTGGGTCGGTTCTGATGTCTCACTGGCTGAGTTCTCATCCTGGCTCTAACTCAATCTTTGTCGTCTAGAACAAGAGATAGGCTCCCTGGACCCGATTCCCTGGTGGATTACTTGGCTAGGGTTGACATCACAAGTACCACACACTGGGTGGCTTGAACAATGGACATTTATCTCCTCACAGGTGTGTAGGACCTTGGACTTGGGGAGTCCAAGATCAAGGCGTTGGCAGGGTTGCTTTCTTCTAAGGCTTCTTCTCCTTGGCTTGCAGATGGCTGCCTTCTCCTTGGGCCTTTTCACATCATCTTCCCTCTGTGTGTATCTGTGTCCAAATCTCCTCTTAGAAGGACAGCAGTCATACTGGATAGGGCTCAGCTTAATGACCTCATTTTACCTTAATTAACCCTTAAGAGCCCTCTCTCCAAATATACTCATGTTCTGAGTGCTGGAGGTTAAGACTTCAACATACAAATTTTGGGGGGATATAGTTCAGCCTATGACACCTGGTTTGGAAGCATGACTGGTAATCACCCTGTAGAACTGTGTGGTTGCGAGGTCACTTTTAGAAAGCCCTGGGACAACGCCAGGCACACCACACAGTAGACACTCAATGAGCAAGGTATTGTATCTATCTCTTAAGTGTGGATTTGGGACATCAGATTTTCTGGAAGTGAGAGGCGTCTCTAACAGAATCTAGGCGTTGTCTATATTGGATTAGAATGCCATTCAGTTAGGCTCTTGCATGACCATACTGCATACATACAGGTTGCACGTGTGACTCCCCTTTAACGAGATACCTGCGTTCTGGTAGCCTCTTCCCTGAAATGCATCCAGCTTCACCTTTCACCCCAAACACGGCATGCACCAAACGGACCACACTGAGGACTGCTTCCCAGCTCACCTTTCTGGTTCCCATTACTCTGGTCACTCCAGCTCCCCAGGAGGCAGTGAGCCCTCCCAGGATCATGGGGTCCCACACTGTCCAACTCCGTGGCTTACCCCCTGCGTGTGGGCATAGTATTTAGCCTCTTGGAAGCCTCAGTTTGTGCATTTGTAAAATGGGGGTAATAGTTCACGTCAGTACCTTGTCTGCAGGGGTGTTGTGAGGACTGAATACAATGGCAAAGTCAAGTCCGTAGCATAATGGTGAGAAGTCATAGGTAAGTTCTTCATCTCTGTCGGCTTTTCTTATTCTTTGTTTGCCTCCCTGCACCTGTTGCTCTCCAGGTCTCTACTTATACGAGGAGCATCATCCCAGTGTGGCCCGTGCAGACGAGCGCAGTTACCTGGGCCGCCTCTGAGCATTCCTTAGAAAGGACAGCTGGGAGACTCATGTCACCCGCCCCGCTCCCCGCCCCCACCCTGCATGGGAGGAACCCAGCCTGCACCCCTTTTCTGTTTGCGCTTAGCTTGCTGGACGTTCTCACCGCCAGTCTCTGCTCTCCCTTGGCCTCCCCCAAGTCGTTCTATAACCTTTCTATTCCTTTTTAAAAGTTGCTTTGTTTTATCTTGTTCCTGCTAATAAACATGTTTACCCTATCCTGAAAGAATCTTCTCGTTTTCCCGCTTCCCACTGAAGATCCTGCGCTAAACTTCCCTTTCCTTCTCTGCAAAACTTCTTCAGAGAGGAGGGGGTCCAGTGGGCTTTTGCTTCCATCCCCTCCTGAGCTCTCCAAGAACGGCTCCCGCAAGCCCTCCTCTGTCCTCACGCTGGTTAATGTTTTGGTGGTTTTCCTCCTTCCTTTTTGAAATCTCTTTTTCTGGTTTCCATGACTGTGCTGTGGATTGCCGCAGGTCTAGTTAACTTCAGGCGTTTGCTCAGCGTGTCACCAGCCCGATGGCCCTGGGGGCTGTGGGTGCCGGGGGCACACACCGGCTGAGACGTGGGGGAGCGAGCCCGGTGCCCGATGGGGAAGGCTTCCTGGAAGTGATGCCTTCACTCTGCCTGCTTCTCCGCCCATCTCTCCCGTCTCCTTCTTGCCCCGCTTCCTGGTCGCATCCTCAAAAGTGGTGGAACCCGGGTTCCAGTATCCTTTTCTCATTCTACTTTCTCTTTGCTCTGAATGCTTCTAGGATCGTATCTACACAGATAGCTCTCCTGAACCCTTCTCTGGAGCGTCTGATCCTCATTTTTATCACTTGTGAGGGGTTTCCAGCTGTGTCCACTTCCATCTGAAACAGCGTCCATGTTACCATCATTCCTTCACACCGTCTCACACTTTGACCCTTTCCTTTAAATTCCTTCCATCCCTGCCATCTCCCTGACTTCGGTCTTCCCATCTCTTCCCTGTGCCCCTCTCTCTGCTGCCTCTTTTTTCTTTTTTACCCCCTCAGCTCCTTTTTTCTCCAAAAAACCTGCTTTGTTTGTCTCATCCTCCACCCCAAAATCCTTACTGGCTCCTACTTGCCAACAGAGGGGGAAAAAAAACCAAAAAAATCCTTAGCCTGGCATTAAAGGCCCTTCCCCTCTGGCCTTAAACTCCATGGCTAAACCTGCTGCCTCCGAATCCTCAGGGAGATGAGCTCTCAGGTCCAGGCGGGTGGATTCAACAAGCTGCCCCCTCACCCCATCTTCCCCTTGCCTGAGGACCCCTCCCCCTCTTTTAGGAAGACTTCCCCAGCCATCTGAGCCTGTGGTGACTTTCTGCCTCCCCTATATTTCTAACTCACTTTTTTATGGTCCTTGAATATTCTCCAAAGAGCTGAGACCCCGGCAGCCAGAACGTGGATCTCACCTGGCTGCAGAAGGTGTTTTGGACAATCAGGATTCACGCATGCGCCACCAGTTCCTAACCATACCGTGGACAGCTCTCTGTACTGCCCTTTCTTTCTTTTCTTTTTCTTTCGTTGTGTCATGTTTCTTTCTTTTTTCTATATGTAAAAAAAATTTTTTTTAAACTGAAGTATAGTCAGTTACAATGTGTCAATTTCTGGTTACAGCATCATGTTTCAGTCATACATATACATACATATATTTCTTTTCATATTCTTTTTCATTATAGTTACTATGTTTCTTTTTATTTTAAAAAATAACATTGGGATGATGCCTTTCTGCCTCCTCATATGGCTATTGTAATCACGGAGAGAGCTAACGGATGAGAAAATGCTTTGAAACTATAGGAACGTACAAACGTCAGCTATGGTGGGTGGTCTTTTATGATCCCTCCACGGCCCCTTATTTGTCTGTCTATCCGTGTCTCTTTCTTGGTGTAAACTGTCAGGTCTAAATCAGACTGCGCCGTTTTAAGCGTTGTTTGGAAAGAACAACCACCAAGGGCTATCGCTCCTTAAACCCCAGGACATAAGAAGATTACCAGCTGGGCGCAGGGAGCCGGCTCCTTCTGCCGCGCCGCTCAGATGACGGGGCGCCCCGGAGGAAAAGAGTCTTGCCATCTGTCAAGGCGTCTGGCTTCCGCGCAAGGACGCAGCTCAGATTCTAAGCTGACGACGCCCAGCTCCCGCAGCTGTGACCCCCCGGATCTCGGGCATGCGTGACACAGGACGGCCCTCTTCCCCGCGTGGCCCCGACCCTCGCGCATCCTCTGTCCCCCTGCGGGATGCGGGTGTTCAGTCTCTGATGGCTCTTCTCGCCACCACCGCCTGGTGGTCGCCCCTGTCCAAGGCTTTTCTCAAACTGGCAGACGTGTCAATCTCCTTGGCCCTTATTTCCTCCTCCCCAGTTTCCCCAAGTTAGGATTAAAAATGACAAACTGAGTTAACTTTATTTAGCAACGTCTAGTGCTGGACAGCTCTCAAGCCAATTTTATAGGCTTATTCTTAGTCGGTCCTCACTGCCGGAGAGCCCATAGTCCTAGAATTTGAAACCCAGAGTTACAAGCGGTGGAAGAAACGGCTGAACCTGGTGCCTTCACCGTTCTGCTGCCTATCTGCTCACCTGCCGCCCACCTGCTCACCTGCTGCCTCATCTCATGCCCTCTTTGTTTGGCGTGGACCAATCTTGTCTCTTCAAGCATCCTTTTAAAAATGTTTTTAATTGATGGGCTCACATTCTTAGAGTGGTTTTAGGTTTGTGGAAAACTTGAATAGAAAGTATAGAGTTCTTACCTACTCCTCCCTCAGCCCCTGCCCTGGCCCAACAATTTCCCTTGTTATTAATAGCTTACATTTGTCACAATTGGTGAGCCAATATTATTATTAGCATATCATTATTACCCAAATCCAGATTTATATTAGGGTTCACTCTTTGTACTGTACCTTCTATGGATTTTGCCAAATGCATAGTGACAGGTATCTCCTGTGACAATATCATACAGAGTGGTCTCACTGCCCTAAAATTCCCCTGTGTTCCATCTATTCATTCCTTTCCCCCTTGCCCCATCCCCTGTGTACCTGTTAATTTTTATGTCCCCTACAGTGCCTGGAACAGGGCTGTGTATCCAGGAGGTGCTAATTACATACAGGTTGGCTGGTTAAAGGCAACAGTAATCAAAAAGATGAAACCATGGATTGAGTGTCTGTGTGGTTATCAATATCCATGCCTGGTGTGCTCAGACATGTCTTCTGGAATCACAGTCTCTAGCAAATCATGAGATGTTCTCAGCTTTTTATGAGCAGGAAGGCGGGAAGCCTCTGGGTTAGGACAAAATCTTCTTGATGGGGAAAATGCTGTAGTCAGCGTCTCCTGGGAGGGGCTGTGGTTTGATCATGGTGTGCTGCTTTGCTGTTTAAAGGGCCCAGGGAGGAAACCGGTCAGAGGAGCTCCTGGCGTTGGCCCTGGGCCAGAGAAGCAGCTGGGCTGTCAGTGAGCCTGCACTTTGTTCAGTAAGGTCTTTAGCAGGTGCAGGGTTCTCGGGTGGCTCCCGGCAGATGCTCCAGGAGTGAGCAAAGCTTCTTTGTAAAGCAGCAGTGAAATCTAGCAACAATAGCAAAAAACAAACAAACAAACAAACAAAAAACAAAAAAACCCAAAAACTCCCCCTCAATAGCACCAACGCATTCCATGTCATTTCCTGGTAAGTCAGGTAAGGACTATGGATAATTTTGATTTCTAGGGATGACTTTCTTTGAAGAATGAATGGATTGAAATGTCTTGCTAGTAAGATGGTCAAGTGTTTATAATGCTTCCTGTGAACCTCTCCTGGACCATCTTATTTCTCAGTTGGGGTAGTGAAATGAACAACATTAGAATAGGCAAAAGGAAGGTAGAAATTAACAATGATTAACCTCGATTATGTGCCAAGCACTTCAGATACGTTATGTCACTAGAGTCAGATCTTATAAATATGCACGAAGGGAAGGAATCTCCTACAGTGATAATTTTTCAAAATATCTACTTGGCTGTAGAATTCACATTCCATTGTTTTTTTTTAGAAGGTGGAAAGTGGCAGATTTATCAATTCCTGGGGTGGTAATCAAGTTGACTGTCAGTCTCTAGGCAAACCCTAGTGGGTAGGTTGTGGAAGGTGGCTGAGGGGCAGGGAAAATCTTTGGTGAAGTTGGAAACTATTCCCAAATGACCACCACCAGGTCCACAGTCTTCCTCCTCCCCCTGGAGGACCTTGTCTACACTGTAGGCTCCCATGGCTGTCACACTGTGACACAGCCTAAGCCCCTTCCTCTTCTCACCCTCTTCCCAGGGAAATTCTTGCTGAAGCCTCCTCACATCTGTGGTCCTTGGGAAGGTATAATTGCTAGTTAAATTATATCTTGAAGGAACCATAAACACTGGAGAAGGTGTGGAGAAAAGGGAACCCTCTTACACTGTGGGTAGAAATGTAAATTGGTATAGCTTCTATGAAGGACAGTATGAGGATTCCGTAAAAAACTAAAAATTGACTTGTCATATGATCCAGCAATCCCACTCCTGGGCATATATCTGGAAAAAACTCTAATTTGAAAAGATACATTGACTCCAATGTTCACAGTAGCACTATTTACAATAGCCAAGACATGTCCATCAACAGATGACTGGATAAAGAAGCTGTGGTATATTTATACAATGGAATACTACTCAGCCATTGCAAAGAATGAAATAATGCCATTTGCAGCAACATGGATGAACCTGGAGATGATCATACTAAGTGAAGTAAGTCAGACAAAGACAAATATCATATGGTATCACTTATATATGGAATCTATAAAAATGACACAAATGAACTTATTTACAAAACAGAAAGAGACTTACAGACATAGAAAACAAACTTATGGTTACCAAAGGGGAAAGGGGAGAGGGATAAGTTAGGAGTCTGGGATTAACATATACACACTACCATATATAAAAGAGCTAAGCAACAAGGTCCTACTGTACAGCACAGAGAACTGTATTTGATACCTTGTGATAACCTATAATGAAAAAAATACATATATATATGTGTATATATATATATATATATGTATAACTGAATCACTATGCTGTACACCAGAACCTAACACAACATTATACATCAACTATGTCAATTAAAAAATTTACATCTTGAAGGGTTAAAAGCCTAGAAGCTAAATAGGTCCTAAGAGATTAACAGGGAGTTGCTTAATATTGCCTCTAGGTTTTTTTGTTTGTCTGTTTGTTTTGGGAATTTATTTACTTTTTTTATTTTTTTATTTTGTTGAGGGGGGAGTAATTAGATTTATTCATTTACTTTTAGTTTTGGAGGAAGTACTGGGAATTGAACCCAGGACCTCGTGCATGCTAAGCAAGCGCTCTATCACTTGAGCTATACCCTCCCCCCTTTACTTATTTATTTTTATTGAAAGTCCTGAGGATTGAACCGTGGGACCTCGTGCATGTTAGCACACACTCTACCACTGAGCTGGTCTCTCCCTCCTGCCTCTAGGTTGTATTAATTTAACCTGGGAAGTTTTCCGACCTTTCTGTTTGCCTGCATACCACAGAGACATCCTATACACACTTTGGTCCAAACCCTGCATATCTAGAAGGCCAGTTGGACCTCAGTGACCTTGGGCAAGCACAGAAAGGTGGGAGTCAGCAGGAGCAGCAGAGATTGCTTGTTTCTCTTCCTGCTCTGCGGGGAGGGAAACAGGCATCATACCCTCACAGGTTTCCTGCCAGAAAGTTTGAGGTGCCAAGCTGTCAAGATGAGAGGGTCTGGTAATAAAAGTCCTCAAAGTCCTACCAAGATGATCAAAGCAATAGTTTCTTGGCCACCCTCCCCCAGCCCCGTGCAGGAGAGAACTGAGCCTCAGACACGTGGAGAACAGCCCGGACCCAGGTGGCCATGTGCTCTGTGTTCCACACCAGTGGGCTCCGAGCTCTGACTGGTTACCCACCAATACGAAGGATGTATCTCCTCAGTGAATTCATATTTCTTTCAAAATCAGCTCTGTACATTATTTTTATTTATTTTACTTCTTTTTTTTAATTAAAGTATAGTCAGTTTACAATGTTGTGTTAATTTCTGGGGTACAGCATGGTGATTCAGTTTTTTATATATATATATATATGTACACACACACATACATATATACACATATACATATGTATATGTATGTAGTATAATATGCTCCTTTCCATATCCTTTTTCATTTTAGGCTATTACAAGGTACTGAATATAGTTCCCTGTGCTCTACAGTGGGACCTTGCTGTTTATCTATATTATATATAGTAGTGTGTATCTGCTAATCCTGAGCTCCTAATTTATCCCTCCCCACCCCCTATCCCCTTTGGTAACAGAAGTTTCTCTTCTATGTCTGTGAATCTGTCTCTGTTTTGTAAATAAAACCATTTATGACCATCCCCTTTATTTGTAAGATTCCACATATAAGTGGTATCATATGGTATTTTTTCTTTCTCTTTCTGGCTTACTTCACTTAGTATGACAGTCTCTAGTTCCAACCATGTTGCTGCAAATGACCTTATTTTATTCTTTTTTATAACTGCGTAGAATTATATTGCAGGTTTCGGAAAAATGTATGTAAATCATTTAGCAAGAAGATTATACATTACTTACCTTAGGTAGTTATATACATTACTTTAAAATTATAAAACCCCTAAAAACAGAAATTAAAAGAGAATGAGATACATGGTCTTTTTAAAATAATTTTTAAAAACTTGTAATCTATAATAGATTTAGGTCTGGCTTCAAGAAAGAAAAAAATAAACTAACAGAAGCACAAACAAGAAAAGGGTTTTTTCTTTACCATGTAAAGAAAATCCAAAGGAAGGTGATCCAAGAGCAAAATGGGAATTTTGCAAATCTGTCAAGGAACCAGACTAATTCCACCTCTCTGCTCTGCCATCCCTGGGCTGCGGTTGTTTTCATGGCCCAAAATGGTTTCTATTGCTCCAGCCATCATACCCATAATTCAGGATACAGGATGGATGGAAGAAAGAACAGTCTTCCATTTCCTTTTAAGGAGATTTGATGGACATCCCATAAAACACGATGAGACCAGATCGGAAGTTCTTTTAACCTTTTCACTGTAACCCAGAGCAAGGAGTCCTCCAGTCTCCCTGTGAAACTTCCTCCCCACAAGGCTGTCATGAGACCATTCTGTGTGCTCTTCCTAGTGCCAAGATGAAGCTTTCATTCCTGGTGGAATGCCTGCTGGACATTAGAACAAGTTGAGTTAGAACTGGGGGGAATTCATATCGCTGAAAATGTGTGAATTATTGGTGACAGTCGGAAGGTGCCTCCCAGTTCCAGACTCATCATCTGGAACATTCTGTGGCTGTCCAGGTAACAGGGTTCGGCATTCTAGGCTGTTCTGTGTCTCTACAGCTTCCACCAATGGGACACCTGCCACTTCTGCTCATGTTCCATTGACCAAACAAGTCACATGTCCACACCAGCTTCCAGGGGGTCGGGAGGGTTTTCCCACCGTTTGCCCGGAAGGCAGCAGCTCAGAATCATTTGACAAATGCCACCACGGCTACCAGTGGTTTCGTTCTGTCCCCAGCTATGTGCCAAGCCCAAATCCAAAGTTCAAAACCTTCTGAACAGGCTTATACCTGACAAACAGTTTTAATAACATGAAGCCTAATTATATTCATGGATTTATGGTCATAAAATTGTGTATCACACCTAAGATGGAGGCTTCCTGGGCCCCTGGGCTCAGACGTGGTCGTGTTAGTTTGCCCCTAAGAGCCCACGTGGAGGCTGGTTCTGCCTACCATGGACGTTTCTGTGGGTCAAAGCAAAATGATGAAAAAAAACCCCCAGGATACAGTAATAAATTTTTCAGAAATAAAAATTCATTTCATTTAAGGGAGTGCCCTTTATTGTGATATCATGACTTTATTTTTTTGAGGTTAAAAAGGCTTTTCTTTATGAAATAGTGATGATGGAAGTTGGTGAAAGGTTTTTAAAAAGTAAACGTCCTTGGCAAAATAAAATGTTAGTAATATGATGTGTCTGATCATCTTATTTTTTTTCTTGAATTTTACCGATCGTTCACTGACTCTGTCAGTCTAATAGCCACTCATGTGGTTTCCCTCTTGTTTGCAAAGAAGGAAACTAAGAAATAAAAGAATTTGCCCCACCCCCCACCCCAATACACACATTTAATTGGAAAAAGAATCCTCCATCCATTCTTGGAATCAAATTTCAGTTCGGCTAAGTGATGTAAACCTTTCTTTTCCAACAACAGCCTTATAGAGATGTGACCATTGACAGTGCTTGCCAGAGAAGTTAATTAATTTATTTTTATTGAAGTACAGTCAGTTGCAATGTGTCAATTCCTGGTGTACAGCACAATGTCCCAGTCACGCGTGTACATACATATATTTGTGCAGAGAAGTTTAAAGAACACTTTGGCTTAACCATCCTGAAACACACGCAGAGAAAGGGCTGTCCGGGAAAGCACTTTGCCTGTGGCTGAACTTCAGGCTCTTTATGAATGAGACTGCCTCATCACTTTGGACCGAGGTCCGCTTAAGTTGTCTGCTTTGGAAGTGCCTGAATGACTTCCTGAGATTTGCGGAGCTGTGTTCTTCATGAACGTGACTTGCTGACGGGGGTCACAAGCTCCTGAAGGCTGTGGTGCTTATCAGTTTGGGGAGTGGGGGCTGCCTTTCTCCCAACAGGAGAAGATGAGCCGGGAATGTATTCTGATCAGACAACGTGGAAATCAGCTGTGTGAGAATCAGAGCAGTGATGCCGTGGAGAGAGTTGGCAAAGTCCTCTTAATCGCTGGGAGGGACGATAAAAGTCAGAAGAAACCAGGACCTACTGCGTGGCAGAGGGGACTATGTTCACTGTCTTCTAAGAACCTATAATGGAAAAGAATCTGAAAAAGAACATATGCATACGCATATGTATAACTGCATCACTTTGCTGAAACTAACACCTGAAACTAACACAACATTGTAAACCAACTAGACTGCAATAAAAATTAATTTTTAAGAAGTCAGAAGAGACGCCTTGATGTTGCCCGAGCTTTTTAATGACACTAAGGTTGCCACGTACTTGTGTGGCAATCAGCACTGTCCCTTGTGTATGAGAACAGTGCGAGCAACAGTGTCATCTGGCAGGGGTCACGTGAGACAGTCAACCGCACAATGAGATGAACAGAGGATGGTGGCTGCTTGGTGGAACTGGCAGGTGTTAAGGCTGAGTGTTGGATAGGTGTCTAAGGTTAGACTAGGTGTAAGCAGGTAAAAGACACCGAATGCTGGATCTTAATGCGGAATAAATGGAGGCACGCTTCCTTAGTGGCTTTAGCCGTTTGGTCATACAAACCTATTTTGAATGCCAGCTCTCCGCAGACACTAGTCACTGGCAGATGAAGATGTGCCACAAGCTAGGGGTGCCTCAGGAAGACAAGTCTAGAATGAGCACCCTTGCACCCCATGCACGATCTCACTATTAAAGCTTTCAGACAATGCCCATCGGAAAAGGAAGGTTATTTATATTACCCACTTAGCCTAAAACTATGATAACATCCTTTGGCATGGCCTTAATCTGATGGTATTTGAAACTGAACCAACTTCCTGCTTCCAGGCATTGACAAATGAAGGTCTTCCTGTTGTCTGATGTTGCTTCCTGAGTCAAAGACAGATCTCTTTTCTCCAATTCATTCAAGTTTATTATTTTTTTTAAAAAGAAAAGTTCTCCCTGAGACAGTGAAGTTTCCCAGAATGGTTTAAGCGCTGTTATGGTTCTCAATGAGAATGTTTCCTGTTGAACCCTAGCTCTGTCCCTCAGTGGGAATTCTGTACATATCCATCCATCACCACCATGCTCAGATCACTGGCAAGAAATAAGATCACTGGAGAAATAAATCACCTAGCCTGTCTAGTAGCAGAATCCCAATTAAGAACGTTCATTCTGACACATTTCTGGCCAGAGGATGCGAGGCTGAACAGGGGTGGCATTTGCCCTCAAAGAGCTTACAGTTTAGAATGGGAGATGCTAAGGGACATTTGTGACATCGAAGGCATGATTGTCACGTCCGGCTTTCTCTCTAACCCACTTCTGAGGATGAAACGAAGGAGACAGTGGGGTGAAGGGTATTACGCATGGAAATGCACCAGTATGAAGACTTACTATTTCATTATAAGTCACGTCATGTGAAAGGACAGTGATTATTTGTCCTTAGGCGTCAGAAAGTGTCATTTTGCCTAGTGAGAGATAATGTATCATCGTAGTTAGGAATGTCCATTCAACTCTCCAGCTGAATTATCTCATTCAAATCCCTCCTCTGCCACTCACTATGTTTCTGATCTCGGGCAAGTTCTCAACTCTCTGTGCCTCAGTTATCTACTCTGAAGATGGGTGTCACAACTGGGTGGTTGCGAAAGTGAAATAAGTTAAACAAGTTTCAATTGTGTAGAACCGTGTCTGGCTTGTAGCAAGTGCGCAGTAAACATCAGCTATTATTAGGAAATGTCTGAGAGACTGGTGCATTCTTAAACACAATCTTTGATTTTCACTATCGTGGCAAAAGAACGGTATATTTATTTTCCCCCTCTGAGCTCCTAGCTTCTTGCTGCAAATTTCCACCTATAGTATTTAATGTTCATTGTCTCCAGAACTGAAATCTGGAGATATGTGTAACTTCAATAGAACAGAACGTGGGGACAGAATTCTAGGCTACAGCCCCAGACTGCATTGGCGTCAGTGATGTCACTCCGTCTCTGCTCTCACGATGATGTTGGTTGTATTCATGAGGAAAAGCTTTCCAAAAATTTAAATTAAAAAGTACTGCTGGA
The DNA here is from genome assembly GCF_048564905.1 of Vicugna pacos. Classification (NCBI taxonomy): domain Eukaryota; kingdom Metazoa; phylum Chordata; class Mammalia; order Artiodactyla; family Camelidae; genus Vicugna; species Vicugna pacos. Next base: position 26,378,941 of record NC_132997.1, on the reverse strand, counting down.
ACAATTATCCCGTCATCCTTTGCTTTCAATGATCCTTCCTATAAGACACTCTTTACTTATCTCAGTACCCAGAATGTAAATTGCAAACCCTGCCACATGATAACCAGGATGGAAACAATATAAAAAGCAGAGGGAGAGGGAGTAGAGTGCTTAGCATACACAAGGTCCTAGGTTCAATTCCCAGTACCTCCTCTAAAAATAAATAAATAACCAAATTATCTCCCCCTTCCAAAAAAAAAAAAAAAAAAGCAGAGGGAAACTAAAGGTATCACCTGTTTGCTATAGGCAGCGGGAGACCAGGCGCCTTGGTGCCAGAGCCTCGCCACAACACTGGGAGCAGACGCGGTTTGGATTGGCTGTCCAGCTCACAGTGGTCCCCTCCCTGCCTGTCACCCCTGTGTGCCCCAGGTGCTTTCCAGGGGCTATGCTTGTCCTGGTTCCCGTGTGGCCTCACTTCCTTGGTGACACCGCTGGCAGCCAGAGGGGCCCCTGACCTGCTCTGGATGAGTCAGGATCTCGTCAGCAGAGATTTCGAATCGTCTCCACGAGGGTCAGGCTTTCCACGTGGCTGGCTAACGAACACGGAGACTTGGGAGCAACAGAAGCAGACGTGCAGACAAAGCCAGGAGGGGTGAAACTGCCAGGGTCCTGCTGCCTGTCCAGAAGTTGACCCTCATCTTCCCAGAGACCCGACTTCATTACGCCTTTGGACTCTGAAACGTCCGCTGTAGCCTCACCAAATTTCTTTTCACTTACTCTAGAGTCTATCGGTTTGGGCTCGTTGTAATCAAAGAGTCCTAATTAATGCAGCATTGTGCTGGAGTGAGAAGGCGGTCGTGAAACCCAGGGAAGATTTCCGTGATCTCCTTGCCAGAGATTTGGCATCAGTAGGTTTGTAAGTGAGGACTGAGTTGGAGAAGTGGTACCTCTGAGCACCGTGGAATAGGAAATATATTAGAGAGATCAGACCTAACACAATTATGGGAGTTTCTGGGGAGGCAAGAGTCTAGGAGGGGCACCTGCAGAATCTGTGAGGCCTCTAACCAGCTCTGGCATGGGTGAGGGAGCTGGGGTGTGCAGGAAATCGGGAAGCTGTGTGTGTCCAGCTGTGTGACCAGAACCATCAGGACCCTCAACATCCGGTCCCCAAGGTTTACGTGATGTTGCTTCCTGAAGTATTTCTTGCTCTTGGGCCCCTCTTCTCTTTCGTTATAAGTGCTCATGATCTCTTCCCTGGCCTGTTGCCTCTTTCCTAACTGGTCTTTCTGCTGATACCACAAGTCTTTGGCAGGTTGATGCCTCCTGTGTGTGCTTGGGAACCTGGGGTTGCTGTTGGTCTGCCAGATTAGTAGGTGGGAAGGATGCCTGGGCACTGGACGGGGAGGAGAAAGGACAAAGTAGAACCCACCAGCACAGCGACATCTGTCTCCACTGCCTCGAACCAATAGTGACCCTTCAAACAAAATGGTAGCTGCTTCACTGCCCCCTTTCAAATATCCTGTTTTTGGCCAAGCACACCTGGGAACTATCCAGGGAGGGAACTTGGCCAAACAGAGTTCCCAGTATAATCAGGCTGATGATAGAACAATCCCGCACACAAGTCTCTGGCCGACTAGGAATAAACAATCCTGCAATCCTGTAGGTAAGGTATGAGACTAGGAAAAAATACACAAATTTCCCCAAGTGATCATAGTGAGCAAACATATCTGGGGACCATGGCTTTCTGGCACCACCAGCCACTCAGCCTAGTCAGCCACATTAGAAGCCAGAGTCGTCAGAGACGCTTTCCTCCCCAGGACCCTCAACATCCGGTCCCCAAGGTTTACGTGATGTTGCTTCCTGAAGTATTTCTTGCTCTTGGGCCCCTCTTCTCTTTCGTTATAAGTGCTCATGATCTCTTCCCTGGCCTGTTGCCTCTTTCCTAACTGGTCTTTCTGCTGATACCACAAACCTACCCAAACTACCGTTAAATCAGTGGTCCTAACCCTGACTGCACTTTAGAAGACTTAAAAAACCCAGTGTTTATGCCCCACCCAGACCATATATAGGGCCCTCTAACAACAACCTTATGTGGGTCATACTATCATTAATTTTGATGTGCAGATGAGCAAATTGAAGAAGAGCAAGGTTAAATAACTCCCCAGGGTTCACGGCCAAGAAGTAGTGGCGCTTAGATATGCAAGTAATTATCTGAGGATGGAGCCTGTGCTCCTAACCATATGCAGGATGCCTTCCAAAGCATCCACAACCATATGGAGGAGGCTTCCCGCGCAGCTCGGTTGACTAGGTGGACGGTAGGGCCAGCAGAAGAGGTGGGGAACCCAGTTGGAAGTGTAGGGTCGAGGGACAGTTAGCGAGAGTAGCTTTGAGCTTGGTTGGTTGGAAAGGCTTCTTAGACAACCAAGTGGTGACGTTCAGGCAGCAGTTGGAAATATAATGAGGGGTAGCCGGGATGGAGGGGAGGGATGGACACAAAAGACAATTCTGAGGTAGAATGGACAGGATTCGGTGCATGCAAGGGATGAGGAGGAGGAGTATGAACCATTGTCTCCCGGGTTTCCAGCTTGAGGGCAGGGGACAAGAGGAGCGTCAAGCTACCTTGCAAAGAGGTTAACACTGGGAAAGTGGAAGTTTTGGGAATGGGTGGGAGAGGACAGTGAGAATTCTTTCGGAGATATTATTTTGAGAGACCAGCAGAGCCATGAGTTTGGAAATAGAATCTGGAGTCTGGGAGAGAGGTTGCAGTCAGAGATACTGACTGAGGTTGTGTCAGGGTAGTGTAAACCCTGGAAGGGGCTGAGACAGTCAGATGGAGGGTGAGGGTTGCTCAGGAAGAGAGGAGGGCCAAGGATGTCATTCTGGGGCAGACTACCTCATGGGAAGAGGAGACAGAGGAAGCCAAAGAAAGAGACCCGAAAGAAGGAGCAGACAACGGAGGCAGCCAGGGATGGATGGATAGGTAGATAGAGAGATAATAGACAGAAGACAGAGATTTCTTTTAAGGAATTAGTGCATGCAACTGTCAGGGCTGGCAGGTCTGAAATCCGTAGGGCAGGTTGGCAGGCTGGAAACCTCAGGATCTGAAGCTTCAGTTTTTTTTATAATTTTTTTTTGGGGGGGAAGAGGTAATTAGGTCTGTTTGTTTGTTTGTTTATTTAATGGAGGCACTGGGGATTGAACCCAGAACCTCATGCACGCTAAGCACACGCTCTACCACGGAGTTCTACCCTCCCCCTGAGGTTTCAGTCTCGAGGCAGAATTTTTTTCTTCTTTGAGGAGCCTCGGTTTTCCCTCTTAAGGACTTCAACTGATTGGGTGAGACACACCCACATTATCAAGGGTGTTCTGTTTTACTTAAGGTCAGCTGACTGTAGATATAACCACATCTACAAAAGTACCTCCACAGGAACACCTGGATTGGTGTTTGGCTAAATAGCTGGGTCCTACAGCCCAGCCAGGCTAACACAGTAAGACCCACATCACAGCCCATCTCTTGTCAGTTTAGCTCCTACATATCTCCTTAAGCCATTCTCAGCCTCCAAAAAAAGATGGTAACAAAGATCTTCCACTTAACATGATATAACTACTCTCAGCGTAACCCCAAATGCACTAACTTTCTCCCCAAAAGAAGATGCACAGTCCGTGGGTGATGCTCACTCTTCTCCGTCACGTCCTAGAACCTAAATACTGCTGTAAATTTAATTATTAATCTGTCATATGTTATATAAGCGGCTAAGGAAGAGGAGCAAACAAAGGTAAAATATAAAACAATACATCAAATGTCTTTCTCTTTTCCCCTTCCTTATCTACATATAAACACAGTCATAGCAAAATAAGGAAGAGGTTCTCATGACAACTAGGCTTCAGTTTTGTTCCTGGTCACCTGGTTGGAGCTGGTGTGTGTTTGTTTTTTAAATTATTTTTTTAATTGAAGTATATAATTGATTTGCAATGTTGTGTTAGCTTCAGGTGTACAGCATAGTGATTCAGTTGTACATATCTATCCTTTTTCAGATTCTTTTCCATCATAGGTTAATACAAGATATTGAATAGAGTTCCCTGTGCTCTACAGTGGGTCCTTGTTGGTTATCTATTTTGTAGGTAGTAGTGTGTATTTGTTAATCCCAAGCTCCTAATTTATCCCTCCCCCTTCCTTCCCTTTTGGTAAGCATATGTTTGTTTTCTGTGTCTGTGAGTCTATTTCTGTTTTGTAAATCAGTTCATTTGTATATATATATTTTAGGTTCCACATAGAAGTGATGTCACATGGTCCACAGAAAGGGTCATCCTATCCGCTTGATGGTAACAGCACTCCTCTGCTGAGATCAGAACAGTCACACGGGACACAAGCATCTTCAAGGCGCTTGCCCACTCAGAGAGGTCTACCCACACGCCTCCTCCTCAGATCTCCCTGTCACCAGTTTGCCAATCACCCTCCTTTCAAATCTCCGACCACCCGGCCAAACCACTGGCCACAGGCCATGAACTGGCCTAATCCTGTACTCCTGGCCGTCTCTCCTTTCAGGCCAACTGAACACCAAGGTTCACTGCTCAAAGCTCTGCCCACCGGGAGAGCTTTCCGTCCCCACTGTCTTTCAGAGATGTCCCAGAAGGAGCCACAGCACTGCTGCTGCCTACTTTCGGGTGGTGCCTGGATAGTACGCAGGACCACCTGTAAACTGGGCCCAGGTTTCCTCTTCCTCAGCCAGCTGATCACAGGGAACTCCCCACGAGCCGCAGGTGCAGACTGGGGGAGAGGAGGTAGCGTAGCAGGTGTGGGGACGGTGGGCTTTGGGGCCACTTCCTCATGTAACGTACTTGTGCCTTGGAGGTCTGCTTGAGCCGGATCTCACGTGTACCGCTCCCACTGGGTGATGGAGTGTGGCTGTGCGCGCCCAGCTTTACGCTTGTGGGTCAGACCACACCCAGGCCATGACGGGCAGCTCAGCTTGCGGGGTGACGTGGTGGCCCACGGTTAACCGTACGGTCGCTACTAAGGCCCGGGAGTAAGTAAACAGCTGTTTCTCAAAATGAGAGGACTCATCCACAGGGCTCGCTGGGCTTTGCTCCATCATCTGAAGGGTCTGGGATGCGACTCGCCTACAGGGGTCTGACAAAGCCGCCATCAGCACCTGTCACCACCGACCATTGGACCTGCTGGATCACGTGGCTCCAGGGGCACATGGGATGGCCTCCCATGGCAGCCCTGCCCTGGTGTAGAGTCTTCTCTTGTTTGGGGCCCCACTCAAAACTAGCAGCTTTTCTGCTCACTTGGTAATCGGGCCCGAGTAACCCACCCGCATAAGGAATGTATTGCTTCCCAGACCCAAAGAGGGCCATTAAGTGTTGTGTCTCCTTTTTTAGTTGTAGGAAGGGCCAAATACAGTAACCTACCTTAGAAGGTATACCCGCTACCACCCGAGCGGACCTCTAGAAAACTCACTGAGATGGCCCTTGAATTTTTGTTGGAGTTATTTTCCACCCTCTGCCATTCAAATGTCTCACCAATAAGCCTAGAGTAGCGACTATTCCCGCCTTGCCAGGTCCAGTCAGCATAATGTCATCAGTGTCATGGACCACTGGGAAGTCTCATGGAAGGGAAGGGCGACAAGGTCCTTGCTTGGCCAGGTAGATCTGGAGAACGGATATGCCCCTGAGGTAGGAAAGCCTTCACTGCCTCGGTTTTGCCAGCTGAAAGAAAGTTGCCCTGGTGGTCTTTACTAATAGATCTGGAGAGAAGAACATTTGCCGGGTCAGCAGCTGCACACCAGATACTAGGGGATGTGTTCACTTGCTTAAACAATGAAATTACATCTGGTGTAGCAGTTGCCGTTGGAATCACCGTCTGGTTCAGTTTATGATAATCCACCGGCACCCTCCAGGATCCGTCTGTCTTCTGCACAGGCCACATGGGCATGTTGAAGGGGATGTGGTGGGAGCCACCCTTCTTCCCCCCTCCTCCCTCGCATCTTTCAAGTCCCTGATGGTGGCAGTAATCTCTGCCATTCCTCCAGGAACGCGGCACGGCTTTTGATTGACTCTTTTCCTAGGTAGAGGCCCTTCTAGTGGCTTCCACCTGGCCTTTCCTACCTTAATGGCCCTCACTCCACAGGGCACAGAACCGAAACTGGGATTCTGCCAGTTGCTCTGCCTATTCGAATGCATACATTCTAAAACTGGAGAAATAACCACAGGATGGTTGCAGAGACCCAACATGAGACAGGCTTAGCTAAAACTCCATTAATCACCTGACCTCCATAAGCCCCTACTCCGACTGGTGGAATAGTGTTGTTTTGGGTCTCTTGGCATCTGTCAGTTCAGGGCCAGTGTCCAGTAATTCCTGAAAAGTCCGATTATTTCCTTTCCCCAATGCACAGTCACCCTGGTAAAAGGTCATATGTCCCTTCGGGGAAGGCTAGAAGAAAAATTAATAGTATACATTTTTGGCAGTGTTGCGAGGTCTGCAGACTGGCTCCAGTCTCTCTGTTTTGGTAATTCAAGTCAAGCGTTTACTCCCTTGACCCAGACTTCCAGGAGCACCATTATCAACTTGCCGATACCACAGGCCAGGGGAGTCAGACTGCTGGATGGCTGCTTTGACTCTGCTGTCTGTTACAGAAACCACGCCCACCCAGCCTTCGGTGATCCATTGCCACCACCTGGCCCCAGTGATCTAAGATCCATTGCATTTAAGGAGCCCAGTTCCGTGGCATGGACCCACTGTAATTTCTGACCTACGGAGAAGAGTGACCGAGGGTGCTGGGTCGCAAAGTTATTTCTCAGAGTCATGGTCAATGGTGTGTCCTCTGGACGCTTCCGGAGTAAGTAAGGAGATCTGACGTCATAAACCCACACTAATATTCCAATATCCCTAAGCCTGTAGATAATTCCTTTACAGTAGACCAAGGCAAGTCTGGCATTTCCACTTCATCTAGTGTAGGTCACCTCTTGCCCCATGTTTCTGCTAATTAAATTTGAAGTTTCAAATAGCTAAACAAAGACAGCCTTTTCTGATCTCTCCAACTACAGCATTGAATCCAGATCTCTGCTCCGTGGTTCGTTAAATTCAGCCCCATCCAACTTTTCATTTCTTCTCCCATCTTCCCACATCCTTCATATTCACGCTTATATCCATTCTGTGTCACAACACTGACTTCAAGCACATCCAGGCGTCTTCACTCACAAGGTTCTTGTCTTCTGAAGGACCTTGACCCTCCTCTGGTCGTAGCAAGATCCTTCCCCTTCCTCCAGAGAGCCTTTCTGACCCTCCGTCACACTGCTTCCTCTTACCCCGAACTTCTGCAACGTTTTCCCCAAACCTCTGACTCTTGGCATCTTCTACCGCATGTTGTAATTTAGTTTTATACGGACATGTTTATCATCCCCGCTGCAAGGGAGCTTCTTAAGGGCAACAACCTATCTGCCAGGTGCGGCATCAGGGATGCTCCAGGAGCCTCCTTGAACGAACCAAAGAGAAGGGAAACGAGGTGAGTGGGCTGGCTGAGGAGCTCGGCGTGGATCGCAGCTGTGTCCCGGGATGGTTGCCCACCGTGGGGAGGGGGATCTGGGGCCAGTCCAACGCTGCCGGAAGATTCAAACTGTTGGATTCTCGTTTCATTTTGAATAACTGCCCGCACCGCTCCCTTTTCCAGTGTGGTCTGCCACCTCCCCACGTCCTCCTCCCCTCGCTCCTTGCTAAACGAGCCCCTCTCGTCCCCTCCGCCTCTTCCATCAACACTTTGATCACTTCCCTAGTTACTGTCTGGCAGGCACCCTCGGAGGCTGCCCCCTCCCCCAGGAAGTCCTCCCAGTCTCTCCTTTCCTGTGCACCCGGTCCCCCCACCGCACTTCCCCTCTCGTTTTCGTCCAGCGATGAGCGAGAGTGAAAAACTTTCAGAGGACGGGACCCAGGCTGTGGGCCTGCCGGCCCCGCCCGCCCCAGCCGCTTGCGTGTGTGTGTGAGTGTGTGTGTGTGTGTGTGTGCGCGCGCGCGTGCCAGGGCCGAGGCTGGAGAGGAAACGGCCGGCCGGGCCCGGGCGGAGGAAGGAGCCTCCCCCTTCCTCGTCCGCCCCCTCCCCACTTCCCGTCCAGCCCCGCCGCTCGCTTCCCGCCCCCCCGCCCCCCGACCCCGCCGCCGGCCTCGAGGCGCGCGGAGCCCGCGGGCCGCCGCGGAGCTGGAGGCTGCAGAGGCGCAGCGGGAGGAGCCGGCGGGGCGCATGCCGGGCGCGGGTCCCCAGGGCGCCCCGGCCGGTGGCGGCGGGGCCCACCGCGCAGGTAGGGGCGCTGTCACGGCGGCCCGGCGGGTCGGGAGGATCCGGGCGGGGAGGGTGCAGGTCCAGGGTGTGCCTCCGTTACCAACTTGGGTCCGGTGCGCCCTTGCGAGGCGAGGGAAACTGAGGCAGGGCGCGTGGCGTGCCTAGTTCGGGTGGATGTCGGGTCTGGGGCGGCCAGGCAGCGCCGAGCCGGGCCGGGTCCTCCCCGAAGACCGTACTGGGATCCCGGGAGCGGCAGTTTTCCGAGCAGCGCCGGTCGGACCCCGCCCCCCCCGGGCTTCCCGGTGGCTGAGGAAGCGGCAGGGGCGCGCGTGGGTTTGGATTCATCCGGGGACCCGCGCCGCCCGAGCTCGCGTCGCGGTGCGTCCTCAGCCGCGCACCCGAGGGACAGGGGACACCCCGCCTCCCGGCCCCGAGACAGTGTCCCGACACCCAGCCATCCGGGACCTGGAGGGAGGAGGTTGGGGGTGGGCTGAGGAACGTGCTGCTGGCACCTCCCCGAGGGGCTGCTTTGCAAACCTCCCTCTTCCTCGGAGCGCTGCTCACGCTGTCAACTCTCAGGGTTGACACCGAGGCCGTTAAGTGCAGGGTTGCTTTCAAGAATGGCAGGACGTCTCCTACCACCTCACGCTTAAAATCCCCGCAAAGAAATTTGAAAGTGAGATTTGCCGTCTGGGAGTGCTGTGTGTGTCCTGGCGGGGCCCGAAGACGGCCCGGTAACTTTGACGCATCCCTCAACATTTCTGAGCCTCAGTTTCCTCCAGTGCAGTAGAGAACACTGCGAACCACACCCCCGACCCCGGCCGTCCCATAGATTTTTCATGTATGAAAGAGCTTTTTCAAAACGTATGATCATTTGGGCAAATGCGATTTGGATAATAATACCAGAACCTTCAGAGCTTGGGTTTGAAACAGCCTGCATCTCAATCCTGGACTTAGCTGCGCCTTAGTTTCCCCGTTGATGAGATGGGGACAATGACAGTGCCCACCTCCTAGGGGCTGTTAAGGGTTTAAAGCTGGCAGTGGATGTGAAACACCCAGCCCAGTGCTGAGACACACAGTCAGCTCTAAATCACAACCTTAGTTGCTTTTTTTTTAAACTAAGCAAAACTGAGTTAATTTGGTGTGATTAAAAAAAACTGGTTTGATTTGATTAAAGTATGAATAGCAGAGTATTTGAAAAATAAATTTAGTCTTGTTAAGATTAGGCATGGGAAGTCTTTGGAGGATCTGTGGAAAATTTGTCACTGAGCAGAGAGGTCTGGCTCTGCTTTCTAAACTCTGACCTTAAGCCTCAGTTTCCTCATATGTTTATAAAAAAAGATAAAAGAAAAATGAAGACACTAACCACCGTTTAAAAAAATTATTTGTTTTATTATTATTTGGGTGGGAGGGAGGCAATTTGGTTTATTTATTTCTTCAATGGCAACACCAGGGATTGAACCCAGAACCTCATGCATGCTAAGCATGCACTCTGCCACTTGAGCTATACTCTCAGTTTATGGTACTAATAGAGTTGCTGGGGAGTCAAATGAGGTAAAAGATCTGACAGCACTTTGAGAAGTGAGTCACTATGCGAATATAAGGCGTCACTGCTCCCAGGAGGAAATAATACTTGCAATTTTTTTTAGAGCTTACAATGTGCCAGACAGTCTGTGAGGAATTGCTTTGATAAAATCTGCCCCAAACCTTCGTAAGGTAGATACTTAATAACCCTCATTTTCCCTGTATCAAGCTGAGCTGCAAGGTCACCCTGCTTCTTTTCCAAGGTCACATAGTCGTTAAGGGTAGGGCCAGGATTGGGACCCTGGTGTGGGTGCCTCTCACAATTGTGTTCTCAACCTCTGGCCACACTGAAGTTATGGAGATGAGCCATGGTTCAGAGCAGACCTACACTAGATTATTGGTAATAATAACATCCTACATATTTAGAGCCTCTAAACTATGGGTGGATTTTAAGTGGTCTTCTTGCAAAAAACACACAGTGAAAATTTGCAGAGAAAAAAGGTATTAAAACCTTCAAAGAGCGTATCAGAAGAACTCAACAGCAATCTCAAGACGAAATGGAATCAGTATGAATGTTTTAACACTTCAATTTGCCAGGGCCCTTAGGACGACACAAGAGGGGTAACTTGGGATTGAGGCTTTTGATATCATGGTTACCTGGCAGGGCTGGGACCCAGGACATTTCTGCAGGGACCTCACTGCTCACCTGAGATGCTCCCAGAGGGAAATGGACCTTCAGAGAAAGTCTGTGCACCTGAGGGAGAGGGAGAGTGAATGCCAGGTGTCTGTGCTGCAGAAACAGTTCTCAGCTCAATTATTTCTCTTACTCTTTTTCTCTTGTTCCAAAAACAACGTGTGCTCATTACCAGATGCACGGAAAAGTACAAAGAAGAAAAAGGACATTGAAAATGACTTTAATTTCACCAGTGCAGACCAATAGTTTGGTGTTTCTGTTCTTGTCATCCCATTTCTGTTCTATGTTCATCAGTTTAATGTCTATTTCCAAAAACAATTGCATGCTATGGTGGTTTTGTTAAATGACAAAACAATGCCTGCTCATTGCTCAAACATTAAGATATTAATTTAGAAAAAAAGCAGCTCAATTTATTATATTCATTAACACTTGTCCTTTTAAAAAAACAAAATTTGGATTGAAGAAGGATTAGAGATTAAATTTTTGATGCTTGAATTTTATCGTGATTTTGGACAAAGTTGGAAAGATCTTCAGAGCAAAGAGAGGGTAGAGTGGTGACCTTTAAAGACCTAAAGACCAGCACAGAACACAGTTTCTGAGTATAAAATTTTTAGATTAGGGTCATTAGACCAAAATTAGAATAATTTTTTTGACAATGATGGTAATAATTCAGTTTATATGCTGGGTTCTCAAGCAAAGCCAGCAGAGGGCACTGTTTCCAGAGATGCTTTTGGCAGGCGCTGTGGGGGTGGGGGGGGGTCCCCTCTGGCACCACCAGGGCCGCCTGTGACCAGTCATTTTCTAAGCCAGCACCATTTAGTAACGTAAGACTCCTAGCCTTTGGGAGACTTCTGCTATTCTTGACTTTAACGACTGTATAAAAATTCCTCAGCAAATATCTTGTGCAATATTCATGCAATTTTTAAAATACCTGCCATAGATGCTTTGACCATTCTGAATCCATCTTCTCTTTTGAAATCAGAGTTTACCAGCTGCTGCTTTGTGCACAGACTTCGCAAGCCGCTTCCCATTTTTCATACCACGTGGACGTGGGGAAAGCAGAACTTTGGCTGACCAGAGAGTGAAATATTATTTCTGTTTGGCTTTGGAAGGCAGTCAGGGGCTCACTTGGTGTGCTCAGCTGCTGACATGGCCACTGGCTTTCTGTCTGCTCCCTTTCTGCCCGCTCTCCTTCCTTCTGGCCACTTGCCTCCCGTCATGGCTCAGAAGTGGATGGTGGAGATGGTGGGCCTTCCTGAAATCTCCAGGGTCGCTTGGTCATCAGCTGTTACGAGCAGACTCACAGAACTTATGAAGCTTCAAATAATCAAGTGGTCAGACCTCTTGAGTTTTGTCAGGTGAGGCATGGACAAGGGCATTTACCAAGTGCAGCTGCGGAGAAATACATATTTGGTCCTTACCATGGTAACCGTAAGGTGTAGGAAATCTGGTCTCAAAGGAGCTCATTGAAATTGACAGCCCTCCATTGTCCTTCCCAGTCAACTTCAGGTTAATGTCCCAGCCACAGTCTTGTGCTCATCCTGAAAGTACGTGGATAAAATTCTACCTGTTAATCAACCCCAATATTTGCCTGTCATGGTAGGACGTTTACCCTTTATTTGCAGATGGGTTTGACCGCTCAGAGGAATGCAGTTGCGACGGGAACCTCCGGGAGGCACAGCACAGCAGTCTGGGAGGACTGACGGTTTTAAGTGACAGTGGGCATCACAGAGTCGTGACTATTTTACAGGTGTGGGAAGTGAGTGAGAGCAGCAGAGTGAGGATTAGGACCTGGGTTCTCGTACTTAGAGCTGTTTCCATTAAGCCCACTTCATTCCATAGTCCTGCATAATTCATCTCTGCTTAAGAAATATTAATTGAATTGAACTAAATTCCTATCTATTTTTGAGCCATCATGGTGCTTACAAACTTACATTTTTGAGCAGTTACTTTTTCATCTTGTCCTTGATCTGTAAGAATCCATTTGTTCATGAATTCATGGGTCATTCATTCCACATTTAGAATGCCTTCTTGATCCAGAATTAGAAATAGAGTCACACATTAGTAGGGTATCAAATGTTGACTTAGAGAAAAGCTTGCTGCAAAGTGGTCCATCAGTAGAGTAGACCATCTTGAAAATCAGCGAGCTTTTTACCTTTGGCAGCATGTAAGTTACAGTTGGATGGTTCTCTGAGGACTGTGATAGGGGAGTCTGCAGGTGGGAAGGGAGCTGCAGTGGATACTGTGATGTGTTTGGACCCTTCCAGCTCTCCTATTCTGTGGTTTTTGTCCTGGGGATTGAGGTTGTCCAGGATTTGGGCAACTGTGTAAATTTCCTATTCCGTGATCTGTGGGGTTTCACATTTTGCCCCCTCCTCCCACCCAGGTGGTTCCATTTCAAGAGGCTGGAACAGCTCTCTGCAGTCAGCTGCCTGAATGCAGTAGGTACTTTACCTCTGGGGTTACCTGAATCCAGGATTGATAATCATCATTAACATGATCATGTTCACCCAGGTGAACAAATCGACCAGGAAAAGAAACGTGTGTTTGACAGGCGGCCCTGCATGGAGTCTAATTGCTTTCACAGGTTGGAAGGTGAGATATCTTAAATTTAATGAGTGAATTGTGTCCTGAATGTAGAACCTGAGTTTAAATTTAGTTTTGTGACATGCACACCAACCTAACTTTGCTTTTTCATCCCTGTCGTCTCTTACTTTGTGAGTAGATAGATAAGATGATTTGGCATAATTACTAGGCTTGGTTTTTGACACAGGAGAGTGTAGTGTTTTGAATTTATAAGTGAAAGCATGCCTCCTCTTATCAAAATCCTGATGGGAAAAGGAGGTCTATTTCACAGTGGTCAAATCAGGAAAAGAGTAAAGATAGAGGTAATTTGGGGTGCTGTTGCTAATACACTGGAAACAGAATTGTGAAAGCTGTTTTGAGATTACAAATCTCAGATGAAAAAGAAGTTTTTGTATTTCAGTACAATTTTGTTTTTAAATTGAGATGTAATTGACACTACCATTATAATTAGTTTCAGGTGCACAGCATCATGATTAGACATTTGTATTACATTGTGAAATGAGCGTCACCATAATAAGTCTAGTTAACATTTGCCGCCTCACATACTTAGAAAGGTTTTTTTTCTTGTGATGAGAACTTTTAAGATCTACTCTCTTAGCAACTCCGTATAATTGTTAATGTTTCCCTGTTGCTTTTTAGCATAGCCACGGGCCAACCATCGTGAAAGATGAGGCAGTGTTGGGCACAGATAATCCATGTTGAATCCAAACAGTAGATTTGGGGCCTCCAATCACCTGACTCTTATTAATCCTTTTGCTTTCCTTTGTGTGTTTATAGAATTCTCGTCTAAAGACACTCATTTATCCATTTATTCATACGACTGTGTTTATTCACTCGGTCAAGAACATTTATTTAGCACTTACTGTATGCATGGCACTGTGGTGTACACAGCAGGGTGTTTCAAGATCTATCAGATTGTCCTCAAGGATCATCATCCAGTCGAAAGGGTGTAACTGAGCAGGACCCTGTGGGACCTTCCTGGGACAAACTCCTCCCCATATCCTCTGCTGTAGGTCCTCTCTGATAATAGAATATGATGAATATTCCCTGAGTTTTTCAGATGCTAAAAACCACCACCAAAGGGAAGAAACTACTCGATGATCTTGAGCCCGTGGCCCCAGGCCTCTTGGCGCCTGGGGGGTTCATGGTGTTGACTCCCTGTTCCCTCCACATCAGCCAATCAGAGGCTTGTGCAGGAGCTGGTCACACACCGTGGGATGCCTTTTCTCATCTGGCCTTTAAAAATGCTTTGCGAAACCCTTTAAGGAATTCAGGGTTTTTGGGGCATAAGCCACTCGTTGTCCCCTGCAAGAAACCTTTTTATGCTCCGAAGTCTGATGTTTCGGTTAGTTTGGTCTCACTGTGTGCAGGGCAGTTAAAGGGGAAGATCTAACGAAGCCTGGTGTTCTTTCCAAGTGATTTAAGGCAACCCTCAGCTTCACAGCCACTGTTAGGATGCTTCTTCGAAGGTGTCTCACCTTCCTGTGTCTCCCCAGTCCTGACACTTGATTGTGTTGGTATTTCTCTGTTGGGTAACTTCTGCCAGTCAGGCCTGCACCCCGCTGCCAGGATAATCTTCCCACAGCACAGATCTGATCAGGTCACTGTTCCCCTGTGCAAAGACTCATTATTGTCCTGCAAGCAAATTCTTAGCATTCCTTTCCAGGCCTTACGTAAACAGGCCACTAAATCTCTCAAGTGGATACTCTCGCTTTATTCTGCCCATCAAGAACATGATGGAATCTATTCTCTTTGTCCCCAGGCTCTCCATGTCAAAATCTTACCCTTCATTTAAGATCTAGCCAAAATAGATAAACAGCAAGGGCCCACTGTACTGTAGCACAGGGAACTATATGCAATACCTTGTAATAACCCACAGTGAAAAACAATATGAAGAAGAATATATATGTATGTATACCTGAGTCACTGTGCTGCGCACCAGAGATTAACACAATATTGTCAACTGACTGTACTTCAATAATAAATAAATAAAAGTTAAAAAAAAAAGATCTAGCCAGTAATACTGTCCAGCCTTCCTTGATCCTCTGGAACCATGACTCTCCTACTTCCTCTCTTCTGGTTTGTTATGTATTTACCTGCTTTTCCAAGTCCAGTGTAAATTCCTTCAGCACAAGGAAGCTATATGGTTCATGTCCTTACCCCTCCTCTATGTAGAGTTTACTCTACTCGTATTGAATTGAATTAAACTCTTTATTGCATTTTATTTTTTTAATTTAAAAAATTTTTTATTGAGGTACAGTTAATTACAATGTGTCAATCTCTGATATACAGCACGTCCCAATCATGCATATACATACATATATTCATTTTCATATTTTTTCCATTAAAGGTTATTACAAGATATTGATCATAGTTCCCTGTGCTATATTGTGTTTTAGAATGAGCAATCCAGTGTGCAAATTAACCATGTCTGTTATTTTTAGATCTTTTGAAACCAGTTAAGAGTTCTAGCAGTTCATTTCAGTTCAAAAGTTTATTGAAATGCGCAAATCACATTGCGGGATACCGTGGTAGCTCTTTAAGATTAAAAAAAAAAAAGATATGTAGATCATTGTCCATACCCTTGAGAAGCCTGTCGTTCAGTGGAGAAAAGAGAATTAATCCTTTTGAAGTTTCTGGATGTTGTTTCATCAGAGTGATTAGCAATTGGGATCCACCAAAACTGTTAAAAAGTAACCAGCGCTGAGTGGATACCCACTTAATAGTCTATAGGATGGATGGATGGATAGGTAAGTAGAAGAAGAAGGAATCCTTTAAATTTAGAATTTATCGATTTTCGTGATCCTCCCAGGTGTAATAATTTTGAAGATAATTTACTCAAGTGTGGATTTCCACACTTGTATATAAAACGTGCTGCTCTTCGTGTGAGGAGAGAGATACAAGTTCTTGGGCTGTGGAAACCCTGTGTTAATTTCCTGGCCGTGGTGTTACATTTGCTCAATTTCATAAGCATTCTCTTCTCAGGCAGCTGGGTGGTGTAGTATGTAGGACCTGCGTTTCCCACGCTGGGGGGGGGGCACAGCTGTCGGGGGCTGGGTCAAAGGGGAGTGTCTCCCACTTATTCCATACTCATGAGCTCATCCTCTGCTCAGTTGCCCAGCTGGCCTTGGGGGATGGTGGGATGAGCTCTGAACTATTTCCCAGCGTGCAGCTTTGGTGTGTCTTTCTCTGCTGGACTCAGGTAGTCATCTGAATGGAAAAATGGACAAATTCTGTCATTTTAATCCAACTGTTATATTTTCTTGACTTTATGATTTGGGATTATCTAAGCACATTCATTCAGATATTTATTGTATGAAAATATTTTTGAAACTTCTTTGAAAAGCATAAGGTGATATATAAGGCAAGATATTGCTGTTACCCCTTCTTTTCCCATTTTGCTGAGGTGGAGTAGGGCTGACTGAAAATAAAATGAGATATCCCAAGGGAGCTACTTATCGAAGTCTCATCTTGGGACACCTCTACGTTGACTCCGCGTGTACAGTTCTATTCTGCTTTTTAAGGAGCATAAGATCCTTAAAAAAAACCCAACAACAATATCCTATCCAAATTAGGAGACTGCCTTTCCCAATAAATGAGTAATTATTCATCATCACAGAGCCAGGGGAGGGGTGAGTCAACCAGAGATTTAGTGGAGAGAAACACACTCTTTCGGATATGCCTTTGCAATAGTCTGGGCTGAATTTCTTGTCTTACTTATCGTTTTACATTTGTGTTACATCTGTAGTAGAAATAAAGACTTATTGAATTGCATTGGTTAAAACTAACATGTGTAATACGGCCACCACGGCATGCAGGAGAATTGCTTCCCAGCCAGGGGTGGCTCCTGAAACGCTGCGCTGGGGAGGCTCAGGCAGCTATTGGGTTAGAAAAGGGAGGATAGGTTATGTGTCTTGAAGTTGCTTTGGCTTGAGAACACCCTCTTTATATAGAACACATGTTCTAGATCACGACAAGTGGCGAAAATCTCTACAAGGTCTGCCATTCACACATTCCCTAAGAGAAGAGTGTCAGCTGCCTGTATCAAAGCACATTTTCATAATTTTAGTTTGGAGCGGCTTTAGAGGACGGATGAAGCAGGTGGGGGCGGGAGCACCCCCAAGCTGACCCTTGGCACTGCCCCTGCCCTCTCACCTCCTTGATCTTATCACTCATCAAGAGGTACTGTGAGTTCCTGAAACATTGACCAGTGCTTCTCCTAATGGAAGCACAGAGATACATTGCAAATTTCATGTAAGTTGTGATCAATTACTCATCATTGTTGTGGATAAGTGATGGTTAACTGTGATGGATCGGGCTGGGAGTCATGACCTTGGGCAAGTCCTTTAATCTCTCTGGATTTTAGGGTCCTGCCTTGTGGACTCGGGGATGAAAATATCAGCCCTCAGTGTAGAATTGAGGTAAAGGTCTAATACAATCATATATATGAGCGCGTAGTAATCTGTAATATTTATGTGTAAAGCATTGCCTTTATCACAAGGTTGCTGATACGTCCTTAACATCAATCCTGCCTATAATCTCCGTTTGCCTTATAGCTTGTCCCTCACACCCTGGTCCAGATCCCTGATCCTTATCTGATTCACACTAGTGTTCCTGCGGCAAAATAGTTGCTTTTGCCCTTAACTCAGGGAGATAAATAGACTGTCCACCGCATTGCATCTGTGCACGTGAGGATTTGCCGACTGCCGCAGGCCGTGGGAGGTGAAGCTTGCGGTTCTCAGCAGGGACTTCTGGAGTTTTGGAATTTCAGAAGATGCGACAGGAGCTTGTGCTTGATAGTTGTAGCTGTTTTGCCTCTTCTCCTCTTCCCCTCATTTCCTTCTCCTCCATTTCCAATTCTTAGCCTCACTTACTGTCTGTATTATCTCCACTGTTTCTGAGATGGGTGCCTGATAATGCTGCCTTTGTTGTGAGCTACAAGCCCAGCCTGCCTAAGGGTGAGCAGAGGGATGGAGGCCGGGTTACAGGGAGGATGGGAACAGGCCCTCACAGGGGTGTACGGTTCAGTACGGATTCAGCACGTTTCTGGAGCAGGAGGGCAGACTGGCTTCTCTACAAGCCAGTGTTGAGGGGGGAGTCTGCTCTGAGGTGGAGGGCGGAGGGTCGGGGAGGGGGTCCTAGATTCAGCTTCCAGGACGGTGTGCTCACCAGGACTTCCTGGTTTTTGATCCTTGCTCTGACACTTGGATTCTCCGGCTTTGCCTAGCCCTTTGGGAGGGTCAGCTTGTGTCCGCCGCCCTGCACTGGTTTTGTTTCTTCTCTTGTCGCCACCTCTTGGTTCTGTCCTTTGGTGCCACATTTTTCAGCCCAAGGGCAAACGATACCTTACCCTGGACCCACAGACCCTCCTTGTCTTGGCGGGAAGCACAGGACAAATGCTGTCATTGCTGGAGAAAGAGCTAGAGCTGTCCAGGAGCCTCCTTAAATGCCCACCCCCAGGCCCCCCCCAACAATCAAGGTGAGTGATTCCTCTGGCTCCGAAGATGCTGTCTTGGGTCGTGAGCGCCCTAGGGCTGCTTGCGATAAGGCTTCGCCCAGCTGACTGATACCCAAGGATCCTGGAGAGTGATGTGGTTGTTTAATGGATCACATGTGCGTTGGCGCTGGGAAGGGAATTCTGGTTCCAGAGCCGGTCAGTCTTTGATTTTTCAAGGTCTGATTTAATTTTGGTTTTGTCTTTCTAAAATTTTCATCTGTATGAAATGTACACGCTGTAAGATTCTTCATCAGGACACCGTTTGGATTTGGGTTTCTCAGAATCCCCTCTGATAGGTTGCCTCTCAGGTCGCAGATAATTCATGGCTCCTGCTGGTATCATTTCACACCCAAAGAGGGCATTGTAACCTTAAAAGAAGTTCAGCTCAGCAGCCTGTCTGCTGTTGCCATTCTGTCTGAGCGGAGTTTGCCCGCTCCCTTGGCTTCTCAGGTGTTTCGGCTCCAGGGAGGAAATGGTCACGGTGCCTATTTATTTAATAAAACTGTTCTGGAGATGAATCCAACCTGCGCGCAGATGCAGACAGAGGGGGAGCCGGCTGCCCGCTCTCCCACCAGACCTCGTCGGCTCCCTGTGCGCTTTTGGAGCTGTCACTGATGAGCTGTTTGCACTGAGGGAGAAGTTCTGTGCGGCTGGGGGCTTGGCAGGCGGCTGATTCGATGGGTGTTCTTTCAGCATTGCCTGCCATGAGTGTGGGAGTCAGAGGCGCCTCAGTGCAAAGATAATGCCAGCTTGTTTCCTGGAATCCCCAAGGGAGCCAGAGTCAAAAGGGCTTTTTGTTTCACTGGTAGAAAAGCCCACAGGAAATCCTAGCTTCAGATGTTCCCGTGTCGTCTCATTGTCCCATCAGAGCTGCCTGTGCTTGGACCTCCTCTGAGGGAGGCAGTGACTCACACAGAAGATACGGAAATGAAAGGATGCGGTTCGAGGTGGCTGGGGTCAAGCACACGTGCCGTGTGCACAGCACGCAGGCCAGGTGCTTCCCCTGGTCCTGGGGCCCCAGTTCTCCTAGGAGCAAGTGGTTGGCGGGTGAACTGACGGTAGTAAGGCCACTTCATATGGTTATGAGAATCATCTGTGGTCATATGAGTGAGGATCTGACTCGAGCATCTTAGCTGCAGGCCCTCCATACTATTATTATTTTAAAATTTTTTGAGGGGCTAACTGGTTTTCTAAAATTTATCTATCTTTTTAAGAGGAAGGACTGGGGATTGAACCCGGGACCTCATGCATGCTAACCATGCATTCTACCACTTTCTATCTTACTTCTTACTGTTTCAGACTTAGGAGCAGTCAGTTTTTCTAACCCTTTAAGCTCACAAACTTCTGGATTCTATCCTTTCATTTATGCTTGAAAACCCACAAATCCTTGACTGAGCACATCTTTTTCTTTCCTCTTACTTTCATATTATCTTTACTATCACTTTCATTTTATTACAACTTCTCTGCTTCCCAACGTTTCCCTCTAGAGCTGCAAGCTTGGTAGGTATGAGGTCTGCCTTCTTAGTTACTGCCGGTGAGGGTTTTACCAAATATTTTTCCACTGCATAATTCGCATCTGCATTTTTCCAGTCACTGAGCGCAGTTTCCTTGCTATCCGCTCTGCCCAATGCCTAAGCCAGCGCCACCTACTTTATTGGCATCTACTGTAAGGCACCAATTTTTGCATTAGTTAACACCTGCTGTTGTAATCTAAAACCTAGATTCTCACTGTCAAAGTCTGTTTCTTGCTCATATAAATTACACTGTGAGGCAAGGGTGGTGGTGGTGGTGTCTGGAGGGAGGGGTTCTACTCTGTTCAGTCATCCAGTGATTCAGGTGGACCAGCGCACCTCCGTTTTCCACAAATGGCTTCCACGGTCTCCTAGAGCATCAACATCTAATGGCGACAGACAGGGAAGAATGAGTGTGGGATGACGACAAAGGAGGTTCTTCCAGGCCAGGCCTGGACGTGGTCATCATTTCTGTCCATGGTCTCATTGGCCAGGACTCAGTCACATGGCTACACAGGCTCTCAGGGGAGGCTGGGAAATGCAGTTCAGCTGTGTGTCCTGGAGAAAAGGGGAACAGGTTAGTGATCAGCTATCAGTTTCCACCTGGCTCCCTGTGTAGCAGAGACTTCTAAAAACCTTACATTTATGAACTCCTTTAATTCTGTGAGGTAGAAACTGCTGATATCCTCATTTTACAGATAGGAAATTGAGGCACTGGGTGGTTAAGTAGTCACCAAAACTCACACAGCTTGTCAGTGGTGGAGACGGGATTTGAACCCAGACTGCCTTGCCTGGCCTGCGACCTTAATCACTACTCTATGCTGATAAAATAGAATATGGTTAAAACATTAACGTAAAATATAAAAAACTGACAAAGGTGAAGATCACAGGGTCAAAAGTTATAAAAGGGAGAGTTAGAAGTAATAAATTTAAAAACTACATAAAATAAAGAGAAATAACTGTTATTGAGAAACAAAGAATACAACCTTAAAAGGATGACATGCAGGCTTTACTGTAATGTAAGGATAAAATGTGATAAATGAAACACTATGGATAAAGATTAAAGTAGAAATTGGGGGGGGGGGGAATCTCCCAAAATGCTTATAAAGTCTTGTAAACCAAAAAGAAAAAAAAGCACAAAGATGAAATTTAAAAAATATTGAAATAATACAAAAGAATAAAAATATTAAATAAGTGAAAGTAAGAGTTAAATAAGTGAAAATAAAACTTTTTTATTATTGTATTATTTAATTATTTTGTCTTGTAGGGGAGAGGTAATTAGGTGTATTTATTCTTAGAGGAGGCACTGGGGATTGAACCCAGGACCTTCTGCATGCTAAGCATGCACTCTACCACTTGAGCTATAGCCTCCTCTGAAAATGAAAATATTAAGAAAGGCAAACTCAGGACTCAATATTCAGTAAGACACAATACACCTAAAGTTCAAAACAATGAAGATAGAAACTTCCTGTATTCCAGAAAAGAAAAAAGTTACACTTAAAACCACAAAATGATAAATGAAACTAAAATAATGGAAAAATTACAGACTGTTTAGAAGACTATAGAATTTTTAAAATAGTCACATCAACAGGTAAAATAAGTAGCAACGTAAATTCTGCTTTCACAGTGCTCCAATCTAAATCAACGCCTGTGGTTAGGGGTCCCCAGTAGACATTCTCAAGGCTGAGAGACTGGGGTCTCCCCTCCTTTGCAGGCCCTACAGTGCCTGAGTGGGGGTGATGTCAGCAAAATGTCAAAATAGGAAACATCAGGCTCTTGCTTCGTGGAAATTTACAAACAAACAAAAAGCCAACAAATAACAATTAGAGACTGACTCAAATAACTTTACAGGAGCTCTGGAAAATAGTCAAAGGCCTGCGCAACTTAAGTGAATGCCCAGTTAGGAGCCACATTCAAAATGGTAGGTTCTACAGAATTTAATGATAAATGCATACAGAATAATTGTAAATCTACATGAGTGAGTACAGAATGTGTAAAGCTGTACTTTTTTAAAAACTGAAATACAGTGAGTTACAATGTGTCAATTTCTTGTGTACAGCACAATGTCCCAGTTACGCGTGTATATATGTATAATTTTTATTTTCATCTTCTTTTTCATTAAAGGTTATTACAAAATATCAAATATAGTTCCCTGTGCTATGCAAAAGAAATTTACTTTTAACTATTTTTATATATAGTGGTTATCATTTGCAAATCCCAAACTCCCAAATTTACCCCTTCCCACCCCTTTCTCCCAGTAACCATATGGTTGTTTACTATGTCTGTGAGTCTGTTTCTGTTTTGTAGATGTGTTCATTAGTGTCCTCTTTTTCCTTTTTCTTTTCTTTTCTTTTTTTTTTTTTAGATTCCACATATAAGTGATGTCATATGGTATTTTTTTTCTCTTTCTGGCTTACTTCTCTTAGAATGATGATCTCCAGGTCCATCCATGTCGCTGCAAATGGCATTATTTTATTCTTATGACTGAGTAGTATTCTGTTGTATAAATACACCACAGTTTTTTTATCCAGTCATCTGTTGATGGACATTTAGGTTGTTTCCATGTCTTGACTATTGTAAATAGTGCTGCTGTGAACACTAGGGGTGCATGTATTTTTTTGAATTAGAATTCCCTCTGGATATATGCCCAGGAGTGGGACTGCTGGATCTTATAGTAAGTCTATTTTTAGTTTTTTGAGGAATCTCCATACTGTTTTCCATAATGGCTGCATCAAACTACATTCCCACCAACAGTGTAGGAGGGTTCCCTTTTCTGTACACTCTCTCCAGCATTTATTGTTTGTGCAATTTTAAGTAATGGCCATTCTAACTAGTGTGAGGTGATACCTCATTGTAGTTTTGATTTGCATTTCTTTGATAATTAGTGATCTTGAACATTTTTTAATGTGCAATTTTAAGTAATGGCCATTCTGACTAGTGTGAGGTGATACCTCATTGTAGTTTTGATTTGCATTTCTTTGATAATTAGTGATCTTGAACATTTTTTAATGTGCCTGTTGGCTATTTGTGTGTATTCATTGGAGAATTGTTTGTTTAGGTCTTCTGCTCATTTTTGGATTGGGTTGCTTATTTTTTTGTTATTAAGTTGTATGAGCTGTTTATATATTCTGGAAATTAAACCTTTGTCAGTCGCATCATTTGCAAATACTTTCTCCCATTCCACAGGTTGTTGTTTTGTTTTGCTTTTGGTTTCCTCTACTGTGCAAAAGCTTGTAAGTTTAATTAGGTCCCATTTGTTTATTTTTGCCTTTATTTACATTGCCTGGGTAGACTTCCCTAGGAGAACGTTGCTAAAATTTATGCCAGAAAATATTTTGCCTATATTTTTTTCTAGGAGGTTTAAAGTATCTTGTCTTATGTTTAAGTCTTTAAGTTATTTTGAGTTTATTTTTGTGTATGGTGTGAGGGAATGTTCTAACAAAAGATGGACTTTGTGACATCACTAATGTTAAGGGAGGAATGGAGCTGTGTAGAAGTAGACTTCTTGTTTTCTACTGAAGTAAAGTCGGTATCAATTCAAATTAGATTATTACAACTTTAGAAATTAGATGTAAACCTTATGGTAGCCACAAAGAAAATATCTATAGAATACACAAAAGCAGTTGTTAAGGGAGTCAAAATGTGCCACTCTAAAAAAACCAACTAGACAAAAACAAAGGCAATAAAGGAAGAACCAGGGGACAAAAAGCTATCAGACATGCAGAAAACAGCAAAGTGGCAGAAGTTAGGTCCTTCCCAATCAGTAACTACCTTAATGAAAGTAGATTAAACTCTCAATCAAAAGGCATAAATTGGAAGAATGGATTAAAAAAATGATCCAACTACACGTTGACTAAAGAGATTTACTTTAGGTCTAAGGAGATGCAGAGTCAATGTGAAGAGGTGGAGAAAGAAATTCCGTGCAAACAGTAACCCAAAGAGAGCTGAGGTATCTGTATTAACATCAGACAAAATAGACGTTAAGTAAAAAACTGTTACAAGAAACAAAGAAGGACATGATATATTGATGAAAGTCTCAAATCACCAACAAACTGATAATTGTAAACATATATGTACCAAAGAACAGAGCTCCAAAGTATATGACACAACATTGACAGAATTGAAGGGAGACATAGCTCTACAATAAAATGCCTGCATCATGCGGCATGCAGGCCAGTCCAGCCTCCCTCACCGTTCCTACATCACTTGCCCTGGGCATCTGTGGTCCTCAATAGCTCCCTGCTGCCTGCTGGCATTAAAGTCCCTCTACTGCATGTGACTTCTGACTTTGGCTGCACTGTCCTGACTACTTGGTGATGAGTATCCCCACCTTGGTTGTATCACATCCCACCCTTCTGCCTGAAAAGCCCCTCTTTCCTCCAAACTCCACCCCCTCAAGGAACTTTTTTATAAACCCAGATTAATGGCTTGCATCCTTGGCTTAGTGCCCAGATTGTATGTACTGCTCATTTATCACATCATATTTGGTGTTTATTTGACATATGTATTTATATTTTGTCTGGTCTCCCCAACCAGATCTTGAGTTCCTCGGGGGCTAAGTCTCCTTTAAATCACTGGCACTCAGCACTGTGATCTGGATGTAGAATCTTATTTTCCTATTGAATCAATAGATGTCTTTTTAAAATTAGGCCAAAACATTGATATTTATCTATCGATCGGTTGATCGGTCTGTCTATCTATCTATCTGTCTATCTTTCTATATTTAAGTACTGTGAGTTATAATGTGTCAATTTCTGGTGCACAGCACAATGTCCCAGTGATGCATATACATACACATATTTTTTCATTAAAGGTTATTACAAGATATTGAACATAGCGCCTGGTGCTATACAGCAGAAACTTTAAAAAAATCTATTTTTATATATAGTGGCTAATATTCATAAATCTCAAACTCCCAAACTTCCTATCCACTTTCTCCGGTAACCATAAGACTGTTTGCTATTTCTGTGAGTTTGTTTCTGTTTTGTAGATGAGTTTGTAGTGTCCTTTTTTTCTTTTCTTCTTTTTCTTTTGGATTCCACCTATGAGTGATCTCATATGGTATTTTTCTTTCTCTTTCTGGCTTACTTCACTTAGAATGATGATCTCTAGGACCATCCATGTTGCTGCAGATGGCATTACTTTATTCTTTTTTATGGCTGAGTAGTATTCCAAACATTGATCTTAACCCTGAGGATTAGCTAATGGAAGCTTCGCAGATATTAAGTTTGACAGATATAGCTAAGCTACTTAATTTTGTTAGCCTCAGGTTCCTTAGTTTTGGATCTGAGGGTCCATTTATTGTGCCTCTACTATGTATAATACCATGTGCTAATTCTTGCACTTAAGTATCATAACAGCCTAAGGAATGGAGTTTTATTCTCCTGCCCGTTTTTCTGATCGGAGAACTGACACCCAGAGACATTAAGTAACTTTCCAAAGTTGCCCAGCTGATAAATGGAAGAGCTGGAATTTGAACCCAGTTCTCTCCAACTCCTTTGCTTATTATTATTTTAAAGATACACAGATACTTATGTTCAGTCCTTTAACTTCCTCATCTTGCTGTGATCTCCGTGGCTTCTCCCCCTCCCCCGGTGATTGTTGTGGTAGGCAGAATGATGCCTCTTCAGAGACGTTTCATCCTCATCCCGGGAACCTGTGAGTATGTTGCCTTACATGGCAACAGAGACTTTGAAGATGTGATTAAAACTCTTGAGATGAGGAGGCTGTCTTGGATTATCCTCATGCACCCAGTGTGCTCACAGAACACATCATCCTTATGATGGAATGGAGAGGCAGGAGTCAAAGGCAGAGATGCTCTGCTGCTGGTTTTAAAGATGGAGGAATGGGCCCCCAAACAAGGAATTCAGGCAGCTTCCCGAAAAGCTGGAAAAGTTGAGAAAACAGATTTCCCCCTAGAACCTCCATAAGACTTGCTGGCAACTCGATTTTAGCTCAGTGAAAGCCATTTTGGGTTTCTGACCTCCAGGACTGTAAGATACTAAATCTGTGTTCCTTTAAGCTGGTAAGTGTGCAGTGATTTGTTATGGCAGTAATAGGAAGCTAATAGGAAGCTAATACAATAGTTTTTTTTTTTTTTTTGCTGTCCTTGCCCTCTTTTCCTTCACATCTCTCTCTCCCTCCTTTTGTCATCATTCCAAGTCATATTTCAGGGCTCTCCTTCACCAGCTGGCTCATCACTCTGAGGGTGCAGTGGAACGGTTCTCGCTTCTGCTTAACGCCATGCCATGCTAATTACCTTCCTGGCTCTTGTCTCTTAAAAAGTGGCGCCAAGAAAGGGAAAGAATGGTCCAAATGTGGTCTCAGCAGAACAGGGAGCAGGAGGTCTCCTACCTCCTTTAATCTGAATGCTAAGGCTCTTCAGTGCAAGCCAAGACATCACATCACCCTGGCCACTCAAGTTGAGTTCACTGTTAACTGCAATCCCTATGCCTTTCACACCATATTGAAGCAAAAGACATTACAAATTGTTCTTGTATCTTGTAGAATGTCTGCCATCTTGAGTCATGTAGTTTTTAGCTCACAGAGGGAAAAAAAAAATGGACTGAATTAAAGTCTCCAGGGAAAGATTTAAAGACTGGGCTGATCAGGAGAGACAGATGGAATTCTGAGCAAAAGATGGCAAATTCTAGAGCTAAT
The DNA here is from genome assembly GCF_048564905.1 of Vicugna pacos. NCBI lineage: Eukaryota > Metazoa > Chordata > Mammalia > Artiodactyla > Camelidae > Vicugna > Vicugna pacos. Next base: position 26,352,214 of record NC_132997.1, on the reverse strand, counting down.
CCAATTAAAAGGCTATGATAACTTTTCACTGGTGCATAAAACATGACAATCAGTGTCAGCTAAGGAACAATCAGCGAGCACCTAATCTCATATTTTTTTAAGCATCACACAGAAAGGTTATTTGTAAACGAGTAGTGGTTTGATATAAAAGAAGCTGAGAGAAGCAGAGAGACACTGAGTAGGCATCTGTCCATCCTCTGTGCCGCCCCCAGCTCCAACTCTTCAGGTTGGGATCTCCCAACCACTTCAGTCCCTGTCATGTCTGTGACATTGCCAGCTTGAAGAGTAAAGTAAAATGCTCTTAGGGAAAAGAAGAGGCTTTCATCCTCGCCCCGTCATTCTGGGCTCTGAGGATGACTGGAAACCTGAGAATCTGGAGACGAGAGCGCAGGGCTAGCTTCAGAAGAGGAGAATGTTGGGATTATTGAGAATTCTCAGAGGCGGAATAGTTCTTGCCTTTAGCATTCAAATCGGCTCTGCCCTGGACCCTCTGGGCTACCTAAAATCTTGTATTTAAATGTTTATGCATTCCCAGGAAAATATTTCAAACAAAGAAGCTAAGATGCAGTACCTCCAAAGCGTGTGTAACTGAAATGAAATGCACAACCTACCTATAAGTTGAGTTACATTTTATTTGTTGGTCTTCCTGGGGACTCGAGCCCGGGACACAGCCTCTCCGATCTCTCTAAGAGACCGTTCCACCCAGGCAAGGGAGAAGCCAGGATACATAGGAGTTTTTTTTTTTTTTTTCTGACAACAAAGACCAGGTAGTTGGACCATCAAAAGATTACTGTTAATTAAAGAAAACCAGATATCTCAAGTTAAGGAATTTAGTGCTTTTCTACGTATGGTAAGGTGCAAATTTCTGGGCTCACTGAAGTCATTCCTTTGATATGCACCTGGCTATCTAGGGCCAGTGTCCTGTCTGTTAGATCCTGGGTTCCCACAGGGTGCACCCTTGGAAGTGGCTGTAGAGACTGGGCTGCCTGCTTGTCTGCATCCTGAGTTCCTTTCGCTCACTGTTGGTGGGTGGCATTAGCGGCTGATGACTTAATGGCCACGGCATCCTTTGTTTACTGCTGTGACAGGTAATATTTTTCATTCACATGGGTAGACCAGCTGGTTCCCCCGGCGTGATCGCCTTGCCCAGCTTGGTGGAGAGAAGGCAGGGCAGGAACTCATGTCCTGAAGGAGGTCCTTACAGAACAGCTAGGATTTAATACCCCTGAAAGAAGGAGGCTAGCAGATGGTGAGATGATGTCCATGAAGTTGAAGTTCCCCAAGAGGATCATGGGGGTCTGGTTTGGATAAATCTACGGCAGTCCAAAGGTTGCCAAGAGATGTAGCAAGAAAATTTTAATTTGCACACTTGAGCTTCAGAGACCGTCTGACCCCTTTGGAGTTTATCTCTCTTTAAATGGCAGAGGCAGGGCTTCAGTTCCTCCCCATTGTCAGTGACCTCTCCTCAGCCCACGTCCCTGACAGCTACAGGAAGCTCCCCTGTTCTTGTATGATCTGCTGTTGTGTTAACACACAGAGTGACCCCTGTTTTCACTTCCCTTGGGTGTGCTTCGTCCTTGCTGAGTTAAGATCAAATTGCTTTCTATTTCGGTAAATCCGGTTCAGGTTTCTAACTGACCATAGGGCAAAGTTCTTATTTAACATTCCTTTTCTTTTAAAAATTAGCAATTCAAGTTGCAGGGTTGGTAAGGCAGCCCGGATTCCCAGATTGTTGGTGTTGAAAGGGGCCTTCGCTGTCAGCTGCCCTGAGGGATGCTTTGTGGAATTCTGGGGACAGAATAGTCACTACTTTAAATAGACTTCTATGTAATCATGTAAATAAAAATGTCTTGTAAACATTGCAGAGCATTCAACACATATTAATTGTTTTTTATGGAAGCACAGTTGATTCAACAAATATTAACTATTATTAGCATTCGTAAAGGCGCTTTTTCCATTGTTGCCATGAAACTTACTATAACATGCATTTTCTTTTTTTTAATTGAAGTATAGTCGGTTTACAATGTTGTGTTAATTTCTGGTGTACAGCACAGTGATTCAGTTTTATATATATATTCCTTTTTGTATTTGTTTTTATTATAAGCTGCTACAAGGCATTGACTATAGTTCCCTGTGCTCTGCAGTAGGACTTGTTGTTTATCTGTTTTATATACAGTAGTATCTGCAAATCCCAGACTACCAGTTTATCCCTCCTCTCCCTTCCCCACTGCCATTAACCATAAGTTTGCTTTCTATGCCTGTGATTCTGTTTCTGTTTTGTAAATAAGTTCATTTGTGTCGTTTTTAAAGTTCCACATATAAGTGGTATATGGTATTTTTCTTTCTCTGACTTACTTCACTTAGTATGATGATCTCCAGGTTCATCCATGTTGCTACAAATGGCATTATTTTATTCTTTTTTATGACTGAGTAATATTCCATCGCGTGTATGTATATATTACCACAGCTTCTCTGTCCAGTAATCTGTCGATGGACACTTAGGTTGCTTCCTTGTCTTGGCTATTGTAAATAGTGCTGCTATGAACATTGAGGTGCATGTATCTTTTCGAATTAGAGTTCCTTCTGGATATCTTCCCAGGAGTGGGATTGCTGGATCATATGGTAAGTCTGTTTTCAGTTTTTTTAAGGAATCTTCATACTGTTTTCCATTGTGGCTGCACCAAACTACATTCTCACCAGCAGTGTAGGAGGGTTCCTTTTTCTCCACACCCTCTCCAGCATTTATCATTTGTGGACTTTTTAATGCTGACCATTCTGACTGGTGTGAGGTGGTATCTCATTTTAGTTTTGATTTGCATTTCTCTGATAATTAGTGAAATTGAGCATTTTTTCATATGCCTATTGGCCATTTGTATGTTTTCATTGGAGAACTGTTTCCAACAAATGGAAAGTGTTTGTTTAGGTTTTCTGCCCATTTTTGGATTGGGTTGCTTGTTTTTTTGTTATTAAGTTGTATGAGCTCTATGTGTGTTCTGGAAATTAAGCCCATGTCAGTTGCATCATTTGCAAATATTTTCTCCCATTTCGTAGGTTGTTGTTTCATTTTGTTTATAGTTTCCTTTTCTGTGCAAAAACTTGTAAGTGTAAAAGGTCCCATTTGTTTATTTTTGCTTTTATTTCTGTTGCCTGCTAGATTGCCCTAGGAGAACATTGCTAAGATTTATATAGCATGCATTTTTCATATTGAACTCCTATCTTGTGTTTTGTGAATGTAAGTTAGAATAACTTTATACATTGTTTAGTAACATTTTTTTTTGCATCATGCACTCATTCCTGTACAAGTGAAAGAGGCATTCCCAGTGGTACGAGAGATGATTTTCAGAGTCACCGGACGTGACATGGAATGCCATTGACTCACCTTCTTATATGTTCTTGCTGCCAAGGAGAAAGCCTCAGTTTGCTGTTAGTGTCTCCTTAACCCTCTTTAAAACTAATTTCCCTTTGTAATAAAGATGGAGCTGAGCTGGCTTCTGTCCCCGAAAAATCTTTGGCTGACACCAAAAAAAAAATATGCCTTTATTTGGGCTGTTTTCTAATTATGGCAAATGATTGTCATATCCCATTTATGGTAGTAATACCATAAAAATATTCTTTAAAATATATTTATTTGAGCAAAAAGAATAAGCCAATTTAAGCAAAGGTATGAAGAACATATTACAGGTGGTGCTCTGCTGTAACAAACACCGTGAGGTTGTGTTGGACACGTGGCTCTCCGTGGTCCTTGAGAGATGGGCCACTGCTCAGAGCTCTGTCCCTCATAGCAGACAAAACACAATTTACTCTGTTTCACGTGGCAGTCTTTTAAATATCTGAAGACAGTGCTTATGTTCCCCATAGGACTTTCTTCTGTTATGTGTCACCTTTCCAGTTCTCCCCGTGTTCTGTGTGTGTTGCGCCCTGCCCTAGGAGTGTGTGAGTCTGTCAGTTTCTGTCTTAGGGAAGCTCCCTGTTCATCGTGTGTATAGGAGCGGTCCTTGTTCTGATATTAGAGAGCAGTTCCTCAAATTAGACAGGAAAGGGAGATCAGGGACCAATAGGGATGACACAGAAATAAGGATCACAGCAGGGGAGGTGCCTGGGAATTATCTGTAGGAACAACTAGGTACAGATTCAGGAGTGACATTTATGTCTGCAGATGTCTTTATATTGGTGCACAAAACAGAGACCATAAGCAAAAGGAAATTGAAATATTCATATCAGGCAGTGAACGTGGAAACTTAAGATATAGGTTGGAAAGTCTGCAAGAGTGTCTCTATGGCTTGCTTCTCTGAGCTTAAAGGTTTCTCATCTCCAGTATTGTTTGGGTGATTAAATGACAGATTGCATCGAAAAGGCTTTGATAAGTCAGGATGTGCTCTATAAGTGTCAAAAATGATTATTCTTTCTTAAATTGTATTATTACTTTATATTGTTACCGTTGTTAACATTTATCATCTATTCTGTATTAACATTTTCCGTAGTTGTCTAGTTTCTTTAAAAGGACCTGGGGCTTCCTGGTGGTCCTTTCATGAAAGGATCTTACCATTCCTGAGTCCTGGACCTTGATTTATCACTTGGTTGCCTGGCCTTCACCATCCAGAGGTTTTTATCCAGAAGGCCCATGGCTGATAAAGTATCCAAAATCCATGCATATTGAATAATGACTTTTTGTTGTCTTGATAGTATTTGGCTGGGTATAAAAACTTTTGAGTGTCCCTACCCCTACCCCTAAGCTGTATTGACGATGTCACTTGGCATTGAATGTTAATTTGGAAGCTAGCTTGAATTTTACACATAATATATGAGTTTTATTTGAGATTTACATAGAATTCATACTTTTTCTTTGGAGTTCAGTGGTTTTACCGGATATCTTGGTGTTGGTCATAATATTTCAGTTTTTTCCCTGGGTGCTATGTATATCTTTTATTTGTAGATTTAGATTTTTTTTTATTCCACAGGTGTTTTCTTCTATTATATCTTTTTGTGTGTGTTCTATTATATCCTTTTTCTTCTGTTATATCTTTGGTTCCCTTATGTCTTTTTTCTTCTTGAGGGACACCTGTCTTCTGTATATTTGTGACCCAGTATGTATATCATCTCTTTATTTTTTCTTTACCTTTACCCTTGCATTTTATCATTTTCTTAAGCTAATAGTCTAAGTTATTGACTCTATTTTCAGCTGAAACTATACTCTTGCTGCTTCTGAGATGGATTGATTTTGTGAATAAATTGAACAGAACACCCAGGCAGGCATCAAGTGGCCTGTGGTAGCTCTTCCTAAGCATTGTTTTCTAAAAATTGTGATGTTACTGTTTCTCAAATTAACAATTGGTCAGCAGCTGCATCTTTCCCAGCTCATCCCAGTATCCTTTATTCTTCTTTTGTGTGTGTGTGTGTGTCTGTCCAGGTATCTCTTTTTTTTTAAATTTTTATTTATTGAGTTATAGTCAGTTTACAGTGTTGTGTCAGTTTCCAGTGTAGAGCCCAATTTTTCAGTCATACATGAACATACATATATTCATTGTCACATTCTTTCATTCTTCTGAGTGAAGTACTTTGGAAACTTCTTTCCTTCTCAAGAATTGGAGGAGGAAATTTCTCCAGTTGCCAAGAACTGCCCAAGAACTTTGGACACTTCTTTCTTTGTCAGGAATTGGAAAGGAATGTATCGAGTGGGCATCTGCTATTCATTTCATCCAATTTTCATGGTGTTTGGAGGATGTTCCCTGTAGTTTTGAGAAGCAGCATTGTGTTAAAAGCATGGTTCTATTATTGGACAGGGTTTTTTGACTCTTGAATCAATCGAAATTGGTAAGAGGCCAGATGAGAAATTCAGGCAAGGCTTTTTGGGATTTGTGCTCAGATCAGGGAGCGAAAACCATTAGCAGGTTCCCTTGCTCCCTCCCTGAGGGTGAGCAAGCTGGTCCCTTACATGGGATGAGGGTGGGGCGGATTGGTGGGTGGGGCTGGAGGGGTGGCTTAGGTGGTCTGCCCACCCCCTTGGTGGTGCTGTGTGCAGGGATTGTATGCAGTCCCCTGCTTCTGCTCCTGACACCTCAGAAGTGGCAGTTGGGTTTTGGTCTTTTTGTGACTTGTTCATAATTTGCCCCACCTGTGCATGCATGTAATTACATGTAGTCCCTTATAGTTTCTTTGTGTTTTGTTGCTCGAGGAGACATTTGTCTAGGTGCGAGCCCTCTAGCAAAAGGTCCCAGATCCCAGGTCCCAGCCTGTCTCAGTACTGGAGCACACTGCCAGGGTTTTCATTCCTGCCTTGCTGGCTACCCCCTGTGTGAGGTTAGGCAAGTTAATTAACCTCTCAATTAACCAGTCTTCCTCATCTGTCAAAAGAGGCTAGAAATAGGGTTGGTATGAGAATGAAATGAACTAATATTTATAAAATGTTGATAACAGTGCTTGGCACAAATGATAAGTAGGCACCCTCTAAAGGCCTATTAAATTCCTATGGCTTGTGATCATGCATTGCCAATAAAGTTTTCTCCCCAATTTCTCATTATTTGTCTGTTTTGGGTAGCTTCACAGAAGTGCAATTAACTTGCCTTTTTTTCCATTCTCTTGCTGACTGTGTTTGCTCGTTTAAGCATTTATTTAGCATTGTATCCAGGGGGCAGGGAGGATATAGCTCAAATGCTAGAGCACATGCTTAGCATGTATGAGGTCCTGGGTTCAATCCCCCGTACTTAGTCAAAAAATAAGTGAATAAACCTAATTACCCCCCCCCCAACAAATAAATAAAAGCACTGTGTCTAGGTTGTATGCCTGGCTGGCCCGTCTAGAGCACCTGGATTCTGCTTTTCCTTCCTGAAACCAGCACACTGGCCAGTCCTGGGCCATGATTTCTCCAAGCCCACCGGGGCCATTTCCATGGGTGTATCTCTGAGTTCGTTAGTACTAGATGGTAATTTCTCTGACCTCATTTGGGGACTTGATCTCACTTGATGTGGCTAGGTGTTCTCTTTCTAAGTTTTTGCCTCTCTTGAGCTTCAGTTCCTCCTAAAGGATACGACCAGTCTTTTCCCGTCCAAGGATCTTTTTCTTTAATTGAGACGAGGCTGATAATTAGAGCTGTGTAATTCTGCCCCGTCTTCTCTCCTCTCCGTTACCATTGTGCCCTAACTAGTGGGCCTGTCCCCGCCGGCTTGACTTTCCTGTCCTGGTTAGCTGGCTGGCCGGTTGGTTGGTTGGTTGGTTGGAAGCACACCTTTCTGCTATCCTTAGCATAGTTACGGAAGGTGGAACTCTTTCTGGCCTCTAGTCTTTTGACATTTTTCTCATTGCTTCATGGCCCCTTTGACCCTGGCTGATCTCTTGGCTGAGCTGGTGTTGGATCGCTGGTGAGTGAGTGGGGCTGGTTCCTGACATATTTGGTGCTGGGTCTGAGGTGTCCCAAAGCTTGTGTTGGCCTGCTAGTGGGCAGGGCCAGGGCCCAGCTGATCCCAGTGCAGGATCAGGCCTGCTGGTGGGTGGACTGGTTCTGCAGGCTGTGAGACTGTGGTATTTTTGAGTCTGGTGTCTGCTTCTTGATGGATGAGACTGGTCTAGAGGCTTCTGCAGGCTTCCTGGAGGGCAGGGCGGGGACCCAGGATCTGGTTCCTGCCCACAGGTGGGTGGGGCTGTGGTCCTGGGCCCTCTGGTGGGCAGGGCAGTGTCCAGAGGTGGCTGTGGGCTTAGGGGACTCTTAAGGCAGCTTGTCAGATAGTGAGTGGGGCTCTGTCCCCACATCCAAGCACTGGCGCCTGCAGGCTGTTGGGCCAGAGCAGGACTGGGTCCTGGGGCTAAGCCAGAGGAAGGGTCCCCAGTGGTGTTTCCTGGCACCGATTGTCACATGGTAGAACGAGCGCCCCAGGACGACTGCCGCCAGCGCCTGTGTCCCCAGGGTGAGCTGCCCTTGCCTCCTACCACTCCAAGAGACTCTCCAGCATCAGCGGGTAGGTCTGACCCGGGCTCTCATCGGATGACTGCTTCTGCCCTGGGTTTCGGAGCAGGTGAGATTTTGCATGTGCCCTGTAAGAGTGGAGTCTCCATTCCTCTCCCTGGGACTCCTCGCATTAATTTGCCCCATAGCCAAATGCTCTGGGGACCCCTGTCTTCTGAGTTCCCAACTAGGGAGCCCGAAGTGGGGCTTGGACCCCTCGCTCCTCGGGGAGAATCTCTGCATCTCGTCTCTGGGTTGCCCGCCCTGGGTGCACAGGGCTTGACTGTGTCACAGGTCTGCTCTTCCTGCCCGTCTGGTTCTGGTTCCTTCTTTACATCTTTAGTTGTGGCAGAGCTTTCCTGGTAGGGTCTGGTCTCTTCCATTAGTGACTGTTCTGTGAGTAGTTGTGATTCTGGGGTACCCGTGAGAAGAGGTGAGCTCAGGGTCTTCCCGCTCCACTATCTTGGCTGATCTCCATTGTCTTTTTCTCTGGATTATTTCCTATTTAAATAAAGTTAGTTTGATGTGATTGATTTTTAATAGCCCCAGGTAGGCTCTCTCCCTTTGTAAGTGCCCACAGACAGCCCTACTGTTCATCTTCAGAAACTCATCTGGTGTCTGCGTCATGTCATTGGCTTGGAATTCGCTGGACTTCAATTTGCAGGAACGTCTCCCTGTTGAGAATGCGGGAGTGTATTTGTGTGTCGCTAGTCTGTCGACACGTCTCCTGTTCTCCTAGATTCCTCAAAGGACGTCTCAGCAACGGACCCATCTCATTTTCACATTTTCCTTCAGTATAATAAGTGAGTTAAAGCCAATGTATTACCCAGGAGTGCCTCATGTATTTCAAAACAGGCTGGGTACAGAGGAAACTATTCCCTTCGAGAGAGTTCCCTCAAGTTTTAAAACCCATTCTAGAGAAAAAGAGACTCATCTAGTTCGTTTTAGCTGTTAAACATCTTTAAAAAAAAAGAGAGAGAATAGGATTTTGGATCTGCTGAAGGGTCAGAAAAATAACCCAAAGGCCGACAAGGTGAACGAAGAGAGAGGGACAAAACCCTGATTCTGAGCATTTGAAAAACAGTGTAAAATGTCTGTTCCCCTAAGGAAAATGAGAATTATTTTTAAAGCGTACCATTGTATTTTATTTCGTAACCTCATCTGAACACTTCTGTCTTGAAATGTGACTATTTTGTTGTTGTTTTTTGTTTGTTTTTATTCATTTGTTTTGTTTTGGGGGGAGGTAATTAGGTTTATTTATTTATCTGACGGAGGTCCTGGGGATTGAACCCAGGCCCTCCTGCGTGCTGAGCGCATGCCCCACCACTGAGCTCTACGCACCTTCCTAAAATGAGAGTTTTAAAGCAGTGGTGGCTCGAGGCGTGCACCCAGAGAGGATTTCTGTAGCCCTGGGGGAATGTATAGGTCAGTGACTCTTCGTGAGTTTCTTCCACTTGTCAGAAATTGCTTACAGTTTGTCTGACATTTTGCTGATAGTTTGGAAATTTCCATGGACTTCTGTGCTTTTACAGTCACCCGTTTATTTCCTCTTCGCTGTCTTCTACCCTATTAGGAAGACAAGAAGCGGGGAAAAAAAACCCCTCAGCACAAAACTAGCTCTGAAGCAGACTGTTGAATAATACTGAATAACACTGTCCCGGAAAATCGTAAGAGGTTGCTAGAATACAGCAATGATGACAGGTAACTGGAAGAACTGGAGGAAAGAAGCTAAAATTTACTGAGCATAGATCACCACTTGCTTTAAGCTCTAATGAGCTTTTGAAAATGCATGTTAGTGATTTGACAGTATCCGCAGGGTATGGGGATTATGTGCATTTTATACACACATGAACTGAGGCACAGTTCCCTGCCATCCCAGGACAAGAATGAGATTGCAAATGACATCTAACACACTGTATGGGTCTTATCTGAAGAAAGAACCTGGGCAGAGAGGGTGGGTCAGCTCTGAGCTGTGAACAGGAGGGAGAAGGGCCTGGGGTCGGAGGGTGAGGACTGGTGGGAAACTTCCTGTCTGCCGGGCAGGCAGGCAGCTCCGTGTGGTGGTTGATGTGTGGCTGCGAGATCGTGGATGTGCTGGGAGAAGGCGATGTGGACCAGTGGTCCAGAGCAACGCTCTCAAGGGGACCTCCCGTTGCAAGGAAGAGATCGTGAACATTCCCCAGATGAGAAAGTCAAGCTCAAAACCCAGTCTACCCTCAGAGGTTGTTCTGCCTCTTTCAAGTCTTGTCAGCCCTGGGACCCCGAGCCTTAGTTCTTTCCTAGTGGCTGGTTGACTGGCAGGGCTTGGGTTACAAGGGTGAATTGAATTCCATGGAGGGAGGCTGTGTGTGCCCGCTGGGGGACTGCATCCCCGTGACGCACGCTCACCTCCCTGGGAAGCCTTGCACGGCAGGAGGGACGCCCCCCCCCACCCCCGTGACCTTGCTCAGTGCTGGCCTGCATCAGGCTGTGATATCCTAGTGTGCCATCACTACATTCTGCATTCCAGCCCTCAGGGGAGCGGCCGGCTGCCTCTTTGCCTCCTCTGGCAGATGGCCCTGATCTGAGAGTTCATGTACCATCTACCTGATAGTAGTGGCTGGCAGAGACGCCAGCATCTCATCTGTTTTTAAAAAATTTTTTTATTTATTGAAATATAGCTAGTTTCAATGTGTCAATTTCTGGTGTACAGGGTAATGTTTCAGTCATACATATACATACATATGTTTGTTTTCAAATTGTTTTTCATTATAGGTTACTATAAGATATTGAATATAGTCCCCTGTGCTATGCAGAAGAAATTTTTAAAAAGTCTATTTTGTATATAGTAGTTAATTATAGCAATTCTCGAAGTCCTAGTTTATCCCTTCCCACCCCTTTTACCCCTGGAGGCTACAGTTTGTTTACTATGTCTGTGAGTCTGTTTCTGTTTTGTAGATAAGTTCATTTGTCTCTCTGTCTCTCTCTTTTTTTAACCAGCATCTCATCTTAATAAAAAAAAATCATAAAATATGCCACTTTGGGAACAAAAGCCTTCAAAAGGAGTTTAGTGGGGATGTCTCGTTGCTTTCCACCGCGCGGAAACATACTGATAGAACCAAAGCACACTTCAGATATTTAAGCATCAGAGCATCCACGGAGACTTACTCTTAACAGTAAAATGTACTGCTTTGTTCAAGATGATTCCTCAGTGAAGAGGCACTATAAAGGCGAGATGAGACAAGAATGCTGTATAATTAGTTTGCGCTGAGTGAATGTGAATAGGGACTTGAAAACAGTTTGCTCTCTTAAACATCCTAAGTATTCTCCACTGTAACCTTCTGTCAAGGATTACTGATTAAACAAAACCTGTATCTGTAGGTAGCGCAAAGGTTAACTCCGGTCCAGTCCTTGCCTGGTTGTCATCAGCTCCAAATGCTAATGGTGTTTGAAGCAATCGGAAAGATCTGAGCTTTCTGGATATAGAGGTAGCCTCCTCAAACTTGGAAGTTATATATAGTGTCTCAATATGAAGTGAGACCAGAGCAGTTTTATGAAAGAAGAAGCCTCAAGTGTAGACAAAAGACAGTCACCGTCTATTATAAAATGTTTCCTTATGTCTGAGACCCAGTTAAGTGACAGGTCATCCTCAGCTCCCACCCCCGTGTGCGCATCTTTGTAACATAGGAATCACTTGATGCTGGTTTCTTTCTTTGCCTTTCTTTCTTTCTTTCTTTCTTTCTTTCTTTCTTTCTTTCTTCCTTTCTTTCTTCCTTTCTTTCTTTCTAGTATAGTCAGTTACAACGTGTCAATTTCTGGTGTACGGCATAATGTTTCAGTCAACATATGCATACATATAATTGTTTTCATATTCTTTCTCATTATGGGTTACTACAAGATATTGACTATAGTTCCCTGTGTTATGCAGAAGAAATTTTGTTTTGTATCTATTTTATATATAGTAGTATTTGCACATCTCATTTCTATCTTATTCTTTCACATCAGTGCACCAAATTCCAGTGCTGGAATGTGGGGAGGGAAAACCCCTGAATTTCCTCTTGTTTTCTAGTAGGACCATAGAGCAGGCGTTTGCAATGCTGTAATTGTATCCCATTTTTAAGGTCAGACATTTGAAGTGGCACAAGCCTTTGATGTGGGCTTAAATTCTGAGTATTATAAAAATTTAGTGCAAAGCAGGGGCTTCCTTGAGAGATGTTCTAGTCTCTAGGGTACTACTTATGTGGGAAGTGCTGACAATTTAAGATCATATTTTAATAAAAACATCTCAAATTTGGCATGCAAAACGGGGCATTGAGAAAAGCATGAAAATAAGCCTCTGCAGAAAATATGGCATTAAAAAAGTAACTGTGAACTTTACAGATGGTCTAGGAGGAGAGAAACGATCTTTTGTTAGGGTGGATGCGAGAGCTTGCAGCTTTTTCCTGCAAAAACAAGAGCAGAAACCTAAGTTGTTTAGTTGTTTTGAAATAACAGCTGCAGAGAGGGCTCCTTCTGCCTCATCTATATTTTATTAAGGCAGCCGTTAAAAAATTCATTAGAGACACCCATCTGTAGCTAGCAGCACTCTTGAGGGGGTTCAGATGGTGATCAGATTTTTGAGCAGCACTTTACATGAAAAGAAAAAGACAATCGTTTATGAGAATTAATAGCACCACGGAGAGAGCCTGCTCAGTGATTTCAGAGCAAACCTTTGCACATGGTTTAATGAGTCTCTTGCTGCTAAGTTCCTCAACTACCTGCTTTAACTGGAGGAAGGAGATCTTAGTATTAAAAGGAAAGAAAATGGAATACAGAAAATTGGATCAGGGAGCTGGGCGGGTATCAGCCAATGGGAGAACATGGGTGTGATACCGACCAGGGCGCCTGGACTCTGTAATCAACAGAAATTGACAAGAGGCCAGATGAGGCATTCAGGCAAGGCTGTACTGGGACTGGTGCTGCAGCAGGAGGAAGTGAAAACAAGTAACATGTCCCTTGCTCCCTCCCTGGGTGGGGGTGAGCTGATCCCTTAAATGGGGTGAGAGTTGGGGCAGATCAGTGGGTGGGGCTGGAGGGGTGGCTTAGGGAGGTCCGCCCACCCTCTTCCTGGTGCTGTGTGCAGGGATCATGCCCAGTCCCCTGCTTTTGCTTCTGACACCTCAGAAGTGGCAGTTGGGTTTTTGGTCTTTTTGTATCTTGTTGTTCATAATTTGCCCCAACTGCACACGTATGCAGTTATTTTTAAATCCCTTATCATTTCTTTGTGTTCTGTTGCTCGAGGAGAGGAGATGTTTGTCCAGGTGTGAGCCCTGTAGCACAGGGTCCCAGGTTCCAGGTCCCAGCCTGTCTCAGGTTGACTGTCCAGGGACACCATGCTGGACTCTGTGTATGTATGTGTGTGTTTGTGTGTGTGTGTCCTTGTTGGCCCCCAGGAGCCCCTCCAGTCCAGAAAACAGCGTACAGTCAGGGGCGAGGCTGCTCTGGTTTATCTTTGCCATGAACCCTGCCTCCAGGTGGCCGTGTTAAGTGCCTTTGCTTCTGGATGACATTCTTGGCTATGCTGTGTTCTGGACTGAAAATAAAAATAGTTTTTGAATGCCAGGCATGGTATAGAGCAGTGAAATTCATAATCTTCTCTGCTCTCCCAGCAGCCCCGTGAGGTAAAGTCCCATGTTACAAACCAGACGATGCAACCAGTGGAGGAAAGTAATCCAACAGCCCTCACTCAGAAACGGCAGAGCTCAATTTTAAACTCAGGTCATCTGTCTCCAGAACTGGTACCCTTTCCTACTGCAAAACACAGGTCCATAAATCATGTGTATATGTGTATATACATGCCTTTTAAATCAATGTTTTATTTTGGAATATTTGTGAATTTATAGAAAAGTTGCAAAGATAATACAGAGTTCCCTTCACCTGGCTTCCCCTATGCTAACAGCTTTATATATGTATAATCATGGTCTGGTCATGAAAACTCAAAAGTTAACATTGGTACAATGAACTAAACTACTGATTTTATTCGGATCTCACCGGTTTTCCACCAGTATCTGTTACTGAGTCCAAACTCGTTCTGCTCGCCGCGTGACAGGCCAATAAATCAGGAGACTAGGTGTTGGGGCAAGGAATAACTTTATTTGGAATCAAGAAGATGGCAGACTCATGTCCTGGAGAAACATCTCACCCAAGTCACCATTCAGGCTCCTTTTATACTGAAAAGAGGAGGGGCTGTGGTTTGTTCTCGCAAACTTCTGGGTGTTGGAATCCTTTGTTCTTGCAGCTGTCCACGTAGGTCAGGTCATGGTGTCCCTGTCAACCTCCAACAAGACAAGTGTTACTCTCTGCACCTTTTTTTTTTTTTGGATTAAAGATAGATTTGTTTTGAGAGATAACTACTACATTCAGTGTAGGCTGTTTCAGAAGGTGAGAGTAAGGCCATGAGGTTTGGGGGTTGGGTGCTCAGGTTAAAGGAAAAGTAGATACACACTCCATAGACAGAGGGAGCAAGAGAGGCCACAAGGTGCAACTTTTATCTCTGTATGAATGGGAAAGAATTGTACCCTTAAAGGTCAGAGCCTTGAGAATGGGCTACCCTGCCTATTTCAGGCTCTAGGCAATGTTCTTTTACAAAAGGTGCAGAACCAGCATGACTGAGCATAAGAGACAGAGCACAGGGTGACAGCCAAAGGAACAGATCTAATATGGAGTCAGATTTGTTCTTCCCTATTACCAGTTTTTCACCACTATCCTTTCTTTGTTCCCGGATCCAATCCAGGATTCCACACTGCATGTTGCACTTGTGGGCTTTGACCCTTAAACACAAAGTGGGATGACTGTTGAACTGCTCTGGGGCCCCGTTCTCCTCACTGCAGATTGGGGAAGTGAGACAGGGCCCACCAGCTGCCTGCCTCCCCTCCCTTCCTCATAGGATGTCAGGTCGTGGGGCCCGGGACTTCCACTGCCTGCTTGCAAGTAACCCTATGTTGGGGGGAGGAGATTCAGAACAGATGTATGGGGACGGATTTTAAATACAGACCACAATTTGTCCACATGTAGCAGTTGGCAGCTACAGCCACAGTTCAAGAAACAAAAGAGGCTGGGGGAGAGGACGGTTCTGCCAGGAAGCACCATCTGCAGTGCTGTGAGTGTTAAGTTTGTAACGCACTTGAGTTCAAGTGTGCTAGGATGTCACGGAGGACTGGTCCCTAAAGCAGAGGCTCCCGGCCCTGGCTGCCCACTGGAGCCCCTTGGGGAGCATCAAGAGGCACCCAGGCCTGGGTCCCACTCCCCAACAGTGTGATTTCGTCGGTCTAGGGTGAGGCCTGGATTTTGGAATTTGTAAAAGATGACTTTTGAAAGTGACTCTCATGTGAGCCAAAAGCTCAGTGTTTTAGCTGCAGGGATGAAGCCGAGGACGGCGGGGCAGTGCGCACACGCTGAGCAGAGCAGGGCTGGACACCCGGGCTGCATGTGGCATGACAGACGTCCCTCAGCTGACGCCTCCTGGAAGCGCGTATGGCTTCCTTGGGTCCCTTCTGGTTCCTTCTTTCCCAAGCCCTCCCCTTCTTCCAGAGTTTCTCCTTGAGTGGCATCGTTGACTTTCCTGGCTTTTCTGCTTGCACACAGTGTGCTTCCAAACCAACCCTCTTCTCTCCACCCCTGTCTCATGCTGCTTCCACCTGGAAGCCCCCCAAGACTGCGCACAGCCCTTCCGAATGTCTTCACATTGTTGCCCCCTCCATAAGCCGTGGCCTCCCCCTCCCTTTTGGCTGCTGTAGCCTCATTCTTTCAGTTCAGTTCCCTCCCCAGGGGCACCTCCTCCGTGAGGCCTTTCCCTGCCTCCCGTGAGGAGTTGCTCCCAGGCTGGTTTGCACCTGCTTGTGGACATTGCTGTCTTCTCCAAGGGACTCTGAACTCCTTGATTCAGGGAAAAACTGTGATAGAATATCTCACAGTTATAAAAATTATAATTGTGTCCTACTATATAATTCTTAGATTTGCAGACACCATTTGAGACTAGTAACCCAGTCAGCGCCACTGAGCTTAAGCAGTGGAATGTTACCCTTTAAATTCCTCCTGTATCCTTTCCCTCTCCCCTGACAGGTGTATACTGTATGTATCTTTTTTTTTTTTTTTGCTTTTCTTCATACTTTTTAGCACATATCTCTGTCCTGTGTTTCCAGCAGAAGTCTTCCCAGTGTTGTTGACTCGGGGCTGACACTGTAGCCAGTTAAATCACAATTCAGTGTGGGATTCATCCCTTTCATGGTGAGGCTGTTACAAGTGATGTCTGCAGCCCCGCACGGAGTCAAAACTCCTGCATTTGGTGACCAGGAGGCTGATGGGACAGACAGAGCTTTGCTGTCACGGGACCCCTGGTGGCCAGGAGGGCCAAGCCCTGCAGACCTATTGGCATCTGTACCTGTGGTGCATGTGGCTTTGAAGATGACAGAAATGCTAGATCAGGGCAAAGAGGCTCTGCTTGCCAAGAGCAGCTGGTGAATCACTGTGTCTGGGAAAACAGTCTGCCTTCAAAAGGATGGAGAGTGTCAGTGTGAGAGTTTGAGATGTCGGCCAGCCCCGTGCAAGATTCTGTGCTACTTACTTTATTGGCCAAATCAGGAGGCAGATTTGAAAGGGAGATGGAAGGACTGCTTCCCTCATGTGACATTTTCTCTCTCTCTGTATGTGTATCTACATTCCGTATAAATATTTGTGTATGTACATATACACTTCCATGTGTATTTTTTTCCCTGTATTCCAACAAGACTTTATTTACAAAAGCAGATGGTAAGCCAGATTTGCCATGGACTGTAGCCTGCAAACCTCTGTTTTATGCCGTTTTCCAGAGTTAACCAGAGATATTAAATTCTGTGACCCCCCACAGTGGTAACCAACTTTTTAAAAATTTTTAAAAAAGTTTTTAATTGAAGTCTAGTTGATGTACAATGTTGTGTTACCTTCAGGTGTACAGCAAAGTGATTCAGTTATATATATTTTTTCAGACTATTTTCTGTTATAGGTTATTACAAGCTATTGATCATAGTTCCCTGTTCTGTACAGTAGGACCTTGTTTATCTGTTCTGTATCTAGTAGTGTGTATCTGTTTATCCCAAACTCCTGATTTATCCCCCACCCCATCCCTGCTTTTCCCTTTGGTAACCATAAATTTGTTTTTTATGTCTATGAGTCTGTTTCTTTTTTGTAAATAAGCTCATTTGTCTCATGTATTTTTAGATTCCACATATAAGTGATATCATGTGATACTTGTCTTTCTCTGCCTGACTTCCTTCATTTAGTATGATCGTGTCTAGGTCCATTCATGTTCCTGCAAATAGCATTATTTCATAGTATCTCATTGTATAAATACATCACAACTTCTTTATATAGTCATCTGTCAGTGGACATTTAGGTTGCTTCCACATCTTGGCTATTGTAAATAGTGCTGCTGTGAACATTGGGGTGCAGGTGTCTTTTCAAATTAGAGTTCTCCTTGGATATATGCCCAGGAGATTACATGTGTATTTTTATTACACTGGGGCACATGTGGACCCATGAGTGTCCGAGTGCACGTGCCCACACACAGACACACACACACCTCGGTCTTTCCTGCCCATAGATGGCGCGTACTTCCTGTTAGACTTGCAATTTTAGGTGCGATTTAGGCTTCGGCTCTTGAGGATGATACTGGCTTGTGTTGGTTAAGGGGGTGCTTAATATGGACGTGTGTGTAGTAGTGAAAATAGTGGAGGAGGACAAGTGAAAAAAAAGACACTGCAGACCTAAGTAATATTTTAAAAAATGTAGGCATCTGGATAAATAGTTAGGATGTACCTGGAAGTCGTTCTTTGTAGAAGGATTGAGACTATCACTGGTTTGGCTCTAGAGTATTTATGTGTCTAAATATTTGTGGCGGGGGTGGTAGAGGGTGGGAGGCATACCCAGAATGCTCAGAGAAAGTGAGCTCCTTGCCCATCATCGCAGAAGAGACCTGGGACTGATGTGGAGCACAGAGTCGTGCAGGTATCAGGGGGCGGTCCCTCCTGCCTGGGCGCCTCCCCTCTGGGAAGTACCCACATCGTGGCGTGGGCTGCAGGCTTCCTTCCCAGCTGTTGTCCTCGGTGTGATGCCTCCTGACTGCTTGCCCTGTGCCCTTTCTTGCTCCAGTCTGGTTTGTTCTCCACAGAGGGACCTCTTGAAACAAAGCAGATCAGATGGCGCCTCTCTCCTGCTTAATGTCCTTTAAAGCCCTCCCATCTTTCTCAGGGCAAAGGTCCGGTCCTGATGCAGCCAATCTGCACTGCAGAGTCTGGCTCCATCCTCTCCCCTGCCTGTCATCATCATCCCCCACCCGCTCCTCCAGCCCTGTTCCTTCATCTCTCAGGCTCTTCCCAGCAGCCTCCCCCGTGACCTCCGTAGCTCCCACTCACCTGTCAGATCTCAGCCAAATGCCAGTCCAAGATCCCCTCTGGACAAAGCTGGGGTCTCTGTCGCGCGTGGCTCAGCACCGGGATCTGTCTGTCACCCGCCCATCCGTGCTCATCTGTGTGCTCCCTGCAGTACCGCCAACCCTAGGAGGGCAGGACCACTGTGACTGCTTGCCGTGCTCTGTCTAGGACAGGGTGTGGGGTCCTCCGAGACGCAGACGCAGAGAGGGACCGAGACACGCGAGAGACTGAGGGAGATGCCAGTGAAGGATAGAGGAGCAGGGGGTGGGGGTGGGGGCAGGGGTAGGCAGAAGAGCCCGCCCAGGAGATAGGGAAGGAAGGAGGTCTCAGACCCGGGAAACTCCAATCAGGCTGACGGGGGCGCTCTTGAGCCAAAGTTGCTCATCAGAGCCGCCGTGCCTCCCACGGAAGGGACCTTAAGTCCCAGGTGGTGGATTTTTGGGGTGACACATAAATGGGGGCCTGTGGAGTCCTCTGCTTTGCTGAAGGGCAAAGAACTGTCAGATGGACTAACTGAGCCAACTAGGTAAGCCCACTCGTTTAACTTCACACTGAATTCTCCTTCGTCTGGGACTGAAGTAGTCGTTCCATCCTGCCACCGTGTTTGTGGGCAGGGCTTACATACCCCGCTTCGGTGCAAGAGAGCTGGAGGTGGGGGTGATGCCTTGATCCTGTCTGCATCCCCACCCAGCATCTAGTGTTCAGTAGGGACTGGGTTTATTGAAGTGGATTCACATGATTAAATGGAAACAGAATAATGCTCGATTTATCCTCCGCCCTTGGCTTACTCACAGGGTGCTTATTGCACTGACCTGAAGGCACTTCCGAATCCCCAGGTGCTCTCTGAACTACCCAGGAAAGATGAACTCGGGCTTGGTAGAGTGCCTGTGCTTAGTGTATATGACTGGATTCTGATTCCTTGAAAACAAGTTAATCCACAGGGAGGTGTGGTTTCATTATGGTACAGAATCTTTGATTAACCGGAAACATTGTATCAAAGTCATATGCCCCACTGTGAACATGGATGTACAGGTATCTCTTTGAGACCCTGCTTTCAGTTCTTTTGGATCTACACCAAGAAGTGGAGTTGCTGGACCATGTAGTAATTCTCTTTTAAATTTGTAGAGAAACTCCTATACTCTTTTTGGTGCTACCATTTTACACTGGTACACTGGCTTCAATTGTTCAGCATCCTCCTCAACACTTGTTATTTCTCTCTCTGTGTGTGTGTGTGTGTGTGTGTGTGTGTGTGTGTGTGTGTTTAACAGCACGTGGGCTGCTGGAATCGGAAGACTTTGGCCCCGGTCACTTGGCCCCTTGGGGTTATTTCAATTTAATTTCTCTGAGCCTCAGTTTCCTTAACGGTAAAAGGAAAGTTACAATTCTGGTTTGGTTGATTCACATGACTTGGGTGGGGAACAAATGAAATTAAGGTAGATGAGACACCATCATGAGTAACAAGTGCTATAAAATGTAAAAATAGTAACTAACACTTTTAGTACACCTACGATGAGTGCCAGGCACTGTTCTGAGCTGTCTCTCTGTAGTAACTCATTTAATTTAATGCTCACAACCATCCTGTGATAGCAGTACTGTTAATATCTCCACTTTATGGATAAGTCAACTGAGGCACAGAGAGGTTAAATAACTTGCAGAAAGTCACACAGCCAGCAATGGCACAGGTAAGTTAGAACCAGGCAGTGAGGCGCTAGAGCCTACACTCTCACCTGCCACACCATTGTGCCTCTGAGAGATCTCAGCGTTTTTCACTGGTTTTATTCCGCTGGCGTAGCTGGGAGGGGACCACAGCCCCTGGGTCAGAGAACACAGCAGGCAGGGCCTCCTGTAATGCACTGTGAGACGAATTGTTGGGCATAAACTGCACAGCCAGCTCTCCAGGGCCCACAGGCACGCAGGGACGGGATAGCTCAGATCATAAAAATGCATGTGTTCAGAGAGTAACCAGAGCAGGTGACCGGATCTCATTTTGAGGAGTGCGCCGGCACGGGGCTTCAGGTCGTTTGCTTTCCGGGCCACTCCAGGGTGAAAGCACTGATGTGCCCCGAAGACCAACAGGCAGGATGCTGGAGGCCCAGCGGAGCTGGGGCGGTTGTGTCTCCAACATGCCCGCTGACGTGTCCGCATAACGCCCTGCAGTGCCAGCTGTTCCGCTGAGCAGAGGAGCTGGGGAGCTGTGCCGTTTCTGCACCTTCCGACGCTTCCCGAGGATCATCAGCGTTCCCGCCCCAGCTTGGCCCCGTGACCAGGGAGCCGGCGTCTCTCTCTGACGGATGCTCCCGGGGGCTGACCGCTGCACCGCGGGCGTCCTCCAAGCGCAGCTCCAGCTGAGCTGGGAGATCTGCGTGTTTACGGTGCTGTTTTCGCTTTCTTCCCAGGCAGCCACGACTGTGTACCACCTGCAGCATCTTATCGGAGGAGACGGCTGTCACGGAGACCGGGCTACCTGAGGAGCACAGCTGGGCCCCAGACCGCGTTCCTCTCCCCGGCGGTGGGCACTCCGTGCCAGGCCCAGGGAGGGGCGTACGGTGAGGAGTCCCAGCACTCTGAGTCCAGGGCTGGACTGTGTGGCCTTGAGCCTGGAGGCCGGTGGCGCGGTCCTTCTGCTAGGAGCCGCGTTCCCAAGAGCGTCGCAGCCTCGGCTCTGACCTCCGCGGGCCACCGAGGCCTGGCTCTGACGGCCGGGAGAGGGACCCCAGGGCTCTTTGGGATTCAGCTCAGAGCTGGCACCCCCCAACCCAACCGGCTAAATAGGTCGTGTGGCCCTGCGGACGCCGGGCATCAGGGGGAGCTTCCATCCATGGACAGCTGCGCGGCCCCGAGCCCTAGCCGGGAAGCAGCCCGTGGTGAAGGAGCACGGGGCGCTCGGACCAAAGGCTACCTGTCCCCGGAGGAGGTGAGCGGCACCAGCTGCAGCCTCAGAAGCGGCCCCAGGGCCCCCACTGCCCCCATCAGCTCTCAGGACGTCTTTACCTCCAGCTTTAGTTTCATTCGCCTCTCCCTGGGCTCTGCGGGGGAGCGCGGAGAAGCAGAAGGCTGCCCGCCGTGCAGAGAGGCCGAGGGCCCGCGTCAGAGCCCGGAGGAGGCGGAGGCCAAGGCCGCCAGCGTGGACGGGCCCCACGAGCACCCTCGGCTGCACTCGCCCACCTTCACTCTCAAGGCTCCTCGCGGCCTGGCAGATGCTGCGCAGACCGCGGAGGGCAGCCGCGGGCTGCAGCGAGAGATGCTTCCGTGGCTGGACCGGGGTGCTGCCTCCGCCTGCTCGCCGGGTCCCGCGTGCTCGGGCGGCGGCCGCCCGGGGGACGCTCGCCGTTGGGACACTCTGCTCAGCAAACTGGAGCCCGCGCTGCTGCACTGCCTGCAGGGCCAGCGGAGGCGGCTGGAGGTGGGTGTCTCCCCAGCCTCGGGGCCCGTGATGGTCGGAACCCAGATCGGTCCTGGGCACAGGGTGGGAAACGTTGGTCCTGGGGTTGACCGGCTCCCCGTTGGCAACTGCCGCAGCTGCTTTGGTGGCTGATGGCAAAAGAGGTTCTGCCCTTCTGTTTCATCTTTTTCAGCGTGAGCTCAAAAGCTGTTCTCGTTTTTGTCTTCTCTGTCCCTGAGATTCTCAGATCCGGTCTCTGGGCTGCGGACTTGATCTCTGTTGGGCTGTGGGCTCCTTTGCAGTGTCTGGCCTGGGCAGTGCACGGTTAGCTCACCCTGGGTCTCCTTTGAGACAGGAGACTGGGGCCAGGAAGCAGACAATGAAGCTGGCTGGGTTGTGGACAAGGATGGGGAGATAAAGACGGTGATGCCCTGGATGGGGAGGGGTGACCCTGAGCCTCACCAGCCTTCACTGCACTCACCTCAGCTCATCCTGTGGCTGCGAGAACTGATGGAGAGTCCGGAGGCTTCCTTTGTGGTCACTGCCCCTCTCAGCCCTTCAGTTTTCTTTATTTAGAGATGATAACACCACAGAGGATTATTCTGTGGCTCAAATGGGAATGCTAGTGCTTTGGAAATTAGGACAAACTATATAGATTTAAGTCCTAGGGTTATGAGTGTTCACCCAGTTATCTGAGGGGTGGGGGCACCTGGGAGGGGTGGGCACAGTTCTATCCCCGAAAAGTTCACAGAGAAACCTGGGCAGAGATGCTCTGTGGGAACCTACTGGCTCATCCTGTTGAAAGACTGTGCTTTCCTTCTGGGGTCTGTGCACGTGTGTGTGTCTGTGTGTGTATGGCTTATGTGCCTGAGAGCAGGGAAATGGAGCCTCCTCTCAGCAGGATTTGGTAGGAAAATGTGACACTCAGGTTCGTTCCCAGCAATCGATCGCACTTCCTCGCCATTCCTTACCTGTGGACTGATGTCCTGGCCACCCCCTCACCCCGCTGGCCCCGTTCCAGCCCAGCCATGGGATTGATTACCCAGGGAGATGGCTCAGCTGTGCCAGCCAGCAGGTCTCTGTTCCCTGGCATTGAGTGGAGTCCTTGAGTTAGATGCATCCAAACCCGAAGCCATGGTCTTCTCCCCAAACCTGCTCCAATCGGCCTGACTTTTGAGATACAATTGTTGATTTGAATGAATAGAATCTGTATAATTCCTTAGAGAAAGAAATTGCAGCTTTCTTCAACACCTGCCTCTCCCTCACTCCCCAGCTCGGGTCCGACTCCAAGCACTCCTGCCTCTCGTGGTCACAGCCATGGCCCCTGCCTGGCTCAAATCCTCCTTATCTTTCGGCTGGCTTCTGCAAGAGGTCCTCGATGTGTTTACCTCCCTCCAGTGTCTCTCTCCCCCAGTTCACACTCCGCGTGGCCAGCGGGGTCATCTTCCGGAGCACTGGTGGAATGATGTCGTTCCTTGGCTGAAAGCCTTTGCTGGCTTGTTGCTCCACTTGGGATGGTATCCAAATTCCTTATCCTGATAATTGAGACTTTTCTCAGCCTGCTCCAGTTGCCCCGATGCCTGACTCCCGCTGGCTCGGCCAATGGGGGCTGCTTCCTGGTCCTGTGCCTCCAGCCTCTGCCTGGAATGACCTTCCGGCCCTGTTCCTCCTGCCAAGCTGTCCTTATCCCTTTTGGTGTGACTCCAAAGCCACTTCCTTGTGAGACCTCTCCTACCCTCCTTAGACCAGATGAACCCCTCCTTCGGCTCCATCCCCACAGCCCTTTGGACATGCCCCGTTAGAGCAGTTACCATATTAATGAGCATTTGTTTCTGGGCCCGTGTTGCACACCTGACCGTGAACTCCTTAACTACAGGTCACTTCTCTTAGACATTTTTTTGATGCCTGATGCCTGATGCCTGGCATAGTGCCTGGTGCCTGATCAGTTTTTGCATTAAGTGAAATAATTTATCTTGTTAAGATGGGCCACAGATACCTAATTAACAGGTTTCTTGAATTGACTGTCTAAGGCATAAGGAGAGACTGCGAGGCACGCATTCGAGGATAAAGACACCAAATTGAGGTTTGTACCATCAGGCTTTTGGGACTGTAAATGCCAATTTAAAAACTTTTTTAAAATTGAAGTATAGTTGATTTACAGTGTTGTGTTAGTTTCTGGTGTACAGCACAGTGATTCAGTTTTATATACACACAGGTACGTATGTATTCTTTTCCATTATAGGTTATGACAAGATACTGAATGTAGTTCCCTGTGATATACAGTAGGACCTTGTTGTTCATCTGTTTTATATATTAAATGACAATTTCTAACATTTCATTTCCGAGATCTTTAAAAAAAAAAACTCAGCTATGTATCTGTATCTCTCCATTTCAAAAATCCAAGATTTACCCCTAGACAAGCAAAAGCTGATCTAATGACCAGCTCCCCTCCCTCCCAAATAACCAAACAAACAGAAACTCACTTGCCAGCAAGTCCCCGGCAGTCAGTCCACAAGATTCAGCTCCCTGGGTTTTGGTAGCACCAACAGTTTTTTTCCTTCCTCTTAATTCCTCTTACCTGAATATAGATCACACCCTCCTGAGAACGGAGGAGCTGTGATAAATTGGAGTCTGTGAAACCCTGAGCAGAAATGTGCTCTCTGGGGGCCCAGCTATGCCACGGGCTCACCAGGCCAGTCTCTGAGCCACCGTGACACCCGAGGCCCTGGGACCTGGAATTCTGGGAGCTGTGGCCTCGGAAAACCACCCCCACTCACCTTTTGAATTTCATGATTTTTAGCGTTGAAAAGAAATAAAACCCACCCTAGATATAGCTCTTCTTTTTTTTTTTCCTGTATTGCCCAAATGCAGCTCTTCAAGATAGCTAATTGGTTAGACAGAACCCACTGGAGAGCTACTCTGTGGGGACGAAGGGTGTGGCCGCTGCTGGGTCACCCACGGGCTGGCCCTCCTGGCGGGCTGGTGGGGCTGCATTCGGGGTGGCCTGGCGCTTTCTCTTCCTGGTTGTGTGACCTGAGGGCATCTGTTTTGTTGTTCTGTGCCTCAAGATGCTCTTGTTGAAGGTGGACGCAACCACAGCCCCTACCTCATCAGATTGCTGTCAGGATGAAACGTGTCCATCTTGGCACAGAGCATCAGACCGGCTCTCGCGCCCAACAGGAGCCTGGAATGTTGCTATTACTGTCATAAGAGAAATGACTCCGATTCAGAGAATCTGAGTCAAGAAATAAATTCACTCTTCTCCCCAGAATTCAAATTAAATTTGTACCGTGTCTTAAATGATGACCTGGACCCAGTTTCCCTGTAGTTTGAGGCTCTTGGTTTGTGGTAACCCAGCACCTGGACAGGGAGACATGTGATGCCCTGGTCAGTGATGTGAATGTGAGCCCTGTGGGGGAGGGGGGGCCTTTATTTAGGGCGGTGGGAGGGACAGGAGGGGCTCTGCCCGGGGGGTAGGGCCTGCAGGAGTTGCCCACAGTTTGGGGTCGCCCTAGGAGGCATTGCTTTCCCCATCACACTTGTGCAGGGGCCCCACGTGGCTCATTTGGACCCCCGGGGAGGTCTTCAGGATTGAGGAGAGGGTTGGGCTAAGGGTCTTCAAAAAGATCCTTTGAAAGACTGGGATTCTAGTGTCCTGGAGCCTTTCACTTATTTACTTACTAAAAAAAATTTATTTATTTATTAAAGTTCACTTATTAAAAATATTTTTTATAAACAATCTTAATACAACAAAATAGCATTACAATACAAAGCCGGTCAAATATTAACTGTTCTCTAAACTGTTAAACTTTATTATAAATTAAAATTTCTTTACAAAAAAGTTGCACATAATATTTGACCACTCTTAGGTTCTATTCACTGCCATTTGCAATAGTTTCTTGAATCTTCAGGTTAAACAGTCTTGGCAAGGAGTCCAGAACGTAGGCAGGGCGATAAACAACCCTGTTCGAGCATCAGGGGTAGCTAGCAGACTTGTGGCCACGGAAGTTACACTCGGAGCCTTCTGGATATTACATTCTAATTCCTTAACCCCCCTCTCCCCTCTTCTTGCATAAAAATGCAAATCTCAGGAATTTGAGTTTTAGCTCCATTTAAAATACAGTGCAGCCTCCATATTTGCAGATTCCACATTTGGGAATTCGCCTGCGTGCTAACATTTACTGAAGTCCAAAGTCAGTACACGCAGGGCTTTCCTGGTCATCCGTGGCTGAAAAATTGAGTCTCCTGATGTGCGCGGGCACAGCTGAGGTCTTGTTTCCGCTCAAGATGGTAAATTAGTGTTCTTTCTGTGGACTATTTAAATGCCTTTCACATTTTTGGTTTTTTTTTTTTGAGGGGGGCGGTTTACACTGACCCCCATGCTCTGAGCTGCGGTGCTTTCTGGCGCTGCTGAGCACAGGGGGCAGAAATGTACCTGATGGAGAAAATCCACGTGTGAGGTGTGCTTCGTTCAGGTGTGAGTTGTCATGCTGTTTGCTGAGCGTTCAACGTTCATGAAACAGAAGTAAATATTAAATAAATCTTAAACTGAGACACACATAAAACAAAGTTGTGTAACTGATCTGTTGATGAACATACTGGGACCTAACCCAGTATTTCCCCTACAAGCAGTGGTTCTGTATTTTCTCGCTGAGGGATCCCTGTGACTTTATAGAGCATTCCTGCCACGAAAGAGAGTCAACTGTGTATTTTATGCTGTTTAGAAATAGCCACCCAGGGACATTGCCAGGGGCTGGGTGGGGCTGAGAAAATTGTGAGGAAAGGAAACACTCACTGGCATGTGCAGGACAGACCGGGTCCTACCTGAGGTGGTGGAGCTGGAGAAGGAAAGAAATTGCCCGTCTCACATGGCTTGTGTTGTTGGATGAGGCATGCCTGTCAGTGGCTGTGTTTCTAGCCAAGGTGGATATTCAGACATATCTCAGGGTATCCGTTCAGGGTCCTGCAGGGATAACTGGATGAGGGGGTAAGGTGAGGTGGGCAGTGAATCTTCCTTGGACCTTCTTTCCTGAAGTTCTTCTGCTGTGGCTCTGGGGTCTAATAATCCCATCATTTGGGAATGCTATAAATTTACATGGCAACTGGACCACCCACCCAGCCCATCTCCTTTGCCAAAGAGATTTAAGACTAAGTTCCTGGTAAAATCCACACTTGTCACATGGAACAACTCAAGGATGAAGGGGTTAACACAATCATTCATTCATTCGGAAAGTATTTGCCTACCAGTCATAAGACAACACCTCGTGCCTGGCTTCGGAGGTTGGATTAGGTGAAATAGGTTAGTATCAGGCAGTAATACAATAGAAGAAGGCTTCACGTGACAAAATTGTGTTTCTTGCCTACACGTCATGTTCCACAAAGCTGGCTGGGGCTCTGCTCCACAGAGTCACTCAGGACCCCAGCCTGCACCCTCTGAGCATACGGCCCCTTCCGTCTCTGAGACAAGGAGGAGAAGGCAGCCGGATCCTACAAGAGCAGTTCAGGGCTTCAGAGCACAGGCGACCTCTGTCCCTTCCACTCACATCCCGTTAAACAGGACAAGGCCGGGAGGGAAGTGCTTCCTCGTCTTGGCTGTTGTAAATAGCGCTGCTGTGAACACTGGGGTTCGTGTATCTTTCTGAATTGAAGTTTTGTCTGGATACATGCCCAGGAGTGGGATTGCTGGATCGATCATAGGGTAACTATTTTTAGTTTTTTAAGGCACCTCCTTACTGTTCTCCACAGTGGCTGCACCAAATTACGCTCCACCAGCAGTGCAGGAGGGTTCCCTTTTCTCCACAGCCTCTCCAGCATTTATTATTTGTAGACTTTTGAATGATGGCCATTCTGACTGGTGTGAGATGATCCCTCATTATAGTTTTGATTTGCATTTCTCTGATAATTAAGCCTAGAGATGATCATGCTAAGTGAAGTAAGTCAGACAGGGAAAGACAAATGTCGTATGATATCACTTATATGTGAAATCTAAAGTATCACACAAATGAACTTATTTTCAAAACAGAAGCAGACTCAGACATAGAAAACAAACTTATGGTAACCAAAGGGGAAAGGTGGGGGAGGGATAAATTAGGAGTTTGGAATTAGCAGATACAACTATAAACAGAATAGATAAATAACAAGGTCCTATTGTATAGCTGAGGGAACGACATTCAATAGCTTGTCATAACCTATAATGAAAAAGAATATGAAAAGAATCTGTATAAACATGTAACTGAATCACTGCTCTGTCCACCAGAAACTAACACAACATTATAAACCAACTATACTTCAATTAAAAAAAGAAAAAAAAGAAAACCTCTGGACCTCCTGTTGAGGAGAAAAATAATTACGCAATGAACATATTGGTAATTGTTGGATACGTGATGGGATCATTGGGTCTACCTGTGGGTTACATAGACATTGACTGCCCTTGTCTACAGTGGAAAGTATGTGAACCTCCAGACTTCCTCTGTGAAGTCCCTCTTGTCATTGTCACCCAGCCAGCAGCGCAGTCTGCTGAGTTGAAGTTCATGCTCTTCTTCCCTTGGTTTCTCTTCCAACTTCAGTGTGTTTACCTTTATAATTTTAATGTGATTTTTTTTAGAACAGAAACCATTTGGTCAGGTCTGGAAATTTGTATTCCTTTTTATTATGCATTTTTTCCACACAGCTAAGGGAACAGTGGGATGTTTTTGTTTAAAATAACATTCTCTTTTTGTGGATTGTATGCTCAAATTACACTTTTTCTTTATATAGCCGTTTTCTTTTTTTTTGGAGACACGAATGCATCTCGTATTGGAAAAAATGTACATTTGTGGTTCTTTTTTTTTAAAGGAGAATAGAGTGGTTCGGTTTCAAAATACCTTCTAAGTGCTCTTAGCTTTAAGAAAGTAAGTTTGCATGAGCGCTATTGTAATTTGGTTTCATCTTCTCCCCTCTTCAACATAGGTAAAATCCTTAAGATTAAAGCTTCAGAAACTTCAGGAAAAAGCAGTTGAGGACGATGATTATGAGAAGGGTGAGTTCTGCTTTTTTATTGATTCTTTCTTCTTTTCCCCACAAGGTTCAATTTCCCTCTTTATTCACCTCTGTCTTCTACAGCCCGGATGAACTGTGTAATCTGTTCCTGTGATCAGCTCCACTCAGTGACAGCTGACTCTTTCACAGCATTATTGTTTTGTGGATTTCAGAGCACTCTATGAGCAGTACTCCCTTGGGTGACAAGCATGACTTTATTGATTGTCCAGAAACACTCTGAGTACTTGCCCAATAAAAAGTGATATTAACTTGATATTAACAGGTGATGATCTGCCTGCCCAAGGTGTGGGGTATCTAGACTTCATTCACTCATCAAAAAATGTTTGTTGAACACCTACTATGTGCTCGGCACTGCGGCAGGGAAAGGAACGTAAGGTGGACATAGTACTGACCTTGTGATTCCTGTGAATATAAAACCTCATGGGGCTTTCTGACTTGATGCTCGTTGGGACCAGGTGTAGGAGATAGGGTGATTTTAAGATGATGCCAGGCTGTGCCAGTAGGGCCTAGTGTATCTGAGTCCCATCTAGATGGCCTGAAATACCCAAGGTGAACAGGAGACGTAATGACATGAAGATAGAGGAGTTGGTCAGAAGTCAGGAAAAACAGTTAAAATGAGGCACTGGAATAGGATTTGGGCCAGAAGCAGACGAGGGTGGTCATGGCAGCAGGGTGGACACATGGTGGACCGTGTCAAAGGAGGGACTGCAGGTCCTGGAAAAGAGCTTAAGGACTTGAGTGCTGATTGTAGGATTTCACATCCATTTCTGCTGGGTCAGGGTTGAAAAGGAGGCTGAAAATGACTTCCAGGTTCCCCTGGACACTCATGATCTTGAAGGATGCTGCTGGTGATAACCAAGTGTAATGCACCGAGGACTAGTGTGGAAATACCGTGGATCTGAGGATGCTCTGGAAGCTTTTAGTTGGTCTTCAAACTCATCGGCCCATATCTTGGTATTCCCAGTAGAGACGTCACAGACTGTTAGGAATCGGGGTGCTACAGGAACGGGGCACGTGACTTTTAAAAGGAGGTTGCACATCCTATTTTAAGCAACACCCCGAGCTGATGCTGTCTGGGGTCCTCATTATGTACATATGCCACTGAGGTTGGGCTTAGAAAGAGAGATGGAAGGAGAGGAATTTGGGAATGGAGGTGGAACTCTGCCAACTCTGCCACCTTTCTGTTGACAGGCCGTTTCAATTTCGCAATGACCCCGGGTAGAGGATGAGGTATGGGAGGCAAACCTGAGGCTCGGGAAGTAGCCCTGTTAACCCCGCACCACTGTAGACAGGGAGCAAAGGGGTTACTCCTGGCCCCAGGTGCATCTGCTGACTTTTGTCTGTGCAAGACAATTAAACCTCGTTTTTGAGGCCTCCCACGATTGCACACATTTTTTTTTTCTGTTCATAGGCTGAGTTTTCATTCCTTTACCTTTAAGCGCATAGCTCTCTCTGCAAGACACAAAGCTTCTGACACAGATGGAAAACCGCGCTCTCTTTTTCTGATCAAGGCCCAGTGAACTTTCTGGACGTGGTTCTCTCAATGGGCTTCATTAAAGGACGCCCTCATGTCTTTAGTCTTTTCTCCAAATATCTCTGGAACACCAAAGGGAACCCGCCTCACAGGGAAGCTAGAAGAATAAAGCCATCTTAAAAAAATTATTCCACTATTTTATTAAAAAATTTTAAAAAATTGAAGTATAGTCAGTTACAGTGTGTCAATTTCTGGTGCACAGCACAGTGCCCCAGTCATGCGTATACATACATATATTCGGTTTCATATTCTTTTCCATTAAAGGTTATTACAAGAGATTGAACGTAGTTCCCTGTGCTGCATGGAAGAAACTTTTCAAAAAAAATCTGTTTTTATATATAGTGGCTAACATTTGTAAATCTCAAACTCCCAAATTTACCCCTTCCCACCCTCTTTCCCCTGGTAACCATAAGATTGTTTACTATGTCTGTGAGTCTGTTTCTGTTTTGTAGATGAGTTGATAGTGTCCTTTCTTTTCTTTTTTTAGATTCCACATATGAGTGATATCATATGGTATTTGTCTTTCTGTGTCTGACTTGCTTCACTTAGAACGATGATCTCTAGGTCCATCCGTGTTGCTGCAAATGATCCATGTTGCAAATGTAAAGGCATGTTTACTTCGTGTTTCTGCCTTTTTGTCCCCCCTTGTTCATATGTCTACCGGATGAGAAGTTTTGGGACCAGCCCAGCGTTCTGTGTTTTGTCAAGCCTCCAGGTGACTAGGATACATGCTGAGGTTTGGGAAAACCCTGGTGTAGGACTTTCCTTTGTGGGGAATCAGACTTGTGGATGGTGGCCGGCTGGTTTGGCAGGTGGGGTTCAGTCCACATGGGCTGTGTCCCTCCTGCTGGAGGTGACAGTTTAGCTGGGCCCTGG
Organism: Vicugna pacos; assembly: GCF_048564905.1. Taxonomy (NCBI): domain Eukaryota; kingdom Metazoa; phylum Chordata; class Mammalia; order Artiodactyla; family Camelidae; genus Vicugna; species Vicugna pacos. Next base: position 26,321,024 of record NC_132997.1, on the reverse strand, counting down.
AGGGTGAGTAAGATGCACCAGAAGGATCTTTTATAGGAGGGCAAAGAGACGGAAGGGCCCCCATCTCTATGAGCCACTATCCAAGCGTCGGGTTGCTTTGAATGAGGTTTGAAACTGGCTATTGTCTGAAATGGGGGGGTTGAGGGGAGGATGTAGCTCAGTGGTGGAGCACGTGCTCCACATGGTCCTGGGTTCAATCCCCAGAACCTCCATGAAAAAATGAATAAATAAACCTAATAACTGCCCTCCCCCCCAAATAATGGCGTGGTCCCCTGCCTCTGCCTGCTGAGTCCCCGGTCACCATGCTTGAGGGTCTGAAACGGATCACGGCAGGGCCCAGGGCTTGGACTGGCACATAGTAGGTGATCAATACAGTCTCATAAGTTGATTGCTGAGTCGTTGGGGAGGTTCAGACAGCGCTGAGGGGGAGAATTTGCTGTAATGAGATTGTGGAAGTAGGATTTGAATAAAAGTTCCTTTCTCATCTCGTTTACCCAGGGTTCCTGACAAACACTTTCGGGGTTGCTCAGATACTTCACTCTCACTTTTCACCGTCTTTGCTTGGACTTCCTGCTTTTTCTGTCCGGAGCAGCTGTGCAGCTGTGCGGTGTCTCAGGGGAAGGGGTCTGCTGGGTCCACGTGGTTTGCCAGGAGCATCTAGAAGTTGACTTTAAACTCTGTGGGGTTTTTTTGCTTTTCTCTTTCTAGTTTCCCTCATAAAAATGCCTTTGGGTTGCAGAGAAAGGAACAGTTGAAGCAGAATAGAAAGTTCCACATTTTAGCTCAACAAAGTGCTGGCAGATTTCCCCACTGGTGCCTTGTAGGAAAAACCCTTCTCAGGCCTCTAATGACATCTCTCCCCGGCCATGGAAGGAAAGTTAATATTTCCTTATTTTCTTTCGTGAAGCTGGGAGGGCTTGGAAGAAAAAGAATCATGCTATTTGGGATTCGCGTAGGCTCATTCTCCAAAAGGCTCAGGATGCTTCATTGGTTTCATCGCATTTTTGCTTGTCCCACGTCTGCGGTCAGTGGAGGGGCGAGGATGTGCCCTCGTGGTCCCGTAGAGGAAGACACTGCCGTCCAGAGATGGGAGAGGAAGGGCTGGGATCTGAGATGTGCTGGACAGGGGGGAATGAGAGCGTGGACAACGATTTTCGATATGGGTATTGTCCTGGCTGCTCCTGCATTGATTCATGGCCTCTAAGGCCCGCCTGCCCACCCATGTCCATGTCCACTGCTCAAGGGTTGTGAGGGGTGGGGTTGTGAGGACGTGGACCTCAGTGCTTCCGTGACTCACGTGGATGTGACGTGTAGCATCGCTGGCCTTACCTGCTTGTTTGGACTTTCCTCCTCGGACTGGAAAGGGGCTGCCACTGAATCTGTGTCTCTGTCCTTGTCTCAGCTGATATCTGTGATGACAAAGTTCTAATACAGTAAAATTGTGAGGCACCGAGTGACCAATGATCACGGTACAGGCCAAGCATGAAACCACTCTAGCAAGGGACCAGTTCTTGTCGAAACTGTCATCATTTTTTTTTTCTAAATTTTTTTCTTTAGTGAGATTTCTCCATCCACTGTGGCTCCTTGGTGGTGGAGTGCAATTGATTCACGCCGACAGCCCTTTCTTTCCCGGGGACCCCACCCTGCATATCCTTGAGGGCTTGGTGTCTTGAGTGGCTTCCCGGAGTCTAATGCTCTCTCTTCTCAGATTGGGAGACGTGACTGAGCGCAGCGGAAACTCACAGATGCCACTTCACCTCATTTCACGGGAGCAGAGGAAACAGGAAACAGGATTGAGTAGAATTGGGTCATCCTGGTACCCGCGGGACAGCAGAGGCAGTGGGACCGTGGGCTCCATCTGGGGGTCCAGCCTGAATTGTTTTGTGTTCTGACTTGAAAAGTGGGCTGCGTTTGGTATCTGCTCAGAGACACCTGTCCAGCCTGGCATTTAAACAGGTTCACAGAAGCAAGAGCAGCGGTGAGCCCCGTCGTGAATGTGGGTGCATCTTCCGTCCGCACCTCCCTCCTCTCCCTGCGTCCGGGATCTGGAAATGTCATCCTCCTGGCCTGTTACCCACAGGGCTCCCCCTGCATGGCTCCGAGGGGTGCTGGCACTAAGGCTACCCTTGTCCTGGGATGACGAGGCTTCCACTAAAACACACAAAAAACAACAGCTCGAGTCTCAAGTCGGTGTTGGTTGAATGACTGCATTCTTAGCACTTGTGAAACACGCCCACCCACGACCTGCCAAGTCACCCGTGGCTGAGATCTTGGCCATTTCTCGGAAACAATTGTCACCGCCTCTTTCTCCCGCGAGGCAGTGGCGGCTGCGCGGAGGGGACCTGCGCATGCGCTCTGGCTGCCCTTCGGCTCTGCCTCGCGCCTCTCTGGCTTGAGAGCATTTTGCACCAAAAAGTGGAAGACAACTTTGTAGGAGTTGTGGGGACAAAACCTTTCTGGGGAGTTTTTGGATGCTAGAAACTCTTATTTACATAAGAAGCCGGGGAAGGAGCAGATGAGGGCCTCACGCTGGGAGGCATCAAAAAATGTCCATGATTTTATCTAAAAAAACCCTCCAAAACTAGGCTCTTAGGAAATGAGCACTTGTATAATTTCAGTGTTAACCTCTAGCTTCATTCTCACGAGAGAGACAGCTTGTGTGTCTGCCTTGTCTTATTTTAGGTAAAAACTTGAAAATTGAGAGATAAGCAATACATAAAAACCAACACCATAGAAAGACAATGTGTACAGAATGCCATTTACTCCCCTTGGCTACGTTGTCTGAGCTTCTTTTCGTGTTTGTAGGAGAATTTCTGATTCTGTGAGCGAAGGGCAGGAATCTCAGCCAACAGCATCACCGTTCTGTTTGCAGACTTGTGTACTGGCATTTTCCATGGGTGCTAAGGGTGCAGTCAGTCTTATGCCACCAACTTGAGATTTGAGCTTTGTGCACGGACCCAGCTGGTTTATCTGCATGTGACATGCATCCCTTTCATTTGTAGCAGATTAAAACATGATCTCAGTGAGATACCTGTTCTCCCCCGTGTTCCAGCTGGGTGTACACCCAGCTCCATATGTCTTGGTGTGAAAATGTGGACTATGTTAGACCCCCTGGAGCTATAGGAGTCGAAGCACCGGGGAGTAGCTGTCCCTCTTCTTGGCCACGTCACAGGTCCCCAGGTGGGTCTCTGCCTTGCTTCCCCGGCTGTAAGGTAATCAGTTTGTCCTGCAAGGATCACGTGCATTATTGTCAGGTGCATTATTCATGGTACAACCTGATAGCACCAGGGTTTGATGTGCTGCTGAATACAAAACATCAAGACAAATTAAAAAAAATTCTTTTTTTCCCACCTCCTCTCCCTAACTAGGTACCTAGGTGGAACGTGGACACATTTTCCTTCTGGCTAAAATGCAGCACTTTTTAAATGGATGTTAGGAAGTCTTACTGAACCAAACTTGGGTCCGCACACCCGAGGGCAGTAAAGCCAATCGACTGCCCCCTGGTTTTGGCGAAGGAAAGTGCAGCATTTATTGCAGGCACCCAGCAAGGGGTCCAGGCAGCTAGTGCTCGAAAGATGCAAACTCCATGATGGGTTTCAGGCAAAGGTTTTCAAAGACAGGGTGAGGGGGGCGGGTTGTGGGGTGTGATCAGCTTGGGGACAGTCTTCTGATTGGTTGGTGGTGAGGTCATGGGGAGTGAAAATCATCAACCTTCTGGTTCCAACCGGTCTGGGGTCTCTGTGCTTGTGGGCGGCACACGGTTAACTTCTCCCACCTGGTGGGAGTTTCAGTGTCTGCAAAACAGCTCAAAGGACATGACTCAGAATATTATCTATAGCCCTTGAGGAGGAACTAAATGTCCTTGACTTTGTTTAATGGCTAAATTATTACTGTTTTGTCTTACTTGCCTGTTTTCCTTTCTTTCTGCACTTTCTTACTTCTCTGGTTAAATGTACTCTTTGAAACTTAGAGAAGCCTAGGAGAATAAAGTTTTTCTATAGACAAGAGGCAGGCAAAGGACATGGTGGCAGGGGGATCTGTTCTGGGGAGGCCCCATAGGGTCCTGCACGGTTACAGACGGTTGTGCTAATAGTGGACACATCTTAGTCTCTTTCTGTGTATCTGCCTATGAGACTCTACAAGTGACACAAGCTGTAGCCTCTGGTTGATGGAGTGGGAGGGTGGGCAGGAAGTCCCTCCTGTACTTAGAAGATGTATTTTGAAGCTTCTCCCACTGGGTTTCTGTGTTCATGCCTCCTTCCTAGAGTGGCCGAGAGGCTGGCTGGGATCCCAGGACAGCAAGCTCACTTGAGAGACTGTTCCTTCTGGGCCCAAGGAACTCAGCTGCTCTGAGGGTGGCCATACAGGATAAAGGAATGACTTAGATTGTCTGAGGCCAGCTCACTGGGATAGAGTGATCACCCCTCAGGGAGGGCCCTCAGGGCTTTAGAAATGTCAACAATTTCACTTTGCAAATGTTTTTACAGAGCATTCTCCATCTTTCTACAGGTCTGTGGAATAACCAACAGACCTGGAAGGGGTGTGCCTGTGACCAGGGGCAAAAACCTAACAGGACTGAATCTCCCCCTACAATCCTTCCACGTCCAACCTGTCTCTGTTTCAGTACACATGGCTGCTTTTCCCTTAACAGAGGGAGTGTGCTAGTTGCTTGGGCTGCTGTAACCAAGTGACTGCAGACTGGGTGGCTGAACCAGCAGACATTTATTTCTCACCATTCTGGAGGCTGGAAGTCCAAGACTGAGGAATCAGCTGGGTCGGTCCCTTCTGAGGCCTCTCTCCTAGGTGTGCAGATGGCCATTTTTGTCCTGTGTCCTCACATGGTCCTTCCTCTGTGTGTGTGTGTGTGTGTGTGTCCTCCTCTCTTCCTCTTATAAGCACAGCAGTCAGATTGGATTAAGGCCCACCCTAATGACTTCATTTGGACTTAGAAACTCTTTAAAGACCTTACCTTCAAATGCAGTCACATTCTGAGGTTCTGGAGATTAGGATTTCAAGATATGAATTTTGGGAGCACACAATTATGCCCATAACATGAGGCCTAAAGGACTCAGGGCTGAGCTAAATGCTAAACACATGCAGGTGTTTCCACAAAAGTCTGAATCACTTGGTTTGACCACTCTGTGGTCATATGCAGACATTTGACAGAAGAGTTAAAAAAAAGGCAGATTCTTATGACTTGAGTAAGTGGGTTGACTGTTCCTTTCCCTGCCCACAAATGAGCCTGACTGTTACTGGCATCTTGTTTTGTCTAAAATTCCACAGCAAGTTAAGAGCAGAGCCTGGTCCTCAAGCCAGTGTATCGTGTACATTGCTCTTTCACATGAACAACTCTTTACTGAAATTTGTCTGGTTTACTCTGCTGCGGTGAACCAAAATATATATAAGAGATGACCTCCCTTCAAGGAATGCCAACTTAGTTGGAGTAAACTATCAGTGTATAAATATGTGAAACTTCAGTTAACATTAGAATTGGTTTTTTTTTTGCATGAGGACACTCTACTTTTGAGAGGAAGAGACCTAATTCAAACTAGTACTAGTAGGAAACAGGACTTACTGATGGAGAGGGTGGAGTCAGGGGGTAAAAGGTGTCAAGACCCTCACTTTTCTTCTTGTCTTTTGACTTATTCCCTCAAACCACTGTTTAACTCATCTGTTGCTACATGTGGTACACTGAAAAATGGACCCCTATAAAATATATCCCATCTTAATCCCAGGAATTTGTAGATGTTATGTTATTTGGAAAAGGATTTTTGAAGATGTGACTAACTTAAGGATCTTCGGATGAGGAGATTATCGTGGATTATCTGGGTGGGCCTTAAATGCCATCATGTGTGTCCTTATGAGAGTGAGGCAGAGGAAGATTAGACAAACAGAAGATGGGGAGGTGATGTGACCACAAGCCAAGGAACACTGGCAGCCCCTGGAAGCTGGAAGAGGCAAAGTAATTTGAAAAGTACCTAAACAGATGGACCACTACAGCCTTCAACAGTAAAACCTGCAAAGCTCGGAAAGCCATGAGGACGGCGTAGAAGCTGACTTCCAGAGTCACCACATTATTTAGCATGTTACCACATAGCTAAATGTCGAATTTTCAACAAAATATCAAAAGATATACAAATAAACAGGAACACATGGCCCATTGAAAGAGGCAACATACCTGGACCAAAACCATCCCCAAGGAAGCCCAGGCATCAGATTTATTAGATTAAGAGTTTAAAACAACTATCTTAATGATGTCCAAAGAGCTAAAGGAAACATGGACATAGAACTAAAGAAAGGAATTCAGAAAAACGATGTATGAACAAAATAAGGATGTCAATAAAGAGGTAGAAATTATAAAAATGGATGGAATGGATTCTGGAGCTGAAAAGTATAATAAATAAAATGAAATATTTACTACTAAAGTTCAACAGAAGAGTTGACCAGGCAGAAGAAAGAATCAGCAAACTTGAAGATACAACTGAACAATCTGAGTCTAAGGAGTAGAAAGAAGAAAGAAGAACATTGAAGATAGCCTAAGAGACCTCTAGGACATCATCAAGCAGACCAGCATATAGCTCTGGGAGTCCCAGAAGAAGAAGAGAGAAAAGAGCAGAAGAAATTTTGGAAAAAATAATGGTGAAACACTTCCTAAATTTTATGAAAGGCATGAATCTACAAATTCAACAACTCAATGAATTACAAGTAAGATAAACTTTAAAGAGACCCACATGGGAACACATTATAATCAAATTGTCAAAAGCCAGGGACAGAAAATCTAGAAAGCAGCAAGAGAGAAGCAACTCCTCACATACAAGTGATCCTCAGTAAGACTGACAGCCATTCCTCATCAGAAACCATGGAGACCAGAAGGCAGTGGGAAGATATATTTGAAGTGTGGACAGAAAAAACTGTCAATCAGGAATTCTATATCCAGCAAAACTGCCCTTCAGAAATGAGGGAGATATTAAGACATTCCCAGATAACAAAACCTGAAGGGGTTCATTACCACTAGACCTGCCCTGCAAGAAATGTTAATGGGAGGCCCGTGGGTTGAAATAAAAGGACACTAGACAGTTACTTGAAGCTTTACAAAGAAATAAAGAATTCAGTGATGAAAAATACATGGGCAAATATGAAAGCTAGTATTACTGTAATTTTGATTTGTAACTCCACTTTTTATTTTCTACATGATTTAAAGGATAAATGCATAGTATAATTTATAGAGTTATTATATTTAAAAGGAGGTAATTTATGACAACAGTAATGTAAATGGTGCTGTCTAAGAGTAGAGTTTTTAGATGCTATTGAAGTTAAGTTGGTATCAATTCAAATCAGATTGTTATAACTTTATTATGGTAAAAATAATCCTCTTGGCAACAACAAAAGGCTACCAACAAAATATACACAAAAAGAAATTATAAAGAAATCAGAACAGTTCTGTATTAAAAAAATTAACTAAATACACTAAAATACAGTACTGGAGGTGATGAGGGACAAAAAAAAAGACATACAGTAAGTTAATAACAATGGCAGAAATTAAGTCCTTCCCTTGTCAATAATTACTTTAGATGTAAGGGGATAAACTTTCTAATCAAAAGGCAGAGATTGGCAGAATAGATTAAAAAAAAAATCCACCGATACGCTGTCTACAAGAGACTCACTTTAGACCCAAGGAAACAAATAGATTGATGTGAAAGGATGGAAAAGGATGTTCCATGCAAAGAGTAACCAAAAGAGAGCTGGGATGTCCATGCTGTCACACAAAATAGACTTTAAGTAAAATACTGTTACGAGACAGAAGAAGCATTATATTTTGATAAAAGCATCAATTTCTCAAGACGCTATAACAATTTTCAACATATACCCACCAAACAACAGAGGCCCAAAATGAAGCAAATAGCAACAGAATTAAAGAGAGAAATAGTGCTCCAATTATAGTTAGAGACTTCAATATATGGCTTCAATAATACATAAAACATCTAAACAGATCAATAAGGATATAGAGTGTTTGACTAAGACTATAAACCTACTAGACCTAGCAGACATATGCAGAACACCCCACCAACGTCAGCAGAATACATATTTTTCTCAAGTACACATGGAACGTTCCCCAGGAGAGACCACATGTTAGGCCACAAAACAAATCTCAGTAAACTGAAAAGATTATAATCATACAGAGTATCTTCTCCAACCACAATGAAATGAATGTAGAGATGAAAACCAGAAGGACAACTGGAAAACTCACAAACATGTAGAAATTAAAAACACACTCCTCAACAGCCAAATGGGTAAAGAAGAAATCTCAAAAGAAATTAGAAAACATTTAAAGATGAATGAAAAGGAAAACCCAACATTTTAGAACCTATGAGATGTAGCAAAGGTAGTGGTCAGAGGGAAATTTACAACCATAAATACCTACGTTAAAAAAAAAATCTCAGAATCAATAATCTCACTTAATATATTGAGGAACTAGAAAAAAAGATCAAACTAAACCCAAAGCTAGCAGAAGGAAGGAAATAATAAAGATTAGAGCAGAGATCAATAGAACAGAGTAGAAAACCAATAGACAAAATCAATAAAAACAAAACTTAGTTCTTTGAAAAATAAGCAAAATTGATAAAAAAATAGAAGATGGAAATAACTAAAATTAGAAATGAAAATGAGGATACCACTAGGAAACATGAAAATAAAAATGACTAAAAGAGAATACTATGAACAGTTTTGTGCCAAAAATTAGATAAACTAGATGAAATAAACTCATTCCTAGAAAAATGTAAATTACCTGACTGATTACCTGACTGAAAAAAAAAACTACCCCCAATTAAAAAACAGAATAAATAAAGCTAATTACTCCCTCCCCCAAAATGGGTAAAGGACTTCAATAGACATTTTTCCAAGATGATGAAGATTTATGGATGGTCAATAAACCAATGAAATGATTGTCAGCATCGTAATCATTAGGGGAATACAAATCAAAACCATAATGAGATACCCACTAGACTGGCTACTATAAAAAAATGGGAATTAGCAAGTGGTGGGGAAGATGTGGAGAAACTGGAACCTCATACTTTGCCAAAGGAATGCACTTTGATCGTTGTCAAGAAGCTAAACAGAATTACCTTATGACTAAGCAAGTTTACTCCTAAGTATATTTCCAAAGGAATTGAAAGCGGGGCTCCAACAGACATTTGTATGCCAGTGTTCATTGCAGCATTTTTCACATTAGCCAAAATGTAGAAACAACCATGTGCCCATAAATAGATGAATGGAGAAACTGTGGTACATACATATAATGGAATATACTTACATACAATGATATATACATACAATTATTCATCCATAAAAAGGAATCAAGTTCTGATACAGCCTACAGCATAAATGGATCTTAAAAACGTTGTGTTAAGTGAAATTACCCAGACACAAAAGGACAAATATTTGATTCCACCTACATGAAATGCCTAGAACAGGCAAATTCAGAAACAGAAAGCAGATTAGGGGTTAACAGAGATGGGGGAAAGGGGAGTTATTGCTCAATGGTTACACAATTTCTGTTTGAGATAATAAAAAGTTTTAGAAATGGAAGGTGGTGATGTTTGCTCAACATTGTGAATGTACCTATGGCTGTTGAATGTACAGTTAAAAATAGTTAAAATGGCAAAATTTATGTTACATGTATTTGACCACAATTTAAAACATTAATGTAATGTACCAATACTCATTGAATTGTATACCCTAGAGGGGTGAATTGTGTGGTACGTAGGTTATACTCGATTAAGCTGTTTAAGAAAAACAGTGACACCATTTATGTTGCCCACGAACCTACAATTGGGCAGGGCTCAGTGGGGACAGGTCATCTCTACTCACAGGCGTTGACCTGGCAGCTTGAAGGAGGTTGGAATCGTGCTCACTCACATTTCTGGTGGTTGATGCTGACTGCTTGGCTGGGGCCAGGGCTACACTGTAGCCGTTCCATGTGCCTTCCTCATAGTACAGTGATGGCATCCCGAAAGAAAGATGTAGGCAGAAACTGTCACTTATTATGGACTGACCTTGGGAGTCAAGGAGTGTTACTCCTGCTGCCTTCCCTTTGTAGAAGTCAGTCACTAAAGGTGACCCACATGCAAGCACAGGGTCATTAGACTCCATCTGTTGATGGGAGGAGCATCCAAAGATCTTGTCGGCATCTTTTAAAACCCCTACAGATTGCCCTCTATTCTCATATGCTTTGACATTCTTTCCACATGAGAAATAGATTCACTCCCTCTCAAGAGCTTTCAAAAGTCTCGTATAATAAGGCATTTGGCTGGGGGTTGGTGTCTGTGATCTCCACGTCAAAGTCAGGTGCAGGTGCAGGTGCAGGTGAGGCTCCTCAGATGTGTTTCCTTGAGCCCAGCTTCTCAAGTACAGTTTCCCTTGATGATCTGAACACCTGTGCACTGATGAGTTGGGCTGTCAACCGCCATGATCCCAGCCTACGATGGTGGGCGGGGTGGGATAACTGCTAAAGACCCTTGTTCACAAAGTGGGGCGTGGGTGGCACACAGCAGCCGCGAAGTCTAGCTCTTGTCAGCTCCTTGATTAGTGTTTAGCCCTACTGCCTGGAAATGATCTCCTGTGGCTCTGACCTGTGGGCTCTTGGCTCTACACTCCAAGTCATCCTTCCTTCTCCCTAAGAAGTAGCCTGAGTTTGTAAATGGCTTTCCACACTCCAAGTCATCCTTCCTTCTCCCTAAGAAGTAGCCTGAGTTTGTAGCTGGCTTTCCACTCATACCAGTTGGGTGGTCCAAATGCTTTTTTTTGGTTGTTTTTTTCATTTTGCACTTTGTCTCTTTTTCCAAATGGGCATAATTCTTTTTTAAAACATTTTGGGTTTTATATGAATCAATCTATAATCTCCATCAGATAGAAGCTATACCCACAAGTCTCTTCAAGGTGAGACTCCTTTTTCAGGCTTCCTGGAAGGCTTGGAGGAGTTGGGGTCATGCTCCTCAGAGTCTTAAAGGGCTGTGTGACTTTTTGAAAGGATCTGTGATGCATTTCTTTAAGTCTTTCTGAGCTCTTAAAAAGGGTTTTATGGTTTCTGTCCTTGGTTGGCTTCCTCATTTGACCGTATCTTCCGGACAGCTCTCTGGATCTGATCTTTGCCTAGAAGCCATTTCTCAATCTTAGTGTTGTTTGTCCTCTGGAGAGGCTGGAAATGAGAAATAATTTGAATTTCCAGCCCAGCAAGTCCTGACTCCTTTATACTCATAATTATTTCTTCGGCTTATTTCTCTCTCCTGACATTAGACTGTGGGTAGTGAGAAGCCACCAGGTGGTCCCTTCAGTGCCCTGCCTGGAAGTCTCCCTAGCCAGACCACCCAGCTCAATAGGGGCATTTTCTGTTTTCCACCTCAGGTGACAGTGTTTCTAAACTTTCAGCTGCTGAACAAGGGTCCTTTTTTCCAGTTTCCAGTAACATTTTTCTTTCTTTAAGTCCTCACCAGTAGCCTCCTCTGGATCAATCACTTCTCCTAACCATCTTCTTCAAGGCCCTTCCAACTTCCCACCAGCCCCAAATCTATTGCCACATGTTTGGGGCTTTGTTGTGGCAGTGCTCACTGTGGCACCACAATCTGTGCCTGTTAGCTAGTGCTGCATAACAAACTGCCCCCAAGCTTAGTAGCTTATCAAAATGACAACATTAATTGTGCTAAAAAATCTATCATTTGAAGCAATCTCAGTAGAGGTAGCCCTTCTTTGCTCCATTTGTCAGTAACTGGGGCCTGGGATCATCTGAACTCTCACTTTCCCATCAGGCAGGTGGTGCCGGCTGTCCGCTGGGGCTCAGAGAGGGCTGTGGCTGGAACAGCAGTTCATGGCTTTTCCATGGGGCTGCTCGGCTTCCTCACAATGTGATGGTGAATGTAGTGGGAAAGAGAGAGACAGAGAGAGAAAGGGAGAGAGGGAGAGAGAGAGAGAGGAAGCTCTATCATCTTTTTTTTTTAATAGTTTTTTAAATTGAAGTATAGTTGATTTACAATGTTGTGTTAGTTTCTGGTGTACAGCATAGTGATATAGTTAATTAATTTAATATCACTAGAATCTCTTTTATCAATATTTTTGGTTTTAACCAGTACCAGGAATTATCTCTGAAACTGGAAATAGAGTACCTTAGTATGAGACCTAGAGATTTCAGTTTTCAATCAAAAATACAACAGATGCAAATTGGGTGTAAAATGTAAGCTCCAAAAAGCAATATAATTTATAGTTAATGTTAATAGAAGAAATAAGGAAAAACCAAAAAATAAAATGATAATATTAGCTACACTTTGAGCTATAATTTTTTTTTTTAAAAAGAATGATTGAGAGCAACATAGGCATTTCTAAATGAGGGATGTTAAAAATATACAAGAAGATTATGATAAAAACACTGGACAGAGTTCATTCGTTCGGCCAGGGAACACTGAATGCCTGAACTCTGCTGGACCGAGGGAAGTGCGGTGGATCACACAGTCCGTCCTTTCCCAAACCTGCTCTCGCAGATTGAATTGAAGTTGCCTCTATTTAGAGATTTTCCAGAGAGGTTGGTCCTCATCCTCCCAGGGAAACAATATAACCTCTGATTTATCTCTGACTGTGGCCATGTCTGGGCGGGCTTCGAGGGTTAGACTCAGAAAGCGTTGAATCCATCAGTGAGTTATTATGTATATAATGTGAGGCTGATTGGCCCATGTCCTGTCTCTGAATTGATGGACTGATGAATTCAACTGGCAGAATCAGCTCTTCTATTTCTACATGAAGTGACAATTAGAAACAATTTACTCTTATTCAACCAGGGAGAGTCAGTAGTTTGAAACACCTTCGGAAACTGTGAAGAATCTTAACAAGTGTTTATTTACATATTTAGTTTTAATTCCATATATTTTTAGTTGAGGTAGAATTGACTTTTGATGAGCAGCGAAGTGTTTGCTAACCAGCTCAGCAGGCAGAACAGAGAGTCCCAGGACGAGGGGAGGAGACCCCGGGGCAGTGTGGCCATGCCCTTTCATCCTGTCATCCATCCTTGGATCCCAGCTTGCTCCTGGATCAGCTAGGACTGATACCTGTGCTCCTGCTGTGTGGGTGAAAGGTTAACTGGGGTCACGAGGTACGTGAGGTACCTGCCGGGTGCCTGGTGCGCAGGTATTGATGGATTATTTGTTCTCTTCTTTCTTTGCCCACGCCTCAGCCTCATCCCCCACTCCCGGGTACCACACATTAGAAAATGCAGTGTCAGCGGGGAGGGTACAGCTCAGTGGTAGAGCGTGTGCTTAGCATGCATGAGGTCCTGGGTTCAATCCCCAGTACTTGGATTAAAATAAATAAATAAACCTAATTACCTCCTCTGCCCCCCCCCAAAAAATGAAAAAAATAAAAAAAGAAAGAAAACGCGGCATAAACTGTGACCGCTTCTGCATAGTCTCTCTGCCTGCAGTTAGCATCAAAAGCATGAGGAAAATTAGATAGAATGGTTTGGCTTCTTTTTTTCTGTTCAGCCATAAGCAGCTTATTTGCACATAGCTTGATTTCTTTCAAGCTGCAAAAAAATTCAGTATCGAGGGAAAGCCTGTGTTTTAAAACATGCAAATGATCCTGAGGCATTTAGAGCTGAACTCCTTCGCGTCTCCAGCGGCAGTTTTCCTTCTCTGCAGTCTCCACTTCGTGACCTTGAGTCTCTCCTTCTCGGCTTCATTCTCCATGGCCTGACATTGGATGACATTGAGAACATGAAGGGGGAAGTCTGCTTAGGCTTTGAAAGAGCTGGTTTTCTGGGTTTGGCAGGTGGATGGAAAGAAATGGAAACGGCAGAAAACGAGACATAAATGGAGCAGTGCTGAAGACGAGAGTGAAGAAGAAGAGACAGACGAGAGACAGGTCCTCATTCTAGTCATTTTTCTATGGGTCTCTGCTGTTTTGTGATCTGCAGCCTCAAGGGCAGAGAGGGTGAAGTTGCAGTTCCTAGACAACAACTTGATCCACTTGACACGGTCGCTTACAGACGTGGTGTCCATGTCCTCTGCATAAAGGCAATGACATGGTGCCCCTTTTTTTTTCGTAGGGCGTCCTGCGCTGCGTGATACATCATTGGACAGATCATTTTTTTATGAACTGTCCAGGCACTTAATTAAATCTTGCATCCCCTCTAATAGAAAATTGACAGCAAACAGTGCTACGAGCACGTTCTGGAGGACAGAGACACACCGGAAGAAAACGGTGGCTGTTCCCTCTGGATTTCACAAGTCTGCAGCCCAGCTTCTGCTGCCCCGTCTGCCTGGTGCCCCTGCTCCCAGATCCACGGGGGCTGAAGGCATGGTGTGAACGCAGCTGCTCTGGACGCCCTGCCTTTGGGAGCTTCCTTGTGACCTTCCTTTTAAAAAGGTTCTCCAGGGAATTTGGAATAAGTTTTCTAGAAGACTTGGAAACAAAAACCTTTATGGTATATAAATATCTGAAGGTTTCCCGGGGTCTTCAGTCAGAAGGAGGCAGACACTCTGCAGGATGAAAGGGCATCCCCTGGGTGGTGGGTGGGAAGTTCTAGGAGGGGCCATTTGCCTTTGCATTTGCCATTTGCCAGTTTGCTGGGCGTCATGACCAGGAGCCTTGACAGGTTTTTTTTTTAATTTAAAAGCTAAAAAAATTGAAGCATAGTTGATTGGCAATGCTGTGTTAATTTCCGGTGTACAGCCCAGTGATTCAGTTGTACATACACACACATACATTCTTTTTCATTATAGGTCACTACAAGATACTGGATGTAGTTCCCAGTGCTACACAATAGGACCTTGTTGTTTACTTATGTATAGTAGTTTTGCTGCTTTTCTGCTCAAATTTGTTTGCAAACAAATTATTGTCATCGCAGCAGCTGGAATACCTTGAAGGAAGTAGTTTAAAGCCTTTCAAGAGAAGAGAGGAACCAGAAAGCCCGTGGCAGAGGGGCTTTTTAATATGTCACAGCAGACAAAGCTATTTTCCGGCATGGCAGTGGCTTGGGTAGAATGACCTTTACCCGTCGATGACAGTGATGTAGGAGAAAGGACAGTTTTCCACTTGACCTTTATTCAATGTGCCAGCTTATCTCCTGACACAAACTGTGTTACAACTGACGGGCTTGAGACAACGCTAAGCCAGCACAAGCTTATGGTTTGGAAGGAGGTAGGCACCGAGGCAGCCCGTTGGCTGTGGGACATGGTGACTTTCTCATCCCCAGGGGTGGCTTCGAATGATTGCTCCCTGAGTCACTGCCAGAGCACTGCCACGTGTAATTGGTCCCTCTGGGAGCTTGTTTTTAGTGAGGTTCGTTAAGAATAAATTGTTGTTGCTGTGGACTTGAGCACTCTGTGTTCCTGTGACTTTCTGTCTTTGTTAGCTCTCTTCCTCTCTTTGCCAGAACATCGCAGGATGGCTTTTCTCATCATCTCCATAGCTTCATTTTTGCCTTTCCCTACACTGTACTCTTTTCCTTTAGTTTTCTACCATTGAGTGATTGATTCTCCAGGAGGAGATGGTGAACTTCTCAAGTTTGCTTCTCCTGTAGGTGGCAGTGGGGCAGAGGGGTTCTGGGGGGCAGAGGTTCAGCCTTGCGGGTTTGGTGGGGGAAGGTGTCTGAGAATCAGTCAGCTCATTCTGATACTGACTGCATGGATAACCACAGGTAATCAGCTTCACCTCTTCCTGAAGCCAGTGGGAGCATTACATTTTTTTCTTTTTCTTTTTAAATGTATTTTTGGTTTTACTTATTTGTTTTTCTTTTGGGGGGAGGTAATTAGGTTAATTATTATTATTTTTTTTGATGGAGGGACTGGGGATTGAACCCAGGACCTCGTGCATGCCAAGCACATGCTCTACCACTGAGCTATGTCTTCCCCACCCCTCGCCGGGAGGATTAAATTTTTGTTTGGAGTGGGTGGCTGCATTGGTCCCGATCATGCAAATAAAAAATGGAAAAGGAGCGTGTCATTCTGGAACTTTCTCCAGAGCCAAGATCTATTGGATGTGAGAAATCACCTCATTGTCTGCTAAAGGGGCACCGTAACATCCGCCCTGTCCACTCTGTGGGGCCACGAAAGAGACAAAAGGAAAAAGACGCAAAAGAAATGTGTGCTGATTGAATTAACTTTGCCGCCGTGTTAGCTAAGCCCGTCTCTGGCTGGGGAGCTGTGGATAATGGTCTTTGCTTGTTAATCTTTCCCACACTACAAATGAAAAAAAAAAAAAGAGAGAGAAAAAAGATTTTAAGAGAGAAAAAAATTAGAAGGAAGTACTGAAAAACGCTTTGGAACGTTAGAGATCTGTTAAAACCGTTAGTACTACAGCTGAGGATTTGGTCTCATGTTCCAAGTAAGTGAATCTTACTGAGATTAATATTTTATTCACATCTGTGGAATCGGAAATTCACTCACTTTTTTTTTTTTAATGGAGGTGCTGGGGATTGAACCCAGGACCTCATGCATACTAGGCATGCGCTCTACCACTGAGCTGTACCCTTCCCACTCCTTACTAACATCTTGGAAATGAGTCTGTCTCTACCAAACAGGAGATGAAGATGCTAACCTCTTGTTCTTAAAGAGCCTGTGCATGAAATATTCACTTACGTCACATGAACTTGGGACAGCAACAAAAACTTGGCAACTTGGAGCTGGCAGTATTTACAGCTCCTCAACACTGTTGAATCTGTGTATTTTCTTCAGAATGCCAAAAGGATGTGATTTTCGAGCTGTGTTCTGAGAGGGTCCCAGGAATGCCTTGGGGGAGGCTGGAAGAGGGTACCATCCAGAGCGCCTCGGCTTTATCTGTTCTTAGGTCTCCTGAAAGGTTTCATCTCAAAAAGGGTTCCGTTGCTAAAACGTCAAAGCAAAAACACCAAACCAAACCAAAGCAAAAAAATCAAGCAGTAAACAAAAGCCCTTGAAAAGCCCTGCGGTAAGGGCTTAAAGGTGATGCCTCAACAGCCCCGAAAGCTTGTTGAGAGGAAGGACGAGATTCCTTCTGCATCTCGGTTTCTTTTTCATATTTAATAGAAGCTTGACCTTTGAGGTGTCCAAAAACACAGGAGGCTGGCTGGAGGGGTTCAGCCTAGAAGGACAATGGCATCTGACTCTAACTGGGTCCTGAACGGGGAGGGCAGGACCGCCAAGCGTGTTTTGCTGTGAAACAAATCCGTCCGGTTGTCCGCCCAGCACGAGTGCTTCCCGTGGGCTCTTACGAGGCTGGTTTTCCAGCATAAACAGCAGTGAGCTTCGAACACTGTTCATTCCCCGTCAAGGATGTTATTCCGTGTCCATGCCATTTAGAGGGATTCATTTTCTTCTCGGCAGCTGGAGCCAATTCCTTTGGATCTACCGTGCAAACCTCAGCATCCTGTACCGAAGTCCTATTAAGGACACTTCCAGAATTTAAATAAAACAAAAACAAAGAGATGTACACAGAGCCAGCCGTTACTCCTTTAGACAAAAGAAAAAGGATTTAGATGGAAGGAGACACGTTTAAGATCAGGGTGGCACCCTGGTCCTCTCTCTCTCTCTGTCTTTCAAAACAGCGGTTGTTTGGATGCTGGCTGTGAGCCTGAGAAAAATCAACTGGGCATTTCTGCCCACCCTAAGACTTCTCCCACTAATGTTCCAGTCCCCCGTTATGGTGTGAAAAACCACTGTTGTTCAACATCTGTGTTTGGACAGTTAGATCTGATCTATTCTATTCTATTCTACTCATTATTGTATTATTTAATTATTTTATTTGGGGGGGAGGTAATTAGGTTTATTTTTAGAGGAGGTACTGGGGATTGAACCCAGCATCTCATGAATGCTTAGCATGTGCTCTACCACATGCACTATATCCTCCCCCTCCAGACAGTTATATTTTTATAGGGAAACTCCCCCGCCTTAAAAATGAATGGAAAAATATGTCATGATTAACGTGTTAATAGGAGTTGAATTTTGGGATCTTTGGGACCATGACAAAGCGCTCTTTCTCCCCCTGGTGGCAGCATGTGCTAATTGCAGGCAGAATATCTGGGCAGGAAATCCCTTGCTCTGCAAATGCAGGTCTGGAAGGTGAAGACCGTCTAAAACCCGCCTCTTCTAGAAGTGTTGCTGTGAGATCAGATGCACTGGCCCCTTACTCTTTTAGTGGAACTTATTTCTGGTCCAGTTGGAAGGAGAGACCTTCCTTCTCACACTTCCATCAAAGGTCAGATGTCTTACAACACGATGACTACATCAGAATTCTGTCATAGTTGACCCAGAGCAGACATTCTAAAATATTGTTCCAATTCTGGTTTATCACTGATGTCTGCAAGATAATAAAATGAATGAACATGTAGCAAAAGATGACCAGTGGGAAACAGAGCTGCTTTTTTCTCTCTCTTCTTCATGGCCGCCAGTGTTCCTCTCTATAATTTTATCCTGCCTGGGTATTTCTGCTTGTAGATATTGTTGGTGATGCGTATGATGGAATTTAGTATATCAGTGTGTCCTGATATCCCTCAAAGGGCCTCATGACTTCCAGGTGGTTCAGAACCACTGGTACCCTGGGAACTAAAGGCAGCCTGTACTGCCTATACGTGCATAGTTTACCTTATGATAAAGGATGCAGAGAGCAGGACTGCCATGGACCAGATTTCAGTCTTCCAGGTGCTGGGCCACATACGGTGAGTTTTAAAGAGATGCCCTTTGAGCTGAATTAAATCTGAATCAAATCAACAAGTTGGACCATCACAACAGTCTCTCTGAAATTTTTTTTTTTTTTTTACTGTTTCTAACAACCTTGCTACTTGTCTCTTTCCAAACCATTCACGGGCATTCTTCTCTGGCCATTTCACAACAAGCCAGTGGCCCAAGTTGGGCAGATATCATTATTCTCATAATATAAGATGAGGAAACTGAGTCTTAGAGGAGTTGAATAATCCCAAGATGACAAAGATGGTCCCAGTGAACCCCAGACTGAAATCTGAGTCCTCTGGCCCTTAAGCAAATAAAGCATTTAAAATATTTGATTTTCTTCTTATACTAGAAGATCTTATGTAGAGAGAAAGAGAAGAATCACAGCACTCCCCTGTAAATAAATTGTTTATTTGATCATTTGACATATAATCATGGAGATAAACGTCATAGATTTATATTATCCTGAAGCTAAATAGCTACATCCTTAGCTACTTAGCTTCAGGATAATATAAATCTATGACGTTTATCTTTAATATTCTAGCTCTTGGGATTATAAAACCTGTTCTTAGAGTCTGCACGCAGCCACCCTGACTCATTCCATAAATACCAAGTGCCTTTTGTAGCACCTTGTTGACTGACGGGGACACAGCCGTCAATCAACAAGGTGACATCGTCTTTTGCCTTCAGAGGCCTCCAGTTCAGTCCTCCCGCTCCTGGTCAGCACCTGCCAGGAGTTCCCATCTGGGTCCAGGAGTTAGACTTCTCCGCCAAGGAAGGGTCACTGAGCTGTCAACTACTCTTACGGTTGGAGCGCAAGGGTTTGGATGCTCTCTTCTTGGAGTTCTGCTTGACGGCTGGGAACCACATGCCTCGTGTTACCACATGGGAAATTTAGTTGGTTCCAAAGGACTCGAGATGTTTTTTGTACCTGCTTCCTGTTACTGTTGCATTCCTGCCTTGGGAAAATGTTCCTAGTAACTCCAGTTTTA
Organism: Vicugna pacos; assembly: GCF_048564905.1. Classification (NCBI taxonomy): domain Eukaryota; kingdom Metazoa; phylum Chordata; class Mammalia; order Artiodactyla; family Camelidae; genus Vicugna; species Vicugna pacos. The sequence goes on along the minus strand of NC_132997.1, from coordinate 26,301,352 downwards.
TTTCTAAATTCTGCCAGGTATCTAAGGACTCTGTGAAGATGCTTCTAATTTTTTTAATTGAAGTATAGTTGATTTACAATGTTGTGTTAGTTTCTGGTGTACAGCATAGTGATTCAGTTATACATATATATTCCTTTTCATATTCTTTTTCATTGTAGGCCATTATAAGGTATTGAATAGAATTCCCTGTGCTTTACAGTAGGACCTTGTTGTTTATCTGTTTTATATCTAGTAGTGTGTATATGTTAATCCCAAACTCCAAATTTGTCCCTCCCTGCCTTTCCCCTTGGTAACCAAAATTTTGTTTCTATGTCTGTGAGTCTGTTTCTGTTTTATAAATAAGTTCATTTGCCTCATTTTGTTAGATTCCACATATAAGTGATAGCATATGATATTTGCCTTTCTCTGTCTGACTTACTTCACTTAGTATGATAGTCTCTACATCCATCCATGTTGCTGCAAAAGGCATTATTTCATTCCTTTTTATGGCTCAGTAGTATTCCATTGTATATACCACAGCTTCTTTATCCACTTATCTCTTGATGGACATTTAGGTTGCTTCTATGTCTTTGTTATTGTAAATAGTGCTGCTATGAACATTGGGGTGCATGTATCTTTTTGAATGAGAGTTTTCTGCAGATATATGCCCAGGAGTGGGATTGCTGGATCATATGGTAAGTCTATTTTCAGTTTTTTAAGGAATCCCCAAGCTGTTTTCCATAGTGGCTGCACCAGTTTACATTCCCACCCACAGTGTAGGAGGGTTCCCTTTTCTCCACACCCTCTCCAGCATTTATCATTTGTAGACTTTTCAGTGATGGCCATTCTGACTGGTGTGAGGTGATATCTCAGTGTAGTTTTGATCTGCATTTCTCTGACAATTAGCAATGCTGAGCATTTTTCCACTTCCCTATTGGCCATTTGTATGTCTTTATTAGAGAATTGCTTTTTAGGTGTTCTGTCCATTTTTGGATTGGGTGGCTTGTTTTTTTGTTATTGAGCTGTATGAGCTGTTTGTGTATTTTGGAAATTAATCCCTTGGTGGTCGACGATGCTTTTAAAACTGGTTCTACAGAGCCTTCTAAGTCCTATAACTTCTCCTTACTATTTATAGAGGCATTGCTTGAATCCAGTGGACCCGCAGGTGATTTTTATCACTGGCTGCTGTTTTGTGATTTCTCTCTATTAACATCGCCTTTGATTCGAAGGTCACTGTTTTATTTGTATTGTGGTGCTTCAGCCAAAAGAAAACAGCTCAATTCTAGTTTGTTCCAAGAAACTAATATTCTAGCATGCTTTATTCCTTCTGATTGGATTTCAGCCTAACTGGAATGGCTCAGACCAATGGAAATAACTGATTTAATCTTCTTAGTTTTATTTTGGTGGAATATGCCATTTTATGTAGATCCTTTTATGCCATTCAAAGAATTTAGGCTGTTCATGTTGCCATGTCTTTAGCCAGAGATCGATTTAGTGCAATCCTCTTGGCACTGGGCGTGACACTGGTGGGTTCCAATTGTCCACTGTAGAAAAGGATAGACACATTAATGTGGTTTGCATTATATATATATTTTTTGCTTCAAGATATTTCTAATTTCATTTTATTGAGTTATAGTCAGTTTGCAATGTTGTGTCAATTTCCAGTGTAGAGCACAACTTTTCAGTTATATGGTTTGCATTGTATTTCTAAAGTAATGACAGTAATGTGTTTAAAGATGTTCTACACTAAACAGTGATGCCTCACAGGATTCCAGGTTGCAGCGATGACTAGTAAGAGGGTGAAAGAACCGCTGATTTTTGAGCAGGGACAAGCAGATGTATATTTTGCATGAAAACACCAGCAGAGCAAATTATTCACGAAAAGTCTGTTCGTAGGAACTAATTAGATGCTGTGTCCAGTTTAATCGTGAAAATGGAGTGCCACCAGAACCACCGGAGAGAAATAACGATGAGGCATTTGAACACTTTCATTTGTATGGTTTCTTAAAAATAGCCTCCACGCCAATCGTATGTTCCCTTGCCTGAGAGGGGCATCCCACACCTGTTAACAGAGGTGGAGAAAGAGAAGGAGGCCCATGAAGGAGACACACAGACGTGACCATTTGGATTGTCAATGGTGTCATTCTACAAGAGACCCAGGAATCACTGACGAAATCTTTAAGTTATATGATTGCCTTCCAGAAATTTCCCACACATAGCCCTGTTGGTGTGGCCAGTCAGCTACAAAGCACCGTTCTCATTTTTCTCTTAACTTGACTATATCTAATAAACTTCAGGACTCAGTCTACAGACTTGTTCCGTTTAACTAACTGAGTTAGTAATTGCCTACGTGATTAAGCCATTTTGCTGACAACTGATCGTATATCTAAATTCAATTAAAATGAAGGGCATAAAAAATGATTTCACGTAGGAGGATCCGCCATTACATTTTAAACAAGAGTTTCTTTTGGGGTTCACAAATTTTTAAATGACTGAAAAAAACCAAATCACACCCAACTGTGTTTGACTTTGTAATCCGTGTGAATTGACCCCAGGAAGGGACGCTGCTGGCTATTGCCTGAATGAATCAGCTGATAATCGCCTTTTGTTTCTAAAAAGGGATTTCTTTTTGAGAAGTTGGAGAAGTCTATTTATGTTTTTTAAAATTTATTTTCTTAAAAATTTTTTTCTTTTTCAGTTTTATTAGAGTTATTACAGTTTGACAGCACATATACATTATATTGCATGTAAATACATATATACAATACACTGCACTTATTTCTAGTTTACATATGTGTACTGATCATTGTTTCTTAGAGATTTAGCTTTTTAAACTTACATAGTCATCCAAGGAATAAAGCCAACCACATAATAAGAATCAATTGAATGCGGTAATCCAATCGTAAAGGACGGTCAGATGTGCTCACACATATTCAAGAAACCATCTAATCATCTAAGTTATAAATAATAAGTAGTTCATTTGTGTCCTTGTTTTATTTTATTTTACTTTATTTTAGATTCCACATATAAGTGATATATGGCATTAAAATGGAATTTTAAACTAGTCATTAAGGCAGTAATGTGATCATTGTGAAAACATTGAGAGAGTTTAGAAATATAAATAAAAGAAAAAAATGGCCTTTATTCTCAGGATGAAGAGATAGCCACTGTTAATATTTTGGGGTGTGTTCTTTTTAGCTCTTTTTTTGTGCTGCTAAGTGGCTTTTCCTCTGTGGTCCTGCCTTTTGGGTTTGCTGCGTCGTAGCTCTTTGGAAATGATCTGAAGAAGTTTATTCCACCTTGTGCTTTCAGCTTGTATCTCCCAATAAGCAGCAGGAGAGTAGGGTGGGTCTGTCTCCCTGATACACTGAGCAGGGGTGAGGCAGTGGTGATAGGAGTTGGGGCAGGGCTGGTGCTGATGCTGGTCGTAAAGGAGCTGGTGGAGGGGATGCTGGAAGTGGTCAGCATGCTGTTGGGGCAAGTTCCATGGCTTGTAAACAGAGACGTGGACAACTGGCAGTTGCCAATGGAAATTCAGCCACCGCGGATCCTGAACAATGAAAACGAACCACATATATGCAGTTTTCCGCAGCATCTGTGAAAACCTACCATAGAGAAAAATTTTATAGTTCTGGAAATCTGAGGCTTTAATAAGAAAATAACCAAAATCCCATTGGTCAGTTACTTCCCTAGGGTATTTGGTGATTGACATTCGGTGAAAGAAACATTTTCTTATGAATTTAGCTTTAAGAGTTGAGGCAAAACCCCAGTGTTCATAGCAGCACTATTTACATTAGCCAAGACATGGAAGCAACCTAAATGTTCGTTGATAGATGACTGGATACAGAAGATGAGGTACAAATATACAATGGAATACTACTCAGCCATAAAAAAGAATAAAATAATGCCATCTGGAGCAACACAGATGGACCTAGAGATGATCACACTAAGTGAAGTAAGTCAGACAGACAAAGACAAATATATCTGGAATCTAAAAAAATGACACAAATGAACTTATTTATAAAACAGAAACAGACTCATAGACATAGAAAACAATCTTATGGTTACCAAAGGGGAAAGGCGGGGTGGGATAAATTAGGAGTTTTGAGGTTAGCAGATACAAACTAGTATACCTAAAAAGATATAGCAAAGTCCTACTGTAGAGTGCTGGGAACTATATTCAATAGCTTGTAATAACCTGTAATGAAAAAGAACCTGGAAAAGAATATGTATATTTATGTATAACTGAATCACTGCGGTGTACACCAGAAACTAACACAACCTTGTGAATCAACTATACTTCAATTAAAAAAAAAAAGAGGTGAGGCAAAAGTATTTTGGAGTGACCCATAGCCAAAGCACCCTTTCAGAAGCTCATGATCCTGAGGAATTTTGTGTGCTTTCTGATGTGTCTGAAGACTGCAGCTTGAAGCATTGGCTGGAAGCCAGTTGACAGCATTTGTGTGCATGAATGTGCATGCACACGCATGCGCACACACACACACACACACACACAGAACTTGTTAGTCTTATGACACACCCAAGACCTGGGGAAGAAACTGGAGGTTGCATTCCTTTTGCTATTTTGACCACTCTCAATTCATTTTGCTGGTAAATTTTTGCTGAAGAACAACAGGTGCTTGAAACTTAATAGTCTACACAAATATTTCAGAACAAATCAACAAATATGTTCTGAGAACAAGATGACAGGCTAAGTTTTTGGCAGGCAAGCTCCACGGTGAAATGATTGCTTGTTCTCGAAGTTTTTGTATCTCCCCCAAATGTTTGTTTTTCCTCTGATACCACAACCAAAGGGATTTTTTTAGTCTTCTTTCCACACAGCGGTGAGCTTAAACTATAACATTTCTGGAAATCCTCTTTGGCGCACACTGAAAAGACCTATGACCCAGGGAGACCAAGCTTACCCTAAGCAGTTTAGCATTAAGAACGCGAGGAAACCAAATCTCCATTTTTTTATGCAGAAATCAAAGAGTGATATAAGTCACCAGGAGGCTTTTTTAAAAATAGGATACTTTTCTAAATCATAAACAGCTCAAGGTTTTACAGGTGATTTTATAAGAAGTGGAATGGAGAAAAAGTCACCCAGAATCACACAGCTGATGGCCAAAACTCTCAGTTCTCCCCAGCTTTTTAGAAAAACATATTTATAATCATAATACACCGATACTATAGGCATATAATTTTGTATCCCGTTTTTCTCTTATAATTTGAGAATATTTGCTCAGAATTTTTCTAATTTTTTTGACTTGCTACATACCATTCCACATGAGTGGATATAACATAATTCATTTGAATATTCCCCTAGAATTCGATTTGAGGCTGTTTCCTCTTTTTTAAAAAAATTGCAGTATAGTTGATTTCCAATGTTGTATTAATTTCTGGTGTACGTCATAATGACTGAGTTATACATATATATATATATTCCTTTTGGTATTCTTTTTCATTTGTTTCCACCTTTGTCAGTTTTTTTGTTTGTTTTGGCTACTGAATGCTTTTTGTGAGAAAGGTGATTCAGGTGGAAAAACGTGTTGACAGAGTTGTTTGCATTTGTATAGCGCACTTGGGTCTGTATTTCGGGGTATGGGGTTCATTATAGAATGTGATCTTCCCCATAGGATACAGAGGCCCACAGGTTTTGGAATCAGACAGACCTTGGCTTTATTTCTGAATCCACAGAGCTGGGCAACTAACGCAGACCAATATCTTAAACTTTCCACGAGCCTCGGTCTTTTGATCTGCAGAGTGGGGACAACAACATATGTCTCCTTCATGACGTCATTGTGAGGATAACATGATGGATAGACAGCCAGGTGCTTGGCACATAACAGTGCTTGCGACATGAGCATTATCTTCCTGTGTCTACAGCGTTCTTCATCCAAATATAAACGTTCATTTCTTTAGTCATCGTTTACGCAGTACCTGCTGTGTGCCTGGTGCCGAGCTGCGTCAGCGAGACAGAGATGCATAAGGCTCAGTCCCTGCCCAGTGTATCCCGTGGTCTCCAGGGACCCAAACGAGTGAATAGACAGATGGGATCCCTGTGTGATGGGGAAATACTACGGGAGCACGCGCTGCTTCAGGGATGCTTCCTGGGAAATCTAATAGGAAAAGCCCAGAGTCTGGCGCCAGAAGAGCTCAAGATTCAAATTCTGACTTTGCCACTTACTCATTCTGAGGCTTTGGGCAAATTCCTTAACGTCTCCGCATTTTAGGTTCTGCATTTGTATTCCTACTCTCCAAGTTACTGGGAAGCTCAGAAATAATGTCTGTGTGGGGCCGGGCATGTAATAAATGCTCAAAAATGACGATTATGCTGAAAGTCTTCCATGTCCCAGTAGTGGCTGATTTTTATGATAATGAGTCCAGCAAATTCCAACAGACTGAAAGTCAGAAACTAGCTCAGATTAGTCTGAAATACGTTTTATCACAGTCTTATTCTTTGTAAACTGGTCATCCCACAGGAGGGGTATGGTAATGTGGAATTGTTGACAATATTCGGCTCTCAGTGAATAGCGTTTCTTGGCTATTATGGAAGAACCAAGGAAAATGACTTAGGCAGACACTGATTGCTTCCTAGCTTTAAAGGGCCTCCTTAGAAGGTAGAAAACAGAAAATGGTTTGCACCATATATTCTATCATCCCACGGACAGAGCGAGGCAGTAGGAGTTAAATCTCTTTGGCAGGAAGGCTTCATGCGTGAGGATTTCTTGCTGCTGTGTAAATGCTTGCTTATTCATAGACGTAGAAAGTATGTTTCTTTCACTGTTTCTGTGTTGTAGCCAGAATAATAGGCACTTACTTAGGACTGATGTGCTGAGCAATAGCAGATGAACACTGACCCTCAATTAAACGTTAGTAAATATTTTGTAGCGGCATCCAAAAATGCATTTGCTTGATCCAAAATGGAATGAGCTGAGGGTTAGCATTTTCATTGCTGAGGTCCTACAAATAAAGTGTGTTCGATTGGTAGATTCAATATTTAGTATCATTTAGAACATATTATTTAATGTATCATTTTGCTCGGTTTTTGTGATATCGCATGGTGATATCTTTCATGGTGAATTTCGAGTTTGTTTTTGTTCTTCAGTTATGTTTGCAAAATGCAACCCCCAATTCTAATATTGTGGCTGTCTTATCAGTCGGATGGTCAACACCTGCTGTGTGCAGCGCCCTCGACAATTCTAGCTTTAAATCTTGAGCCACAAACTGAAATCAGATGAACCATGTCTGCAGAAAGCTTGCAGGGGTTTAGAAGAAAGAAAAACCCGACAACATGGGTGATATTTCCTCAACCACTGGCCAAAGAGAATAAGAGATTTTCTTAAAGGCACAGCCGGATTTGTACCAATGATGTAAAGTCACAAATACAGCATTAAGTTGTGAAAGATCTGCTGACCGGGCTGATGGGCTGGGACACCTTTCAGAGGAGCGAAATCCTTGCAAGGGAGGTGGTGAATTTTAGATTTGATGAGTGTTACATTTTTATATCCATCCAGCTGCTTGTGAAAATACACAAAACAAGAAACACCGTCCGGGCATCTGCACTCAAGATTATTTGGACCGTTTGCACAGTCGCTCCCAGCCAGGGGCATGCCTGGTATGGGGCGCTGAACCGTGACAGGCACGGTGACGCAGTGCTTCAGTCATGCACGCAGAAGGCCTGGACCGAGTGGCGAGAAGCCTGAGGCACCTCGTGGGAGGAGAGGTCCGGGGTCCTAGGGAGCCCGCCTGGGGAGTCGGGGCGGCGCCGGGAAGGCGCCTGCGGAGCGGATGCTGAGACCCGGAGGCTGGAGGAGGAAGGATGTTCCTGGGAGTGGGAACATCCGATCCCCATTCTTCTGGCTGCTCAGGCCAAAAGCACTGGAGTGCCTCTGGATGTCGCCTTCTCTCGTCCCCAAGGTCAGATCTGTCAGAGAACATTCGGGATCCCAGCGCTTCCTGCTCCCCCACTTTTGCCTCCAGGCGGCCACTGCCAGGTCTGGTCTAGGAAACTGCAAGGACCTTGGGGCTGGCCTGCAGGCTTCTGTCCTTTGTGGTCTCTTCCCAACAAAGCGTCCGGTTTCCTGCTAAATGTGAGCAGATCCTGTCACCAACTGCTCCAAACCCTCCAGGGGCTCCCGACTCCCTTAAAGTAAACGCCAAAATCTGTAACCAAGTAGGGCCCTGTGGGGCCTTCCTGGGCCAGGCCGCCGCCCCCACATCCTCTGCTGCAGCCCCTCTCTGAAGGACCCAGATCATAGTATCTCAGGTGTATTTCCTGAGTTTATCAGATGCTAAAAACCACCACCAAAGGGTAGAAATTAACTACCTGATGATGGAGAGCACGTGGCCTTCTGGCTCTTAGGGGTCGATGGTGTTGATGCCCTGTTCCCTCCACGTCAGCCAATCAGAGGACTGTGCACGAGCTGATCACACACCCTGCGACCCCCTCCCTCACCTGCCTTTAAATATGCTTTGCTGACACCCTTTAGGGAATTCGGGGTTTTCTGGGGCCTGACCCACCCCATCCTCCTTGCTCAGCCCTGCAGTAAACCTTTCTCTGCTCCAAACTCTGACGTTTCAGTTTGTTTGGCCTCATGGTGTGGTGGGTACATGAACTCACCTTTGGTAACAAGTCCTTAAAATGGCCTTTGGGTCTGATGGTCAGGCCCACCCCGTAGCCCCTCCCCTCCTCGCCTTTGCGCTGGCTGGGCGCTCCCTCTGCCAGGAATACCGTAATTAGTGAAGAGGGTGTGCTTTTTTCCCCACTGGCTGAAAATGAGTTTATTCTTGGAAGGAAAAATTATGATGATATTCAAGATAATTCAGATACTGGTCCATCAGGTTCAAAATCAAATGAACCATGCCAAGAAAGAAAATATAAAACATTAATCATCCTACTATTAAATGACAACTATCACCTTAAATGATTGTTCGCTTTTTATTTTTTCCTCCTTTTTTTAAAAAAAAATTGAGGTAGAGTTGCTGTACAACATTATAGAAGTTACAGGTGTACAGTTTCTAAAGGTTTTCCTCCCTTTATGGTGGTTCTGAAACGTTGGCTCTATTCCAGTAGGGGTGTCCCTTGGGAGACCCAGCAGATTTGACCCTCACGCCAAGCCGAGGTGAGGTTAGCGTGTGGAGCTGAGCGCCACTGGGGAGCCTGGAGCAGGAGCTACATTAGAAGTTGGAGATGGTAATAAGCTATAACATCGATGGTGACATTCTAGTGCACTTTTAAAAATCATAAAAGAGACATAATGTAAGGTAGCCACACTTCTGAAGGTGGGTGGCAGCGTAGAACGGAGCTAATCACACACACTTCCTGGGATAATTTGTATTTTCCTTCGGAATTCATCGTGAATGTGATTTCTCGCAGCCCGTTTCCCAGTTCCGTTGTTTGATTTTGCTGGATCAGGTTGTGTTTTCTGAGGACTTTCCACCCCTAAGTGTCCAGTTTAGAATATGGTGGGTAGGGGGTGGGGGTACAGCTCAGTGGTAGAGCATGTGCTCAGCATGCATGGGGTCCTGGGTTCAATACCCAGTACTTCCGTTAAAGAATGTTAATTACATAGGCAAATAAAAGTATCACATATTAAAAAAAAAAAAAAGAATATGGTGGACAGCAGAAGGAGGCCAGCCTGGGTAGAAACTTTCTGGTGAACACTTGAAGGTCAATACTTAGTGGCACTGCTAATAATAGCCAAGGCTTTTGGACACGTGCTGGGTGCCAGGAGTGGATAAACGCCTTGGTTAGTTGATCTTAGTTTAATCCTCAGAAAACCTTATGATACACAGACTATTATTAGGCCTGTTTCTGCAGATTAGGAAGTTGAAGCTTAGAAAGGTTAAGTGACTTGAAGGTCAGACAGCCAGAAGTGGCAGCATTGAGGTACAAACCCAGTTTCCTCCTAGTCCCTATGGAATAGCGTCTTGACACATCTTTATCTTCTGCATTGTGATTATATCAGTAGGCTATTTTAAAGCAAGTAAGGTAAGAAGTTTTGATTTTATGGAGCAAGAAAACAGTAAATAACTAAAGTAAAATAAATAAATGTTCAAAAAATTATTTAAACGAAATCTTTAAAAAGGATGAAGCTTGGTGTTAGAGAACAGGGCAGGTACCTTTCAGCGTTATCCTAGAAGACCTGTCCGGCCAGACTCCACTGTTTGCTGTACGTGTGGCATCTGAATTAGCTGTCCCTTTGCTGTCTCTTTGAAGAAGGTGGCCCAGACCGAGAGCCCTGGCAGTACCTGTCCCTTTGTCTTGAACAGGAAATAAATGACCCTTTCTGGTATTACTAGAACGAACCCTTGGCAAATTCTCTTAGCGAGTTTCTGGCTTTTGGTCACAAGGCATAGGGCAAGCTGATGGGGTGGTCTGGTAACTGACATCCCTGGAGACTCAGGGTTGCTGCTCACAACCCCTGGGGTCTGCGTCTCCCCCACTCAAGTGTGTGTCACTGCACGAGAGGGGTGTACCTTGATTAGTGTTGACTCCTGCTGGTGTATAATAAAAAATTTTGTTCAAAGAGTTTTCAAAGTAACAAGCTTGTTGAAACAGTGTTTTAATTTGAAGTTGTCATAGAAAACAAACTTAGGGTTACGGGGAGGGTAGGGGAAGGAGGTCGGAAGGGATGAAGGGGTAAATTGGGATTTGCAGACTTACACTATTGTATATAAAATAGCTAAACAGCAAGGTCCTACTGTATAGCTCAGGGATATATGTAATACCTTATAATGGCTTAAATGAAACAAATATGAAAAGGAATGTAGAATATATGTATAATTGGGTCACTATGCTGTACACCAGAAATTAACACAACATTGTAAATTGATTATACTTCAATTAAAAAAAAAAGAGATAAAGTTGAGTCTTACAGAAGTGGCTTGCTTGGAAAATGGATAGTAGGGCCGTAGAAATGTAAAGGGGTCTTGTGATCTAGGGTAGAGTGTCTGCTGTATCTCAGCATAGCTCACATATAAGGGGATAATATTTGCATTGCACATGGGGTAAGCAGTTGGCACTGCCGACCAGAGGCTGCTTGGGATCTTGGGGGCCCAGAGCCCACCTGCTACTCAAGGATGGAAGAGATCAAGGTCCTCCCCACCTGTCAAGGACCAGGAGGGAAGCTCTGATGGATGACATTTTTAAACCCAGTCCATACATTTCTGCAAAACTAGCTTTATGGTTTTTGAGGTGTTTGATTATAAAAATAAGTTCTCAGTTGAGAGGATGCCAATTTCTGCAGTTTATTTTTTTAAAAGAAAACTTGTTTTATAGTGATTCTGTATTTATACCTTCTCTCTGGAGACTTAAGGTCGTTGAAAAATAAATAATAGTATGCCTGCTTTAAGCAGAAGTGGGTCTCTGGTCACCTATAACATGATAGATTTTGAACATCACGTCTGTGACTTTAGTAACTGACGGGGTCTTTCTTGATGGATGGTTTCTAAGGAAACATTCTCAAAATCAACTCTTGGGCACTGATTGTTTTTTTACATCTGGTTATACAGAACTCATCAAAATTACGAGGTTTTCTCCCAAGTGATCACCATGGTTTTAAAAATGATTAGTATTAAGTATCCTTCAATGTGATGCTTGTAATCATGGTCTTCATGTGAATTCATAGACCATCAACTCTGAGAGTTAGGTGAATGAAAGCTAAGGGGGCCGTCTTTTCAATAAAAGGACTGAAGATTCTTAAAAGCATGAGCTGAGAGATGAAAATGCTGACCTAGAAACAGGTGAGCTTTGTATGATGTCCCTGAGGTGACCATTGACTGGGAGTGGAGCCAAGGGACACTGGGTTGTCTATTTTGAGTTTCGTGGTTCTTTATTCCTGTCTCATCATTTTGGGTTTCCAGCTGAGATGATCCAACGGAGATTAGAGGACCTGGAGAAAGAGAGAGGCAGCCTGAACTTTCAGCTTCCTTCGAGGCAGCCGGCCCTTAGTGGCCTCCTGGGCCACCTGGGGGCTGTCCTGCGCCGGGCGGCTCAGCGGTAAGTACTCTCCCCTGTGGGCTCTTTTCCAAGCTGGGAGGGGCTGAGCCCCAGAGACCCTTAGCTGCCTTTCCCTGGGAAGCACTGTTCTGTTGGCTGAGCAGGTGGGGGTTCCTTCCAGAGGGAGGGACCAGTGTGGGTCACGTGCCCTAAGAGGCCTTCCGCTCAGTGGCAGGAGGGAGCTTCAACAAGCCCAGGCATGGCCAGGTGCTAAACTCCCCCTGGGCGCCCCCCTCCCTGAGAAAGTGGGGGTGGATGTTCCCCTGTCCGGGGCAGCAGGGTCTTCTGTCATTGTGTGACACCAGTAAGATCCACAGATGGTCCTCTCTGACTGAGGGATGAAAACACAAAGACATCCTCCTCCTAACTCTGCCTCCAGCTCCTGAGCATCTTCCCCTGCTTCTGCTACCCAGAGGTGCCCTGGATGAGTAGGTGGGGAGCAGTCACTATTGCTGATTCGGTGGTTCTCAATCCTGGCTCCACGTTTGAATCACCTGGAGAGCTTTTAAATATCCACCTTCCACCCCAGACCAACTAAGTCAGGCAGTCTGGGGGTGAGTCCCAGGCACCGGGCTGTTTGAGAAGTCTGGGAACCACTGTTCTCATCTGCCTGCTGGTTACCTCTCTCCTCGGATAAAGGCTTGGACAGAACCAGTTGCGATGAAGACTGTCAGCCTAATCACAGCGCAGGTCTGCTTCTACTTAGATATAAACGTGGCCACAGCAATTATACTGTATTTCCAATTCCCGGTTGGCTCTGACAGTCACAAGCCTGTCTGGCCAATTCCTCATTTTACATTCAGTTTATCTTGGGGTCACCCCAGAGCCTGTCTTAACAGCGAGGCTAGTCATTTTGTCCTGTAGTTTTGAGGGTAGCATGGAGCAGAGTGTCTGGTACCTCGTAGGTGCTTCCTTATAAATTTTTTTTTAAATTGAAGTATAGTTGGTTTAAAATGTTGTGTTAATTTCTAGTGTACAGCACCAGTTATAAATACACATACACACAGTGGAATACTACTCAGCCATAAAAAAGAATGAAATAATGCCATTTGCAGCAACCTGGGTCGGCCTAGAAATAATCATATTAAGTGAAAGAAGTCAGACAGAGAAACACCAATATCATGATATGACTTATTTGTGGAGTCCAAAATATGCCACAGGTGAACTTATTTATGAAAGGAAATAGACTCAGACATAGAAAACAAACTTATGGTTAAGAAAGGGGAAAGGAAGGGGGATAAATTAGGAGTTTAGGATTAGCAGATACACACTACTGTATATAAAAGAGATAAACAACAAGGCCCTACTGTACAGCACAGGGAATGATATTCAATATCCTATAATGATATTCAATCATCTATAACGGAAAAGAATATGAAAAATACATATAAATGTTTATGTATAACTGAATCACTTTGCACCAGAAACTAACACAACAGTGTACATCAACTACACTTCAATTAAAAAAAACTAATAAAACAAACGAGAAACTCAGTCTATAAAATTATCTTGCCAACTGCCCAGCCAGCCTGTGACATTCGTCACTGGTAGGATTATCTGGACTTGCAGTTTCCTCTGAACCAGCGGCTTTGGCTACAGTTCTCACGCGGCCGCCAGGGGGACACGGTGTCAGGCCGGAGCTCCCACAGCCGGAGCCTGGACAGAAAGGTTTCTCGGCGGCGGGGGGCGGGCTCTGAGTCGAGGGGGACAGATGATGCTTTCCCATGCTGGTGGTTTTCCTGTAGAAATCGAACAGTTGTATCGACTTGGCAAATGCTCAATACTAATTAATAGCACAGTAGTGCCTGTTCACCTTGTTGGGGTCAAGTGTTTCCTGGACAACGTAAGAGAAGCTGCAGACTTCCGTGGCGACATCGCATCCGTACACACACACGGAGGACGGCATGCGGTTTGGCGAGACCCACGGGTCTTCTGAGCTTATTCATTCCCTCTCTGGGGGGGTCTTTGGGTCTCAGGTGAAGAGCATTTGGTTTAGAATGAGATTGGAGGAAGCGTCCACACCCGCGTACAGTCAGGTACCTCACCTTTTATTTTCACTGCCCCTCGGGTCTTCATAATCCCTGTCTGAGCTCAGCTCTTTAGGAAGCGCCGTTGAATTCTCTGAGCTTGTGTAGAATATCTGACTCACACTCGATTTGTCCAGGTCCTTCCAGCAGCCCAGAGAGTGTTGGCTGTCACCGAGGGCGTTCACAGGGCGCCTCTCAAAGTAGGTGTCGGCGCTCAGAGGGTTTGGCATGTGTCGCTCTTGGTTTTTGGTTCCGCACTGCTCGGTCCTCTGACTGCTGCCCTGGGGTGGGGGTCTCTACTCTGCGGGGTACAAAAGCGTCGGGTTGAACTGCTCCCTGGTCTGCTGTGCTCTGTGGAACCCGTCTCTCCTATTTCTTTGTGATATCTTGGGTAGATAATACAGATGTCCAGGGCATTTTTAGTTGCTGATGCTCATTCAGTCCAGTCCAGTTTGAAACTTTGATTTATTTACTTATTTTTTTGGTCTTTATTTATTTATTCATAGAGGAGGGACTGGGGATTGAACCCAGGACCTCATGCATTTCTAAGTATGCGCTCTACCACTGAGCTATACCCTCCCCCCCGAAACTTCAATAGCACATCCGGTTCAGATCTTTCCATGTCCTGCTCCTGCTGTATCCTTCACCCGGTCCAAAGACGGTTCTCTTTTCCTTTCTCCCAAGAGAGGGGTTTGGTCTACGATTGCACCTGTGACTGATAATTTTCCCATCAACGCTCTGCATTTCTCTGACTGTGCGCCCTACGTGTTTTCCCATTGGACCAACACCAGCATGTACGTGAAACGAGCAAAATACAACAAAGTTTAGAAACAAAGATATACAATGGTTTTTCCAACGTGGGCTTATCAAGGCAGAGCTCTGGTTGGCCTGTCCAACTACTTCCTGTGCACATGCTTCCTCTGCGATGGGAACAGGACAGAGAAATGTGCAGCTCACCGGGTTTCTGGGCTGAGTCACTTCTCCTCTGACGAGTTCTTCCTGTCTTCCTTTTGAAACATGTGATTCTTTATTTCCATTTAATTGTCACGTCCGGGACCATCATGCTGTAGAATCCAGTGACAATCTGCTCTGAGTGCATGGGCTGGAATGAAGTCCCGAAGACTACCAAGTAACTGGCACAGACACATTTTACCAGAGATATAAAACGAGTTGCCTACATTATGGCACAGCATAAAAGTGATCATTGTTGCCAACAAACAACAATGTTGTTTGGGAGATGTTTCGGGACCCCTGATCACAGCTTGGGCCAAATGGGGATGAGTGTGGCCTGTGTCCCTTCCAGGAGACCCCCCTCCCGACCCCTTGTCATCACCTCGAGAAGATACGGGAAGAAGGAAAAGAGAAAAATCAGCTGAGGTGAGTCACAGAGGACTCCTCAGAACTTGTAAAAATCAGTGGGTTATAAATAAAAGCTTCCCAGTTACGCTCTCCATGTCACCCTCTTCACTCAAATTCACCTGAGGTCTGTCTGAAGCCAGTGGTATCAGGCGCAGTTATTACAAACCTGAGGAAATATCCATGCGCCCCTCCTGGCGTCACCACTGTGGGTGGGATAAGACAGCAGAGAACAGGGGTGCCCTCTCTCCTCAGGTGTATCATGTTTACTCCATTCTTTTTACTTTTAGACCCAAATCAGATATATAAGGAAGAACCGTAAAGTTACCTGTATCGTGTCTGGCAAGTTTACAATATTTGTTTGGGCCGTCAGAGTGACCTCAGTAATTTGTGACGTCGGTTGTTGGCTGAGGAAGCTATTTCTAGCTTTAAAGCACACTTCAGTGACTGTATGACTGGCCCAAACCACTTCCCTCTCACCATCTTCCCACTGAGGGAGGGGCGGGAACACCTAGGTCAGATGATGTAAATTTGACAGAAGAGTTGTCGACACGGAGCAGCAGTTTGCAAAGCTATTCAGAAGGTCCTACCCCAGACTTGCTGCCAGAAGTCATCTTCTGAACTGAGGTTTTCCTCTCTGTGACAGTGAGAGCATCAGTTTTTGGTCCTTTCTTCCATTAAAAGCACCGGTCCTAGCAGTGGCACCAAAGAGCAATTTTGCTGACATCACGAAGACTCTGTGTCGGGAGGGGACCCTCTGTGTTATATGTCCATCTGTATAAACAGCAATTGGCGGGAGATGTCCCAACAGGTGGAACGTCTGGGGTCCCCTCTGCCCTGTCTGTTCTCACTCTAGACCTTCCTGAAGGCGGTCCTTCGAGCAAGGGCAGGACACTGGGGGGTCCTGGACCCCAGCATGCTGGGGAGGAGGTGGCCACGTGCATTTGTCACTCACGCACCCCCATTAACCACCAGGCTCAGGAAGCATCCTGACTTTCGGGTTACGGTTGGGGGATTCATTCTTGTCTCAGTATTACTGAGCTCTGTGCTCACAAAAGTCACAGGGTGCATCTTATTCCCCGGGATGAAAAATGTCCTCTGCAATTTGGGGCTAAACTTATTTTAGGAGTACAGGGCCTTATTATACAAATGGGTTTCATCTGTCTGTAAACGATCAGAGGAGAAAGAAGAAAGTAGAAAGGCCAAGACTGTTTCAGCGCCGCACGGCCCCCCGATGGGGGCTTGCGTGAAACCTCAGGCTGACGGTGGTGTCACCCCGAGTCCCCGTTGGCACCGAGTGCCACGCTAACATTCCAACCCACGTGTGTTTAATCCTGAGGGATTTGCTCATCTTCCACACTGATTAGTTTATAGAAGCGACACTAATTTGCACTGACGTTTGGGATTACACATTGAGGTTTATTAAAATAAAGGGAACCACACTGCAGAGGGAAGAGGGAGCCTGGCTCCGAGCACGGGAGAGCTGAGTTGGAAGCCTGTCCCTTGCTTCATTACTGAGCTGTGGTGTGTCCTGGGGCCATCCCTCCGCCGTCTGAGGATGCTTCTCCTACCCGAGTCAAAGTCTGAGAGGCACAGAGAGGAGTTTTGGGTAATCACAGGGGCTTTTCTTCCGGATTAAGTAATGAATGTGATTAACAAAAAGAGAGAGAATTCCCAGTTACCCACCTGTGACTCCTCTGCAGCTGATTTTCAATTCTGTGTTGATTTCCTTCAATAACTCCCACCCCGACCCAGATGGTATCTATTTAGGAAATTCAGACAACTCAATATTTGCATAAGCAGAGCAAATTGGGAAATAAATTAGTGCAAAGAAATGATCTAATGTAATAGAAAGCTGAATATAAAGGACTTCTGGATTTTCTAGGGCATGGACTCATTAAGTCACTCAAGATATATCTGCTGAGCCCCACTCAGCGCTGGGCATGAGGGGCAAAAACTTCCGAGGCTCGGCTGGGTGGCCAGGCTGAGACTGGGGCCCAGAGGAGGAAGTGGGTCCCCTTCCTGCTATAGCCGATGATGGTTGCCTCCCAGGGGCCTCCCCTTCTGACATGTGTGAAGGACCTCAGAAGCACCTCGTCTTTAACCTTCATTACCCCGTAAGGACAGTCTGTCCCTTGCACCTGCGCACAGCGTTCACTTTCCAGATGCGAACACTGAGGTGGGAGGGGAGCGGCCAGCTCCCCGAGGACAGAGGTGCTCCATCTCTCAGCCCATGTGGCCCCGGTGCGAGGGTGGAGACTGTACACAGCAGGTGCTCAGTGGCCATTTGTTGAATAAATCTGATCCCTGTAATTAGCCATATAGGGAAGACATCGTCATCATCACCATCACCGTCATCCTTGTTTTAAAAACGAGGGAGGTAAGGTTCAGAGAAGTTTGGTAAGTCCAAGGACACACAGCTAGAAAAAGGTGGAGTTAAGGCTTCAGCCATGGACGTCTGCTCCCTGTGCATGTCATTCTCAGCTGCCCCTGTTAAACAAGGAGCCAGGGGATTTGATCATCGGTGTGCGTGGCATGTGGCTAGAAGCCAGGAGGAAGCACAAGTTTATAATCTTGCTGAGAGCCTAAACGGCACATGGTATCCTGGAAGGGGCTGGAAAGTGGGATTCAGCCTGACGCCCCGTTGACTGACTCCTCAATTCTGCTTCTTGCTCAGAGTGAGTCGCTCACTCTCCCTGACACTGTGTCCTCCCTGGCAAAACTGCAAAAACAGCATTCTCATCTTAGGTCTGCAGTGAGGGGTGAGTGCGATAGGACTGATAGCATCTGGTGTGCAGTAAATTCTCCGTTCGTACTGGCTGATCTTTTTATTATCAGTTTACGAAATATTTAATGCTACTACTACTGTCGTAATTTGTCTTTACGCGCACGGAACAGAGAGTAACGGGTCTTAAAATAAATGTCTAAGCTGCGTGGTGTGTTACCGTAAGTCAGCTGCTTTCAAGAAAAAAAAACTGAAGTGACTATTTTCAGCCGTCGCTTCTACAAGCCCTAGTGTTGCTTCACCACCGGGCTCGGTGGGGTTGCTTGTTTCTAAGTGCCGCGTTGAGATTTAGGAAGTGGGAGCATGACTTCCACCTTGCCACCCCTGCAGTAAGTCTGAGCCTTGGGGTGAGCGTTTATCTGTTGTCTTGGTTTATGCATCACTTCTGCTCCGTGTAGGAACCACGTCTTTTTGCCGCTGTGTCTCTGGCACCAAGCCCAGTCCGTGGCACTTGGTGGGTGGACTTAATGATGGTTTTTCTTTTTCTGAATGAATGAATGGATGAAGTGGGTAGGAGTGAAAGAGCTGGACGGAGTGTATTTGGATCGGCAGTCAACTTCTTTCCTAAGAAATGTGGCGGCTGTGAGATCCTGCGTGAATGTACAAATCAGAACAGAAAGCTTCACACTGCCACGTGAGGAGCCTTGAAGTCGACACGTGTGTGGCAGCCAGGTTCCAGCTGCAAGGAGGCAGGTCCCAGCGAGAGGGGACAGGGTTAGTTTATGCCTCAGACTCTCAGAGCCATAGGGACCGGCCCCTCTGCAGGGACGATGCCCTTGATCATTAACACATTCAGACACAGACTGTTAATTTAAATGTCCAAAGCCTACAAAAGATTGGTGATAGTTTAAGAAAACAGCACAGCTACTTAGTGTTTGGGGTAGAAGACATTTTTATTATAGTTGTAGGAATAATATGCGTTCATTATAGAACACTTAGAAAATAAAAGACGGGCCAAAAGAACTAATCCCACCGCCCAGAGATAAAAGCTGATAATAATTTGGTGGCTATTTTCCTGTCTTTTATTTTAAATACGTGCTGTTTTTATAATAGTTGGTTCACGTTATACAGAATACCATAACACCTGCTGTAAAGGACAGCGATGTATAGTGAACGTTTTCCACGCAGTGTTATCTTCTTTGGTGGCCCAACTTTAGTGGTGGCGTGGCCCTCCTCCGGTGGCTGTGCTGTGGTGTTCCCCTCTGATCCTCATCTGGGGCCACAGGTATGGTGTGTTCAGTTTTTGGCTACTAAGGTAAAATGTGTTGGGGTTTTTTTTTTTTTTTTGGTAGCTATTCTTTGTGTTTATCTGTGATTATTTACCTATAGTGGATTCTCAGAATGGGAACATTACGATCCAGTTACATTGCATTGTAGATCTAATTCTTATTTCCTGTGCTCACTGAGGAATTATGGTTTCTGGAAACTTTTGCCAGGCTGTCAGGTGAAACGTGATATTCTGTGTTGTTTAAATTTGCATTTAAAACCGTTTTTGATAAACAGACTCACAGACATAGAAAACAGGCTCATGATTACCAGGGTAGAAAGGGGGTGAGAAGGGATAAATTGGGAGTTCGAGATTTGCAGATACACACTACTATATATAAAATAGTGAATAACAATTTTCTACTGTACAGCACAGGGAACTGTATTCCATATCTTATAGTAACCTATAATGAAAAAGAATATGAAAACAAATATATATGTATATCTATGAAACATTATGCTGTACATCAGAAATTGGCACATTGTAAACTGACTATACTTCAATTAAAAAAGTTTTTTTAAACTTTTTTTTATTGAGTTATAGTCATTTTACAATGTTGTGTCAAATTCCAATGTACAGCACAATTTTTCAGTTATACATGAACATACATATATTCATTGTCACATTTTTTTGCTGTGATTTATCATAAGATCTTGCTTATATCCCTGTGTTATACAGTGTAATCTTGTTTATCTATCCTACATTTTGAAATCCCAGTCTGTCCCTTCCCACCCCCCGCCCACTTGGCAATCGCAAGTTTGTGTTCTGTGTCTATGAGTCTGTTTCTGTTTTGTATTTATGTTCATTTCATTCTTTTTGTTTGTTTGTTTGAATTTCTGATAGATGCGCTCATATTTTTCTTCCTGATTTGCTAGCCCTCTTGATGGACACTAGGAATATTTCCCCTTTTTCTGACACACATGTGGCCATATGTTCCCCAACTTGCTTGCCTTTTTAATTTTAGTTGATGATGTTTCCTTAGACATAGTTTCCTTGAATTGGTAACACAGTTTTGCTTAGGGTGAAATTTTTTTTCATCCAACTGCACTGAGTTAGGAATCAACTTGAAGGCTGGATTTGTCATCCTTTGATGGGAAATGCCCGCAGGGCTCCTGCAAAGGCAGCTCAGGGCTGCATCTTCACCAGTGTTGCTTTGACCAAATATGCCAGCTCCTGCAGGAATGGGAGTAAGAAGAGCCAAACAGGGTTTAAGTGGTTTCTGACAGGTTTTGGCAAGCCTTTTCCGAGAAGCTCTGATCCAAGCGTCTGCAAATCCGTCATTCCTCTTTTAAATCTCCATGGCCAAGATCAGCCCTGGAATTTGACTCTGTCTTGAATGGTCAAGGCAGAGCTGTCCAGTGAAATAGGATGCAAACCACATGCATGATTTTATTTATTTATTTGTTTGTGATATTTATTTTTAAATTTTTATTGAAGTGTGGTTGACTTGCAATGTTAGTTTCAGGTATACAGCAAAGTGATTCAGTTATACCTATGCATACATATATATTTTTTCCTTTCAGATTCTTTTCCTTTATATGTTATTACAAGACATTGAATATAATTCCCTGCGCTACACAGTAGGTCCTTATTATTTATCTACTTTATATATAGTAATGTGTGTCTGTTAATCACCAATCCCTAATTTATCCCTCCTCGCCCTTTCCCCTTTGGTAACCATGGTTTGTTTTCTACGTCCGTGAAACTGTTTTTGGTTTGTAAATAGAATTTGTATGATTTTTTTTAAGATTCCACATATACATGATATCATATATTTATCTTTCTCAGTCTGACTTACTTCACTTAGTATGATCATCTCCAGGTCCATCCATGTTGCTGCAAATGGCAGTATTTCATTCCTTTTTATGGCTGAGTAATATTCCATTGCTGGTATCCACATCTGGATAGCCACATTTTAAAAAGTAAGAAGAAACAAGTGAAATTAATTATTAAAATACACGTAATTAACCCAACATATCAAAAATGTCATTCTACCATGTAATGAACACAAAAATATCACTAAGGAGATATTTTGCACTCTCTCTTTTCATACTCAGTCTTTAAAATCTGGTGCATATTTTATGCTTTCAGCACAGATAGCCACGTGCGGTCCTGGGCAGTGGCAAGTCCAAGAAAGCGAGTTGGCTATGGGGAAAAAGCCATGTCGTACAGACAAAAACTTATATTAGGCATCTCATGCCTGGGGGCCTCCTAAGGTTGAGAACAGCTGGGGGCCACTCTGTGGAACTTCTTTCCCTGAACGTTCTTGTAGATCTGAGGATTTCAGCTTGTCCACATCTGTACCTATATGTATGTTTTATTTTAAGGGCTGGCGGGGATGACAGCCAAGCCCAGCTCAGAGTGGAAGCCAAGACCTCGGAACCCACCACACAGGACAACCTGCGTGTGTCTGTCACCAGGCGAGACTGGCTTCTCCAAGAAAAGCAACAGTTGCAGGTAAGTGGGTGAAGGATCTTCAGGAAATAGGACAGCATTTTTCTTACCCATTTGAGCCAAAGCGCAGAGGGAGGGTCTTTGCTTGGGTGTGGCAATTAGAGAGCTTTGGCTGTCCGCCCGGGAAGTAAGCGGCGGAGTGATGGGTGGCGGTGACTGGAGGGCTTGCAGAGTCTCGTTACAAATGAGAGGTTAAAACCTCGCCAGTGTTTGTGTCTGTTATTGATACTCCTCATACCTTTTGAATATACTTTCCTTGTCTGCCAGGCCAGTTTGTCACCTCATCATTTTGACCTTTAGAAGGTTCTTTTGGAAGGCAGAAAAAAAAATCTTGAGTTGTGGAAACCTATGGAAATTGCTGTCAGGTTGGACTGTGAGTTGCAGTCCTCAGAGGTGTAAATACCGACTGGGTGAGGCAGGCATGACTGAGAGTGACTGGGGCATCACGGAAGCTCCAGGTTGACCCAGAGGAGTGGATACTAGTTGGCCGAGAATCATCTGGAGGCTAGAAATCTTGGTGCAGCCCCGATTTAAAGCCAGGAGGCAGCCAGGAATGCTGGAAGTTGACAGGTCCCCCTACACCCTAGAGGGAGAGAAACTTGAAGCTCTGTCCACACCTGCTTGAGCTCGGAGGCCTGAGGCAGGAGTAAGGAGCAGGTAGGAAACACTGATTGGAGGCGATAGGACTTTTGGAAAGAGCCTAGGTCTTTCACACCCAAGTCCAGAACCAGGCAGAGGCTCTAAATAGCTGAATGAACTTAGACCAGTCAGTGGGGCTTGGACAAGTTCCCGGGAGCCCCCTTCCCATCACGTCGAGTGTTCCTGTTGCTCTGGGTTTGCCCCTCCAAGTCCATACAATAGCAAGGTGGCAAAGGGAAGCAAAAGCCATCGCAAGTTGAAGATATTCTACAATAAACTAATGCTTTCATATTCAGTGAGTATTACTGCAAAGCTCGGTGAGCTGCACATGTGAAATCTGGTTTTAGATTCTGAAGGATCTTTGCCAGCTGAAGGTCTACCCAATTCCTGGTGATGTCAGAACACCACTGTGGCTCAGGGTACTTAGGGAGCATTCTTGGCAGAGCTCTGGGGGAAGGTGGCTATTCATTGATTCAGTGAGTGTTTATTGAGTGTCTGCTGTGTGCCAGGTACCATTTGTGCTGCTCAGAATTCCTGTGCTGGTAGGGGGGAGATAGAGAAGAAATGGCAAACATAAAGAAGATGTGGTATATGTATATATACAATGGAATACTACTGAGCCATAAAAAGGAATAAAAGAATGCCATGTGCAGCAACATGGATGGACCTGGAGATCGATATTCTAAGTGAAGTAAGCCAGAAAGAGAAAGAAAAATGCCATATCATATCACTCATATGTGGAATTAAAAAAAAAAAGGCCACAAATGAACTTATCTACAAACCAGAAACAGAATCACAGACATAGACAACAAACTTATGGTTAGCAAGGGGGAAAAGGTGTGGGAATGGATAAATTGGGAATTCGAAAATTGCACCTCCTGGGGAGCGATGGAAATGTTAGCTATCTTGATTGTGGTGGTGGTTCCATTGGTGTATACATCTATCGAAATCAGTCAAGTTGTACATCTGAAGTATGTGCAGTTTATTGTACAGTAACCATACCACAATAAAGGTGTTTTAAAAAAAGGAGAAATGGCAAACATAATAAAGACCTAAATTATATCCCTAGTTTGCTGTCGGGTGGTCGGAGCTCCCAGGCATGGACGAGGGTGTTGGGGTAGCAGGGTCTGCTCACTGAGAAGTGAGACTGAAGCAAACACTTGATGGGAGAAGGGAGTGGGCCTTGCAGAAATCTCCAGTCAGAGCATCCCTGGCGGAGGAAACAGGCATGTGAAGGCCTGTGGTGGCAGCGTGTCCCAGGCATTCAAAGGCAGCCAGGAGGCCAGGGTCGGAATGGAGGGCAGAGGGGAAGGTCAGAGATAAAAGGGGCCTTGCAGGCTGTGAGCTGGCCTTGAGATGAGTTAAGGCCGTGGGACCCAAGGCCACGATCAGAGCATGTTTGTAGCATGCAGTAAATAATTGCTGTATGCATGCATCAATTATGTAAGATTTGGAACAAAGAAAATAGAAGTACGCGTGTGCTAGAGATATTCTATAAGCCTAATGAACAAAGAAATTCGCATTGTGCATGTGCTGGCTGAGAACAGATAAAAAGCAGGACGGTGCATCACAGGCACGCACCTCCCTGTGGCAACAGAATAAAGTGTTGTTACCCCCATGGTGTCTGGTGGTATGGCAACTCCTTGTGCATTTTTTCATTTGGGCCCCTCACCTTCTAGAACCCCACATCAGCCCCCCTGGACTGACACAGGCCTTTGTCTCTGATTGGAATGGGGGGCCCTGGGAGGGTTTTAAGCAGTGAAGTGACATAATCTGACCACATTTTATAGAGTCACTTTGACTTCTCTGTAAGAGTAGGGTGTAGAGTCGCTGTGGAAAACAATATGGTGGTTCTTTAAAAAATGAGAAGTAGAATTACCATGTGATTGAGCATTTCCACTCCTGGGTAGATCCCCTCTCCCCCCAGGAACTGAAATATTACTCAGCCATTAAGAGAAGATTCAGACAAGTGCTACAACATGGGTGTGGGCATTACACTAAGTGAAGTAAACCAGCCACAAAAAATCAACTATAGTGTGATTCCGTTGATAGGAGGTCCCTAGAGGAGTTGGATTCACAGAGACAGAAAGTAGACTGGTGGTTGCCAGGGCTGGGGGTTGGGGTGGAAATGCAGGGTTAGTGTTTCATGGGGACAGAGTTTCAGTTTTGCAGGATGAAGAGACTTCTGGAGATGGATGGGGGTGATGGTAGCACAACACTGTGAATGTGCTGAATGCCGCTCAAGTGCACCTAAAAATGGTTAAGATGGTACCTTTCATGTTACATGCATTTTACCACAGTTAAAAAAAATTAAAAGAGAAAAGAATAGAGGATGGGAATTCAAAGGTTGGACATGGGGAGATTGGCAGAGAGACTGTCAATAATATTATCATCTTGGACCGATGGCGTCCATGCTGTTTTCTTAGAGTGTCTTAGTGGTGGCTTTTCAGTACCTCCTCCGTCTCCTCCCTCCCCTGCTGGAATCAGGGTCAGTGGGCAGAGCTGTGGGTGACCTGTACCTTGGGGGTTGGAGGACATGGGCCAGAGATGGGGAGACAGCCAGGATCAGCACTGTGTGCTTATCAGCTAGAGACCAGTGCACGGAACATGGGAGTGTGTTAATTAAGAGTCTCATTTTAAATGCAGAATCCTCTGGGCAGCGAGATGCTTATCTGCCCCAGTGCTGTGTGCCCCGTGGGCCCTCAGTTACCTGCTGCTTGTTTTATTCATCGACCTCAAGATTGGACGGTGCTCTGTGGATTCTTTGGATTTCCGTTTGTCATGTTAGTGGAAATTCAACTTATTTAATATTTCTATGAAATTTGGACGGCATAACGCTATCTGGGGCATCTCCGATCCTGTAGACTGAAGAAGCTATGATTTTTAATCTTTCTCTCCACGCTAAATTTGCATGTTTGGGAACAGACCAGCCAAGGATTGTTTGCTTTTCTTTTCTGGTCTGTGGCTGGTGTTACCCGTTTAGCTGGTAGCCCCTGAAATGAAGTAAGTTGTTTATATATTTGCTGGGTTCTTCCAAGGCAAATTCTTGGTTCACTGCACACCCCCCTCCTCTCACCAGGAACTTGGGAATATGTTTATTAAAAGAGTCTCATCTGGTCAGCATCCACAGCATGCCCACGGTGGTCCCGGCAGCCGAGACATCCTCCATCACGTGCTGTGACATGTCCTCCAGCAACAGTACCCGATCGTCATGGGGTTCAGGGACCACACCACGCTGTCTCAGATCACATGCTCGGGGGTGGGTGGGCTGGCACGACTGTGCCTGTGATCTTTGTCACGTGTAATAAAGCAATTGGAAAAAGAGCTGACTGAGTGCTACGTTCTGTCCCTTTAAAAAAATGATTATGAGTATTTAATGCTGGGGAGGGTATGTTTTTCCTTATGCCAACTCATGAGAAATATAAAGCTGGCCTGATTTTTGCAGGTCAGCAAACCTCCTGCCTTCCACCCGCCTCCGAAGGGGGCTTCACGGCTCTCGTGCACGTGGCTGGCCCCCGTGTTTAGGACCCAGCAGCAGCGCGGTCCGCCGTGAGCGGGGTTAACTGATCACATCTGCTCTCTCCCTCCTCTGCAGAAGGAGATCGAAGCCCTCCAAGCCAGGATGTCTGTGCTGGAAGCGAAAGAGCAGCAGCTGAGGCAGGAGATAGACGAGCAGGAGCAACTCCTCCCGTGGCAGGGCTGCGACCTGAGCCCCCTGCTGGGCGGGCTGACCCCGCGCGAGCTGCAGGAGGTCCACGACACCTTGCAGGACACCCTGGCCTCAGCCAGCCGGGTTCCCCTGCGTGCAGAGCCGCCCGAAGCCATAAGAAGGTACTGATGCCTTCCTCACTGATACTGGATCGCTCACCTTGTGTATGTTTATGGGATTGATTTGGTCCGCTAGCCCTCAGATATAAATACTTCCCAAGCAGTGCTTGCAATATTTTTGCAACAAAAGCACTGTTGGTATTTTGAGTGGCAAAATTCTTGACGGTGTGAGGCAGTCCTGCTCATTGCGAGATCATTTCCACCCTGGCTGCCCAGCCCACTAAATACCATTACTCCTCTCCATTCTAATGTGCACCTAACTCATTTCCAAACACCCCATGGGTGCCTTCTCTCCCTCTGAGATCTCCTGGAGCTCAGTTGGTTGGAGATTCTGATGCCAACCTTCGCTGAGGACGATCATCTACAGTGTGGGGAGGGGGTGAGCCATTAAGAAGCAGACCTTCTTAATCCATGATTAATAATTAATTATAATAATTATATCATTAATAATAATAATAATAATAATAATAATAATAATAATAATAAATAATTAATAATGATATAATAAATATAATAAATATATTATGAAATACAATGATTATTAATGCTTAATAATTAATGGTTAATAATGGTGAATAATTACTGTTCATGATAGCTAACATTTACTGAGCCTTCCTGTGTGCCAGGCACTGTGCTAAATTTTACTCTATGAGTTCCTTCTATTAGTATATCCATTTTACAGATGAGGAGAAGAAAGTTTAAGAAGGTTAAACAGGAAGGAAGGAAATAGCTCAGTGGGAGAGCGTGTGCTTAGCCTGCACGAGGTCCAGGGTTCTAATCCCCAGGACCTCCATTAAAAAAAAATAATAAAAAACTTTTTTAAGTGATTAAAAAAAGGTTGAATACTTTGCCCAAAGTCCCAAAGAATAAGAGGCAAAACTGATGCTTAAATTCCCATTCATT
Source organism: Vicugna pacos (assembly GCF_048564905.1). NCBI lineage: Eukaryota > Metazoa > Chordata > Mammalia > Artiodactyla > Camelidae > Vicugna > Vicugna pacos. The sequence continues at coordinate 26,274,110 of NC_132997.1, read as the reverse complement.
CTTTAAGCCTAGTTTCTTGTCCACTTACTGCGGAGGGAGGGTCTTCCCCGTGCTCTCTGCTGCGCTTCTGATCTCACCCTGCAGGAGGTCATGATCCTATTCTGGCGAAAGGCAGAACCCACACTGCTGTAGACAGACAAGTGAGTAGCTCCCGGGTGAATGTGCAGATGGTGGTAAGGACCACAGGTGCTGTGGGTCCAGAGCAATGAGAGGGGTCAATATTCTGCTGGTCATTATGCCAAAGAAAAAACTTAGGAAAACTTCAGCCCCTGCAGTGGCTGAGAACCTGACTGCCACCTGATTCCCTGGGGTTGCGTCCTCGCTCAACCGCTTGTTGGCTGGGAACCACTTAGTATCTGGGGGAAGGGATGGGCCGTTACGTGGATGAACTGAGTTAATACGTACAGAGCTCCTGCAACAGTGCCTGGGTGGCAGCCAGTGCTTTATTCTGCTCACTGCAGTTTTATCTCGGAGATTTTGGTCTCCTACAGGCTGTCAGCGTGACTTTCAGATGTGTCTTAGGCTGTTTGGTGAGTTACTGTCCCCTCTGACACAAGTGTCACACCCGGTCCAGCCTATCCAAGCAAGCCACAGACACTTCCTCCTGTTCCCCTTCCGGCCCTAATCTTTCCTTGCAGAACTCCCACCCCGTGGCTCGTGCCCTTGGAGGAGGGGGAGAGATGTGGGTTGCTGTCGAATTTCAGCCAAAGGAAACCGATTATCGAATTTGCCTGTACTGTTTCCCCTTTACCTTGGTCTGCGTCCTTGACCTCTAAGGGTCTGTCTTACTCCCGCTTCCCTTGTCCTCCTGGGGAAGCCACTCTGCACACACACACATGATACTACACATCACATGTATGTGCACACATGCAATATATACATTATGTTAGACATCACTTGTGTACATGGAATATGCATAATTTCTAAGATGAAATATACATGTCCGTTTGTTTTTGTTTATAAATGCATATATTTATACATGAGGCTTAAAAGTGAGCCTTTTGCAGTCCCACCATCCAGATGTGTCCTCTTATTCCTCCTTTTGCTTTTATCACCGCGGAGGTCAATTTTACTCCTCTCATCTCTCCCGCAAGCTCTCGGTGGAAAAAAGCTAGGGCTGGCTTAACTTAGAACCCGCTGCAGTATTTAACCAAGCCTCTATGTGTTGAGCTGAATCCATGGGCTCCCTCCCAGCAGGTGTGCCCTGTCCCTCTACAGAGGGGCGCAGGCGGCCGAGGGCTGCTTTCACAGGTGCCGACCCACCGTGCGCAGAGCCGCCTGGCGTGGCGGGCAGGCTGTTCTTGGAATCCTCCTTGACGGCCGAGGAAATAAAAACCCAGACAGTTTCCTAGTAAGAGACCTACTCATGTACGCCTTTAGCTGCCCTCTGGTCTGAGCCAATAAAAGATTTCCTCCTAGAGATTTCTTACTCTTAATACAAGGAACTCCGTAGTGTAGTGGGCTGATGGAGCTGGACCCCTGAACTCAGATCTTCTCATTTTTTGGTCTGTTATTCTCCCCACGGGCTCCAGCTTGCCTTTGAATCAGGATGAGATGCAGACAAAATAAACGTGTGACTTTGGCCCCGTCATCCGGTGCTTTCATCAACCAAACAGGCTCTGGAAAGACCTTTCAAAGTTTGTGACAATCCGATCTGATGATGCTGTTAGAGAAGTGGGATATGATGAGGATGGTTCTTGAATGTGGTGCGATGCTGTCTGGGGACCCAGCATCTCCAAACCCACCCGCTCCCACTGAGGTCACAGAGTTCAGGTCAAGAGCAGGCTCTGGCTTTTTGTGAGATACACCTGTGGGAACACCTGGGCATCTCCGTGACCCTGAACCCAGAGGGCTCTTAGGAGTATGGAGTTGCCTGCAGAGGGTGGGAGGGAAGTTCCCGGAACGGTTAAAGATAAAAAGCAACACGGGAAATGAAGTGGCTAGTTGATAGCGTGGCCTCCCCCTGGTGCTGAGGTCATGTAGGTGCACACTGTGTGGGACCCTCATTGTGAGCGGAGCACCTCCAGCGCTCAGTGGCATTTTGTGTGGCTGGAGGGGGACCACCCTGAGGCGTCCTCGTCATCTGGGCAACCCTGCAAGAGCTGACCTTGGCGTCTCCTTTTTGTACGAAGTGCAGGTGCAGGGAGGCACCTCCCTGTCTCCGGGGAGTTCGGGGTGTGTAGGTGCAGGTTTGGACTGGTCAGTTTCCTTTCTCCCCCCCGGGGAGGTGAGGCATCGTGTGGTTCCCGGCCGTAAATATTGATTAGAAAAACCATTGTTCTGTGGGATTTCCGCAAGAGGGAAGACACGCTTTTTCTGAGCGGACAGGCCATCGTACAGACTCCCGGAAATGGAGTATTTGAAAGAGACCGATGTGAAGTTTTATCAGGTCAGCAGATCAGAGATTGCTTGGCCTGGTGTTTCTAACTAATTGTTCACTGTCCCACTAACGTAGTTGTTGCCATGAGGGACTGGTTACCTTTTGGAATGCTGACTTGGAGGGTGTGTCCCAGAGGTGCCCCAGCCAGAAGAACACATCTTACCTGCGTCAATAGTTGTTTTTTGTTTTTTGTTTTTGTAAGAGTATGGTTGACCCCTGAACAATGTGGGGATTAATCTACATATAATTCATAGTCGGCCCTCTGGGTCCGTGGTCCCTCTTCATCCATGGATTCAGTCAACCACCGACCGTGCACTCCTGCAGTGTTTACTTTGGAAAAATACTTGCATGTTAAGTGGACCCTCAAAGTTCAAGCCCGTATCATTGAAGGGCCAGTTGTAGCTTCTTCCCAGGCCAGATGGAGACATCCAGACAAACTAGGATAGAGGAAAATCTTGGGCTTATGAAGAGAGGTTACAGAAACCAGTCTTGTGACAGAAATCTGGAGAAACAGACCACTGAACATCCGATCATCATCATCCGCAAAGATTTCTCGTAGAGACCGGCTAAGAACGCAGGGTGCTCTCTGGGGAGGAGCCGCTTCTGATGTAGTCCGCTCGGTACTGCGCACGTTCACAGGGAGGGCTGTGGTTCTCTCCCTGGTTAAAAACCCTGTTGGGCTTGAGAAGGAACATCCTGAGTGCTTGGCGTTTGGGTGCGAATCGCTGATGGAGACTGAGTCATCATTTCTGGCTGTGGCTTGTGGGGAATGTTTTGGCTGAGAGCACGCGCTGGGGACGAGAGACTCGGTGGCTTTTTGTTTGGCTGTGACAATAGGAGTCAAAGCAGCAAGTTGAATTTTCTGATGTCTGGGTTTTGGAGCAAATGTCTTAGCAGGATGGGGTGAGGAGGCACCTTCTCAGACATCATAGCTTTCTTCTGAGAGAGCCAGAGAGACTGGTCTTCTCCTGATGAACGAGGGGAGAACATTTTTTGTGTGTGTGTGAGGGGATGGGTAATTAGGTTTATTTATTTATTCTTTAACGGAGGTCCTGGGGAATTGAACCCAGGACCTCATGCATGCTAAGCATACAGTCTACCAATTGAGCTAGACCCTCCCCTCTCCAAGAGAAGAACTTTAAAAAAATTTTTTTTATTGAAATGTAGTTGATTTACAATGTTAGTTTCCAGAGTACAGCGAAGTGATTCAACTATACAGATATATACGTGTATATTTTCTTTCGAATTCTTTTCCATTATATGTTATTACAAGAAATTGACTATAATTCCCTGTGCTGTACAGCAGGACCTTGTTGTTTATCTACTTTATGTCTAGTGATGTGTGTCTGTTAATCCCCAACCCCTAATTTATCCCTCCCCGCCCTTTCCTCTTTGGTAACCATAGTCTGTTTTCTATGTTTGTGAGTCTGGTTTTGGTTTGTAAATAGAATTTGCATCATTTTTTTTATTCCACATATAAGTGATATCATGCGATGTTTGTCTTTCTCTGACTTACTTCACTCAATATGGTGACCTCTAGGTAAGCAGGAGAGCATGTTTAAACACCTGGAACTCCACAATCTGGAGGCTGGCAGGGCAGGGATGTGTGAAGGACAGAAGCCACTCGAAAGTTTCAGTTTCCCTCATCCCTGGGATTCCAGTCCCTTGGCTTTAAAGCAAACGTCTTGTTTCCTCCTGCAAGGCCTCCTCTGATGGGAGAGGTCCAGACGGCTTTCCTCTACTCAGTCTGATCGTCCCCCATGTTGGCGGGTCCTTCTCAATCCCCTCCCATGCTGACTGGACTCCCCTCTTCTGTAATGGGGTTGGGGTGTGGGGTGGGGGAGGGAAAGGATGGGGACACAGGGAGGAAGGAGGTGACAGTTTCTGGGCTTTTCCTGGACCACGTCCCTGCACACTGTGTGTGAGTGTCCGTCTGTTTATTTCAGCTCGTCTATCTGCTGGGCCATCAGCTGTGCTTCTGTTTTGTTGGTCTGTGTGCCTTGAACCTCAGGGCAGGGCGGACTGTGACCCTGAACTGTAGAGTGAGGAAGGAATGAACAATCAGGGAAGTAACAACAGATGAGCTCGGGCTGCGGACGGTCCTCTCCAACATTCTTTAGAGATGCCTGACTGGTTTGTATTAGTCTGTGGCTGAGTTCTTCATTCCTCAGCTCCTGGAACTTCTCATGCTTCACAAGAAATGTGTCCTGGCAGCTCATGGATGAATTGCCTTTCGTACATTTGGAAGAAACACGTCACATCTTTTTATAAACCACTGGCACAAACTGACATAAAATCAACCTCTGGTTATAGCGAGGATGGCCGGACCTCGGTGGGTGCATCTGAGCTTTGGGGGGCAGGTGGGGGGCAGGGGCGAGTGGGCGGTGAGCCCGGCCTGCTCCCGCCTCCCCGTTGCTTAACGGCTCAGAGCCCCCGGGTGAGGCCGACCGAGGATTGCAGGTGCCCTGGCGTCCCCAGCACACGTGCTCCCAGCCCACGACGAGTGGTCCCGGCTGATGTCAGCCTGCCTTTCACGTGAGATTTGAAGTTCACAGCTGACTGGAAAAAAAAAAAATCAGTAGTCCCACTTTCCCCTCAGATACGGATCTTTTTAGAGTGAGGAGACACAGTCAAATTGCAAAGCCTGTATCGGAAGACAGACTCCCGGAGCCGCGGGAGCGGGCAGGAGTCTCGAAGGGTGTGCGCAGGGGGCCAGCTGTGCGGCGCCCGTGGAGGCACCCGGGCGATGGCGCCAGATCAGGAGAGCCCTCCGAAGAAGTGCCCGAGCTCTCCAAGCTTCCTCTCCATTTCCTGTGACTGTGTTCTTCAGCCTCTGCTTCTGGTCTTTGCTCTCCTCCCTTCTCTGCCTCTGTCTTTCACCTGGTTGGTTTGTCAAGCATGTGGCTTGACGGGACTCAGAGCGTCAGGAATCACCTGAGGGAGCAGGACTGCTCTGTGTCGCTAACACTGCAGGAGGAGGAGCTTCTGACTTTTCCTCCTTTGCTTTAAAGCAGAGACCTTGCTTTCCCCAGGAATTCATGAGGCAGACAGAGCCTTGCCCGGAGAGTCAGTGCAGTGAGGTCGGAGCATAGGAGCAGCGTGAGACTGATGCTTCCTGCAGGAAGTCTTCCTTGCTTAGATGCATCCTCAGTATTTGAGACAACTCTCCTATGTATCGTGTGTGTCTTTCTTATTTAGATTTGTAGTAATAATACATTACTTTAAATATCACTGTTGTTTACAGAATGCTTATTTTTGCTCACCATAATCCTATAAGGTATATGAGACAATACATTGGCTTTTGCAATATATTTTGCTAATAAGGCTACTGAGGGTTCAGATTCACATAGCAGCCCTGTCCTGACATCTTTTTTCAGCTTTTGAAATAGGGGGAGAGATGGTTAACGCTGACAGCCTGGGAGAGAGCAGGGCTTGGAGCCAAGTGCTCAAGCAAGTGATGGAAGGAGTCCAGCTGGGCAGAACTTGGGTCATGAGTCCAAGCAAAAGAGAATGATGCCATTCCAGGCCAGGGAGTTGTCTCTGTGCCCCACAGATCGCCTGGTGTCACCTGGGAGAGATTGGAGCAAATGTGTATCTAAACGCAGGCAGCCTGTGGAGACCACCAGGCGACTGGCTCAGGCCAGAGGGGTCGGCTCGCGGTTCCAAAGACAGGAGAGCAGGCGAGGAGGTGCCCGGGGCCAGAGGAACCGGAAGTTTTCTTTATGAAATGAAGGTTTGAACTAGATGTTGCTGAAGGTCCCTTCCAGATCGAGAACACTTTGCACTTTCAGATTTTGTGAAATAGGTTAAAATAAACTGCTTTTAGAAAACCAGTAATTCTGTTTCTCCTAGCCCCCAGATAAGTTCCCCTGTAACGTTCCCTGGGCCGACTGGAACCATCCCGGCCACGGTGCTCAACTTCTTCCTTCTCTAAATGAGTCACTGCTGACAAGGAGCAGGCATTAGACAGGGAGGGAGCAGAAACCCGCCCTGCGGCCGCTGTCCGGAGTGGGGAACTCACTCACCGCCGTTTCCTTTGAAAAGTCATCATTACGGGCAACGAGAAACATTTCCCAAACCACAACCTGGGAAAGAAGGAAAGGGTTGGAAAAGAGGCAAGAGACTTGAAACTACCGTCTGTCTGGGCAGGTCCAGACGCCACTCACTCCACGAAAACAGGACCGTGAATTCTGGTTTTTGCTGGATGTATTTGAGAAATTCAAGGGAGGAACTTTATTGTACTTACAGGTTAAAAACATACTGTATTTTGTTCTCCAGTAAATCTACTATGATTAAAAAGAACTCATACAATTAAAGAGGCTGGAAAAGTGGCTCTATATTTTTAACTTTTATTTTAATGTTTTACAAACTCTCTGTGCTTTGTTTATTTCAAGAAATTTACTACATGGGTTATTATTATTATTTATTATTGTTATTTACTTAGTTCTTTTGGGAAGTTTGTAGTATGCAGACACACCCACTCCTCTTTTATGACTTAGGTATATGATAAATTATTTTCACTAGAGCCTCCTGGATTCTCATTTTTCTTATGGTTACCTTTGCTGTGCAAAAGCTTATGAGTTTGATTAGGTCCCATTTGTTAATTTCTGCTCATTTCCATTGCCTGGGTAGACTGCCCTAGGAGACCGTTGCTAAGATTTATGTCAGAATGTTTTGCCTATGTTTTCTTTTAGGAGGTTTATCGTGTCTCGTCTTATATTAAAGTCTTTAATCCATTTAGAGCGTATTTTTGTATATGGTGTAAGGGAGTGCTCTAGCTTCATTGATTTACATGCTGCTGTCCAGTTTTCCCAACACCACTTGCTGAAGAGACTGTCTCTACTCCGTTGTACGTTCTTGCCTCCTTTGTCGAAGATTAGTTGACCATAGGTCTGTGGATTTATTTCTGGTAGAGCCTCCTGGATTCTCAAAGAGATACATAATCACCTTAAAATGGTTGTAGCTGGCTCTTGGCATATGAGAATTAACACAGCCTAGTTTAAGAGTTTTTTTCTTGTGGTCAGTTTCAATTTTTATTTTTCATTTTTTATCCACTTGAGAAATGTTCCACGCCTAATCTCTTTGTAATCTGGGCATCTTCTGCAAGCCTCTCTTCTCTTTCATCAAATTTTCTTCCTCCTGACGTATCCTGAGAAGGCTGTCCAGTCTGCGGTGTGTATGCTTTTAGTCCCTGCTCTGACTTTTCAGGTGTTAAAGAAGTACTTCAGGGGAAACTGCCCTTCAGACCTTGGGCTGAAGGTTTAACGGTCTTCCAGCAGAGTCATCCAGTTCTGCTCAGAGAGCCCTTTTCCAGGGGCTGCAGCACGTATCCCGGGCTGGGGGTGCCAGCCCATCTCTTGCTGGGATGTTAGTCAGTTAGAAGCATGTCCTTTCCAAGTTGCAAAAGGGCTGATGGGTCTGCCCTGTGCTGACTCCCAGGCTGCTGGGATGACCAGAAGCAGACCCTCCAGGTTTCCTTTAGATGCTGGCAGGGCTCCCTGTGCCTCACACGAGGGGGCCGTTTTTGTTACAGTGTCTTTTCAGCTGCCACTATCATTACGACCTTGCGTGTCTTTTTGGCAGATTTCCTCAGCTTCCTTTTTGAGCTGTGTTTTATCGGTGTTTGAGTCCCCATTCAGTTACTTGTCCAGTCCACTGGGTTTTTTGCCCGCTGCTGTGTATTCGTTTTGTTCGCCAGCCATCTATTTTTGCAATCTTTATCCAATAAAAGGTGTACATCTTTAGCTTACTCACCAAAACATTTTAGGAAATGAAATTTGCAGTATTCTGCAGTTTTGGGAATCCGACTGATATGTTGCTTCATCAGCAGATTTTGAAAGAGCTGGAGAGACACGTAAGGTTTAAACTGTTTTCGCAGCTTTATGTGCATATGCTAGTTCTTGGCCAGACAGCAGGGAGTCCAAGATGACTCAGAAAAGCATCATAAACCCAAAGCAGAAGGTAAAACCTTTTGGGTAAACTTTATAGTTTAGGTAAGCATACATGTTGGGAAATTTAGGAGCAACAACTTGTATTTAAGAAAATTAGGATTAAATGGAAATGCAAGCATTTCTTTTTTTTTTGGTGGGGGCAGAGAGGTAATTAGGTTTATTTATTCTTAGAGGAGGAACTGGGGATTGAACCCAGGACCTTGTGCATGCTAAGCTTGTACTCTACCACTTGAGCTACACTCTCCCCACTGCAAGTATTTCTTTTAAAAACCCTGGGAGCAATGGGACATTACTTATTAAGCCGTCAGAACTAGGGGGACAGTGATTGAAATGGAAATTCAATGTTGCCTTTCCATCATGTAACAGAATAAACCCAGGGGCAGGATCGTGCTCCCCCTGGATCAAATTGTGCTGTTTTAAGAATTGAACTCACAGGAATTTTGTGGAGAAAAGCTCTAAAGGCCCAAGAATTGAAATCTTTTTGACTCTTTAAATACATTCAAATCGTTGACAATCGTTGAAATTCCGGAGCCATCTTGGATGCCAGTCCTCAAGAAATAAAGGGGCTGGTGATTTATTTTCTCATTGTATGTCAAAAGGTATCTTTAAACAACTTGGGAGGAAGGGGTAGAAAGAAGAGTAGTTATGATCTAAACTTAAGACTGTTCATATTTCTGCTTTATTCCTCCCATTTCTTCTTTATTCCATACCCAGCATCTCTTACAGTCTGTAAGTCAAAATGTTTTTGGCATATGAGTTATGGTTTCAGTTTGGAATAAGATTGTTTGAGAGGCAGTGAGACAGAGCTGGTTGAATTGATGCTTGGAATATTTGGATGAGCCAAATACCAAATTAGTAATCAGTTGGCTATAAAGCTGTGATTTTTTTAAATACAAAGATGCTTTAGTAATTTATTTATTCAAAAAGCACTTAAGGCTGTGATTCTTGATGGAGCTGGACTTGGATGTAAGCTGTAACTCTGCCATGTTGGGCAGAATTTCCCAGTGGAAATTAGCAAGAGATGGCATGGGACCAAGGCGTGTGTGCGTGTGCGTGTGCGTGTGTGCAGGTGTGCACTATCTTATTCATAGTAGCTAATTTGGGGAATTCTGCAAATCCAGTAAATTCAGTATTAGGGCTGTTTTCTCTGCTCAGTATATTTATATCAGCATCTCGATCCTAGGAGGTCTTTTCTAAGAAATTGAAAATCCTTGAATTCTCTCTCTCTGATATCCTCTGAGGAGCACTTCTATGAACTACGTAGATGTATTTAATTACAAAGAGTTTATGGTCTAATGACACATAACATCTCAGTCTCAGTTTACTGAGTTAGATGGAGAATTTGGACTTTACCACCAAGACTCAAGCTTAACAGAGTGTAGCATCCCAGTTAAAGTTTACACGCAGGATCCCTGAAATTCAGAGAAACGTTCAATAAGGGGATGAGTCACGAATGTGATTCATATTCAGAGAAAGAATCAAAGGGCTTTTAAGTCCAAGTTGTTCTCTGGCCGATTTTGCTTTGGTTCTTTCATTTGATCTTTTTCACTTGGGCCAGAGAGGAAAACATCAAATGTATTTACCCCACCCTTGTTAAAAATTCACGTGCTCAATTTTTGTCGGATTATGCAAAAATGCTTCTTACTTTAATATAGGTAGGGCTGTTTTGTTAAAAAAAACTTCCTATGCTTCATTCTGCCCGAGGTCCCCAAAGTAGGAGCTGAGCTGTGTGACAGGCATGAGTGGATCTGTCATGTGTGCAGTCACCACACTCCTGTCCCGCCGCTGAGCTGGACGGAGCTTGTGTGCTGCGCCCAAGGGGATGAGAAATCTCTCTCCCCTGCACCAGGCACCCTTTGCCAAGAGTCCGTGTCTCAGACGGCCAGCTCGACAGCTTTCACAGCCACGTGGAATGGCTCGCCTCTGACGCATGTATGTGTCCCATTGCGCCTTTCCAAGATCATCTCAAGCCTGGAGGAATTCTTGTCATTTTTGTTGTCTGTGCCCTATGTATGTCTCATTGGTGACATGTGACATTATCAGCTGTGAGGAGAGAAGGGTTGAAGGAAGGAAAAAGGCCAAGTAGATAAAATCCTGCATTTCCTAAAGCCATTTTTGCTGTCATTTTCTTAACCACTTGCCCTTGACAGAAGGTTAGAAGACTGAGCAGTAATTGGCAAGGCTGTTAATGTCAAGGATTGTTGTGTGTGCATGTGTGTGTGTGTGTGTGTGTGTGTGTGTGTGTATTTAATTCAAGACCCAAGTAGCGCCTATGCTGTCCCTTTGCCCTTTATGGTATTTCTAGCTTGCTTCAGGAGCACTCATTCTTCATCTGTTGTTACTAAACAAGACATGGGGGACGGCGCTGGGAATGGGGACAGGGACAGAGAGAAGACTGGAGACGAAAATGACACTCCTCCTGTAGCTTTCTGCAAAACGGGTCTTTGGCACCAGGCCACATGTACACAGGCGGGAAGACGGATGGGTGACTGCCAGCAGACAGCAGGCTTTCTGCACGAGTCTGTTCTGAGGGCTGAAACACTCGTGTCAGGCTCAGTAAAAATGACAGCCAAGAAATGGCCTGTATTTCCGCCTCTGTCACTAAGGTTACCTGGCACTTTACGTAACATCTTTGTTCTTTAGATTCTCCAGATCTTTACAGATAAAATCATACGAGCAGAAGAATCTTGGATGGCAGGGCTGGGACGTTTTTAGAAATAACCTGGTCCAACTTCCTCGCTTTGCAGATGAAGAAACAGCCCCAGGAGAGAGTGACTTATTCAGAGTTCTGCAGAAAGTTGGTGGTGGTGGCATTCTCTGCAAGCCATTAATATTCTCGTGCATCAGAAGTCAGACAAGAGTAGCAGCAGAGATTGTCCTCCAAAGGCTAGTCTTTGGGGCCGGTGTAACTTGGCATCCTAGGTGTGAGTCTAATGCTGTGGCTGAGGCTGGTGCTGAGGGCGGTTGTGGCTGGGTCCCTGCTGGTGGGAGGAAACAAGAAACAGTGGAAGAGCACGTGGACGGGAGGTGGTTTCTCTAGGACATGAACACAGACGAGTCCTCCAGGCCCCCTGCCATCGTGGCCCAGAAAATGAGGACCCTGGATCTCTTGACCTGTCTTCCCATCCTGGGATCTGTCCTGCACTGTGATGGGACTCCTGGCCGGCATGTTCAGGAAGTACCCACACTGTCCAAGTAGCCACTGCTTGACCACTGCAGTGTGGTCCACCCTTGGGAGGAAGGCCTTGAGAAGAGGGCCTGGCAGGACGCGGGCTCACAGCTCTCTGGGAAGGCACTTCTGGTCTTGGCGGCCTGGACCAGCTCTGGGTGGGCATGCACCCTTGGCTCCTTAAAGACTTCACGCCAAGAATAAGGAGGGTCAGGGAAGGGCCCTCTGATGCCTGGATCCTTGAGATGCCTTGTAATACTACGGGAGGGGACCGATTCAATGTTCTTATAAGGCTCTTGAGTTACACCTCCCTCAGTGCCAGCATCTGGAGAAACAGGGAGTGAACAATTGTTAGTTGCTATTAAACTGGGGCAGGGGCTTCTTTTCTTTTTTTAAATTATCTTTTAAATTGCAGCGTAGTGTGTTTACAATAGTATATTAGTTTGAGGTGTAGAGCCTAGTGATTCAATAGTTTTATAGACTATACTCCATTTAAATTTATTATAAAATAATGCCACCCCTGTGCTATACGATATATCTTTATAGCTTATTTATTTTTTACATAATAGTTTGTACCCTTTAATCCCCTACCCTTATCTTGTCCCTTTCCCCACTAACCAGTTTTTTTTTTTTACTGTGTGTGTGAGTCTGTGTCTGTTTTTGTTATATTTATTCATTTGTTTTTCAGATTCTATGTAAAAGTGATAACATACAGTATTTGTATATTAATGCAGCTGTAGGTTTTTGAGGAAGATTAGCAAGATGCCATAAGCACAGTCACTCTGAATTTTACAAAGTGACCTTGGCAGTTTATTAGCAGTGAGGACTCTTTTGACATTGGCTCGAGGCTACAGGCTGAGACCTCCAGTGTCTTTTGCACAGCCGTGGACTGCACTTCCAGCCTTGTAGCTCTCCACACGTCTCCCTTTCCATCCCAGTCAGCATTAATTTGTCAGGGCTGCCGTAACCAAGTACGGTAGGTGGGTGGCTTAAACAGAGAAAGTTACTGTGGTTAGATGTCCAAGATCAAGGTGACGGTGGAGGAGGCGTTGGTTACTTCTGGGGGCTTTGAGAGAAGGATCTGTTCCAGGTCTCTAATGGTCTTCACGCTGTCTTCCCTCTGTGTGTGTTTCTGAGTCCACATTTCTCCACCATTTATTGGAGTCAGGACCAAGCTAGCAGCCTCATCTTAACTAATGACATTTGCAGTGACCCTATTTCTAAGTAAGGTTACATTCTGACAGTTGGGGGGTTAGGACTTTATCATATGAATTTTAGGGGAACACAGTTCAACCCAAATACAGTTTAGGAGAAGAAACCATCCAAAAGATGTAGGTCAAAGAGAGTGGGACTTCCAAGAGATGGGATTTAGAAAGAGGAGAGGAGATCTTACACTGAGTAGGTTCCAAGTCTTTGACCGCTCCTTTCTCTCTCATATAAAGTTCCACCCAGAGCAATGTGGTGACAAGCAGAGATGGCCTTTAATCCCCACTCGTGCTGGAGCAGGGGGTATGGGAAGTGGGACAAAGAGGGAGCTGCCCGCCATCCTGGGGTTTGAGAGCACCTCTAATAGTGGTGGGGATCTTCCTACCATGCCCCACCTGGACTAGAAAGAAGAGGAGAGGATGCCCATCATTCATCAAGCACCTACTATGTGCCAGGCTCCTGTATTAACCCAACAGCCCCATAATCATTTTTAAAGATATCAGAGACATCAAAGACATTCTCATATTCAATTGTCTTAGAGCCACCCTCTTAATTCTTAGCTCCTATGCTATAAGACAAGAATATTTATCAGCTATTGTTCGAGTGGCTCTCAGTTGCTCCCTTGTGTGCGTTGGAAATGAAACCATTTCTTAGTCTGAAGCAAACAGAAGGGCTATTGTGTCTCCTGTTGTCTGGCTGCTGCCACACAGAGTAGTGATTTTTTTTTTCTTGGATCCTGGAGCATCAGGGTGTAGGATCTTAATAACACATACAATTAATTGTACTACTAAAAATGGAAAATTCTGCATGCATTAGTAATTGCTAAGGGCTGCCATGACGAAGCCCCACAGACTGGGTAACTTAAATCATAGGACTCTGTTGTCTCACTGTTCTGGAGACGAGGAGTTCAAGATCAGGGTGTTGGCAGGGCTGGTTTTTCCTGAAGCCTTCTTGGCCTGGAGATGATGGTCTTCTCTCTGGTCTTTGCATGGTCTTCCCTCTGAGTCCTAATTTCATTTCCTTTTCTTCCTTCCTTCCTTTCTTCCTTTCTCTTTCTTTCTTCTTTCTCTTTCTTTTCTTTCTTTCCTTCCTTCCTTCCTTCCTTCCTTCCTTTCCTTCCTTTTCTCTCTCTCTCTCCTTTCCTTTTTCCTTTTCTTTTCTTGTGAGGACACCAGTCAGTCGTATTGGGTTAGGCCCCATCCTAACGGTCTAATTTTAACTTAATTATCACTTTAAAGGCTCAATCTCCAAACACAGCACATTCTGGGGTACTGGAGGTTAAGGCTTCCAAACAGGAAATTTAGAGTCCACAACTGAGCTCGTAACTCCACAGTAAGCTAATGTTCTCTGTTTACTTTGAGAGGAGGGTGGTTTTTCTCCTTAGTTCCGTGATACCCCAAGGCCCCCTAGGGGTGGTTATTTGGAGACAAACATCAGTGGAGGAGGATTTATCTCCTGTATAACTGAACGGAGCACATGTATTTACCCCACCTGAGGAGCAGGCCCTCCTGCCTGAGGCTGGGGGAGGTGATTCCTCCTCCCGGCTGCCAGCCGTCGATGCTCTGGGCCACTGATAGAAGTCGAGTGTGATCTAAAGCGACAGGGCTGACGCTGGCACAAAGTCATCTGAAGTTCCAAGTCCTGTGGGACAGACATTGTGTCATCTGAGCAGGTATCCTCTGCCTTCCAACCGTGCTCCCACGGCTCAGGACATTGTGAGATCTCTCAGTTGGGCTTGTCCTCAGACTGCAGCTGATGTCCCCTCTATTTGGTTGATGGAAGTATTATTTACATGCAGTAAAATTCACCAGTGTCAGGTGTAAGCTCGGAGAATCTTAGTCACTGGACGCAGACTTGTAACCGCCGCCAAAATCGAGATCTAGAAGAGCAGCCCCCCCCCCCCCCCCCGCAGCGGTGCTTCCCTGGGCTCTGTGTGAGTTTCCCGGAGCTGCTGTAACAAAGCCCCGCAGACCGCGTGGCTTAAGGCTCAGTAATTCATTTTCTCATGGTCTGGAGGCTGGAAGTCCGAGATCAGGGTGTCCCCAGGGTTGGTTCCTTCTGAGGGCTGTGAGGGAACCATCCGCTCCAGGCCTCTCTCCTTGGCTTGTAGACGGCTGTTTTCTCCCTGTGCCTCTCCACATCATCTTCCCTGTGTGCGCGTCTGTCTCTGTGTCCAAATGTCCCCTTTTCAGAAGGACCCCAGTCATATTGGACTAGGACCCACCCTAGTGACCTCACTTTGACTTGATTGCCTCTGTAAAGACACTGTTTCCAGTAAGATCCCATTCTGAGGACGTCAACATAATGGACTGGGGTCGTAGGGGGATACAGTCAACCCTCAACAGACCCCTTTGCCTTCAGTTTCCTCTCACTGCTGCCAGCGCCAGGCTCAGCTCCCCCGATATGCTTTCTCTGCAGCCCGTTTTTGTCGATAGCCTCAACTTCCCTAAGGCTTCATCTGCTGAGGGTGAATTTTGGTCATTTGATTGAAACACCCGTTTGTAAGTAAAGAATGACGTCCACTTACAAGTAACGACATTGACTGTGCTAGAAATGTAGCGCCACTCTAGAATAGAATTTTAAAAACCAGCCTGGGCGATGATGGCGTATTTCAGATAAGTGCACATCTTCTGGGAGAGGTAGTGCAGTTTAGTAGTTCGGAGAACAGACAGCTAGACTGTCTGGGTTATTGTTCACCCGTAGACCAGCTGACTAACCCTGGGAAAGCTACTTAAATTTCTCTTTGAGTTGTCTTGTCTGAAAATGGAGACATTATAGCATGTACTTCGCAGAGTTTGAGAATTTAGAACATGAATCTATGCAAGGGATCCAGGGAAGAGTGCCTGGTACACAGGGAGTACTTACTAAATATTTGACACTCTTATTCCTAGCGCGGCTGCGTTGAATGAAGCTCCTCATTGAAGTAAATTAGGTCTGGTCTGTTTGTTAGAACATTATCTGCTGATTTGTGGAGACAGCATGTGTTTCCAGGGTACGGTGTAATCTGATCTGAGAGGACGGCTTTATTTGTCATTAACAATATGCAAGTTTAAGAGAAACATGGGGGTTCCTTTTAATTATTGAACTACATCTAACTCTTGTTTATAAACATTTAGCTCGTCTAATTGGGTCGTTTTCAATTTGTGTTCCTGCTCCGGGGATCATGGTTTAGGGACCTCTGGGTGACGGTGGTAGCAGTCAGTGGGATGACATTTGTACCCTGGGCTAGACCCCCCACCTCAGTCAGTACAGATTGCCTGTGATCTATGATCTATCGTTCTGTGTAAAATTTCATTTCCAAGAGCACTACTACTAAAAATAGCTTGAAAACCACTAGCAAATTCTATAGATCATTCATAGTTTTCCACCCCCCATTGCTTCCATTCTCTGTACACCCCAGGGATGCCACTAATGTTAATATTAGCCTGAGCAAAACATAATTAGGAAGGTAAATCTACTGCAAAAAGTAATATTGCATAAATTAAATAAATTAAGTATAAATCAAATCAAATATAAAACAATGCATTTAATTATCTGCATCACTACCTCCCTGCTCTAACATGGATATTTGAGTGGAGACTAATTTCCTTCCCGGGATAGGGCCCGCTCTGAGCCAGGACCAATGAATTGCATCAACCCCTGGAAGGACAGTGCTTGACCCGTTGGGCGTTAGCTAAAGGTGCTGCCATTTTGGTCAGCTAAATTCTGTATTATCTGTTAATGCATGAACTGGTCTTTACGTGCAGCTGGGAAAGCCTATTTGTAAGATACTAGTAAATGCTCATAATTTTGTGGTGAACCATTTTTTGAAAAGTTATTAGTTGAATGGGCTCCCACGAGCCAGGCAAAGGAAGTGCATTTGTGCCCAAGAAGGGTTTTAAGTTTGGAGAGCAGACATCAGCAGCACAAAACTGGTGCATCTCCTAGAATCAGAGGCAGGACCAGTTCAGGCCCCTCTCTGGCATCCTCTCCGTTTCCCTCCGCAAGAGCTCACACAGCTTGGTCTGATCCCTGCTCTCCGGGGGAGCCTGCCTCTCAGACTGACCTCCCTTCCAAAGACCAAGCTCCATCCGGCCAGCGTCTAGAATTCTCTAGGGGGACTTCCACATCAAGGACACTGATTTTTGTCACAGTGTGGCTCCTGAATTCAGAAAAATCCACTGCCCTCTGCGTCGCTGTTTGTCAGCTATGATCTCCTCCACCCGGACCTCAGCTCCTCTGGGACACCCTTCTCTGTTACATGGAGGTCGCAAGTGGGGATGTCCTTGTTTAGAATGTACTTGCACCAGCTTCACGGCATTTGCAATGGAAACGAGCTTGCTTGTGCTCAGAAATCCCAGATCAGTGGAGGTGGTAACATTCAAGGCCAGTTCTTAGAGTTGGAGAATGGGTTACAATCAGCAAATTGGCAGCCTGGCTCTGACGCTCTGCAGCCCCTGTGATGGGAGCTTTTCCCAACTCCTTCCTCCCCAACCCACCCACACAGACTCCAGAAAACCCGACCTTCCCCTTTCGCAGCTCACTAGTTTTCTCAGTGACCGCTTCGCATCTAGTACCTCTAACTGTTTCGTTTTTGTTTTTGAGGAGGGCTTCCATCTACCAGCTTTGAGGTGTTGAGGGCAAGACCCTCTTGTCTCCATCATGCTCCAAGCTCCAACTCTCAGGCTGCCCAGTAGAAAAGGGAAGAGTTAATGAGTTTGTGAATGAATGAATGAATGAATGCATGAATGCAAAGTTCTAGATCAGATGCTCTCAGTGCTTTTCCACATCAGCATCGTTAAAAGACCCCCTCCTTCCTCTCCTTGCTGACGTCTGTCACTGTGCAGGCCCTTAGACCTCACAGTTTTCACTGAAGGTGCCTGCCTGGTTTGTCACATTCAATGCTGTGTCTTCCAAGTCACCTCTCCCGGTCCTGCCCAATTAATTTTTCAGAAAAAAAAAAAGCCATCTCTTTCCTATCCCTCTCCTGCTCAGAAATGGGATGATTTCCCACACTCTGCGGGATGAAACTCAGAGCCCCTCAGCTAGGCATTTAGTACTGATGATGGCTTGTCCTTTATATTCCTTTAAAAACTAATTTGAATTGCAAAAATCCCAAACATATTGAAAAACATCATAGATGCTCATTTACCTACCATGGAGATTGAACAAGTATCGGCATTTCCCCCCATTTATTTTCCTAATAAATAAATAACAAGCATCACCAATGCAGGTAAAACTCCCATTCCTGTCCCCCACATCCCTTTCCCTCCTTCAGGACAAACAGTCATTCCCCTGTGTACCTTTATCTCTCAGAATCCACCCATGTGAACCATTTGGCCATTTGGGTTCTTCACCCTGAAATTTCACTTCCTCCTTTTTTCTTTGACGCCCGGTTTACTTTCCACCTTTCCCAGTGAGCTTTCCCAACAATCCCCTGGTTTCTAAATTGCTACGTGCAAGTTATTTTCCTATGGCCCACTTGGGGACAATGTTCCATCTGTGACAGTTTTAATGTAGCAGTTGGATCCTAGCGTTGGGTTTCTAGTCCCCGTAGAGTAATTTTTTTCATCTGGCTTCATATCATAGTTGATTGTCTGTGTCTACTCCATTAGGTAACAAAGTGGGAAATAAAAGTGAGTCATTTTTATTCATTCATTCATTCATTCTGCAGATATTGACTGAGTGCCTTCCTTTTAAGCACCAGAAATTGCTTTAAGCACTGAGGATTCAGGAGTGGACACAGGAGGATACGGGCTGCTGCTGCAACTGCGGAGTTTATATTCCAACTGGGGGAAGAGAACTTACATGAATGAATGTGTCAAGGTGCACAGTGCTAAGGAGAAAAAAGAAGCAGGGAGCCCTAAAGAGTAAGGGAATTCTATTTTAGGTAGTTTATATATATGTGTGTGTGTATCTTCTCCAGGCTGCTCCTCCCTGCTAAATTCAGCAGGTGCTTGGAATGTGGTGGTTGAATCGCACAGTAAACCCAAGTAGATAATATTGGGCTCCCTGCTTGTGAAACGCTACCCTGTGGAGACCACCCTTCTTGGGAGGTAGTTGTAGGAATGTAATTTTAATCCTCTGCTCTGGGAGCACGTCTGGGTTGTTCCTTTGCGTATCAGCAGATGTGCACAGTGGAAATGATAACAGATTTTAATACCAGCCTAAGGAGAGTGTAATTTGGGAGGGAAAAATTGACTTCCTAGTAAGTTACTGACCAGGGTTCTTGGACTCCTTAATCAATAGCAAGTGACAAGAGGCTAGATGATAAATTCAGGCAAGGTTTCACTGGGACTCATGCTGTAGTGCCAGGGAGGAAAAACGAGGAACAGTTTTCCTTGTTCCCACCCTGAGGGGCAGTGAGCTTGTCCCTTGAGTGGGGGAGGGTAGGGGCGGATCCAGGGGTGAGGCCAGAGGGGTGTCTTAGGTGGTCTGCCCACCCCCTTGATGTGCTCTGTGCATCATGCCCAGTCCCCTGCTTCTGCTCTTGACATCTCAGAAGTAGCAGCTGGGCTTTTGGTCTTTTGTATCTTCTTGTTCATAATTTGCCCCAGCTGCACAGGTATGCAGTTATTTTTCAGTCCCTTACAGTTCCTTTGCATTCTGTTGCTCGAGGAGACGTTTGTCCAGGTGCAAGCACTGCAGGTCCCAGGTCCCAGCCTGACTCGGTAACATATGAATTCCACAGTCAGATGGAGCCAATATGGCAGTGTCTTTCCCACTGTTCTTCAGCCGCTGGGCTGATGGGAGGGTCGTGGTTCCGTGGTGTTCCTGCATGTGGTGCTGTTGAACTGTGATACCCAGGAGACCAATGTCCTCTTTCTAATTCTTCTAGCCTCCAGGAAGGGATAAAATCCCTCAACTTGTCACTTAAAGAAATCACTGCTAAGGTAAGTACCTTTATATGCCCTCTTCCTAAAGAAGCCTCTGAAGTTTTCTTTTGACTTAATTTCATGTCTAGCTCACAGGACACCTGGGCTCAGGAAGACACAGAGACTTGGTAAAGCCATTCTGCCGGCCAAGCAATGAGCCAAGAGAGCCAGGGCTGAGGGCTGTCCCCAAGGTGGAGGTCCTGACATGTGGTTCCCCCAGAAATTGGCTGGGCTGTCCTTTGCTTCGGAAGGAGCTGCCGTGCTGGAAAATGGGAAACGATTGACGCTGTGCACAAATGCCTTTGCTTCAAAAGGCTTTCAGGATGCGAGTAATCTGAGAAGCTAATTATGTTTCCTTCCAGGAGGGCAGGATTTAGATTTTTCACAAACATATGGAAATGGTATAGGAGGTGATTGTTTTCCGTTTTTGAAAGTTTTTAAGTCGACTGTGGAATCATATTGCCTATTGCCTGGGTGCACATAGCCAATCCCTTAGTGTTGTGGTGAGTTAGGACAACCACAGTTTACAAAACAAAACCCTTCTCCGCAGAGATAGTTATCCCTCACCGAGTTATTGACAAAGTGTGAAGGAGGATCAGTTACTCTGCGAATGATTCCTGAATGTTTGGCAGAGAACTGAGTATAAATCTTTAATTATTTGTGTTCGGTTTGGGAACCAGGGTGGTTATAAGATGGTTGAAATGTGAAAAGAATAGGTCTCTGTGCAGAGAGCCAAGCAGTCAAGAGTCCACTGGTCTGGAAGGAACCTTTTCTTGTTCTCAGTTCAGGGGGTTCTTGAAGACCACCCCAGCTGAACTGAGACTGGGGATGTGTCCACAGTTCTTCTGGCCCTTTTCCCAGTTTTTGTGTCTACTTTATTTCTGAAAACAACATTAAGTGATTTTGCTAAAAATCACACAGCAGCCGTTTGACGGGCTGTCCTGCCCTGCGTGGAAGGTGAGCTTCCTGTCTGTCCGTTAGATGGCACTGGGACCCCGGACCCTGGAGTGCTTGAAGCCCGCTCTGCCTTTCCAGAGACGTTCACCCAGGGAAGAAGGACAGGATGAGGACTTGCATCTGCGGGCAGAGCTCTATCTCAGGCTCCCATGCTGAGCGGGGCTGAGACCTTTGCCCCCTGCCCAGCTGCTGGTCAAGGACGACTGACTAGCTTTACCAGTTTTGTGACGCGAAGCAGGAGGGGATGTTAGAGAGCTGACCTGAATTTCTGCCTTTTAAGTGACTGGTGATGTCACTCACTGGCATTCATGGCCTCTCAGTGTCTGCTACTGTGATCTCTGCGTGGAACCCCTGGGAGGGTGAGGGGAGGTCAAAGCTTCCTGGATGGGGGATGTGGTAGATGTATCCTCCTGTATCTCCTACTGTAAATTGTGCCATTTATCAGGTGCATTCTGATTTCTTTTATCTGTTTAAATTTTTTTTTAATTGAAGTACTGTCAGTTATAATGTGTCAACTTCTGGTGTGCAGCACAATGTCCCAGTCATGCATATACATACATGTATTCATTTTCATATTCTTTATCTTTAGTTCTTTTTAATTGCAGTATAGTTGGTTTATAACATTGTGTTAATTTCTGGTGCACAGCATAGTGGTTCAGTTATACATACGTATATTCCTTTTCATGTTCTTTTTCATTATAGGTTACTACAAGGTACTGAATATAGTTCCCTGTGCTCGACAGAAGGAACTTGGTGATTATCTATTTTATATATATTTGTTAGTATCTGCCAATCTTGAACTCCCAGTTTATCTCTCAACCCCTACTCCCCCTACCATAACCATAAGTTTATTATCTATGTCTGTGAGTCTGTTTCGGTTTTGTAATAAGTTCCTTTGTGTCATTAGGTTCCACATAAAGTGGTATCATATGGTATTTTTATTTCTCTGCCTGGCTGACTTCACTTAGCATGACGATCTCCAGGTCCATCCACGTTGCCGCAAATGAAGTGTGTCTTAATTTCTATAGAGAATGAAAATGTGGATGGACTCTTGGACTTGGGTTTCTTGAGCGTGAGACCATGCTGTGTGTGTAACACGAGTGAGTCTGTATCCCAGCAATGAGGATGCAGGTGTGCACGCTACCTAACACAGGTGGTGTTTTTCTGTGCCTGTTTTATATTGTGCACACACACGTACACATGTGCACACGACAATGGAATTTGTTGATACTCTGCAGCTACTGTCATTGGCCCAAATGCCAAAGGTGGCTTCTTGGTTTGCATACCTTCCCTAATGCATTTACAAAAACCTTCTAATTCCCTGGATTTTCCGTAAGATTAAGGAATTCATGCTGAAGATTTTAAAGTGTAAATGCAAAAGCTCCATTTGATAATGAGTTCCTCAGGGTCCAATTTTATTTGGAAATAAAGAAGAGATGCAGATTTTCTGGGGCACGCGTGTATCTGTCTATATAAGGGAGTGTCCGCGTGCACATACATGAATATGTGTGTGTATGGGGGGCATAGATCAGTCTACAGAGAGTTAAAACTGTTCAGTGGCACAAAACACACAACCTTTTCTCCACTTTTCTCGACTGACTGCTGACCTTGAGTAGAAGCCGCAGCTTTAGCACAGTTTTGTTTTTTTTCAGTGTATTCTATGCATAGACCTGTATTTTCTCAATTTCTCCCTTAAAGAGAGATGGCACCTTCCTTCCACTCATTATATAATTTTTTTTGGACTCTTACGGGTTACCCAAACCAAAGGTAATTAAGGGATAAAGGAGATGGAAGGAAGAGTTGGAAATAAATGGGGCATCCGGAGGTTGGTACGTATTAGATTACGTCCAGCAGTGCTTGTGAGAACGTACATTGCAATTTAATAAGAAGATTTAGAAAGGTTGCTTCATATGAATGGTGACAGCTGAGAAGAGAAAGATAAATATCGTGTGATATCACTTATATGTGTAATCTAAGGAAATGATACAACTAAACTTATTTACAAAATAGAAAGGGACTCACAGACATAGAAAACAGACTTATGATTCCCAAAGGGGAGTACAGTGTGGGAAGGGATAAACTTGGAGTTTGGGATTAACAGATACATACTCCTATATATAAAATAGATAAACAACAAGGTCCTACTGTATAGCACAGGGAACTGTATTCAATATCTTATGATAACCTATAATGGAAAAGAATCTAAAAAAGAATGCATACATGTACATATACACATAACTGAATTATTTTGCTGTACACCTGAAACATTGTAAATCAACTGTACTTCAATAAAAAAAATAAAACTGAAAAAGTCACAGCTTTCTCAACAAAAGAGAAACTGACCCAATTACGATTAAGAGAGACTGTTAGTGAAAGTCGGAAATACTGGCTGTCCCTTGGATGAGACAGAATTATGCCTGGTGTTACAGAATTAACAGACTTGTCCTCAGACTTCCGATGATGTTCTTAGACGAATGGAAGGGGTGGTACCAGTCCGTTGAGCCCACCTGAAACTTACTGCTGGGGGAGGGCGTCCGGAGTACCTTCCTTCTCAGTCCCAGTCCTGACATCCTGACAGATCTCCGGACCGTTCAGAGTGTGTCTTGGAATTAATCACTTTGCACGATGGGTGCGCAGCTCTGCTGGTACAAGTTTGGGGTAGACCACACTGCCGTCTTCATCCTGAAAGTGAGTTTTATAAAGAGATTTCAGAAATTGCAGCTACTTAATGGCAAAGAACAGGTTGGGAGAGGTCTGCTTTGATTCTAAAAACAAACTCAATTTCAGAGATAAGAAAAACACGTCAAGTTGGTGGAATCTAGCTAAATCTAGAAACTGCTGGGGAAACCAAATCTTATACTTTCTCTGGGCTCTGTGAACCCCACTGGGTTAATTTTAGTTTTTGAACAGAATCTTAGATTTTTAGCAAGAAAAGATGGATGCTTCTGGGTAACATCTTTTGTGGATCACCCCAAAATGTCTCCACATGCATGTTCATTGTTCTCATGCTTTTTCAACTGGAAATTTTTTTAGGTAGCTCATTAATCTGAGTGTTTTTGCTTTAAACAAAGAAAAATATATTTTCAATATTTTCGCTCCAAACAAATACAAAATGACCTAAGACATCTAGAAAAAGAAACCGAGATTTAAGTTTTGCTGTTGTGAAACAAAGAAAGTTGTAGGACATGTTGGGAGTCTCCTGGAAAAATAAATGATAAAATCTACAAACTTCACTAAGATCTACTGGTATATTTTTCAAATCTGACTTGCCAGCAATATCTGCCCTCAAGTTTTTTTTTCTTATTCTTTTTTCTACCTATCTTTCTTTCTTTTTCGTTCATTTGTTCTTTCTTTCTTCTTTCTTTCTTTCTTTCTTTCTTTCTTTCTTTCTTTCTTTCTTTCTTTCTTAAAGCCCTGTATTTTATCCTTTTTTTGTGGTGGGGGAGGGGAGGTAATTAGGTTTATTTATTTATTATTATTATTTTTAACGGAGGTACTGGGGTTTGAACCCAGGACCTTGCGCATGCTAAGCACACACTCTGCCACTGAGCTGTAACCTCCCTTCACTCTCAAGTTTTATTAGACAACATTGACCAGTAATGCTCTGCCCTTGATCTCACCCTACTTTGCTGCCTACTCTGTGCCGGACACAGAACGAAATCCCCACTCTCCTAGAGCTTGTGTTCTAGCGGAGAGAGAAAGTAGGAAAATGAAGGAATAAAAACAAATAGTGTGTCAGCTGGAGAGGGAGGCAGGGTAAAGGTGGAAGGGGCCGGAGGGCTGAGGGGTTGCTGTTTTTCTGCAGGTAAAGTCGAGGTCTTCATTCTCAGAGCAGAGCCCTGAGGGGTGCGAGTGCACTGAGCCAGCAGAGATGAGAGCAATTCAAGAGTATTTCAGAAGGATGGAGTAAGGGTGCAAGATGGGACAGAGCGCTGAAGTTATTGTAGTTTGCGATTGCCCTCTGTTGTGCGAGTGTAATGGAGTCTCGATAAATTGGGAGATGAGGTGTTGGGGCAAGGAATAATGACTTTATTCGGAAAGCTGGCAGATCAAGAAGATGGGGGCTAATGTCCCGGAGAACCATCT
This sequence comes from Vicugna pacos, assembly GCF_048564905.1. Classification (NCBI taxonomy): domain Eukaryota; kingdom Metazoa; phylum Chordata; class Mammalia; order Artiodactyla; family Camelidae; genus Vicugna; species Vicugna pacos. Next base: position 26,249,507 of record NC_132997.1, on the reverse strand, counting down.
TCCGCAAGTCAGAATTCAGGCTCCTTTTATACTAAAAAGGGGAGGGGGTGTGGTTGGTTGTTGCAAACTTCGTGGTGTCGGAATCCTTTGTTCTTGCCGCTGTCCGCGTGGGTCAGGTCATGGTGCCCCTGTGAACCTCCCACAAGACAAATGTTATTCTCTGTTCTGCAACTTTTTATCTTTATGTGAATGGAAAAGAGTTATACTCTTAAAGGTCAGGGCCTTGAGAATGGGCTATTTCAGGCTCTAGGCAAGGTTCTTTTACAAAAGGTGCAGAACCAGCATGACTCAGCACAGGGGACAGAGCACAGGGTTAGAGCCAAAGGAACAGATCTAATATGGAGTCAGATTTGTTCTTCCCTGTCACATGGCTCATCTCAGTTTTGTGTTCAGGTGTGTTAAAGGTGCAGGACCTATGCTTGGACTGTGTCAGTGCCTGCTCTACTTAGTCCTCCTTTCTTTCGTTCCCTCCTTCCCTCCCTCCCTTCCTTCTTTCCCTCCTTCCTTAATGCCTTGCTTGCTTTTCTAGAACTCTCCTGCAGTCATTCGTTACCACCCTGCTGCATTACTTATAAACCCAGGAATCTCTGACCTGGTGCTCTGTTGCCCGCCGACTTCCACCTGAGTAAGTGATGACACGTGCCTGTCTCTCTCCCTCCAGGTGTGTATGAGCGAGAGACTCTGCAGCACTCTGAGGAAGAAGCTTAATGACATTGAAATCCAAATGCCGGCGTTGCTGGAAGCCAAAATGCTTGCCATAGCAGGTACCTGGAAACAGAGGGGACAGGGAGGTGGTTGGAGTGGAATGATGACAACCACCACATCCGTGTCTTGTCCTTGGTTAACATTCTGCCTGTAGCTTCTGTCATACTTGACAGCTCAAAGCCTTTCTGGGGAGTTTTGCTGTAACCCACAGAATAGATGGGCAGCATGGTTTCCTTGTAAGGGATGGATAGCACTCTTCAAAATACATATGCGTGCGTAATACAATATATATTGTTTGTGTAGGTACCATATTTTGGACTTCCAGTTCCTGCTTCTTTTAAGAGTTTCGAGACTAGATGTACTTTGCCGTGTAATTCAGGCTGATGTTTCTATGTTACATGTCTGTAGATGCTCAGTGAGGGTTATTGGATGTGATCAGCCCCTTCCTATGGGGGAAAGAATGAAAACAGGAGACAAACTGACCTACTTGGTGTAACAGTCTCATCACAGATTGTAAATTTTTGGAGGCTTCTCAGTGGATCATTATCCTTCCTTAATCTGGTAGTTCTTAAAGGATATATTTTCCATTAATTAGTAGGTGGAAAATACGAGTCTTTGAAAATAGTGTCTTATCCTATCGTTTGAATAGTACTTTTGAACATTCTTCTGCATTTGTTATCTTATTTTATTCTTATTCTGTATTCTATTCTATTCCATTCTGTTTTATTTTATTCTATCTTATTCCTTATTTTATTTTATTTTATTTTTCATATCAGCTCTATTAGGTAGGTGAGCGAGAGACTGAGCTCAAGGAACAGATGGGGAGATTGAGGGCCCGGGGTATGTCCTTTGGTTACGTTCACTCAACTGGCTAAGTGGTGCTAGACCAGGGACTACAGTCCAGGTGTGATACATGGATTTTTAACCCAGTTAGGTAATGACATCCTCCAGGTAGTCTGAGTTTTATAGGTTGAATGAATCCACAGCTCATCAGTGTCAGAAGAATCATAAAAATGTAATGAAAAGGTATAATAATTACATGTATGGGTTTTAAATGGCATTTTAAGGAGGGATACAATAATTGGCAGCTTCTGCTCTTCAGACCATTAAACAACTAATGTTGGCAGCTAACGAGCAATTTGGTTCCTGGCGCAGTCACACGTGTTATTTACAACCCGTGGAACACTGCGATGTGAATGTAGGGCTTGGCTCTTAACAGCTTCACGTGCCATTTAGTTGGAATTATGGCCCCATTTGCTAGGAGAAAAAAAAGAAGATTGAACACAATCTTGCTTCTGAGTTAGGGTTTTTGCCTTCCTTAATCAGTCTGTCTTTCCCAGGGATACAGGTGGATGTGTCTCTATTAAGCCCAAGGGAGGAGATGTATCATTCAGGCAGCAGAAAAACCCTCCCTCTAATGTGAATCATCCCTTTTTAGAATCCCAGGGAAAATTCTTAAGGTGGTGTATTGCATATGGGGCCCGGGTAGATCGGCTGGGAAATCAGTGGGGCCTAATCAGATGACAGAGCACCTGAGTTAATGGGGATGGGAACTCACCAGCCAACCCCCTATTTCCTGATCACTCTTTTTTTTTTTTTTCAAATGGAGGTACTGAGGATTGAACCCAGGACCTTATGCATGCTAGGCATGCGCTCTGCCACTGAGCTGTACCCTCCCCTTCCTGATGACTCTGGAGCCCCTTAGTGAACGGACCTTTTGGTCAGTGGGCTCTCCTCCTCCTGCTCATCCTTACTTCACATCTTCTGCACCTAATGTGATTTGACTTTTCTCTTGAGCTGGACTCCGCAGCAGGGCGGGGCTGCGGATGGAAAAGGCGCTTCCCTTAGGATCCTCATGGGACTATTTTATTGCCTGCAGTGTGGCAACCCTCACTCCATTAGACAGAAGCCGCAACAAACCTCTCCAAGAGAGGCCTTTCTCTCCCTGGGGCTCTCTGTGAGGACGCTGGGCCAACGCCCTTGAGATGCTGAGAAGCCCTATTGAATGGAGAGGCGCTTAAGGGATGCCCTTAGGTTCTCAGAGGGCCTTCCGTCTGTCTGAACATTTCTACGATTCCCTGTCTTAGCACTTCCATCCTGAATTTCTTCTTTGGACTGAGGCCTTTTTTTTTGTCCCTTGAGAGGCTGCTAGTTGAGAAAATTTATTTTATTTACTTAATTCATTTTTTTATTGAAGTCTAGTCAGTTTAAACGTGTCAATTTCTGGCGTACAGCACACTGCTTCAGTCATACATGGACATACATACGTGCGTTTTCATATTCTTTTTCACCGCGAGCAACTACAAGTTCCCTGCACTATACAGTATAAACTTATTTATCCGTTTTGTATATACCAGTCAGTTTCTGCAAATCTCGAACTCCCAATGAGGCCTTTTCTTAACTTGAGAATCACTGGCTCCCTGCGGAGACGGGGGACGAGAAATAGTTTTATTTTCAAGCCCAGCAAGTCCAAGCTCCTTTCTGTTAACCAGTATGTTCTTTAGCTCATCTCTCTTTTCTTGCACTTTGTCACAGGCAGTGATCAGAAGCACTGGCTGGCACGCCTGTATTCTGCCTGGAAACCTCCTTGCCTGTTTAATTAGCTTCATCAGGAACTCTTTTCTGTGTTACCTCATTGGTAATGTCACCAGACTTTCTGTCACTATATGCCAGGGCTCCCGTTTCCTCCAGCTTCCGATAATGTTTTCTTCCTTTCCTTTCAGCCTTTGCTGTGCCCTGTTAGCCTTCCGCCCGCCACCTGGTCCCCAAGTCAGTGCCTCCGACTTTAGGGGTTTGTTACAGCAGCACTCCACTTCCAGACGCCAAAATCTGTTCTCATTACTGATCGCTGCGGAATAAACCACTTCGAGACTCAGTGACTTAAAACATCCCCAGTCATTTATTTTGCTCGTGAATCTGCAGTTAGGGCTGGGCAGGGCTGGGCAGGGGCAGCTGTAGGGGAGCTCATGACTAGCAGGTTGGTCTGTCTGTCTGTCGGTTCCTGTCCAGGTGAGCCTCGTGATAGGCAGCTTGGCTCCCTTACAACATGGCTGCTAGGTTCTAAGAGGGAGTGTCCCAAGAGACAGGGCATGTAAGTTTCTTATTTCTTAAAGCCTGGACCGAGAAACTGGCAGGAGTCTCTTTTAGTAAGTGATACATTATCCCAAATCTTAGTAACTTGAAATAACAAATGTTTATTATAGCGCACAGTTTGTGAAAGTTAGGAACCCAGAAGCAGCTTAGCTGGGCGATTCTAGCTCAGGATCTCGAGGAGGTGCTGCGAGATGTGGGGCCTGAAGGCATCATGGGGCCTGAAAGATCTGCTTCCAAGCTCTTTCACGTGGCTGTCGGTGGAAGGGCTCAGTAGCCACGTAGGCCAGGCCATGGGCAGCTCAGGCCATGGTGGCTGATGCCCCCCAGAGCAGGTGATCTGAGAGTGAAGGCAAAGAAGACCAAAGACCCTGGGTTTGTCGGGCCTTCATTTCCAAAGGCTCCCAGTCACCTCTGGCTTGGTGACCAGCCGAGCATCCTAAGTGCAGCCCACACTCAGCGAGAGGGAGGACAGATCCCACCCCAAGGGAGGAGCATTAAAGAACCTGATGGGCACAGTTTTTGAAACCATCCCAGCTGCTGTTTTATTTTATTGGTCGAGCAGTCCTGGGGCCCTGACTCAAGGGAAAGGGACACAGGGGACAAGTGGGAGGTGTGCCAAGAGTTTGGGGGCAGTGTTTTACAATGTGCCACAGCGACCTAGGAGTCTGTAGGGTTCTGCAAACTAACGATGGGGGCAGAAAGTTTTTCAGGGACAGAGAGTGGCATCAGGCACCTACTAAGCACCAGGCCTGGCTCTCGGTCCTGAGGGTGCAGCTCCAGACAGGACACCATTCCTCCTTTTGTGGTAGATGTGGAATAGAATGGATATGCCTGGCCTGTTTGTGGAGGAGACCACGGTTCTGTCTGGGGAGGAAGGGTCGTCTAGATTGATGCTGGGATAGAATCCGTGTTGTTGTAGGAAGGGGCTTGTTATCCTTGGTTAGGACCGGATGTCCGGGGCTCTGTTCTGCAGGCTAAGGATAAAAGTATTGGGGAGCTGTTATAATTTATGTTTAAGCAAAGCAAAGGCATGACCAAAGCCAGACTTGAGGAAGCTCAGTCAGGCGGCGGGTACACGGTGGGGTAGAGGCGGGAATGTCTGGGGACTGGGACTCACTGACTTTAAGATCCTGGCAATAAAAAAGGAAGAAAAGATCACTCATGCGTGGAATCTTAAAAAGAGAAGAAAGAAGACACTATGAACTCATCTACAAAACAGAAACAGACTCGCAGACACAGTAAACAACCTTATGGCTACCAGGGGAAAGGCGGTGGGGAGGGATAAATTTGGGAGTTTGAGATTTGCAAATAGTAAGTACTATATATAATAATAGATAAAAAACAAATTTCTTCTGTAGAGCACAGGGAACTGTATTCAATATCTTGTAGTAACTTACAATGAAAAAGTCTATGAAAATGAATATATATGTATATGTACACATACACGACTGGGACATGATGCTGTACACCAGAAATTGACACATTGTAACTGACTATATACTTCAATAAAAAAAAAGAAGAAAAAAGAAGAAAAGAAGGTTAGCATTTGAAATCTTCTGCAGGTGCTTAGAAGAGCTAGGTGGTATTTATGTAGCCAGCTGAATGTGGTAGTCTAAAAACTAGGAAAAATAATCTAGAAAGCCCATCGCTTCTTTCCAAGTATAAGTCATCGAGATAAGAACACAGATGCTGGTGACACATCAGAAGCGATGGTCCTCCAGCTTTGTTCTGTAATACACACAGTGGATTCTCCAAGCAACTACCAGTCCACTTCGCCGCTGCTCAGGTGGCTTTCAAATACTCCAGGGACCCTAGATTTCTCCCTTGTCTTCATCAGCCTACACAAATCTTGACTCAACTGTATCTTACTCCTCTCTTTTCTTGCCCTTCTCTGTTTCTGCCTTAACTCTTGTGATGTCTGGCAGAGAACGGCTCAGTTGAAAGCACTCACACATCTTTCATCACCAGAAGGAGACCCCCAGCTCTATGCATAGTGGCTTAGAATGAGGAGCTGACCGGGGGCCCCCACATCTCTCAGTTCTGGAGACCAGAGGTCATACTGTGTAGCAGATGGAGCTTTGGCTATGGGATCTGAGAGGTCTGTATTCAAGTCTGGCTTCATCATTACCTGGCTGGGTGACTTTGGGCAAATTATTTAATCTTTGAAAATCTTGTTTTTTTCCCATCTGTAAAATGAGGGTAATAGCAACACTATTACATTAGTGTGCTGTAAGAATTAAGTGAGGTCGTGAATTAGGATAATATGGTGCATTATTATACTGATAAATGAATAATCAATATGCAAGTGAGAGCTCCTTGCATAGAATGAGCTAGCAATTGGCAGCCTTGCATCTGAGTGGGAGGAGGTTTGGCCGGGAGGTGAGCCCTTGACTGGCTGTCACTCCCTGCTGCGGGTTCCTGGCTTATGTACCTGTAGCAGAGGGCTGTGGTGGCATCTACACCCCTTATCACAAAGTGGCTTTGGCCCCAAATGCCTGTGCAGCCCCCTGCCTGCTGTGCTAGGCTGGGCTACTTGTTGATGGTGAAGATTTGTTTGTCCATTTGGTTTTCAGCACTGATACTAAAAGCGTGGAGCCCTGCGGTGTCCCGTCCCCAGACTGGGTGCTAACCTGAGCCCTGCAGGCCTGGTCACTGTCACGGCTGGGTCCTGCCGGGTAAACTGAGCCCAGGAGGTGAGCATCTGCCCGGGGCCTGGAGCAGGTGTGGTCTAGCTGCCCACTCAGGCCCCTTTCCCCTGGGCCTCACCGAGGATTTTCTGGGTGGAAGTTGAGAGGCCTCTTTCCCCAAGAGGCAGCCCCAGGCCCACCTTGTTGAGTGGCCGCCTGGAAAGGAAGTGAGAGCGAAGATCCCCCCAGGTGCTCCAGGAAGGGGGACCCTGCCTGGACAAGGGCTCCTTGCCTCTCTGCTGCCCTCACTGACAGCTTTGCCCTCCGCCCCAGGATGGGTGGGTTGGGCGAGGGCTGCTGGGGACAGAGCTCGGGGACAGAGCTCGGGGACTGGCTTAGTGTCCTCTAGAGAGTGTGGTGGGTGTGGCTGCCCCAGGCTCAGTGGTTAAGATCTCACCATCAGAAGCAGGGGCCTCTCTCCCCTAGAACTGTGCTGCACCCTTTGACCTCCAGTGATGAAGGCTCGTGCCTGGAGCTTAGCCTGGGTCCCCCCTCTGCCCGCCTTTCATAGCCGTGGCCTCTTCAACCCGCCTCTGGTTCCCAGAAGCAGGAGACGTTTAAGTGGCGGGAACCCACGCCTGTGACTCAGCAACAAGCATCCTTCCTGCCCGCCGTCGGCCTCCCGCCGTGGACTCAGGGTCCGCAGTGTAGCTGAGACACGGTCCGGGCCGGGGCTCAGGCTCCTGGAACCGGGCTCTGCCTCCGTCCGAGCTCTGTAACTGCCTAGTGTCCCATCTTCACTTTGCACGTGTCTGACCTTTGCCTGCCCCTAGCCAGCATCAAGGCCCTCTGCTGCCTGCCTCTGAAACTTTCCAGTGTTGACGTGACGCATGCCTTCCTGGTTCCAGCCCTGCCCTACTGGAGTCATCCACCTTTATTGATCTGGTCTCTCTGTTGAGTCATTTTGCTTTTTTTTGTTTTTTTTTTTTTTCCCTTGGGCTTTGCCTAATGTCTGGTACTCAGGAGACAGTAAGAATAATTGTTTTTTAAAAAACGAGCCCTCATTTGTTGATTTCTGGTCCTCAGAATCTGTTATATCCGTATTTCATGTGAGTTTCCTCTCAGTTTGTGGCATATTTTCTTTCCCACCTGCCTCCTATTAACAGTTCAAATAATCATTTACCCTTTTTTAAATTGAAGCATGTTGATTTACAACGTTGTGTTAGGTTTTGGTGTACAGCATAGTGATTCAGTTATACATATATATACACACATATTCTTTTTCATACTTTTTCATTACAGGCTATTACAGTATATTGAATACAGTTCCCTGTGCTACATAGTAGGATCTTTTTGTTTATCTGCTTTATATATAGTAGTTAATATCTGCTAATCCTAAACTCCTAATTTATCCCTTCCCCTCTTTCCCCTTTGGTAACCATAAATTTGTTCTCTACGTCTGTGAGTCTGTCTCTGTTTCATAAATAAGTTCATTTGTGTCATTTTTTTAGATTCCACATGTAAGTGATATCATATGGTATTTGTCTTTCTCTGTCTGACTTACTTCACTTAGTATGATGATCTCCAGGTCCGTCCATGTTGCTGCAAATGGGATTATTTCATTCTTTTCTATGGTTGAACAGTATTCCACTGTGTGTGTGTGTATGTGTGTGTGTGTGTGTGTATCTGTCTGTCTCACATCTTCTTTATCGAGTCATCTGTTGATGGACATTTAGGTTGCTTCCATGTCTTTGCTATTGTAAATAGTGCTGCTATGAACACTGGGGTGCAGGTATCTTTTTTAAATGAGAGTTTTCTCCAAGTATATGCCCAGGAGTGAGATTGTTGGATCATATGGTAAGTCTATCTTAGTTTTCTTAAGGAATCTCAGTACTGTTTTTCCATGGTGGCTGCACCAATTTACATTCCCACCAACAACGTAGGAGGGTTCCCTTTTCTCTACACCCTCTCCAGCATTTATTGTTTGTAGACTTTTGAACGATGACCATTCTGACTGGTGTGAGGTGATATCTCGCTGTAGTTTTGATTTGCATTTCTCTGCTAATTAGCTATATTGAACATCTTTTCATGTGCCTATTGGCCATCTGTACGTCTTCTTTGGAGAAATGTCTGCTTAGGTCTTCTGCTTATGTTTTGAAATCATTTATTCTTAAACAGCATGTCAAGATATTCCAAGCCAGTTTTTCTTTTTTTAAAGATGGTTCTATCTGATTTGACTCTGCCTTTATAGAGAATAACAATTATCTACACTTAACACACATGAATTAGAGACAAATGTGTCTAGATGGCAGCCTGAAATCTTCTTTCTTAGTTGATGATTTGGAGGGAAATGAGAAGTTTCTTAGAAATGAACTAGATTTTCCTAGATAAGTGCAAAATATTTCCTTCTCTCTCAAAAATTTCATGGTTTAGATCAGTGGCTGGGGGAGCTGAGAAGCTCCAGATGAGGAGAAGGAAAGGGTATTGTTCAGACTGACTAAAGCAAGGGGCTCTACCACCATCATCTGTGCTTTGGCGGTGGCTCCAAGGCAGGCAGAGGAAAGGGAGACTTGGTGAGGGGGGAATGGAAGGTTCCAGGTGTGACTGGAGGCTGTTGGCTGGGAGAAGCTGGAGGTGGGTGCCCGGAGCATCCTATGTGATTGCCTAAGGGGCATATCTGGCTTTCTCTGGTTTGTCCTAAGTTGGGTGTAGGGACGCAAATTAAAGAAGCGGTCAGTTCTTAATCAGGTCCTGGCTATTTTGGGCGAATTGTTACAGAAGTTATTGTTTTGCTTCCTGGAAGGATCTGGCGTCCTGCCAGAGAAGAGAAGCAGGACTCTGTTATTTGCGCGTTATTCTGGTTATGTTCAACACTGGCTTTATTTCTCTTTCTGTCATAAAGAAGTAGGGCCCAAATTCGGGTGGGTGGAAGAGGGTAATTTTAGGAGGATTGTCACAAAGGGGGAGGTCTGTGGCCCAGCGAGGATGGTGTGTGTGCTTTCCCCCCGGGGAGAAAGTCGTGGTGAGGCCTGATGGGGTGAAACTGCCCATCTGAGCGCGAGATCCGCCCCCAGCCTTCCTGGTGCTCCCTCCCTTTATGGGTGATTTGTGGCCACGTTTTGGCCAAGTCCCTTATTGAGCTGTATTTGGCAGGGTAAGCACCTAACCTGAAGTTGGAAAAACCAAGTTCAAGTTCACTACTCTTACATGAGATCTTCAAACTCCAAAGCCTCATGACCTGGGGAAGGTCACCCTCTGGGTCTCAGTTTCTTCCACTGGAGACCAAGGACAGTCACGTCCTGGATTAGTGGGAAACCTAAGTGAGATTTCATACACCGAGAGCTCTGCGACCTATAAAATCAGACTCTCAAGTACTGACCTCAAAAAATGAGCTCTAGATACTGGGAGGTAGAGAAGGGTCAATAATTAAATTCAGAGATGTCGAGGATGTCGTTAGAAGGAGCAGGACAGGTAAGGTCAGTTTTGGCTTTGGCATACACCTAGGGGTTGGTTTTTTTTTCTTTATCTAGAGATATTTTTTAACATTTTTTATTGATTTATAATCATTTTACAATGTTGTGTCAAATTCCAGTGTAGAGCACAATTTTTCAGTTATACATGGACATATATATATTCATTGTCACATTTTTTTCTCTGTGAGCTACCATAAGATCTTCTGTATATTTCCCTGTGCTGTACAGTATAATCTTGTTTATCTACTCTGCAATTTTGAAATCCCATCTATCCCTTCCCACCCCCCGCCCCCTTGGCAACCACAAGTTTGTATTCTATGTCTGTGAGTCTGTTTCTATTTTGTATTTATGCTTTGTTTGTTTGTTTGTTTGTTTTTAGATTCCATATATGAGCAATCTCATGTGGTATTTTTCTTTCTCTTTCTGGCTAACTTCACTTAGAATGACATTCTCCAGGAGCATCCATGTTGCTGCAAATGGCGTTATGTTGTCGGTTTTTATGGCTGAGTAGTATTCCATTGTATAAATATATACCACATCTTCTTTATCCAGTCATCTGTCGATGGATGATTAGGCTGTCTCCATGTCTTGGCTATTGTAAAGAGTGCTTCTATGAACAATGGGGTGCAGGTGTCATCCTGAAGTAGGGTTCCTTCTGGATATAAGCCCAGGAGTGGGATTCCTGGGTTATATGGTAAGTCTATTCCTAGTCTTTTGAGGAATCTCCACACTGTTTTCCACAGTGGCTGCACCAACCTGCATTCCCACCAGCAGTGTAGGAGGGTTCCCTTTTCTCCACGGCCTCTCCAGCATTTGTAATTTGTGGATTTTTGAATGATAGCCATTCTGACTGGTGTGAGGTGATACCTCATTGTAGTTTTGATTTGCATATCTAGAAGTTTTTAATGGTGTTATTTGTAGAATAAAATGTTTTGACAGGTGCTTCAAAAGACCCACGTGAAGGCCCAAGCGTGGCTCCCTTGGTGCACAGCAGGCGGGCATGTGTGCCGCTGGATGGAAAGGCGGATGTTCATCCGTACACAGATCCTCCTTTAATTTCCTGGGGAAGTTTTACAGTGATTTTCTGTGTAGAGGTTTTGCATGAGTTTCTTTAAATTTACCCTAAGTATTTTGAGTTTTAAAATGTCTTGTACATGGAATTTTTAAAAAAATCATCTTCCCATTGTTTGCTGACATTTGGAAATACGACTGTTTTTTTAAACTTTTTTTTATTGAGTTATAGTCATTTTACAATGTGTCAAATTTCAGTGTAGAGCACAATTTTTCAGTTACACAATGAATATGTGTATGTTCATGTATAACGACTGAGTTTTGTATGTTGACCTTGTAGCCTGTAATCCTTCTAAATTAAATGCACCAACTATGTTGCTCAGAGCTTTCTAGAATTTTGTGTCTATTCTTGCAGACTTCTATAATGCAGGTGTTAGCACGATCATATTTTATTAGAAGTTTGCCCTGAAATTCCATATGCTAATTTCTTTGCTCAAGATCATGCAGTTTGAGGAATGGGGGATTAGGATTTGAACTGAGGTCTTTTTTTTGGAGGGGGGTTCTTTCAACACTTTATTTTTTTATTTTTATTTTTTAAAAATTTTATTTTATTGAGTTACAGTCTGGCTCCAAGGCCCAGTCTCTTTCCACCCTTCTATAATATTTCACCTCTTTGACATTTGGATATTTGAATGGAGCGATATCATTTGGTTCCCCTGGGTTTTATTGGGACATTTTTGTGTCATCATGCTTCCCAAGGATGTGGATTAGCCAGTGGAACCCCTAAAACAGAACACAACAAGGATAAGGTGAGAGAGAGATGTACGAGAGTTAAAGAGACTTCCAGCTTGAGGACAGTGTTTTTCCCGATTCCTCCACGGAAGACTGATCATGCAGCTGGTTCCAGTTGCCAAGCTCAGCCCCCTTTATCCACACCGTCAGTGCATTTAGCTGTTGCTGAATCTTTCCCGTGTAGGGGTGCTGTAACGCTTATTTTCCCCTCTTCTCCCCGGCGATGTGCTGCAGGAAACCATTTCTGTACGGCTAAGGAGCTCACGGAGGAGATCAGATCCTTAACATCCGAGAGAGAAGGGCTGGAGGGACTTCTCCAAAAGCTGTCGGTGCTGAGTTCAAGGAACGTCAAAAAGTTGGGAAGTGTTGAAGAAGATTACAACAGACTGAGAAGAGAACTGGACCACGGGAGAACTGCCTATGGTAAGTCATCCCAGCGGTCGTCCAGTGAAACATTTATGATATTTACGGTACTGTGTGTCCAGGCCGGATGTTCTGTGCTTCGTGTGAACGTCACTGCCAAAGGGTGTCCTGGAGCCACACAGCACATTCCCGGGAGGATATTTTGGCAGGAGCCTTGGCAAATGGGGCGGAATTTCTTGTCAGCTTTTGTTTTGCTATCACATGTGATGGCTTTTCATGTTCTGTTTCTTTCCCCCTCCTCTACCCTGGATTTGCTAATGGCCTTGCGATTATTTAGAGCAATCTCCCCCTTGGCACAGGTCTTGAGAATTTTCTCTGTTGGACAATTATCTTCCCTTTGCTCCTTGGCTCAGCCTTCTGGCTTGCACCATCACAGACAAAAGCAGGCTGACTCTGGGAAAAAACTAAGACCATTAAGTTGCTGTTCTCTGTGTGGGCTTTTCTGAGAGCTGCTTTCCCAGGAAGAATGAGGTAGAAGATGCCAGTGGTGCCTCAGCCGAAGTATGTGCTCATGGGAGGAGTTACATGGCTTTGCTCTTTTCCTGTCCAGTTGTTAAGAGCCAGTGGGGTCACCTTGAGGTTTCACTTTGGGGGACAATCTCAGAAGATGCCTGTTTAGTCCAAATGGATAAAGCAAAAACCTATTTCTTTCTTTCTTTCTTTCTTTCTTTCTTCCTTTCTTTCTTTCTTCCTTTCTTTCTTTCTTTCTTTCTTTCTTTCTTTCTTTCTTTCTTTCTTTCTTTCTTTCTTTCTTTCTTCTTTCTTTCTTTCTTTCTTTCTTTCTTTCTTTCTTTCTTTCTTTCTTTCTTTCTTTCTTTCTTTCTTCCCCTAATTTCAGAACTTTTTTAAATCCATAGCAATGAAAATAACAATAATTGCATGAGGTTAGGAATCTGGGATAATGAAACAGAATGGGTGATTTTGGAATAGAATCAATACATATAAGGTCAATTCAGTATAATCTTGTTTATCTATTCTACAATTTTGAAATCCCAGTCTATCCCTTCCCACCCTCCGCCCCCCTGGCAACCACAAGTCTGTATTCTCTGTCTATGAGTCTATGTCTGTCCTGCATTTATGCTTTGTTTTTGTTTGTTTGTTTGCTTGTTGGAATCATGTAAGGTCAATTCATATTTCACAGATGCAACAAGGCAATTTAATGTGGAAAGGATATTGTTTCAATAAATCTGGCCAGCATGGTTCAATGTCAGTATGTCTTAAATGACCATAGTCTTTTGTGTTGCACCCCATAGAAAAATGTAACTTGAAAACCTAGTTCTTAAAAAACAAACATAGTAAAGAATTTCTGATGATTCAATTTCTAATATGCAGAATGAAATCTTAAGAAACAAATTCAGATTTAAAATACACGAGATTCTGCCACCTGTTTCCTCACTAGTAAAATGAGAAGAATATTATCCACATCATGGGCTGGTTAAGTGGCACGGATTAAGGGAGGTAACTTATAAAGATCCTGAGATATGTGTGTGTGTGTGTATGTGCGTGTGCTTGTGTGTACACGCGTCGTTGTACTTTCCCTGGGAACTAGAGGTTGTTAGAAGTCAAAGGTCATACATGGTAAATCATGGGCCCTGAATAAATGCTTACTAGGAAGATGAAAGACATCTACACTAATAAAGTTCTGTACTTACAAAGAATGCTTACTTAAAAAGAAATAAGACAAGAATGGAGATATTAGGTAGCCAGATTTGAAACAGGGCTATTTGAAAATACTCTACAAATTGAAGTACATGAAGATGAGTGTTGAAAACCAAATAAACAGGAAATCAACTAGTAGAAGTCAGTGTGTCATTTTCACTGTGAATCAATTTTGTTTTGACGGCTTAGTCAGTTGTGCAGGGAGAGGTGTCTTTACAGAGTGATTTGAATGACAGATGGGACGGTCAGCTGCTACTGTGTTCTTTTTTATCCTTCCAGCCACATCTTTTTTTTTTTATTATTTTATTTATTTATTTAAACTTTTTTTTTTATTGAGTTATAGTCATTCTACAATGTTGTGTCAAATTCCAGTGTAGAGCACAATTTTTCAGTTATACATGAACGTACATACATTCATGGTCACATTCTCTTTCGCTGTGAGCTACCACAAGATCCTGTATGTATTTCCCTGTGCTACACAGTGCAATCTTTTTTTTTTAACATTTTTATTGATTTATAATCATTTTACAATGTTGTGTCAAATTCCAGTGTAGAGCACAATTTTTCAATTATACATGAACATATATATATATATATTCATTGTCACATTTTTTTCCCTGTGAGCTACCATAAGATCTTGTATATATTTCCCTGTGCTATACAGTATACACAGTACAATCTTGTTTATCTATTCTACATTTTGAAATCCCAATCTGTCCGTTCCCACCCCCCGCCCCCTTGGCAATCATAAGTTTGTATTCTATGTCTATGAGGCTATTTCTGTTTTGTATTTATGGTGGTTTTTTTTTTTTTTTTTAGATTCTGCATATGAGTGATCTCATATGGTATTTTTCTTTCTCTTTCTGGCTTACTTCACTTAGAATGACATTCTCCAGGAACATCCATGTTGCTGCAAATGGCATTATGTTGTCGGGTTTTATGGCTGAGTAGTATTCCATTGTATAGATATACCACATCTTCTTTATCCAGTCACCTGTTGATGGACATTTAGGCTGTTTCCATGTCTAGGCTATTGTAAAGAGTGCTGCTGTGAACATTGGGGTGCAGATGTCACTTTGAAGTAGGGTTCCATATGACCCAGGAATCCCATTCCAGGGCATATACCCAGAAGGAACCCTACTGTGTCTTCTGAGGTGGACACCTTCAAGTTGGCTCAATGACTCAGAACACTTTACCTTTTTTTTTTTTCCTCACTTCAGCAGGTCAAAGCTTTGTTTTTGCCAAATATGTAGAGACTGCATTTGAACCTTAATATATCACTGTAGTCCTGAGAAGTGGGGACATGTCCCCCCAGATGTCACAGTGCAGTTTATTGCATTACGATAGAATGTGCCTTGTACATTTTAAGTGAATTTTTTGCTATCAATTTTTAAAACATATAAGCAATGAAAAGCATGAAATAAGTAATCACCACAAGGTTTTTAGCCCCAAATGAGGAATTTAAATTTGAGAAGAAAGAAGATGTAAACAAATTTGGGCAAATTTAATCCGGTGATATTTTCATTTGAACATTTGAGCCCTTGAAAATCATTAATCTCTCTCTCTTTTTTTTTTAAAAGAGCGATATAGTAATTTTTGAATCTCATTATTGTCACTTCACTGAGTATTTTCAAAATGATGAATAAAACATAAACCAATGGAATGAGAAATTGTTACCATGGATGATTCTAAATCGCAGATGGCTCATTACTGTAGTGAAGGCATTCTTTTTGTTTTGTGCTTGGATTTTGCTGGGTCAGCTACCCTTTTCCCTGTGCTTTAGGCTGAAGCTAATTTTTAAGCCATCTGAGATGATTTGGCTTTGGGTGAGCCAAATGAATAATCTTGGGTTGATGAGACTGTGGGAGACAAAGGAAGAAAGAATTCCGTAGTAAACTGAAGCTTTTATCTATTGATATGTAATAAAGCTAGGCCAAAGTCCATATTCTGTCACTGGTTGGGTTTTGAGAGTTAAAAATCCAGAAGGTGGTGGGGAGGTTATAGCTCAAGTGGTAGAGCGCATGCTTAGCATGCACAAGGTCCTGGGTTCAATCCCCAGTACCTCCTCTAAAATTAAAGAAATA
Source organism: Vicugna pacos (assembly GCF_048564905.1). Lineage (NCBI taxonomy): Eukaryota > Metazoa > Chordata > Mammalia > Artiodactyla > Camelidae > Vicugna > Vicugna pacos. Next base: position 26,233,640 of record NC_132997.1, on the reverse strand, counting down.
AATAAAACTAATTACCCTCCCCCCACCAAAAAAAGAAGTAAAAAAAAAATCCAGAAGGAGCTCTCCACTCAAGTTTAAATGTAGAGCAAATACAGAGAAATAGTGTGCCTATGCATGTATTACCGTGAGCTGATCCTTTTTCATCTTAGAAAAAACATTTAAAATTAAGACTATTCAAAAAATGAGCGATGTGTAGTGCTTTTCAAAATAGACTTTGATTTTCAGCAATGGTTGTAGAATGCAGCATTCAGGAGGAAAAGGCAGTTCAGCTCCATGGTGGTCTGGGACCCAGGCTCTGCGAAGTTTGCTCCAAGTCAGCTGATGCAGCCCCGTGTCTGTCCAAGTCCAGCCAGGATTCCGTTTCTGCAGTGGAAGGGGAGATCTGCAGTCTTAGGGAACAATCTGCAGTCTGAAGTAGCATTCAGAGGATTCTTGCTGATGCGAATGTTACCCCAAAAGGGGAAGGAAAAAGACCCTAATTCTTGTCTTATCTGAAAGATAAGAATTCAGATGGGAGATGGAAGTGTTGTGTACAAAAGATTTTAAAGGTATTATTAGCAAAGGGAAAATACACCTCTAAGAACAGGAAGCAGGCTGATGTAAGGCAGATAGCAATGGTCTTTGGCCCCTCCTCTTAGACCGCGGCTCAGAGTTGGTCTCTTGATTGATGGATGGCTCTTGCCCCTGGAGTGCTCAGTCATGCTCCTCCCCTTTGCACATGTCCTTACCCATGATGCACACACGAAAAACCCACGGGGGCGGGGCCTAAACCGCATGCTGATTATATTACAATGAGCACTGGGTCGTGTCTGGTTAGGTCCTTGTAGCTACTGCGCAGTTGCCGCTGTCAGCTTCTAACCGGTTTCTTGCTGGCGCTCATTTAGAGGAAGTAAAGCCCCTTTATGCTGAAGGCGGACATACAGCCGTCTTCTGGACCACCCTCCCTGTCCTCCACCTTATCTGCCTGGTGCCCTCGCTTATCTGACTACCTAACAGGAAGAGGGCATGTAATGACTCATCACAGATAAACTTGCTTTGCTGAGCATTTACAATGTCATTACAGCTTGTGTCTCTGGCTCAGCTGTAAGTCCTTCGAGGTGAAAGCATTGTCCTTAGGTTTCATTTGTCTTGTTGCAGTAGCCAGCGTGATGTCATTAAAAACAGTAAATGTACCACAAATATTTATTCATTTACTGGGGCCAGATGTTAAAATGAAACATGAATTCTTTCTTCCTTTATTTTGGATCACAGACCCAGACCTGAGATCTTCTTTTTTAAAAAAAAAATTTTAAATTCATCTTCCAATTTAATGAAAGCAGTGATATGTTTGATAGTCTTTCATGGAAGATGCTTGAGTTGTCTGAGTCGGATATTCAGATTAGGGTGTCAGCAGACAGAACAGCATGATGAAAAAGACTGAAATGTGCCAAAGTATGCAGGAGGCAAAGGAGGCAGAAATCATCACTGAATCCATTGACTTTCGTCTCACTGACACACAGTCTGTAAGAAGGGGAGGAAAGGGTGTGCTTTAACCCCTGCATGCGGTTAAGACTTCAGGAGAATATATTTGAATTCTGAGCAATTTAGGTGCAGTGAAATAGAATGAAAACCTAAATCTATCTTTCAGCCCCTGAATACTTATGGAAATTAACTATAAACCTTTAATTATTGTAGATTTCAATGATTTTTTTTAAAGGGAGAGTGGGATAAAAAAAATCAGTAACTTTTTGCAGTTTGCTAGGTCTGCTTTTCAGAAAAAAAGACAACTCTGAGATTTACATAACTTTTTCCATCCCTTGTGTGTAAGTTGGTAATCTGTATTGTACTTTCTTAATATTGTTGATTTCATACTGTAACTCAGATATAAAGGAAGCAGACGTCAAGGGGAGGGATTTAATCACATAATAATCAGGGCTAGAATTTTAAATAGGACATCATTAGCATGTTAATGAATTTTCTCACTTTCCGCCAGCTGCCCGGGTAGAAAAGACACTACAGCTGTAGCTCGGAAATCCGGTGAGGTCTGTGGCCCGGTGAGCTGTCAGGAACCTGGGTAGAGGACCTGTGAAATATGTAAAAGGATTCTCAGTGTGAGTGTCAAATGGTGTTTTTTTCTAGGAGTGATGGTCGGCTGTGTCCAGCTTAAGCTCATTTGCCTTTCAGCGAGTGAGGACGACGTGGAAGGTAGATAAGGGGCACTTTTTAAGGGCAATAAAGTTGAAGTGGAGTCAACTTTTCTGTTACAGTTTGGAACTAGCACTTACCTCTTGCTTTAGATTAGAAAGGCCACGTGTCCACACCGACACAATCCTGCCCTTATTTTTGGACTATCATCTAGTTTTTGAGATTGAAATAGCTAATAAAAGGGAGTATGGTGGCCTTTAGTGAGATATCAGTTTTTTAATTAATTAATAATTGAAGTCTAATCGGTTTCGTGCTGTGTTAGTTTCTGGTGTACAGCATAGTGATTCAGTTATACACACATATATTCCTGTTTGTATTGTTTTTCATGATAGGCTATTATAAGGTATTGAATATAGTTCCCTGTGCTGTACAGTAGGACCTTGCTGTTTATGTATTTTATATATAGTAGTTAGTATCTGCAGATCTCCCAGTTTATCCCTTCCTGCCCACTACCCCCACTCGCTGGTAGCCATAAGTTTGTTTTCTATGTCTGTGAGTCTGTCTCTGTTTTGTAAGTAAGTTCATTTGTGCCTTTTTTTTTTTTAGATTTCACATATAAGTGATATTATACAGTATTTTTTTTTCTCTTTCTGGCTTACTTCACTTAGTATGGTGATCTCCAAGTCCATCCATGTTGCTGCACATGGCATTATTTCATTTCTTTTTTATGGCTGAGTAGTATTCTGTTACACACACACACACACGCACACACACACACACCCCCCCACATCTTCTTTATCTAGTCATCTGTTGATGGACATTTAGGCTGTTTCCATGTCTTGGCTATTGTAAGTAGTGCTGCTGTGAACACTGGGGTACATGTGTCTTTTTGAATTAAGATTTCCTCAGATATGCCCCTGAGCTACTAGTTTTTTTAACTCCAGAGTCCATGGGTGAAACTTCTTGTATAAGTCACTTTAAGAAGAAGCCACAGTTTAAAGATTGTGTGCTTTGCAGATTCTGCAAATATAGGCAATCATTCCTTTTCCACATTTATCCAATATATTTAGATAAAATTTACAAGAAAAATTAGAACAGAAGAATAAAATCTATATGTCTTTTTTGGGGAGGTAGGGGAAGAAAAAATACATATATACATAGCAGAAAGATAAACAACAAAATTAACAAATAAAAATTAAGTTTAAAAGTTAAGACTGAAGAAAATTGCTAATGATGAGTTGTAATTATTTGGGTTGAGAATATGATGTAATTAACAGCTTCCTAGAAGCCAGAGCCAAAAACCAAACCAAATCAAACAAACAGGTGAAGCAGTCCTTCTCAAAAGTAGCTTAAAACAAGAAGTTTTCAGGGACACAGAGTGGTGTTAAATTCTTAAAGATGATTTTTTTTAAGCACATAATGGAATGTCCTCATGAACAGATTTATAACCAATGCAAAGGCACATATGGCTTTACAGACCACCTCTGAGGGACAAAATAGGTAATGAAAGCAGGAGTTCATGGACATAGACTGTGAAACTGTACACAAATATCAGATCTCTGGGGATGTCCATCTTTTCCACAGAAGATCCAACTTCCCAGCCAATGTTTAAAGGAGTCATTCAAAGTTCTCTCAAATTTTAAGAAACATTCCATTAAAATATAATGCCATGGATGTGAATTAGTAAGGGCTCAGGCTAATTGAGTTTAAATATGAAATCTGGTAATCTGACATCATTTGAAGATGGACTTAGAACTTACAGAAGTGGTTAGAGGTCATGTTCTGTAGACACACCAAATGTCTCTTCTCTTCGCTGAGCTTTGCCTGAGATCCGCTTGGTAGACAGTGTGGCTGTCTTTGGGCCAGAATGATGGTGGCATTCTCCATCACTGTGACCAGAGCTGTATGTTTGGGAACCAGATGAGTGTTGCAGTTTCTGTATGTGGAGGAACTTAGATTGTTACATGGCAAATATCTTATTTGTGTCTGACTTTCTAAACTGAAAATCTCTGTTTAGTTAATATATACATGAATAATACAGTTTATATACATTTGAATACAATTGATCTGTATATATAGATGAGTTCATTAATGTCCTCTTCTTTTTTTTTTTGATTCCACATGTGAGTGATATCATATGACATTTTTCTTTCTCTCTCTGGCTTACTTTGCTTGGAATGACGATCTCTAGTTCCATCCATGTTGCTGCAAATGACATTATTTCATTCTTTTTTATGGCTGAGTAGTATTCCACTGCATAAATATACCACAACTTCTTTATCCAGTCATCTGTCGATGGACATTTAGGTTGCTTCCATGACTTGGCTATTGTATATGATGCTGCTATGAACATTGGAGTGCATATGTCTTTTTGAATTAGACTTCTCTGCAGATATATGGCCAGGAGTGGGATTGCTGGATCATAGGGTAAGTCTGTTTTTAGTTTTTTGAGGGATCTCCCTACTGTTTTCCATAGTGGCTGCACCAAATTACATTCCCACCAGCAATACATATAGGAGGGTTCCCTTTAAAAAATACAAACTTTTGGAGGAAAACTTCTTTTTAAAAATTTCAAAATCTTTTTCTCAGGTTTTTCTGCAGGCTGAGGTTTCACATCTCTGGTCATTCACCTTTGTTTCATCCTATTTATTACATCATCAGGATCTCAATTAAATACGTATGTGTATTTTTAATGTCTCTCCATGGTTCTCTTCTTTCCAGCTGTATTCCTCCATCACTATGAGTATGGCTATTTCTCTTCAGCCACTTTTGCCTGTGACTGTATAAGCTTGAAATTTGCAATAAACTTTCTTCCTCTGTTATTAAATACGTCTTTTGGGAGGCACTTCCACTACCATGCATAAAGCCTGTATCGGTCTGTAGGGAGGCTCAGCTTAGTTTCAGTTCTGTTGGTTGCCATCGTCTGTGTCGCACCTGGCATAGATAGCATCACGGTGTGAGGTCTGATGAGTGAATTCTCTCTGCTTGCCAGTTGTTTTATGTGTGACACAGTAGAACCAGATCTCTACATTTCATTTCCCTCCATCCATCCATCCATCCATCCATCATTTTAATTAGCATTTACTGAGCCCTTACAATAGGCCAGGCACCATGCTTGCCTTTGTGGTCCAGAATGACCAGACAGTCCCTGTGGCTAATAAACTCACCATTTATTCTAGTCCCTTTTGATCTTGAATTTCCATAATTCTTTCCAACTCTCTTCCTTTTTTTCTTGCTCTCCACTGTTTCTGATTTCCTTCCCCTGTTTTTATCATGAAATTTTTTTTTTTAGTAATCCTTACTATTGTTACTTCCTTTTCCACCTGTCTCTACCTTTGCTTTTTAAAATTGAAGTATAGTTGATTTACACTCTCTCCATTTGCCTCCATGCTCCCTTTGCAATACCTCAGTCATGTAGCCGTTAGGTGGGAAAGCAGAGACGATTTCAACAGTATTTCATACCTAGTTACAATGGGCAGATGTTTGACCTGCTGATTTGTTTGGAGGAGGAACTTGATTCTATATACTAGGGTGGGTACATGTGACTCTTAGGTATTTGACAGATGTCCTGCTTTGTGCAATCATTCCTGGCAGCCAGGGCCTATATCGTCTCTTTCAACATTTCATGTGGACTCTGGGCTCTCGATGACCTTGGTGTCTGCACACACACATGCACACTCATATACTCCCTCCTGAAGATTAAGCTAAGGATGATGGTAAGTGGGACGCCGTGATTTCTACAAGGGAGCCCATCGGCCTCGGTTAGCTGCGGGAATTATTTGTTGCAGGGGCCTGAAACCTGCATTGCAGAACGTTTCATATCCCTCGTCACTGACTTCTGTGCAACTCTTCCTCCCACACCTGTTTTTAAACATCCCTGGGTGGCGGTGGTACCACCCTCAGTTATCTGAACAACTTCAGCATTATGTTATGATCTGAAAATAGATCGTTACTGTTATGATTATTAGAACTTAATTAGAATTTGTAGGACTTAGTTCTCTTATTCATATATCTTTTAGCTAAATCCTTATAGGTTTAAAAATGAGTTCTTTCAGGATTTTTCTTCCTTTGCTCTTTACTGTATTTATCCAGCTTGTATTTATTGGATCCTTTGTCGTCTGCACACGTTAGCTGTAGCTGTTATGCATTTAATATGTTGTTTTTTCATTGAAGTATAGTTGATTTACAATGTTGTGTTTGTTTCTGGTGTACAGCAGAGTGATTCATACATACATGTATGTACGTACTCTTTTCATATTCTTTTTCATTATAACATACTGTATTATATATAACATATACGTGTAATATATAACATTATGTTATATATAACATCATAACTAGCTATTGAATATAGTTCCCTGTGCTATACAGCAGGACCTTGTTGTTTATCTATTTTATATATAGTAGTGTGTATCTCTAATCCCAAACGACTGATTTATCCTTCCCCTCCCCTTTCCCCTTTGGTGACCATAAGTTTGTTTTCTGTGTCTGTGAGTCTCCTTCTGTTTTGTAATTAAGTTCATTTGTATCATTTTTTTTCAGATCCCACATGTAAGTGATATCATATGATATTTGTCTCTGTCTGACTTATTTCACTTCATATGATCATCCCTAGGTCCATCCATGTTGCTGCAAATGGCATTATTTCATCCTTTTTTATGGCTGAGTAATAATATATTCTTTGAAAGGAAGGAATGGTCCCCTGTCTGTTTTTTTTTTATTGCTAATATATTTTTTATTGCTAATAATTTTTTAACATTTTTTATTGAGTTATAATCAGTTTACAGTGTTGTGTCTAATTCCATTGTAGTGCACAATTTTTCAGTTATACATGAACACACATATATTCATTGTCACATTCTTTTTCACTGTGAGCTACCACAAGGTCTTGTATATATTTCCCTGTGCTACACAGTATAATCTTGTTTATCTATTCTGCATATGCCTGTCAGTATCTACAGATTTCGAACTCCCAGTCTGTCCCTTCCTTCCCCCCTCCCCCTTGGCAACCACAAGTTTGTATTCTATGCCTGTGAGTCTGTTTCTGTTTTGTATTTATTTATTTATGTATTTATTTTTTAGATTCCACATATGAGTGATCTCATATGGTATTTTTCTTTCTCTTTCTGGCTTACTTCCCTTAGAATGACATTCTCCAGGGACATCCATGTTGCTGCAAATGGCATTATGTTTTTGGTTTTTATGGCTGAACAGTATTCCATTGTATAAATATACCACATCTTCTTTATCCAGTCATCTGTTGATGGGCATTTAGGCTGTTTCTGTTTTATTTGTCTTTTAACATCATACTATCCAGTCTTTATAACAGGTTAACAACTGATTGCCTGCTTTGCTTTTAGATTTCATTATAACCAAAACATTTTTTCCCTTTCCATTTGCCAAAATGACGTTAAACTTTTGGCTCTTTCAGCCTATTTTGAACATCTCTCTTTTTCGTACGTGTTACTGTGACTGCTTCATACTTTATGTATTTCCAATATCATATTACCCTTCCCATGAAAGAATCTAATGCACACATATTATGATTTCAGGGTATAATTAATGAAAGGAAGCCTGGCCTTGCTGAGACAAGGTGACTGGAGTCTTGAGCCTCTTTTTAACTTTGCATCTGATCCAGCATTTGACTTCGGTCTGCATGTCCCAATTGTATCGGCAAGGCAGATAAATTAGAATTTGGTAGATGTCTGTTTGCCCTTCACTCAACTCTGTATTTTTGTTCAGACATCGAGGGACATTATGGGCTGAAACTAACCTCTAGGTCTGCCCCAGGAAGGTCCCCCAACACTGGAATTCCCCAGTGTCAGGAATCTGGAGACTGCATCAACCTTTGGAGGTGAAATAATTTCCCTGATGGAGTACACAAGGATCCTCTGAAGTAGAAGCTTATGAAACTGGAGTTACTCCAGTGTTTTTTTTCCCCCAACTTTTAATTTATTTTGCAAAATTCCATAAGAATAAAACACAGTTTGTAGATACTGACAGGCATATGCAGAATAGATAAACAAGATTACACAGGGAAATACATATAAGATCTTGTGGTAGCTCACAGTGATAAAAAATGTGACAATCAATATATGTATGTTCATGTATAACTGAAAAATTGCGCTCTACACTGGAATTTGACACAGCATTGTAAACTGACTATAACTCAATAAAAATGTTAAATAAATAAGTAAATAAATAAAATATCAATTAACAACAACAACAACAAAAGAATAAAACACATTCTAAAAATGGAACAAAAATGTCCATCATTCAATTTCTGCAGTAGAGCCCTGGTTGCATTTTCGGTGTCCTGCCAGTGCCTGGAGCACATGCAGACCTTTCATACACTTGTACTCAGAGTGTGGGCACAAGCGAATGTTCTGTCTGCCGTTAGCCTTGTGTGACTGTAATGAAAATGTTCCATCACGCAATCCACACCGCCGTGCGTTCAGAAAAAATGATCATCCTATTCTGCTGAGGCTGAAATCGAGGCTTTGTGAGCTAGGAGGGTTGTCGATGGACGTGGAGAGCTGGGACATGAATCAGACCTGGCTGGCTCTGAAGCAGTGCTTCATCTCTGACATCATATACGGTACATCTCTTACATCATATACGGTACATCATACACTTACATTTCCTTTTTGTAACTTTGCTTCCAATTTAGTGTTTATCATCTTTACAACATTCCAAGAGTCAATATACCATGACCTACTTAACTCTCTCCTTATTTTGACGTGCTTAATGATCACTTTATGAATTCCTCTCTGAAGATAAAGTGAGACTGGGATTACTGGGCCAAAGAGCATAATCATTTTTATGGCTTGATACATGCTGCGAATTGACTTTCAAAAGGATTATACCAGTTTAATTGACACTATCAATCTGTCCTTTACCACACTAGTTGTTCTTTCTTAAAAAATTATTTAGTATAGAAAAAAATTTAGTGTAACAACAATGATAAATGGTGTTGAATTCATGCTTTCTTTTGGCATATATTTGACTAATAATGAGATTGAACTTGCCTTTTTCGTGCCTTTATACTTTTTTTCATTGTGTATTGTCCTTGTCCTGCATCCATTTTTATTTTTTTGGGGGGGGGCCGGGGTGGGGAGGGGGAAGGGAACCTGATGGTTTTTTTCATCTTTATATAAGATGGTTATTATCTTTTTCCCCCGTTTTTGTGTTGTGTGTATGTGTGTGCAATTAACACACTATCATGATTAATAATGGACCCAGAAAAGAAATCTTTATAAAGATAACACGTTGAGGTTAACAGTTTAGAATCAATTATGAAACTTCTTAAGGCTTAAGGGTGCAAATGATTTAACCAACAACATAGATTTTCCTGAGTAAAGGCATTCTGTTTCCACTCTGTGCATTAATATTCATTCGGCCTGGCCTTTAAAACAAATGCAGCCTATGGGGAAGAGCTGCAGTTGGGCCCATAATAAGCCAATTTCGCTTTTTACAGTAAATCTATGGAAGGCACTATTTTACATTTTCATGACCATTGAAATAAAGAAGCAGAGAGAAATGTGCAGTTTCATACTCATTTGCCTTACTTTTTTTTGTCTGATGCATCTCATGTTTAGTCCTTCAATGTATTTGGCCCTTTTTATTTTTTTTAAATTGCCCATTTTCTTAAACAGGTTCATTAGGAAAAACAGCTCCTGCCCATCAGAATTTCGTTCTTCCCAAGCTTGCTGTTATTTCACGGACTAAAGGAGAGTGTCTGTTTATGGCGTGTGGGGCCCCCGAAGCTGCCGTTTGCGGGAGTGTCGCGGGGCTTCGTGATGGGTGGAGGGCGGCCCGGCTGGAAGGGGGCCAGGCGGAGTGGGGTGACCTTTTAAACCGTCGTGGGCTTTTCAGGGAAAGTCGTTGGGTCTGCAGCCGCTCCCTCCCCTTCTCTCCATGGACAATGAGCAGCCCGGGTGTTACGTCAAAGATCCCTTTCCATCGACGGCGTGTCATAGTCATAAACGACGTGGTTTGGGCTTCATGAAGGCGCCGCCTGGGCTGTTGCAGCTGTTGGGTATCAGATTTTCCCACCATGCCAAGCGCGGCTCCCCGCCGCTTTCTGCTGCTCCCGGCTGGGTGGGTTTCTTCCCTCCACCTTTGGAATGTCCCGCATCCTTATCCACCCAAGCGCCCACTCCCTTTGTCCTACATTCCTTCCGAGCTTCATCCTGGCCGCTCCCTCTGCCCCTCTAAACTTTCCCTGGTCTCCACGTGCTCTGGATGCAGCGTATGAAGCCAGCTCCACGTTTCCAGGAGCCGCTGCCCTGAGTTTGTCCATCAGGATGCCCTCCCGCAGCAGAGCCCGCTGACTCACCTGCACGTAATTCTGTGTCCTCCTTGCACCCACACTTGTAGTCCAGGTCTTTTTGTTCTTGCCCTGCCTGGAGCTTGGCTTGATACTGCAAAGGTGATCATTATTCCTCCTCTCCTGTTCCGTGATTATTCATTCTGTTTTGCCATGTTTAATGGAATATTTAATAGCATCTATGAAGAAGCCTGAAGACTATAAATAAACGCTCTCTTTGGTATTGAAAGGGTTTTATACAATATAAAATTTAGAGCACAGTTTCCTCAGGAGCCCTGACATTAATATTCATCAGGAGCCTCAAAGAAGCAGCTATTATATTTTAGCATCATGAAGTTTACCACGTGTTTCAAAGTCACTTGCAATTGTGCCTCTCATAATGACAATTAGAAAGGTCATCTTGTCTTGCCAGGCTGTGTTGGGTGTAGAAGCCAGCTCCTGGCTGCCAGGGTGAATGCATTAGGGCACTTGTGTGTGCGGAGTTGGGGAAGACATGATACTTTTTATCCCAATCTGTAACTGTTTACATCTAATTACAAACATGAAGCATGCTAATGTTTGGCCTTAGGTGACATGTGGGTAAAGATTGAAACTTCTAAGGCAAATCCCGCTCTGTGTTCTTCGTGACTCAATTATATAAGATTATTTTCCCTTCCTTGAAGCTTGATGGTGATGGGGTCTCTCAACCATTGGATAGAGAAATTTGACATCAAGGCACGGGTTTGTTTCTGATCTTTTTTTTTTTTTCCTACCTTCCTTAAAAAGTCGATTACCTGCATTAAAGTATGGGGATAATTTTGTATTTAATTCTCCACATATGTACTTTGATGACAGGATGAGGAGAAGGTGGGGAGGTGACCCCGAGTCAAGGTGATGGGGCTTCTCACAGAGATTGTCCAGGAACAAACCTACCCTCGAACTAAAGCAGGTGATTCTCGGGAACCTGATATTGCCATTGGAGGGGTGGGTCACGGGAGCTGATACTGGAGGAAATGGTTCTTTCCCTGGCTTGGGAACAGCAAATTAGGTTGCCATAGTTGAAATGTTAATATATTTCTGTGTCCGGACACCCCTCATTTTCTTTCTTTTTGTTTCCTGAGCTGCTTTGCTCTGAATTGTGAGAGGGTGAACGTCTGTACTCAAGCCTTTAGGATTTACAAACATTTATCAGTAGATAGGAAAGGTGGATAAGACAGTCTTGGATTCCTTAGTTTGTGCATTTGTCTCTGTGGTTTTCAATTTCCCTGCCTGGGAGAGTACCAGAGAAGGCCTTGTGGTCCTTGGAATATTTGATACTATTAAATGCCTCAATCAAAAAGATTAATCTGTTGGTTCAGCTTTATCCACGGACTGCAGATGCTGTGGAAAGCCGCTTCTTCCAGGACTTTCTTGGGTTTGAGCTGTTGCCTCGGGGCTGAATCTCCATCTTTCCAGAATGGTTCATGGTCAGATATTCCAGAGGCAAAGAATTAGACCACATCCCTCAAGGTGCTTCCTGGGTTAATGAATTGCTCTTAATTCTTTTTACTATCAAAAATGATGTTTTGAAATTGAGAGTGATGGAAAGAGTGGAATAAAACATTGGAATAGCCCTGCTACGGGTAAGTAGAGGGAAAAAAAAAAGACCATGATGTTTATGTAAATGAGAAGGAAAACTGTGGCGTGAATAAGAGACGCCTCCTTCCTTCTTTCCTCCATTCCTTTTTTTCCCCTTTGGTTTGAAGCTGTTAGCCTTGGGTGAGTGTCCCTGTTGTCATCTTGAATTATATCCCAAATTCCATTTGATGCTGATGGAGATGGTCTGAGGCTGTCTCACGAGCTATGTGTAAGTTTGTATAATGTCCTTTCTTGAAGTTTTTACTCAGTAGATGATTGTCTTATATGGATGTGTTTCGAAAGGCTATCAGCTTGTGTTTAAAATTCCCACGCAGCAGTGTTTCTTGTAGGACCTGCCTGGTCACGTGTGCAGCATGGTGGTCCCTTGACAGCTCCAGCCGGGCTTGGGCACTTTGTCGGTGCTGGGTGCTGGGAAAAGGAGGCTGAACGGTCTGGTTCGTGCCTTGAGATGCTTGTGCTCGTTGGTGGGGGGCAGGCAGACATACACAGCAGACAGGACACTGAGTGGAGAGGAATGAGATAAAGAAACAGAGGCTGACGAGGAAGCTGAGATGAGGACCACGATGTGTGCCTTGAAAGATCCTGAGGCAGCTTCACACAGAAGGCAAGGTCTGAGCGGTGCTTAAAGGCAGATGAGGGTGGGAAGACCGTGGGGCTCTAGGGAAGAGGAGAGCCCAGACCCCGAGGTCAGGGGAGCACCTCGCATTTGGAGCACGTGTGGACAAGGGGTTGAGTCCCAGCCCTGCTGCCGAGCAGCTGTGTGTCTTGGGTTACGTTTCCCCACCTCTCTGACTATCAGTGCGGTGAGACGGCTGCTCACATGGGCCTCGCAGTGCGTAAGAGGAGGAAACGAAATCATACCTGGGACAGACGTGGCTCAGTGCCCTGGCACGTGATGGGGACTCAGTTCATCTTAATACACTGATCTGGCTGGTTGAAGAGTGCAGGAGATGAGACTGAAGAAGGGGAGGAGCCAGACCGTGAGACGCCTTTGTGCCAGGCTGGAATTTTCAAGATTTTTGGAAAGCGATGGTTAGCCAGTAGAGAAACCCAGTTTCTCCCCTGAAACTGATGTTGTGAATCAACTACACTTCCATAATAGATAAAATGGAAAAAAAAAAGAAAGAAAGAAACTTGATTTCTGTGACCTCAACTGTTTCTGAACATTTTTTATCTTATAAAGTAGATGGTTAGCTACTGTCATATGTAAATCTTAAAAAAAAAAAAACTAACACGACACACATATTATGGCTCAGATAGAAAGTACTGACAATGCCAAATGCATTCAAGAATGTGGATGGAGGCTGAGAAAGAGGGGAGAGTGGTGGGGTGGAGGGACAGATGGCCTGATGTGGCCAGAGAACCGGGGCTGAAACCACTGAGGTGGGGGAGGGAGGGGGCGGGTCCAGAGTGGTGGAGTCCAGGGAGTGCCGGGGCCGGGTGGAGGCCAAGGTCACTGTGAAGTGAGGCCAAGGAACTGAGAAGCTAGGGCATTGATCTGTTTTCGGAGCATGGCTTCAGAGACAGAGATCCAGGCTTAGAGCCCAGGGAAGGGACCGGCCAGGATGGCAGCGAGGAGGGGCCCAGATGGTGTGAACAAAGCTGCAGGCTCTGAGCCTTGGAGCCCTGATCGGACCTGATGTAGCGCCATCCCAGGGCCCTGGGGGACACTGAACTCTTAGGTGGGGTGGGGCGGGGGGACGTGTGGAAGAGCCTGCACTTGAGTGGGCTGCAAGGGCCGTGAGACCCTCCAGGGACAACCAGATCATTTTTGGGGCAAAGACTAAGAGGAAGCCTCAGGAAGATGCAGAGCTCGGTGACCAGATCATGAGCAGTCCAGACAGCACAGCCCTGGAGTGGGGGCTCACGTGACGGGATGGCTGTGAGGATGCCGCCCGGCCCCGCCTCACTGCCCACCCTGCAAGGCAAGGCTCGGGGTTGAATGCTGGAATCAAAGTCTATCCTTTTCCCGTCATGCACGCCCCTCCATTGCTGCCAAAATTTGGAAAGGAAAAAGGGCCCCTTCACTGGCTTTTTACTGCCCTTTTCAAAAGAAACAATGTCGCCCTGTTCTCTGACTCCCTCGGTGATGCCAGCAGTTGTGAGATGTACAGCAGCTTTCAGGGAGATAGACAGTCAGGCTGCATGCTCACACTAGTTCTGGATTGCCTCTTGAGTTTTAAAAAAAGTGGGGAAAAATGTGCATCTTAGAATGTAGGCAATAATAACTAAAATGATGAGAGAATTTTATCTGAAACCAGAGCAAAAAGCATGAGTTTATTTTTTAGCTGAGAGAAACTCAGGTGGGATAACTTGAGAGGGAAACTCACACACTGCCCCCTGATTCGTGTAGGAACTGTCGGTAAAGGGCTCTGGGTATCAGGCAGGGCTTGGAGTTTAGAGCAATGGCTGGGTGACTTTGAGGCCAGATGAAGATTCACAGAGTTAAGAAGGTTGATAAGAACATTTACAGGCATGTTGATCAATTAGAGGAATACAGGAGAGTTTCCTGTTTCCTCTGTATCATTACAAAGATTGACGTTCTTAAATTTACATTGAGTATGTGTTAGTCATCTGGGGCTGCTGTAACAAAAGTGGCGCAGACTGGGGAGCTTAAACAACAAATGTTTATTTCTCACCGTTCTGGAGGCTGGAAGTCCAAGATCAAGGTATCGGCAGGGTTAGTTTCTTCTGAGGCTTTTGCCTTTGGCTTGTAGATGATGGTCTTCCCTCTGGGTCTTCACGTCTTTTCTGTGTGTGTGTCTGTGTCCAAATCTCCTCTTCTTATAAGGACACCAGTCAGATTGGATCAGGGTCCGCCCTGATGACCTCATTTTACCTTCATTACCTCTCTAAAGACCCTGTCTCTAAATACAGTCACATTCTGAGGTCCTGGGGTGAGGACTTCAACATATGAATTTAGGGGAGGGGACACAATTCAGGCCTTAACGGGTTACTCAATACCAAGTTTTATAGTAAGAGGATTTAAAATCAGGTCAGTGCCTAACACTCTCTGTGGCTTCTACTCACACACAGGAAATAATCCAGATCCGTACCTTGGCTGCGCAGGCTCCCTCTCTGTCAGAGCCCACCTCATGCCTCCACTCTTCCCACAGACCCGGAGCACTCCTTACCTCTTACTGCCTGGATGCCAGGCTCCAGGGCTCGTCCCCACATCCTGGAATTCTTCCCCACAGTTGTACATGGCTCTGTCTTTTTGCCATTGGAGCTTCACGTTGTTGCATCCTGCCCCTCCCTGAGGCCCCCTGTGCATCCCCCAGAGCCCCTCCCAGCCACCCGGTGGCTCATCACCTGTTACTGTTCCCTGAAAAGCACTTAGCAGCAGCTTCTAGGGCTCAGGTACCATGTCACCTAAGTCTTCCCAGCGCTGAAGCGATCCCCAGCTGAGAGTTCTGCTCAAATATTTGCTGAATGAATGAGTAACGTTAGATGGGTTAGGGGAAAAAACTAAGAAAGCTGAGCAGACTCTGGGAGTTCCTCAGGTCCAAGACTTTTTTCAGGTGGGACCCATCACAGGGAGGCAGCTTGCCCAGGGGCCCACGCTGGGGAGGGGCAGCACCGGGCTGGTCTGATGCTGGCACTTGGCCTTTCCGTGACCATGACTGTTTTAACAGGAGGCTGACTGCTGCACACAGTGTGACCTGGAGATGTGTACAGATGCCCCATTTCTCCCCTGCCCCTGGCATATCATACCTGGTATTTGGGATCAAATTTGGGGCAGCATCAAACTACAGCCACTGGACCATATCCTGTGATGCAGGGATTGCGTGGTTTTCCGCCCCTGCAGTGTCGTGTGCATAGCAGGCCTACTGTAATGTTTGCAGAGTGAAATGATGACTAAATGAGCAAAATACTTAAATGATAAGGGCTGATAAAAAAGAATGAAATAATGCCATCTGCATCCATATGGATGGACCTAGAGATGATCATACTAAGTGAAGTAGGTCAAAGGCAAAATATCGTATGATATCACTTATATGTGGAATCTAAAAAAAAAAGTAATGCAAATCTTATTTACAAACCAAAAATAGACTCCCAGACATGGAAAACAGCCTATGGTTACCAAAGGGGAAAGGGCAGGGGAGGGATAAATCAGGAGATGAGAATTAACAGATACACATTACTATTTATAAAATAGATAAATAACAAGGACTTATTATGTAACCCAGGGAACAATATTCAATTTCTTGTAAAAACATATAATGGAAAAGAATCTGAAAAAATGTATGTATATATATAACTGAATCGCTTTGCTGTACACCTGAAACTAACATTGTAAATCAATTACACTTCAATACAAATTTTTAAAAAAATGATAAGGGCTGGCTGTCCTAGGGCAGGACTCTCAAACTTCAGTGTGTCTCTGAATCACCCGACGAGCTTGTTAAAATGCTAATTCTGATTCAGGAGGATGTAGGGGGCTGAGAGCCAGCGTTTCCCCCAGCTGCTGGTCCCTGTGCCTTCCTCCGCCCAGCAGGGCTCTGGTGTGTGTGCTGGGAGGTCTGCCTGCAGGATCAGGGACGATCTTGGGAGTTGACTGGTGGTTGGAAGACCTGGGTTTTCTTATTCTAGTTTGTCCGAAAATGACACATGCAGCTTTCGGCAGTTTGCTTAACCTCTCTTCATCTTCAGTTACCGCTTCCCAAGAACTAAGATTTCAATATATGTTACTTTGTAAGCAGTTCCTGCTTGAGGGGCTTTTTGATACATGTAACTCAGCACAACAGTCCTGCCAGATGGAATCCTTACCCTGATTTGATGGAAGAGGGAACTGAAGCTCAGGGAGGTTCCACAGCAGCCCCAAGATGCCCAAGTCAGCACCCTGCAGGGCTCTGAGGATGTGCGTGTGTGTGCGCGCGCGTCTGTATGTGTGTTCCTCACATCACTTTGCTTGTCAAATAATCATTTAGATACTTTCTAGGTATGTGATTTTCAGTTTGCAGAGGAGTTGTTGGCTGAAAAATGCACACGCAAGGGAGGAGCCAGGATACACAGGAGTTTTTGCAACCAAGACGGAGTAGTTGGAACCTCAAAAGATTACTGCTAATTAAAGAAAAGCAGACATCTTGAGTTAAGGAGTTTAGCGCTTTTCTGTGTATTGGGAGGTGCAAAGATCTGGGGTCACTGAGATCATTCCTTTGATGTGCCCCTAGCTGTCTAGGGCCAGTGTCCTGTTCTTCCACATCCTGAGTCCCCTCAGGGGGCACCGCTGGGGGTGGCTGCAGAGGCCACTGCCTGCTTGTCTGCATCCTGAGTTCACTCCGCTCACTGTCGGGGTGGGGGTGGGGTGGCGGTAGCAGCTGATGACTTGATGGCCACAGCATCCTTTGTTTACTGATACGGCTGGCAATGCCTTCCATTCACAGAGTCCAGACACTTTGTTGCTTCTTAGTAAATCTTTCTCTTTTAACCACTACAGCCCATTGATCTTGACTTTAGGTACTAACATTGTACTCTCGTGGGCACATGCGTGGTTTTCTCCTGTGGGCTATAGGGGTAAGAGCAGGGACCAGGTCTTGGTTTCCACTTCCTTTCTACAACACTCAATTGTTATTTGTTGTTGTGGTGGTGGTGGTGATGGTGGTGGTGGTTTGAACTGAACAGGATTTGGGAAATATCAGGTCAGGCTCTATCCGTAAATGACCTCCCCAGCACTCACTGCGGTGTACAGAGGTCACCAAGCCTGTGGATGCTGGAGGCGCTCCTCTTCTTGATTAGCTTTGATTTCTAGTGCTCTGTGAAAGAGGAAATGCCTGTGGGAAGGCCAGGCTCAACACAGAGAGGACCCCGGCACCTTGCTGAGAGCCAGGGAGCTAGGACTGGATTGGTGCATACTGTGTGCTCTGGGCAGGGTTTCCCTCCTGCTATGTTTGCTCTGTCCCCGCTGGCATCACCGATGGCTAAATCAGGGTCAGACAGAGGCAGAAGGTACGATCCTAGGACAGACAGCTCTTAGGGAGTCAGGAATGAGGCCAGAGTTTGCCATCAGGTAAATCTGGTGCCTTTTGAAAGACTTGCCCGTCTGTGAAATGCATGTCGCAAACAAGTTCGGGCCTGAGTGGCTTGCAATTCCAGTAAACCAAACATGTCTCTCAGGTGTCTTTGGGAGGAGGGAACTCTTCCATGGTTGGACAGAACACACAAGAGAGCCATGCTTTGATCTTGACAGGGACTCTTCTGAAATGGCTGTGTGGACAGTGACAGGTGGAAAAAAGATGAACGCTAAAGATATTAGCACTGCATGAATGCTGAGTACCTTGTCTCTCTATTAAGAAATGCGCTAAAAAAAAGAAAAAAAAGAGTTTTCTGTCTTTGGTAAAGTTGCAAAAGAGTAATGTATCAGGGTTGTTTGAAATACGGTGGAAGTGGGGACACTTCTATTTAAAGGGAGCACGTCTGGTTTATTTATTTGTTTTTAATCTTGTATTCTTCTGATATCTTTCCCTTTGGGGAAGATCTGAGGGCCTGGCTTTTGCTTTCTTTCACCCCATCATCAGTAAGGGTGGGAACCACAAAGCGCTCATTGTTTTAATTTTAGATTTCCCTAGGCTGGCACCGTCACCTGGCCATCTCTGACACCTTTGCAGGGAGACCAGCATCAGGCGTGCGTGAAGGTCAGAGCAAGGGCAAGGGTGTGTCCAGGAGCATGCGTCTGATGAGGTCTGTGTCTGGTGAGGCCCCTGACTTTCCAAAGGGCCTTGCATTCCATAGGATAGCATGCCTGAGTGCTTTATCTGCATCTTCTGTGCATCTCAATACACACATCGCGTCATTGTTTCGGTCAATATTCTTTGATGTCTACAGTATTTTGGATTACAAGAGCATCTTGAGTCCATTCTTGAGTTATATTTTTTCCATTACAACTTGAAGTGCCTACAAACCCACTTGTATACAGGTGGTATCTACCTTTCGATCTGGAAGTCTGCTGAGTGGATAACTCACTTCTTTTCCTCGACTGTGCGTCCTGGAGACACTGTGAGTGCAGAGGTGACTCCCCTGGCCCTCCCGAGCCTCCTGTCACAGGAAGTAGAGCTGGGAAGAGAAAGAAGGCTGCAAGACGTGGTGTGAAACAGAGGTGGCCCTGAGCTGCAGGCAACTGAATACGCCCCCCACTGGCACGGCCAGACCCAGGCTGGGGAGACCTTCACTTACATTCAAAGTGGGTGCAAATGTAACCATTTCATATGTGCAGTGGAATCACAAATCTGAAGGGAGAGTGGGGTCTCCCCCAGGACGATTATGCCCATTTTATAAATTTTAAAGGACACGGGGTTGAGGGAGATGATGAAAGAACAGAGCATTAAAGGCAGGTGGTGTGAGAAAGCAGACTGGGGGAGGGGCCGCATCCCTTCAGAGCATCCTTTAAGGAGAGTGGAGTCCCCCAGTCTTCTGAGCCCCTGGAATATAAAATCAGGGCTGACTGTATTTGAAGAGGGGGGAGCCAGGCATTAACCTGGGTGAAGATGGAATAAAGGCAGTTTTGGAAGACAAGGTGGAAGGACCACCAGGGCCAGCACGGTTTCCTGTACTGAGAAGGGTTCTTAGCAGATCTCTGCGGCGTGTGCCTGCCTGGAGCGTTCCCCAGGTGTGGTAGCAGCAGCTCTGTGTCTGTCTGTGTGTGGGGGGTTGATATTCCCATTTCACAGCAGGGAAAACTGAGGCTTAGATTCAGTGACGGGCTCAAGATCATACAGCAAGTAAAAGTGGGAGATCTTGCAAAACAGGACTGACCAAAAAATTCTCATTAGTTGTACCTTTCTAATGCAATGAACTAGGGGGATCTTATATCATAGTATCTGAAGGTTGTGTTTGAAATTGGTCATTTCTTCAGTTATCCGGGATGGTTATTTCTGAGCTGGACTGTAGGTTTTGCATTTGGAAGGCTCTGGAAAGCTATTGATAGGTGTCCCATTTGTTTGCATCAGTAGAGAGGAGGGAAACCAAGTACAGAGATGAATACAGCAAGGGTTCCAAGCATAAACACAGCTTTTATATGCCTCTTCCTGATACATCTCAGCTTTAACCGAAAAAAGAGAGAGAGAGAGAGAGAGAGAGAGACAGTATCATGATTAATTTTTCTAATATTTTGTATTAGATGTTGACCTTGGGGGAAGTGAAATGTCCTTGGTCTTGTTTAAATCAGGGGTCAGATGGGCAAGAGGGGGATGTGCTTCTGGGCCTTGGCTTCAGACTTTAACAGTCACATTTGCTTTTCAGTGTAGGTTTCCTCTCTGCCTAATCCGGCATTAGTTTCCTGGGCTGCACGTAGCCCGTCCACTTGGTAATGATGAGGATGTCTGCCAATTTCGTCTCCATGTGGGATGAAGTCAGGAGTGAAGATTGTTGTGGAGAATGCACTTGTCAGATTATCAATGATAATAAGGAGAAACTAGTCGATACCCCCCTCCACCTTTTTTTTATCAGCATGAACAGGAAATGAAATTGTAACTAAATTTCAGTTTCTCCACTGTGCAAATCCCATCTTAAATGACGGGGGATTAAACCAGATCGTTTTGGCTTTGGGCCCAATATTTGACCTTATAGCAACTCTCCGAGATTAGACTGCAGTTTGGTGGAGAATGCCCTCTGGATTTGATGTTGAAACAGAACAAATTAATTCCACTCATTTTTTTGCTTCTAAGAGGGATGCTGTTTGGGGATGTGTGAGGGCTGCGCTGGGCAACTCTGCTGATACTTGCCATTAGCATTCTTTCTGGAGGTATTTAGACTTTAATAAAATGCTGCTGTCCTTGGAAAAATGACTGGAGAGAGAAATACTTGTCAGAGACAAAATAATCAGACACTAGTCAGGAAATGCTTTGGAACTGACAGGGCGGAGAGGAAACAGGCGTGGCTTCTTTTCCTAAAGGCGTTTGAGTGGTGAGACTGGTAACACAGAGCCGGTGGGCTGCACGTGGGCTCCAGGCTTGACCTGAGGCCAAGATTCAGCTCAGTGCTGGCTCTGGGTTTCCCTTGCTTGCATCCCTGAATTTATGGTTGAGCTTGAATCTTGGCTGCAATTATGAATTCTCATGTGCCCTCCCTGTTTCTAGCTTTTCATCCTTCTGTAAATCTTTGCAGGAATGCCCTATATTTGCTATGCACTGAAGATGTTGAGCTCTGCATCTGAGACTTCAAAGCTGTCTCTCTAATTCCATGTGGTGCATAGTATATTACTGTATACTCCGTGTTAGGTAATATAAGAATCTCAGGAAACTTTCTAGGTAAGGAAGGAGATTTATTGAGTAAGTCTTTTAAATGGAGGTAATTGTGGCCCCGATGGGACTAGAGAGGCCTCCTTTAACCTCTTTTACAGCTGAGTTGACAATATAATCGGCTGTCTTTTGTAAAGAGTTGGGACAAGTATGATAATATCCCCCCAAAAGAGCCAAGCTGTGGATCCACATGTGTGGGTAGCAGGCCAGGGTGGCAGTGCTCAACACAAAGGCACAGGAGCCTAAGGGTGGATGGTTACCCCGGGGCTGAAACCAACCCACAAACTAACAAACACACAAAATGAGACTAGCTTCTGCATCGGCTTTGCTGCTTGGTGAACCTGAGGTTTTGTTTTTTTTTAATTAAAAAAATTTTTTCTAATTGAAGTATAGTCAGTTTACAATGTTGTGTCAATTTCTGGTGTACAGCATAATGTTTTAGTCATACATATGTATACATACATATTCCTTTTCATATTCTTTTTCATTATAAGTTACTACAAGATATTGACTATAGTTCCCTGAATCTGAGTTTTAACCCTGATTAACCTCTGCCTGGCTGTTTGATGGTGTTAATTCCCTTAACTTCTCTGTCTCTCTGAGCCTCAGATTCTCCACCTATCAAATGAGGGCAAATCCTGTTAATCGTGAGGGATAACTGGGGTAATATATATGATAATATAAAATATCATAGATGTGATAGTACAAAATGTGTAAAACTTTTAGTAAAATGCCTGGTAAATTATAAAATGTGTGTACAACTCTTAGCACACAAACCTACTGATATCCATAGTACATATTACCACTTCTTTATGTAATATACATATAATGTGACTGAGTCCAAGCTCATACTGCTCGCCGCACGACAGGCCAATAAATTGAGGGTTGAGTTGTTGGGGAAGGAAGAGTGATTTTATTTGGAAAGCCAGTAGACCAAGAAGATGGTGGACTAGTGTCCCAAAGAATCATCTCACCTGAGTGAGAATTCAGACTTCTTTTATACTAAATGGGGAGGGAATAATGTCAAACATTTCCTGCTTCCGGTCAGCCTCCCCAGGGGATGTGTTCATTTCTTCCTTCCTGTAGTCGCTCACAGGTGGGCCTGGTCAGGGTATTTCCTGTGAGCTGAACAGAGATATTTTAGATTAACACTCATTACCTGAAAGGCAGAGTTCCCAGCAATGGGCCATTATGTATCATTTAAACTTACAAGCAACATCCCTTTAGTGATGAACTTGTAGCAGAAGGAATAGAACGCAAAGGTTAAAGTAAGAGAAACAGATCCGAGATGGAGTCAGATTTGTTCTTCACTATTACAGTTATATGTAAATTACATATGCATATTACATATACTATTGCATTTAATTTATACAACATATAAAGGAATTTATATAAAACTTCTAATAAAATACTTGGCTGCAATTATGAATTCTCATGTGCCCTCCCTGCTTCTAGCTTTTCATCCTTTTGTAAATCTTTGCAAATAAGTGTCCTATATTTGTTATGTACTGAAGATGTTCAGCTTTGCATCTCAGACTTCAAAGTTATTTCTTAATTTCATGTGGTGCATAGTATGTTACTATATACTTGGTGGTAAGTAATATAAGGATCTAAGGAAACTTTCTAGACAAGGAGAGAGGTTTATTGAGTAGGTTTTTAAAACAGAGGTAATTGTGGTTTTCAATGTTGATGCAGTTTTTTTTTTAACAGACTTTATTCTTTTAGAGCAGTTTCAGGTTCACAGCAGAATTGAGCAGAAAATACAGAGTGTTCACACATAGCCCTCCGCACCCATGCATGTATACTCCTCTGCCTTCAACATCCCTCATCAGTGCGGCATATTTGGTACAGTCGATGAACCCACATGGGCACATTATTATCAACCAAAGTCCATAGTTTACATTAGGGTTCACTCTTGGGTTTTGACAGATGCATAATGACATGTAGGCACTACTATAGTATCACACAGAATAATATCATTGCCCTAGAAATCCCTTGTGCTCCATCTATTCATTCCTCCCTCCCTCCCTCTCCCCAAGCCCCTGGAAACCACTATCTTTTTTATTGTTCCTGTAGCTGTGCCTTTTCCAGAATGTCATTTGGTTGGAATTGTACAGTTTGTAGCCTTTTCAGACTGGCTTCTTTCATTTAGTAATATGTCTTCTAAGTGTCTTCCATGTCTTTCATCGTTTGATAGATCTTTTTTTTTACTGTACATATATTTTTAAATTTACAAATATGTACTGTTCATTGTTTCTAAGAACGTTTAGAGCTTTAGCTTTTTAAACTTACATAGTTATCAAAGGAATAAAGCTAACCACAAAATAAGAATTAATTCAAAAAGATACGTACACCCTGCTATTAACAGCAACATTATTTATAATTGCCATGATATGGAAGCATCCTAAGTGCACATCAATAGTTGAATAGATAATGGAGATGCAGCATATATATATGTAATGGAATACAACTCACCCATAAAAAAGGATATGTTGCCATTTGTGGCCTTTCATTCACTTTTTTTTTCACTTTGAAAACCAGAATTTTATAACTGGCAGAGACATTTGCGTTACATCAAAAACAACAAAATACCTAGAAATAAACTTATCCAAGAATGTTACCTATACTCTGAAAACCGAAATGACACAAAGAAATGGAAAGATTTCTTGTGCTCTTGAATTGGAAGACTGAACACTATCAAAATGGCCACACTACCCTTCACAAATTTTTTAATTTGTCAATGACACTTCTGAAAATTTACACTTTATTCTAGGCTTCCTTATTAATTTTATACTCTAGTATGAAGAATCACAAAAATTTTATATTTAAATAATACCCCTCTTTAAATGAGCTCAAATCACCTCACCCATAATGATAAGATGTTCCCCATTTGATACAAGCAATTAAACTGAATTTTCACCCAAGCGAACAATTTTCTCGCCAAAACTTGAAATTCCACTTCTTTTTTTGCTCTCTCTTCATAAAACAGTCACTTTCCTTGTGTTCAGTGTACAACTCACCACACATATTGGAGGGCAGGGACTGGGCAGAGGAATACAGCTGGGATGCTATCATATTCCTTAAACCCAAACTCTTGCCTGCTGTTTCCTGAGTATGATTTGCTTTGCTAACCATGAGATTATTTTATAGATGGTTCTACCCAAAAGGAAGTCCCCTTCCTCCTTCTTGTTCTTCAGTTGATCCATTTCACAGCCCACAAAAGGGAGCCTCTAATTTGGAACCTGATTCAAAGCCTGGAAAGCCGATACATCTTTCTTCGCTGGACCCGTTCACGTGCATTATTCTAAAAACAGTTCTCCTCGAGAGGCCGTTTGATGTAATATCCAAATCCAACAGCCGCCTTCCTGTTTAAATTCAACTCCGAAAATCGCCCTGAGAACGTGAGGGCTGGGAAGCCTGGGCTGCGACCCTCCTTGTGGTTAATTAAGTCTCCTTTACGTACGGCTTTGTTTGGGGCTTGGCGTGCAGGCTGACGGCTTCGCACAATGTAAATTCCTACCAAGGTTTGTCGAGTGATGGGAGCCTAAACAGTTCATTAGCTGCGGGAGTTACTGGGTAGGATGCAGGTCGCCCACTGTGGATGGTGACCTTTCTGAGCTCTTAACTGGATTGCATATTTATGAGTCACAGTGTCTTGGAATTTAATGACTCCTGTGACCTGCAGGATGGTGAAAGTTGGAAACTCAGTGCAGTGAAGAGGAGGGGGAGATGGTGGCAAGTCTGGGAGATGAGGACATTAAATCTCCCCTCCCTCAACTCTGTGTTCCCCTCTGCTTCTCTGGGTTACTGATTAAAATGCACTGGATGATGCAAAAGCTGTTTCAAAATCAAAGCTGTTCAAACAACTGTGTGGGAATCTGTCTTCATTGTTTGGATAATGGATTTGCTTATATGTTTGCTTAGCTGCTGCAGTCCTGTGCGTGGCTTTCCTCCCCCAGTACTGCTCCAGGTGGATTCTGTGATGCTCTGAAGCATGCCTTCTGGTTGAAGCCTGCCCCACGAAGGCTGCGGGTCCTCATATAGCCAGGTCCCTGGGGAGCTTGGGGGTCCCTGCATGAACAGCTTGTGGGGAAGGTCTCAGTTCTGCTGGTGGAGAGGGTAGGTGACTGGAGGCAGGGATTTTCCCTTCCCGTGCCCTCTCTGAGCCTCATGTTGTGACTCAGAGACTTCAGTGGCAGCCATGGCTTTTCAGGCACAAATCTTCATCAGAAATGAAAATGCTACTCTTGCAATCTTACAGTTTCCCAATAGTCACTTGTTGGAGTCGTGCTGGACTCGTAAGCTATCAAGCACGGGGAAAAGCCGATCTGCTTCATTGACTGTAAAATTTTATAATTGATTACTGTTACTCCAAAATCGTTCTGCTCACCACTCGACAGGCCAATAAATCAGGATGAGGTGTTGGGGCAAGGAATAGCGACTTTATTCAGAAAGCCAGCAGACCCAGGAGATGGGGGACTCATGTCCTAGAGAAGCATCTCGCCCAAGTCAGAATTCAGGCTCCTTTTGTACTAGAAAGGGGAGGGCGTGTGGTTGGTTGTTGCAAACTTCGTGGAGTCAGAGTCCTTTGTTCTTGCAGCTGTCCACGTACATAAGGTCACTGTGTCCCTGTAAACCTCCAACAAGACAAATGTTACACTCTGCTCTGCAACTTGTTATCTCTATATGAATGGGGAAGTGTTGTACCCTTAAAGGTCAGAGCCTTGAGAATGGGCTCTCCTGTTTACTTCAGGCTCTAGGCAATGTTCTTTTACAAAAGGTGCAGAGCCTGCATGACTCAGCACGGGAAACAGAGCACAGGGTTAGAGCCAAAGGAACAGATCTAATGTCGTCAGATTTGTTCTTCCCTGTTACTCTACCTGGATGACTGTCACTGAATCCACTTCTGGGAAAGAAGAATGTGACGTGTCAGTTCCCCTGGGGTGTGGGGAGGCCACCGGCCTGGGAATCATGGCCTCTAATCAGTTGAGTGACAGTGAGCATGTCATTTAAACACCCCGAGCCTCGGTTTCCTTGAGGCAAAAGTAAGGATTTGTATTAGATACCAGGCAAGAGGCTTAGCAGTGTTTTCTTTGTGTGTGTGATGCTGGGAATTTATAACTAACACAGGCAAACAAGAACCTAACATTGTTAGCTAGAATCCTGACGTTAGCTGCAGTCGGCTTACTTTCTTAGGGCACAAATGCAGTTGTGATTTCCCATTGTCAGGGATGGACATGCTGCACTGACAAAGGCTGGAGCAGGGCTGCGGGCAAGGGAGGCTGCTTCCCGTGTTCAGTGTCACTTGTTTTCTGTGCCCGCATTTTCCAAGCACCCTGTGAATCTGGATGAAGAGACACCATGTGCCCTGCACCTGCCACCACCCAGCCCTGAAGTTACCTGCGTCCCACGTGGAGCAGAGAGAGGAATCTGCCCAGGGCAGCTCCCAAGGGGACTTCGTCCCAGGGCCTGCTGCACTCAAGGCAGTTTCAGATCGAGCCCGCAGGACCTCAGAACAAGTGACCATTTGTGCCAGTTTAGTTGTTTCAACAAAAATGTCAAACCGGTTTTACTAACTCAACCAATAATTCTGTAGCCCATAAAATAGAGCCTAGTTGACTCTTCTGCCACGTTGTCGGAGGCCCATTTGTAGCCATGTTTTTCTCCCAGGCACTCAGAGCCTCCTTCTGGTCATAAATCTGTGGTGGGGGCGGAGGTGGGTGGCTGGATCAAACTCAGCAGTCATTCCAGAGCTGACCGGGTGACTCTAATGTTTAGTCAGTTTACAAGGGCTTAATTTCCAGAATATGCAAACAGCTCATATAACTCAATAACAAAAAAATAAACAACCCAATCAAAAAATGGCCAGAAGATCTAAACAGACATTTCTCCAAAGAAGACATACAGATGGCCGATAGCACATGAAAAGATGCTCAGCACTGCTAATTATCAGAGTAGTGCAAGTCAAAATGACAATGAGGTATCACCTCACACCGGTCAGAATGGCCACCATTCAAAAATCCACAAACAGTAAATGCTGGAGAGGGTGTGGAGAAAAGGGAACCCTCCTACATTGTTGTTGAGAATGTAAATTGGTGCCGCCCCTATGGAGAACAGTATGGAGGTGCCCTAAAAATAAAAAAATAGAGTTACCCTATGATCTAGCAAACCCACTTCTGAGCATATATCCAGAGGAAACTCTAATTCAAAAAGATACCTGTGCCCAATGTTCTTAGCAGCACTATTTACAACAGCCAAGACATGGAGACAACCTAAATGTCCATCAACAGATGACTCGATATAGAAGATGTGGTATTATGTGTACAAAGGAATACTGCTCAGCCATAGAAGGAATAAAATAATGCCATTTGCAGCAACATGGATGGACCTGGAGATGATCATACTGACGGAGGTGAGTCAGAGAAAGACAAATATCATATAATATTACTTATATGTGGAATCTAAAAGAATGAAACAAATGCATTTATTTACAAAACAGAAACAGACTCACAGACATAGGAAACAAACTTATGGTTATGAAAGGGAGAAAGAGGGAGGGCTAAATCAGGAGTTTGGGATTAGCAGATACAAACAATTATATATAAAAGAGGTAAATAACAAGGTCCTACTGTACAGCTCAGTATTTTGTACTTTTGTGGCCCATAAAAGGCTTGATAAGGAAGGAGGCTAAATTTAGTGCTTTAACTTGGCTTTGGGTGGAGGTCTTACGTCTGTTCCATAGCCATTTGGAAATCAGGGGTGAAATGGAGAGGTGTCTTTAAGAAATTGTCAGAAACGATGGCAGAAAAGATTCTTAAAAATTTCCCAAATGGAAATGCTTACATTCTGAAAGGTAGTGATGTCTTTTACTTGCAGACTATTATTTAAATTGTTTAAGGTTTATTATAAAGTAATCTATAAAGCTACTAGAACTTTAAGGAATCTGGCATCTGATTGATTTTTCTAGGTAAGGGCAAACTGACAGTACTGAAAACCAAAGACACATTCAATGTCATAATATAAAAGTAGTGTCTCTGTTGGGTGTGTGTGTCTGAGAGAGAGAGACGGAGGGAGAGGGAGGTAGAGGCATTTTTGGAACCTCCTCAGAGTCAAGCAGATATGAAAAACCCACATGCTTAGGAAGAAAGGGCCGACTTTCTCCTTGCCCTGGCTCGAAGTTGTAACATGTTTGCCCGTTGAAGACTTTCTACTAATGTCTATCTTCAGACCTACCACTACCAGGCGCTTTATATTCCTCTCATTCCTCATTTTTGCCATTTTCTGTGCCCTGTACAACTTGTAAGAACATATAACAACTGAAATTTGGCTTCAACACACCTCATTTCTCTGCCCCTTGTGTCTCCCCGGTCCATTCCTTGAATTCGGGCAGATCTTTCCAGTCATAGCCTGTTTGCTGCCACATGTCATAGGCGGTGGGGTCACCAGTCCCTGGTGAGGAGCCAGGGATCACAGCCTGGCTCCCACCCCAGGGCAACCACAGGACTGGGATGTGTCTGGCAGAATTCCAGAAGGCGGTCTCCGACCAGTCTTCTGGAAATGGTTTTGCCTCATCAGCAGTTTTTAAAGGGCATTTTTGCCTTCAAATGATATTAGTGAAAAGCACCTTTGTCTTGTTTTCTGTATCTTAAGAAACTCTTCGCTGTTATTTTTCTCTGTTCCTGTAAATGTGGGCACATGCAAGCCATAAGGAGCGTCGGTAGCAACAGAGCTTTTATCCACGCTCCCTGGTTCAGCTCTGTATGAGTGGAGATCCTTCAGCATGGAGACTGGTTGTGTGTCCAGCAAAGATCCAGTGATACAGATGAACTTATTTGCAAAACAGAGACAGACTCACATAGAAAACAAATCTATGGTTACCAAGGGGGAAGGGGGAGGGGATAAATTAGGAGTTTGGGATTAGCAGATACACACTACTATACATAAAAAAGATAAACAACAAGGTCCTACTCTATAGCACAGGGAACTATAGTCAAAATCTTGTAATAGCCTGTAATGAAAAAGAATCTGAAAAAGAATATATGTATGTATATGTGTAACTGAATCACTATGCTGTACACCAGAGACTAACACAACATTGTAAATTGACTGTAATTCAGTTTAAAAAAAAGAGATCTAATGATATATGATGAAATTTCCTCCAGGTAGAGTGTTGCTTACATTTTTGGGTCCTGTAAGAACCTTTCCTGGCATTGTTTCCCTGAAGATTTTTTGTTGTTATTGCTTTGTAAGCTTCTTTCTCAGAAAGGACATGCCTACCCTACTGAATTTTGCTCAGAACCTAATTATTATTCACTTCTTCGTACTTTTTTTTCTTGGTTTCACTACAAATAGCCTCTATGTTTTGTGCACCATTTACCCAGCTTTTACCTTGTTTTTACACTTTGGTGGATCTTTAATGATCATGATGTCACTCAAAATCAAGTTCAGACCACAGGATGTACAAAGATTGCAGTGACTTGTGTTTTTTCTCCCATTTTCATCTCCTAGTACGCTCTCGTATTACTTGCATTGTTAATAAGGTGAACACTCTTCTGTCACCTTTTGATTCAACGTGTCTGAGGATGTGCTCCACTGCGTCCATTCTCTCTGAATACTCTACTTCATAAAGAATCAGATTGAGATACATCACTTCACAGTACGTTCCTTTTCCCTAACTTTTGTTCCCTCATCTGTAGGCTTAGGGAACTTCATAGACATTTACAGTGCTGGTTAGAGCCAGTGGTATGCTGGTCAGTGTTTCATCACCAGCTTTCTAGGAAAAAAAAAAAAAGGAAGGAAAAAAACCACTGAGTTGCGATGTCTGCCCGTTTCCACGGTATAAATGGCTGATTTCCAGCTACCAATGATTTAACAAGTATCTAAAAAGTCTTGAAATTTGTCATTTGGCTTTCTACCAGGTGATATGAGCTGGCTCCGAACATCATAGGTACCAGCAGTTAGATTACTTTAAAGATGACGAAAAGCTTTGTAATAATGATTTCATTTCTGATTTACAAAGTCGGCCTTGGTGTTAGTCGTGGTGTTCGTGAAGATTCTCCAGGGCTGGGAATAGCTCGGCCGGCTGTTACTAGGCAGAGCAGGGGTGGAATTCTGCACCTGAGCTTAGCATTCCTGGTGCCCTGGTCACTCCTGGCAGCTGGCTTCCATTGGGAGGATTCCCTGAGTGGTGTCGTATTTGAACCCTAAAGAGGTGGGCTCAAGAAATGACTGGTTCGCTTTCTATTGTTTTAGTAGATGATTCATTTTTTGTTGTTTGAGAATATCAATCAATGGCCTGCTTCTGAAGAGGCTTGGTGAGTTTCTCCCCTCTGTTCTCTGGGTGTCATTTTTGTCTTCAAATAAAATGTTTTGGATAAAGTTGCTTTGTAATATTCTATTACTCAAGGGCAGTGTTTAGGGAGCTCTTATTTAATGTTACAGAAGCAGAACCAGAACTTCTTCATCTCACTTTCCTTACAGAGAAATCGATTTAATAAATGTCTCTGAACGACGTCAAGTGATCTGGGAAACTTTTGGCCATTTCTTTTCTTTTCTTTTCTTTTAAAAATGAAGTCTAGTCAATTTACAATGTTGTGTTAGTTTCTGGTGTACAGCAGAGTGATTCAGTTATACATATGTCTATATTCTTTTTCATTTTATTTTTCATTATTGGTTATTACAAGATATTGTATATAGTTCCCTATGCTATACAGTAGGGCCTTGCTGTTTATCTATTTTGTATATAATAGTGTCTGTCTTTTAATTTCTAACTCCAAATTTATCTCTCTTCCCTCTTTCCTCTTTGGTAACCATAAGTTTATTTTCTATGTCTGTGAATCAGTTTCTGTTTTGTAAATAAGTTCATTTGTGTCATTTTCTTAGATTCTACATATACGTGATATCATAGGATATTTGTCTTTCTCTGTCTGACTTACTTCACTTAGTATGATCATCTCTAGGTCCATCCATCTTGCTGCAAATGACATTACTTCATTCCTTTTTATGGCTGAGTAATATTCCATTATTTGTATATACCACATGTTCTTTATCCAGTAATCTATTGATGGATATTTAGGCTGTTTCCATGTCTTGGCTATTGTACATAATGCTGCTATGAACATTGGGGTGCAGGTGTCTTTTTGAATTAGGGTTCCTTCTGGATATATGCCCAGGAGTGGGATTCCTGGGTCATATGGTAAGTCTATTCCTAGTCTTTTGAAGAATCTCCATACTGTCTTCCTTAGTGGCTGCACCAATTTACATTCCCACCACAGTGTAGGAGGGTCCCTATTTATCCACACCTTCTCTAGCATTTATTATTTGTAGACTTTTAATGATGGCCATTGTGACTGGTGTGAGGTGGTATCTCATTGTAGTTTTGATTTGCATTTCTCTGATAGTTAGCGATACTGAGCATCTTTCCATGGGCTTTTGGTTATTTCTGTTGCACGTGGAAAAACATCTAGTTTGGCAGTATTTTTGCAACATGAATGTGATCATCTCAAAATGACTTGCAATATGGAGTGACAGCAGCAACTACCATTTGCTAGAGATGTCCCATATGCCAGGTATATCTGGGAGGACTTTATTGATATTATTTTGTTGGCTTGTCACCTTGAAGGTAGATGTTAAGATTTTCAGTTTGCTGAGATGAAGGCTTGTGTAGCAATATAGCAAAGAAGTGACAGCTAGTATTTGAACCAGTTTTTTCCTGACTCCAAAAGGCTTATATGGTTTCCATATGATAAAGTTGGTCACCCTGTTTTGATAAGGGATAATAAACAACAAACATGTCTTCATTAGCTTCCAGATCAGTACCAAGTAGCAGCATGTACAAGGTTCATAAGGATGTTGCCTCGGGGCCTGCAGCCTCATTGCCACAAAAATATTGGATTAATAAGAATTCCATCATGGTGGACATAGTTTATAAAACGTTCTTGTAACCAAAGTATAGTTTCATGTCAAATTCACATCCATTTGAACGATTACTTTTAATAAGACAGTGTGATTTCTTTCAGACCCTGTGTGTAGCTTAAAGTCATAAAACTGTCAAGAGACAGATCACAACATTTTTTCCCAATACCAGAATCTTTAGACTAGCTCATTTGTTTCTCTGTCCTGAACTTTTAAGAAAGTAGGGTAATGAGTCTCTTGTTTCTACTCTCTGTAAGAATAAAAAGATGTTCTGCCAATGTCTGGTCTATTTCCAGTCCCCCCTGGGGCGGGGAGTGATGGGGAGAGAAAGAGCTGGCTAGATCAGAAGTCCAGGGGAGGAAACTCAGAATAAAGAGGGTATTCAGTGCTTCCCTTTCTTGGGGAAATCAGTGTGCCGCTTTACTCTTGCACAGGAGAATTCTGTTTTAGTGCTGGTTCATGTGAATGGACTGCAGTGGCTGGCACTGTAGAGATTTTTGAATGAAGGTCTTTTTTATACATCATTTTGCAGAGTTCAGCTACTCAATAATAGATGAATATCTGAGCTTAAAAAAATTTCCCTTAGAAAAGAGAGTAATGAACAATTATGGGTATCATTTTGTAAGTAGGATGAGCCATGCCTGTTTTGCATTGCTTCCAGTGGAAGATTGATCTTCCACTTACATGGCTTGTCAGAGTCCTCTCTATTTTCTACCTATTGGTATTGCCATCAGAAACCCCTAGGCTGGGATAGGATGTCATCTTCCGGCGCTGCACTGCATGCATGAGTGTTTAAAAAGAATGGGTGAGTAATAAGGAGAATATCTTTTACAAAAGTCTTGTACATTGTTCCTCCAACTTTCTTATCGTTTGGATCTGTGAAACCCTGTGTTCAGTTTTTCATTCTGCATTTTCAGGTTGTTCCACAAAGTGAAGGTAGAATTTTAAAAATTTGGTGGATAATATTGTGACCTTAGTACAATTAAATCTTCTGAGGAAGCATTTCAGTTACGTAGCTGTGGATAGTACCATCCACCATGATCGTGGTAGATTCAAGACCAGTTTTTGGCCCAGATCACAGAATGATGACTCAAAGCCTTTGAAGGTCACCTACTGAGTCCATTGTATAGCAGAGTAAGCTGAGGCCCAGAGAAATCATGCTACTGGCCAGGGGCCTGCAGCTCATGAGTGGTTGAGCTGTGATGAGAACCTGGTGTTCCCATCCTGATGGTAGAACTCTTTTCACGCAAACATGATGACTTGATGAATCTGGTGTTGTCATGTGCTGATGTTCATATCTGAAGTCCACATACCTTTGTCTGGCTTGGAAGGGGGTTTTCTTGTACTATTCCTTAAAGGCCACTCTTCGTGTTTGCCCAAGACCACTAAATACATTGACCCGTAATTGTGTTTGTACCTGTTTGTTGATAGGTTAGTATTAGGTGCTGTCAGAGGTTAAGAAATCCCAGAGATTCATTCATAATTAATGTGTTGCCTCCTTAGGGCTTTGTTGTCTTATGAGTCTTAATCTAAGGTAAAAGAATCTTTAGCCCAATAAAATAAACATTAGGCTGAGATTTGTAAGTGTCAGAGCTAATCCACGTGCAGACTGGTATATGTTTCCTTGGCCATGTTGGCCACACCCATCAAACAGCAACGCCTCAGTCCCCTATCCCCAGCCTCTGGTAACCTCAGTTCTACTTTCTGGCTCTACAAATTTGCCTATTTTAGGTTCCCTGTGCAAATAGGGTCGTACAGCACTTGTCCTTCGGTGGTCCAGTGTCTTCTTTGAAAGCAAGATGAACAGAAGTTTTCCATGAGAGAAGTCAGTTCCATGTGCATTGTGCTTCTTTTTTTTATTCTGCTGTAAGGTTTTATTGTAGATAAAAAGGACACACCAGAGCTTTTTTTAAAAAAAATTTAATTGAAGTGGAGTTGATTTACAATGTTAGTTTCAGGTATACAGCGAAATGATTCAGTTATACATATACATACATATATATATATTTTTTTTCTTTTCAGATTCTTTTCCATTGCAGGTTATTATAAGATATTGGATGTTGTTTCCTGTGCTCTGCAGTAGGCTCCCCCTTTTTTTTACATTTTTTATTGAGTTATAGTCATTTTACAATGCTTGTTGTTTATTTTATGTATAGTAATGTGTGTCTGTTAATCCTCAACCCCTAATTTATCCCTCCCTGCCCTTTCCCCTTTGGTAACTATAGTTTGTTTTCTATGTCCATGAGTCTGTTTTTGGTTTCTAAATAGAATTTGTATCTTTTTTTTGAGGTTCATATATAAGTGATATCATATGGTATTTGTCTTTCTCTGACTTACTTCACTTAGTGTGATCATCTCTAGGTCCATCCATGTTGCGGCAAATGGCATTATTTCATTCTTTTTTATGGCTGAGTAGTATTCCATTATACATATATATACACCATATCTTCTTTATCCAGTCCAATTGTACTCAGTTTATGCCTTTGCAATCACAAGAACAAACTACTGCATCTACTAAGAGTGTCACGTAAAACAGAGTAGAACTAGGCAAATGTGAACACTGATGGCGAGACTACAGGGTACACGCTCTTCTAGGTGCCTTGGACTGATGCGTGTAATATGCCCCTAAGAGTGTAAACTTCAGTAAAACTCAAAGCAGCTTTAGTGAGCTGTACGCGGTGGTACGTTCAGAAGCCCACATTGAAGAAATTACTTGACACTGTGCCTCTTTGCTCCACATTTGCACAAAGCCCTCTGGAACCTTGGCCATTGGAATCAAATGTCATCTCAGAAGACGTGGAGGGTTGGGAGTCTGGGTACTCGGGAAACACATTTACAAGCATTAGATTTTAATTGTCTGTGTGTGGTCATCTTAGGCTTTCTAGAAAGTGGATCTTTTCAGGCCAGTACTTCTAGGGCAACCATGGTTCAACCGTCCTGTTCTCAGTCTTGGGTTATGGGATCATAGTGTCATCATCCTGACAGTATCTGAGTGAAAAGTGGATGGGGATTACTACCACTCCTTTGCCCAGACCTCTGGCTGTGAGGCTGGGCACTGATCCTCCAGCATCCCTCACTCCCTGGTGGTCCTGCCCCAGCAGTGCACACCCTGGGTGCTCGGGGGCACAGGACTTAGATCTTACAAAGCCAGGGAAACTGAATTCTCACTTCAGCTCTGCCATAGAATGGCTTAGTGACTGTGGGCAGGTCCCTTGGCTCCTTTGAACTGGAGATTTCTCATCTGTAACTTGAGGAGGTTGGATTTCGTATATCTGGACTCACTTCAAGTACAAGTGTAACAATTCTCTGCTTTATGAAAAAAAGGACAGTAATGACCAACAGTTAATGTGTGTTACATGGTTCAGGCACGTTCAGAGTCCTTGTATTAACTGTGACAACTATCTTGGGAAATAGGTACTGGACACAAAGAAGTTGGTAATTTGCTCCAGGACAGCCTGTAAGCCAGAGAACTGTGCCTTGAGTATGGAGTCCGACCCCAGAGCCTGATTCTCAAATGGAAAGAGGATTGAAAAGAAATGATGTCACAATAAGAAGCAAAAAGCATGTCTCCTACTCTCCAGCCGTCATGCTTTGTATGAATTCGCCTAACCTTGATGAAAGGGTGTAATTAATCTGTAATTAAAGTAATAACAGGGTTTCTTAGGCAGGGAGGGGAATTCGGGAATAGCGTCGTTGCGGCTCTTTGGACACTAGAGGGCGCCCTGGCAAAGCTTACTGTCCGTGAATCCGCAGCCTTCCCAGGGCACAACTTCCTAGGACCGACTTCAAAAGAAATACGGCATTTCTAGGACATCATTCATCCACGCGGGTCAGCCAGTCATGATTCCTGTGCAATTTTGGATAAAATTAACAGATAAATCAACACAGTCACCCTCTTCCTTGAGAACATCCCTGGTCTCCTAAGGCCTGCCTTCAAGCCTCTGGCTGTTCCGGCCTGGGCTGCGAGTGGCTTCTTAGAACCCACCTTGCTGGAATGCTCCAGATGGCTGTCTTCTTAGCAATGGATAGCATTAAGCGTGATAATGAGGGAGATTTTATTTAAATCCACTCTTTAGCTTTCATTACTTATTCACATGTATGGTTTGTTCTCACACTGCCATTCCATGTGATTGGAAATGAGACAGACTGGAAGAAAGTAATTGTTTAATATTTAATGGATATACCAATCTTGCGTCGTGGAAGGCTCCCGGGGCTAGATCCTGGGAGCAGTAAAGAGCCATTTGGACGTATGTTTAAAAATAAGAGGAGAGGGAGTAGCAAGGGATCCAGGAGAAGCAGTGGCCCCTATTCAAGCCACCGGAGAGTCCTGTCAGATATATAGATGCTTTATTATTGTTACTATTACTATTATTATTTTTATTAATTTTGTATTGAAGTGTGGTTGATTTACAATGTTAGTTTCAGGTGTACAGCAAAGTGATTCAGTTATTTACATACATATATACACATATTTTTCTTTTTGGATTCTTTTCCATTATATGTTATTACAAGAAACTGAATACAGTTCCCTGTGCTATACAGTTGGGCCGTGTTGTTTGTCTCATTTATATATAGTCCTGTGCATCCATTAGGCTTCTTGTAAGCCCTCCTTAGTGCACAGGGCAGGAAGAATTCATTTTCAAGCCTCAGAAAGGTGTAGTTCTGGCCCTCAGCCCCATGGCCCACATGTCAGTGTTGAGTTACCCCTCCTCTTGTGTCGGGACACAAAACATATCTTCCCACAGAATTCTATTTGCTTAGGAGAAAATGTTACATCCTTGCAAATGATTCTAAAGGGAACCACTGGAAAGCCTGGTTAGGAAATACCCAGAGCGCACTGTGTTTGGCTTACATACAAGGACACCGTCTTTTCAATCCACTAAGCCTTGAATCGTTCGTTTGGCTAAGAGCATCTCTAGCAAGTGAGCAGAACCGGTGAAACCCCGCTCTTGGGGAGGGACAGAGAAAGCCTCCCGCCCCCCTCGGCACCCCCTGCTCACAGCCCATCTCTTTTGCAATGAATGTGTCTTGGTGCTGGGAGAGCCTTAACGTTCCTGCTGAGCTGATTGGCAGACGGGGCCGCAAACCCAAATCCGACCAAAGACCAAACCAAAAAACACACGTAAAATAACAAACCTCAGCAGACACTTATTGCTGGGTAAATAAAAAACAGCTATTTCTGCTTTTGAAAACAAACAAAAAAAAACATGCTCATGTGGCTGGGATTCAGAAGTGGGTGAGGGGGATCCCCGATTAGCACCTGGTCTCCAACACCCCCTTCCCTCTGTCAGTCTCCTCCTCTGCTGTCCTCATCTGTGTCTCTCATTTTTACCTATTTCTTCCCTCCCCCCCTTTCACACCTTCCTTTATTCCTCTTTTCCCCTCTGATCCCTTTTCTCCTTGTTTTATTTCTTTTCTGTCTTTTTCTTTGCTCCTCCAGTGGGTGTTGTGGTCCCGTCGGGCAGGACTGGGCTCTTAGGCTGACGTCAGCCCCCTCCAGCTGCGCATCCTCAAAGCGGCCGCGAGCGTAAACACGCGTTCATTTTTTTGTCTCTGCGAGGGAGGCGAAGTCGATCGTCACGTGAAATCCAATTCAGGGCCTTTGGAACGGATCAGGGGTTATGTGTTTGGAAACTAGGAGTGGGAAACGCTCTACCAGAGCTGGTCGTAATTAGGCCTCGCACTGAGATAGGTACCGCCTCTTGATCTTGAAGCGACATCTTCTAGGATGCAGAATACTGCGAAAGCATCGGGTGGCTGGAATGAGGGAGGGTGGGCGGAGGGAGGGGGCAGTGACGTCAGCAGAGGTGGGACCCGAGAGGAGCGGCTCCCTGAAGGGCAGACGACCCCGCGTGAGTCTGTCTCGTGTTTCGCAGACGCTGCGTAACTCAGAGGCACAGTTGTGGTTGTTAGTGTGACTCTGGATGTGCCGCGTAGATCCTGGCGCGGATTATGTAACCATCCGCCTGGAGGTTTTCAGTGTCAGAGCCTCCACGTGGAGATCTTGAGATGAAACGGTTCGGGCCCTGGTTCCAGCTTTACTCAGCGGTCACCATGGTTTCTGGGTAAAAGCTCTTACTATCCTTTATCCCTGGAGGAGATGACCCCTGGCATCTGATGACCCCAGCGCAAGGCTGAACTTAAAGTGGGAAGAAGTTAAGAAAGGAACCACCTTTAGGGGGCACTAGTCGAGTCCACAGGCGGTGGGTGTGGGAAGCCCGAAGATTCTGGAAGCCTGGGTACAGGTGGGCCTCTGGGGGACGGGGCTGGAGAAGGAGCCGGGACCACCAGGAGAGCTCCCGCCGCGGGAGCATCCTTCCTAGGCGGGACACCAAGGTGCCAAAAACATCTGCCTCCACTGAGGGGGCAGGAGTGTTCCTCTTGCTCCCGGAGGCGGGAGCCAGCCTGGTAAGCAGGCGCATGAGGCTCTCTCGGGCTCCCGATGCTCAGAATAGAACACGGACAGGCCGTTGCAAGGTTAACGTCCTTCCCTGGACCAGCGAGGCAGGCAGTTCTTTGTAGAGATGCCCCTCTTCCGTGCTTTCCTGTGAGCGCATCTGATGATCTCCTGGGGGCTGGATTTGTGCCGCGTGTCACCCACGTGGGCTCAGCAGGCGGCCCGCCTGTGCCCGCCTCCTGGGACCTGCCGCTGTCTGCTGAAGTGTGCGTGGCCGAGGCGCCTGGTCCGGGGCGTGTGGCCGGCGGGGCTCCCTCCGGCTTGATGAGTAGCTGCAAAAGCTTGCACATTAGAAGCAGGTGAAAATTCACAGCAGCCTCTAAAGGCCACAGAAAGCTGTTAAAGAAGACAGGCAAGAATGGCGGACATATCCTCACTGTTGCTATCCGGTTAATTTATCAAACTCTGTTTTCCGAGATTAGCAATGAACATTTTTTTTCCCCTTAAATTATTCCACCACTGTCCTTTCTTCTGTCCTAAACTGAGATATGCCTGGTGGTCTTTATAAGCGGTTGAAATGACTTATTTTCAACATTGATTCGGGTATGTTAAAGAAGAAATCTGCCTCTTAAAGTCACCTTATTTTTGGAATAGTGTGACAAATTTTGCTTGTGGAATCCAGTTTCTGAGACTAAATCCACACGTGCAGTTTCCTGATGTGGCTGTTGGGGACGTAGGTGTGGGGGAGGTGGTGGGGGGCAGGTGCGTGGACCAGGCTCACCCAGACCTTCTCAGGCTCTTTGGACCGGACTTGACTCACCGATGCCGAGAGCCGGGGGCCTTCCCGCTTCCCTTTCTCGCTGGGCCGTCGCCTGGAAGTCTAGAGTCATGCGTTTCCTGTGGATTCGGCTCTGTGGTGCAGAGGGTTGTCCTTAGCTGTCATAGTCTCCTCAGAGTTTCCAAGGGCAGCACTAGGTATGGGGTAAGAGAAAGTTCTGCGCCTTCATCAAGAGAGGAGACCCAGGCGGGGGAGGGAAGGATAAGGAAGCAGACACTGGACGGCCCCACTCCCCCCGCTTCCCCTCCATGCATTTTGCCAGGGGGTGGCCAACAGCAGCACCCACTTCTGCCCGCAGCTGGGAGGTGGTTCTCTTTGGCCAGACTCGCGCCATTTGTGGGAGAGGAAACAGCTGAATTCGAACAACCTGTGGCTGGTGGCCCCTTCCTGTTGGCAGGATCTACCACAGTTGGCCGACTGTGTTTTCATCCCCACCTCTTTGTCTGGTGATCCGCCCTGTTTCTGCCTTAAAAGAAGTCAGCCGGCCGCAGACTGCAGCCTTGCAGGCATACGTGTCTGCTGGGGCAGTCAAGTCCAGCAGCCTCCGGGTCTGCCTCAAGGTTTGAATTTGCTATTGGGGTGTTCTCCATGTCTCCCTCACGCCCCATGTAATTCCCTCACCTTTAGCTCTTTTTTAAAAAATTTAATTTTTTAATTTCTAAATTAAGAAAGAAATTAACTTTAAAGTCTTTTTATTTTTAAATTTTAAATTAAATTAAATTTATTTAAATAAAAAAAATTCTAATCCTCGTTTTGATCCCTGGCTGTTAACGGGTTCTTCCCCTTGCCGGGCTGTGCTGTCCCAGCTTTTGCTTTCGGGTGGTCGGGCTCAGTGTATTTCAGGAGACATTTGATGGAAGGTCATCTCTTACGTTTTTTCCTTCCTTTTAACGATATGGTTTGCTTTTAGGTGACACAGGCATAGCATTCTGAGTCCAGACTGAATGTCTGCCCACCCAGACTCATACACCAGTATGACAGTAAGATGCCAGTTGAGGTGTCCCAAAGGCCACCCCCTCCTCCTCCTGCCGGTCTCGTCTCAGGTCCCCTGGCTTTCGGGTGTTAGAAATGGGTCCTTTGTTTTGGGGATTGAACCCGTACTCGGTAACCGATGAAAACTTTGGGGTATCGTGTACTCCCTGAAACGTGCAGTGTGTGACCTCAGCTTTCTGTGAGTCGTCAGGGGTGGGGATGGGGTGTCTGAAGGGCTCGTCTGAGCCGGATGCTCCCCGGGCTGGGCTGGCCCATCCCACACCTGCTGCCTCGAGACACACTTGTGCCAACCAAGGGCAGGACCTGGTTCATCTGCAAACGTAAGTGACACCGTCAGACCACTGGTGCCTGTGAGGGTGGCTCCCAGGCTGACGTCCAGGTTGTGGGGAGACAAGAGTGACAACGAGAGAGAGTAGAGGCAGTGAGAAGAGAATTAGAGCTGGAAGAGGAGGTGTGTGTGTGGTGTGTATGTATGTGTGGTGTGTGTGGTGTGTGTATGTGTGTGTGGTGTGTGTTTGTGGTGTGTGTATGTATGTGTGTGTGTGGTGTGTGTACGTGTGTGTATGTGCATGTGGTGTGTGTGGTGTATATGTGTGTGCGTGTGGTGCGTGTGTCGGGTGGGGTTGGGGAGTGAGAGCAGCTGGGAACTGCCCCCGCCCCGTGTGGTCTCCATCCCCCCTACCCCAGCCTGTCCTGATCTGAAGGGTGAGCCCCCGCGGTTTGCACCAGGCCCCCCCCCCCCGGGAGGCAGGAGACGCCCCGCCTCGCTTGAGGAGGGGGGTTCGTTCCTGGGGTTGAGCGGCCCTTGTGCAGGGGCCGCGGCCCCCCGGCCTGGAGCCGGGAGACAGCCTGGTGGGCGCCGGACACGCAGGTGTTGCTGTCTGGGCAGATCAGTCCCCATGTCTCAAAAACGAGAATTTTGTGATGGTACTTGATCATCGTAATCTCCTGAGTTATGGAGGTGTTCTACTCCCTGTAACATTGCCTTTCGTTCATTCTTTAAGAAATTCCTCATCTTAGTAATGAAAAAAAATGTGTATGCCACACTGGTCCTTGTGGTCAGGTGATTTCTCTCCATTCACTTGAAAACGTTTTCTTATTGCTCCCAGGCCCTTTGGTTGATTTAACTACTCACAAAGCTCCTGTGAGTCCAGCTCTGGCCTCCCGGTCCCCGCGTGTCTGGCCGCGAGGCCCCCGGCTCTAGGTCCCTAACAGACCCGCGGTCTGATGTGTCAACTGAAGACAGAGTAACAGAAGTTCTTTATCTTCAAAGTTTATCTTCTTCAGTCTCCCACTTGCATAATAGGTTGAAGAATGTGTTGAAGTTTTAGCTATTTCCTAGCCTTGTGTTTATTTTCCATTTCTTTACCCACTAATGTTTGCAATTCGGCTGTTGTTTGCATACCGTTTGCCTTTCTGTCCCTCTTTCCATCTGTTCTTAAAAAAAAAAAACCACAAAAAAACAAAGCAAGTGAGTTTTATTTTAATCCATTCCAGATGACAGGAGCATAATCTTGACAATGATCTGGAAACCAGTGGAAATCTTCTTGTTAAATTACTCACCTCCTTATTCAACTCATTTTCCATATACCGCCTATTACTGGGGCTACTGCACAGTTCAAGATGATGGCGTGTTTCTGAGACAGGTTCTTTTACCCCAGATAAGCAAATGGTTTAAGAAGCTGGTTTTGACATATGCTTTCGGCTTTAATATTTCCTTTCGCATTCTAAAATCATGTCCTGTTGTGTGTAATTTCCCACAAACTCGTATGAAGATGTATTCCAGACATCCTCTCTTGAGCTTCCGTGTGTATCATGCAGAGGTGATTCTGGAAGAAGATCATAAGGGGGGCGCTGACACTCTTCCCATGCCACCATGGAAGGGACTTCACACCGGGGGCCCAGTCCCACAAGTGTCTTCTCTGTGCCCAGACCCTGACAAGATCTCTTGCTGTCCATCACTGTTTTAAGGAGCCCTGAGAAGGGGAAGCTCATTATCTGATATCAAGTCACCACGAAAGATTTGGGCTTCCTTTCTCATCAGGGTCTGATGAGAGGCGGGGAAGAGACGGGGGCAGAATGATCAACTGTGGCTCCTGATTCTGATGCTAAAGCTGAGAACAGGTTAGCCATTTATAACGGGGCTGCACATCAGAAGCAGAGCTGAAGTCAGCCTGGTGAGCAGAGAGAAGACTGTGTCTCAGCACCTCTGGCCAAGCACCCACCTTGCATCCCTCTCCAGTGACCCATAGTAGTGGGACTTACATGACAGTCCACTAGTGATGTGAAATCGAGAGAGAATGCAGTGCTTGTAAAATGTAATGGAGCAATCTACAAAAAAAAAAAAAAGACACAAATGAACTTATTTACCAAAGAGAAACAGACTCACAGACACAGAGAAGAAACTTATGGTTACCAGTGGGGAAAGTAGGGGAGAGGGATAAACTGGGAGTTTGGGATTAATAGATACACACTACTGTATATAGAATAAATAAACAACAAAGACCTGCTGTGTAGCAATGGGGAAGTATATTCAATATCTTATAGTAACCTATAGTGAAAAAGACTATGAAAATTAATATATGTGTGTCTATGTATGACTGAAACTTTATGCTGCACACCGGAAATTGACACAATGTTGTAAAGTGACTAGACGTCAATTAAAAAAAATGTAGTGGAGCCATCAGGTAAGGAACTGTACTGAAGGGGTTTAGAATTGTAAGGACAGCTTTTACTCATGATAGAGCATCTTAGGAAACCCATTAAGGGACAGTCAAGTAATGAATTTCAAGCTATTAAGGAAAATCAACCTCATAATCAGATGAGTTTTTCTATATGGGAGATGGACTCCCAGAACAAAAGGCAGAAGAAGGGTGAGGGGAAGTGTAACTGAAATGCCCAAATTCCAATTTTGCAACTGGAAGGAAGGCATCTTGCATAATTTTAAATAGAGATGCTCAAGTGTCTGGCCTGGCCAAAGACTTAGTAGCTAACTCGCTTCCGTTGATTTTGTCTTTACCACTCAAGACATTGTTTTTCATAGCCGTCCAGTTCGAGAAAATAAAACCCAATACATCCCTTTAGTAACCATCTAAATCATTAAAAACATCATAGTTTTAAGTGAGACACTAATGAAAACACTAAACTATTTCCATCAGGATCTGGAGTGCGGACGCTAGAAACCCACAGGGTCTATTCAAAGCATCCTCTGGCTGTGACCACAGGATGCTCTCCCTGACCCCACTCTGACCTCAGAGTTGGTTAATACATGGATGTAAACATTGATGGAGAAATCAATCTGCCCTGCCTGGTGGCAAAGTGAATTTTCATTAAGCCTGCGACAGACACTTACAGCGGTAGTGTTTGGAGGAATTGACCAGAGATGCTGTCGGTCGGAAGGAGAGGTGTCCCCACAGCTGAGTCCATAGGGGAGCCAGCCTCCAGCCCATCATGTGCTTTGGTGACTGAGGCCACCTGCCATTGGGTGTCAGCCACCCTGGGACTCTGCGTCCTGGAGCCTGGGTGCATTGGCTGAGTGTCTGCCTGCCGTGTCTACCGAGGCTGCAGCTTTGATGCTGTGACCCCTGGAGGGGTCCCGGGCAGTTCACGCTCCTGGTTTTGACCTCGTGTTTTCTCTTTCGTAAATAAGCAGAATAGCCGAGATGGTCGTCAGTTCCCTCTCCAGCTCTTCTGGGTCTGTCATTATCTAAACCTACCTGATTGATGTAAGTAAATTGTTCTCACCCCGAATTGCAGAGGTGACGACCCACAGTCATGGTCACGCCCTCTTCCCTCTCTGGCAGGGCCAAGTTCTGCTTGGCTTTGCTATTCTCCCTCCAGCCCTTCTCCTAAGGACCATCAGGGAGAATTCAGAAAGCTCACGAGTCCCCAGTCTAGTTTGGCCTTGGGAGTGAGGCTGCGAATAAATAGAACCAAAGGGAAAGAAAGAATAGAGGAAACTCCCAGGAGGCACAGGAATGGCTAGTCACATTGGCCAATAGGTCCAACTGTAGCCCGTTAACTGCATTTCCCAGGACTGCTTCTGAACTGAGTCCCAGTTGGAAATGATGTGGAATGCAGGCTAAAAAAGGTCTGAGAGCGCTGGCATGTGGTACGGCTCTGAAGACCTCCCATCTCCTATTTCCTTTAGCACCTTAAGTTTCTAACTCAATGTGGCGACAGTGGTCGTCCCCAACCATCCTAGCAATTGTGAGGAGCCGCCGTATCTTTTGAAGAAATGGCATGGGTGTCACTGATCCAGCAGCGGCATTCTGCCTTTTAAAGCTTTGCGTCTGAACATCTGCACGGATTTCAGCATTCCAGGGTCCAGCATTCTGTGCGGCAAGTGAGCGCGTGGAGGGCTTGTGGTTTTCAGAGGCCGTAGTGTGTTGTTTCTTTTTCTTTTCTTTTT
This sequence comes from Vicugna pacos, assembly GCF_048564905.1. Lineage (NCBI taxonomy): Eukaryota > Metazoa > Chordata > Mammalia > Artiodactyla > Camelidae > Vicugna > Vicugna pacos. Next base: position 26,188,781 of record NC_132997.1, on the reverse strand, counting down.
TTTTTGGTTTAATTTAATCTATTTTTTAAAAATTTTTTTATTGAGTTATAGTCATTTTACAATGTTGTGTCAAATTCCACTGTAGAGCACAATTTTTCAGTTATACATGAACATACATACATTCATTGTCACATTCTCTTTTGCTGTGAGCCACCACAAGATCCTGTATATGTTTCCCTGTGCTACACAGTACAATCTTGTTTATCTATTTTACATTTTGAAATCCTAGTCCCTTCTCACCCCCTATCCCCCTGGCAACCACAAGTTTGTATTCTGTGTCTATGAGTCTGTTTCTGTTTTGTATTTATGTTCTTTTCTTTTTTTTTTCTAGATTCTGCATATGAGCGATATCATATTGTATTTTTCTTTCTCTTTCTGCCTTACTTCACTTAGAATGACAGTCTCCAGGGACATCCATGTTACTGCAAATGGCGTTATGTTGTCAGTTTTTATGGCTGAGTAGTATTCCATTGTATAAATATACCACATCTTCTTTATCCAGTCATCTATCAATGGACATTTAGGCTGTTTCCATGTCTTGACTACTGTAAATAGTACTGCTGTGAACACTAGGGTGCAGGTGTCTTTTTAAAGTAGGGTTCCTTCTGGATATATGCCCAGGAGCGGGATTCCTGGGTCATATGGTAAGTCTATTCCTAGTCTTTTGAGGAATCTCCATACGTAGTGTGTCGTTTCTAAAGATTGGAGGCACACAGGGAGCTGTGGTGAGTCGTGGCTCTGTGGTTCTTTTCTGCCTGATGCTGCCTCAGGGACTGGTGTGTGGACCTCTCTTGTCCCCCTGCCCTCCCTCTGCTTCCCCCATTGCTGATGGTGAAGTGTGGAGTCTAGGGGGTTGGGGGCGTGTGCAGCGTGCAGCGTAGGAGAGATGGTTCTGTCTGGATGGAGTGCAGGCTCATACTGCTCGCTGCACAGCAGACCAGTAAATAGAGGGATGCGTTGTTGGGACAAGAAATAGCAAATTTATTTGGAAAGCCAGCAGACTAAGAAGGTGGTGGACTAGTGTCCCAAAGAACCATCTCACGTGAGTTAGAATTCAGGCTTCATTTATACTAAAAGGGGAGGGAGTAAAGTCAGACATCTCCCGGTTCTGGTCAGACTCCTGAGGGGACGCGTTCATTTCTTCCTTCCCACAGTCACTCCCAGGTGGCCCTGGTCAGGTTTCCTGTGAGCTGGACAGAGGTGTTTTAGCTTAACACTCATCATCTGGGAGCTTGGTTCCCAGAGATGGGCCATTATGCACAATTTAAACTTCTAGGCAGCATTCCTTTAGTGGTTAACAAGCAATGGGATACAAAGGTTAAAGTAAAAGAAACAGAACTTACATAGAATCAGATTTGTTCTTCCCTGTCACACCAGCGGGAGCCATAGAATGGACGCTTACATTATGCCCAGTTACAGGACCACTTGGCGGGGAGAGTGGGTGGGGGTTCCATGATCCAAGGGCCAAGTCAGCAGCCACAAGGAACTCTCCCCCACAAATGATGAATAGAAAATGAGAAGGGGGACATTTCGTTTACTAAGAGGATGCCTTTTCTCATCGAGAAGGCATTACCCCCACCATTCTAGCAATGGCAAAGACACTCTGATGGCAGAGCCAGGGGGAGTGCAGGCTGAAAAAGGTCTTAGAGCCCTGGGGGGGGGGGTCACTGGATGGTCCCGTATGTCTTTTTATTTTACAGTGTTCCTGACCTAGGTTGTCGATAGGTTGTGGTGTGACTCTGAGCACTAAGGGGATGGGATCGTGTTCTGCTTAGTGAATTATCACGAAGTAATGGCTAACTTCCATGGGCAATGGGACTAAAACTTAACTCCCTTACTGTTTAATGAAAAGTCAAGATGGAGGCATGCGAAGTTCTGGTGTTTTTTTGTGGCTTATTTACTGGTGAAAGGAAAGTAAGAAGCATCACTGTGTTCTTATGGAGTCAGGGTTGGGATGTTGGGATGTTGCTGGGTCGTCATCCTGTCCCTGTCTTGGGTTCTTTGGAGCTGGTTACTGGAGACAGACTCCAGTGCTCTGAGGTCCCGGTTCCTCATCCAGGAACCGATCAGTGGAGGTTGGGTGTCAGTATTACTTTAGGTACGTTCCATGAGGTTGTGCGAGGCAGCTGTCCACCATCAATGGTGAAACATAGATGTTCAGGTCCATCCCCCCCCCCCCACGTAACGTTGCATGTCTGAGTCTGCATTTAAACAAAACACAGTTTGAGAACAGGAGTGAATGACTGATCCGCGTGGATCAGCGTCTTTTGACTGAACAGATGAAAATCCAAAGTGACTTAACAGATAATTTCAAAGATGGAAAGAGTGTATGGAGAATGAAAATTTAGTGTCATCTCAATTCGTACTCACCGAGGGCAAGATGGGGAGAAATGGACTCAAATGGCAGCAGAAAGGAATCAGACATTAAGAAGAAAACTTCGTGACTTTGTAGGGTCGTCTTTTGGGACGGCTGATGCAAAGCAGCACCCCTGTGGTCTTCCCAGGGCCCGTCAGTAGTTACGGGATGAGCAGATGCTGAAATCAGGTGCTGAGCTGGATGCTACAGTTACAGTGATGGACAGACAGACACGCTCCCTGACCACACGGCTTTTAAGTCTAGGGGGGGAGACAGACATTAATCAAAGACACAAACAGGTGATTATAAACTGTGCCAAGTGCCAGGAAGGAAGGTTTGTAAGAGAGTAAAGAGGGCATGCAGTCTGGAGCCAGGGGCCAGGGGCCAGGGGAGGATCTCTCCAAGGAAGTGAGGCTTGAGTTGAGATCTGAAGGATGGGTTTAGAAGATAATGGGGGAAGGGAGGGGACCTGCAACCCAGGCCAGCCGAGCACGCAGCCCCTGCGATGACTCCAGGCCTGGGGGAGCTGTGGCTGCGAGGGACAGAGAGAGCAATGCAGCCAGTGTGGCTGGAGCACACTGGGGGTGTCTGCAACAATTTCTGTCTTCACTGTGCTGGAAGCTGGAAGGCCAAGATCAAGGTGTTGGCAGGGCCGGTCCCTTCTGAGGCCTCTCTCCTTGGCTTGTCAATGGCCGTCTTCTCCCAGTGTCCTCACGTGGTCCTCCCTCTGTGCCCTCTGTGTCCTCATCTCCTCTTGTAGGGAAAGCAGTCCCTGCAGGGCTAGGGCCCGGTCTGATGACTTGATTGCTTCTCTAAAGACCCGGTCCCCTAGTAAGGTTACGTTCTGAGGTCCTGGCGGTTAAGGACTCCAACCTGTCTTTCCTAGGGGGACGTCCTGTGATACCCTCTCAGCCAAGGGCTTGCATCCGGGCCAGAGCTTACCTTCACCGCGTCCTTCACCACGTATATTCAGAGGACTCTAACTGGTACCCGCGTTGTGTCTCCCTGGCAACCAAGCTAGTCAGTTACACTTCCCAGAGTCGGTGAAAATTTTCTTGTCATTCAAGGCCTCCAAACAACCAGAAATTCTGAAGCAGAACTGTGATAATCATGATAGGGGGTATTATTTCCCACCTCATCGACCTGATGAGCAGCAACGGGGACCCAGGTCGCACGCTTGGTGAGTGGAGACGTGGCGCCTGCACCCCAGCCCGCTGGCCGGCCCCTCCTTCCTGCTGCAGGAGGGCCTGGCTCCTCGCCCAGATCTCACACACATGATTTAGCCGGACAGAGCAAATCTCGGCACAGCGATTTTTAACAGTTACCTTTCTGAGCGTGCTGTTCTCCGCAGCCCAGGCTGCCTTATCTGCCAGGGCTCGTAGTCAGGGCTCCTCCGGCTGGGGAAAGAGAGAATCTCAAATACGCCCCAGAGCCATGAGGAAAACCAGAGAAAGAAGCATCTTTCTGGAAAGGTAGCACAGAGCGAGGATTCCCATCACCTCAAACTAAGTGATCTCCAGATTTGCCCACATCCTGTCTCGTTCATTCATGAAAAAGAGAAATGAACTCGACTGGAGTAAGATTTGGAAAACGTGCAGAGAAAACGTGTTTGAGTTTTCCTGTCCTGTACCTCAAAACAGTTGACTTTGTCCCTGTCTCCTCTGTCTCTCTGTCTTACTTTTTTCTTGCACGAATCCTTCAGGCATTACTTGAATAAACAAAGCGTATTAAATAGGAAAGGACGTAATGTTTGTCATGGCCTGTCTCACTGTGGTAGCTGTGTGTGGTCATTTGCACGTCATCCGTTGTCTGGACAACAGGGTGGTTTTACATGTCTGATGAGAAAGCTTCAATCACTGTCCCTCATCAGATTTGCCTCGTGGAACTGAACGGATGGTGTGCATTTGAATGTGTCCCCGGTAACGTTAGGTCTACGAATTAGCTCAGGAAAAAGATTCCTTATCCGGGCGTGAGTGTGGAGTAGCCCATGGTGCACTCATCTCTGCTTGACGCTGGAGATGCTCACTGCACGGAGGATGCAGGGCCAAGGACCTACCTGTTTGTATCAGATACACCAGAGGCGATGGAACCAGGGAGAGGGAGAGAGACGGAGAGAGAACACAGGAGCAAACACAAGACGGCGCCCGCTCCCAGGAGGCCCGTCGCGCGGTGCGGAAGGCACGCGGGGACACGAAGCCGGCAGAAGGCAGAGCTGTAGATGTTGAGTGACAGGCACCTGCCGGCAGATGTGGGCAGGAAGAGGCACATGAGTGGGGGACAGCAGATTTGGTGCTGAGATTAAGACCAGGAATGGAGAAATGCTCTGAATCTTGAATGACCATTCTTTTATTCTTTCAACCCTATTTGTTGGAGTCCTGCTAAAATGTACCAGACACGGTTCTGGGTACAGGAAACAGAGCAATGGACAAAAAAGACGTCCTCACCCTGCCGCTTGGCCTCGGGGTCCTCCCGTCCTTGTCGGTGTGGGGTAGCTGGCAGCCAGGCCAGAGGGGCGGGCCAGGGGCTGGGAACCCCACAGGCCATCCCACAGGGCCTTGGAGTGAGGTTTGTACAACCCAGTGGACACGGCGTGGGTCGGAGGGAGGCAGGCAGGGCCAGTGTCACATCCCTAGTCAGGCATCTGTATGCCCAGCCCGGGAGCATGAGCTGTCTTCTGAGGGCCGCCCAGGGCCCTGCTGGTTTCCACAGGGGTCACGCCGTTGAACTTGGCGGCCACGTGCAGGGTGGAGGGGCAGCGCTGGGGCAGAGCCCACGCAGGACACAGGGCAGAGGCCTGGCGAGAGCTCACAGCCTGACCTCAGGAGGGGGGCCTGCACCTGTGGACACACTCACGGGTCACGGGGGCTGGAGGTCAGCAGGCTCTTGTGATCGATTTCATATCTGGGGGCCCACGGGGAGGGTAGGAATGAAGATTTCAGGGTGACCCCCGAGTTCTAGCTTTCCTCCAGGTGATGGTGCCATCGGCTGAGGGGTGGAGTCGATGAAAATGGTCCGGCCTCGGGGAATGTGACCAGTTCAGGCCTGGCCATCTTCCTTGTGAATTCTGGAATTCTGTCTGTTTCACCCAAGGGCACATCAGAGGTACGAGATCTTCTTACTGGTGTTTGATTGGGAAAGGTTTTTTCCAAAGGGTGTTTAAAAAGTTTTTTATTGAAATACAGTCGGTTCACAATGTTGTATTAGTTTCGGGTGTAGAGCAGAGTGATTCAGTTATACAGATATATTTTCTTTTCCATTATGGTTTATTACAGGATATTGACTAGAGTTCCCTGTGCTGTACAGCAGGACCTTTTGTTTACCTGTTTTATATACAGTAGTTGGTATCTGCTAATCTTGAACTCCTGATTTATCCCTTCCCACCCCCTTCCCCCTTTGGTAACCATAAGTTTGTTTTTTAATGTCTGTGAATCTTTCTCTGCTTCCAGAGTATGTCCATGAAAGGTGTCGGATGCCCTCCGTGTGTGAGGGGCTCATGATTAACATGCCCACTGTAAGGAAAGGAAAACCAAGGCTCACATTTGTTAAAAATCAGCGTGTGGAGAGCCGGAGTGTGAACCCCAGTTAACGGCTCCAGATCTAGTGCTCTGACTCTAAAACCACCCAGTTTGTACCCAGGTTGCCCGCTGCAGCCTCAGGATGCACATGGCTGAGGGTCAGCCCTGTTGGATGGCAACCCCAGGTGTCCTGAAGTGATGCTCTCAGGGTCCCGTGTCTCAGGAGGGTGACGGGGAAGGGCAGGTCTGAACTGTGTATCCGAGAAATACTGTGTCTGCACCCACCATCCTCGCCACCCCTGAGTACGTCTGCCGATGCCGAGCGGGTAAGTTCTCTGGGTGGTGATGCTCCCGCTCATGGAAACACCCTCCCTGCGTGCACGAATCTGAGTCTTTTCTGGTGCTTTTTGTGTCTGACACGTATGTTGTTGGCGTGTGATGATGTATGTTATGCTAATGTAACAAATCTAGTTAACAGGAGAATGGGAAGGCAGATCTGGGTTGTGTCTTTGTGGGTGATCTGGTTTTATAGAAGGAAGCAGTCCAGGGTGGGAGAAAGAATGGAGTTAAGACAGGAGCATGTGACTTGGAGAGGCTGTAAAGGGAGGTTCCCCTCTCTCTCCTCCACCCACTTCCCCCCTTCTGGGGTCCGCCGTCCGCCTGGCTCACGGCAGACCTGCTCTGGAAGTTGAGATGAACAGTCTGCAGTGCTCATCTTCCCGACACAGAGAGAATTCCAGGCGCTTCCTCTGCCGCGTAGTTAGCAAACCAGCAGTTTGACACCAGCTGGCTGTAACCAGCATTTTTAATAAAACTCCCCTCTGAGTTGAAATAAAAATGCTGCCTCTGAGATTTTGGACTGAAACGTACGAAAACCTGACAGGTGGGATCTTCCATGCAAAACTTCTGCTAGGGTTCAAGGAAAATATCTGATAAGGCGCTTTGCCCACAGGGGAAGGATTAATTGGCTCTTTCTCTCTGGCCCCCTTGCGTCTCGCTTGCTGTTATGATGACAGAACCACAGGATTTTTAAAAGCTGAATCATAGCTTATATTTTTAGCATTTTTGAACTATGGAACTGAGACTGAGAGGAGTACAGGAGGGGTGTAAGTTGCTGCCCCACTCCTGTGATAATTATTCTGTCTGAAAATGTGAGGCCAGACATCCGAGCCTGGTGTAGCCTGTCCCAAGCAACCCAGCGGGGACTCGACACCTCCTCGGAGGACTGTGGCATTATGTCTAGGCTTTCCTCTTTCAAAAGCTGGAAACAGCACCTTCTCACATCCCTTTCTGCCTGTGGATGGCCTGGGAGTGTGTGTGTGTGGTCTCTGCCACCGTTTTCTGGATCTGTCTTGAGCGAGTAAGTCTGTATGTCAACCCTGTGGTTATGCATTCTAGGAATGAATGGGGTTCTCAGAAATTTTCTCCCTGATCGTGTCTGTGGTGGCAGTAGAAAAGGGGGAGGGGGAGGGGGAGGAGGAGGAGGAAGGGGAAAGACTCTGGAGAGCTTACCGCAAAAATCAAAGGAATGGAGGCTGAAGCCAAATCATTCTTTCTTAAATTGAATTATAGTTGATTTACAATGTTGCGTTAATTTCTGGTGTGTGGCACAGTGGGTCAGTTACACACACATATATATTCTTTCTCATATCCTTTTTCGTTACAGGTTATTGCAAGATATTGAATGTCATTCCCTGTGCTGTACAGTAGGACCTTGCTGTTTATCTATTTTATGTATAATAGATTGTATCTGCTCATCCCAAACTCCTAATTTATCCTCCCCAACCTTTCCTCCTCTGGTAACCATAGGTTTGTTTTCTATGTCTATGAGTCTGCTTCTGTTTTGTAAATAAGTTCATTTGTGTCATTTTTTTAGATTCCACAAATAAGTGATATCATGTGATATTTGTCTTTGTCTGACTTACTTCACTTAGTATGATCATCTCTAGGCCCATCCATGAGGCTGCAAATGGCAGTATTCCAGTCTTTTTTTATGACTGAATAGTATTCCCTTGTGTACATATAGACCACGTCGTCTTTGTCCCTTCCTCTGTCGATGGGCATTTAGGTTGCTTCCCTGTCTTGGCTGTTGTCGTTAGTGCTGCTGTGGACATTGGGGTGCATGTGTCTCAGATGAGCTTACTCAGCTGTTGGACTCCTTTATAACGATGAGAAATAACCTCGTGGTGGTTTTACTTATTAAACAACATTGGCAAAGCTCCCTCCTTAGGGTTTGCTTATGATATATCTTCAAAACCCTTGGGTAGTTTCTGTGGGTTAAAAGTTCCAGGTGAGGATGGTTATTAAGGAAAATTTTCACGAAGGAAAGGTGTGTCTGAGTTTTAAGGAAAGGACACAAACATGAGGCCAACAAAAATGTCCTTTTCTCCTCTTCCTTCCCCTGGGCACTGACCACCATGGCTGAGTCAGTCCAGTTCACATACGTATTTCCAGACATATGTCTTATGGAATACAAATAATGTAGATTTGTCAAGTTTTCTGGCAGTTTCTTCCTCTTAGCTAAATTCTGCAAAATGATTTTAAATGCCCAGTGCTCATCCCTGAAAGCCAATAAAACAGGATGAAGACATTGCAGGTGATTTGGAAACAAGTCAAACAGCACAGTCTGCTTTCTGATATCATTTTATTTTAAATGCAGAGTTATGGCTCTACTTTCCCCAATATCACACAGCTGGTTCTTTCTTGAAGCCACTTGTAAAGACAGATAGACCAACCATTTCTTCAAAGCATTGGCGTCTCCTTTGGCCGCCACATTCCTGACTCTCTCAGTGACATCTTCACATGCCAACCCCGGTTCTCCTTGACACCAGGCAGTTTTCTAGAGTTCACTTTTTATCCATTGGATGTTGGGAAGAGGAACATAAATAAGGTGCCAGACTGGATTGTTGAACTCCTTGACAGTTGGATTTGTCCCACTTGTGTTAAGAGTCCGTTCCCTTTGTGGAGCATCCGAGTCCTGGCCCATCCTTTCCGTGGATGTGTTACCTTCTCCCCACACCTTTTCCCTCAAATGCGTCTGTTTTGAGTTATGCCACTAAATCTAGGGAACCAGGTAGTTGCTATCTGGCCATTAGTCCAGTTTTCTGTATTCTACTACAAATACTTATTTCTATTATTTAGAACATGGGATTACTTGTAAGTAATCACTCTAGAAACAAACCTGGCATTTAAATTAACCATGGATTTCAAATCGATGTGCAGGGGTAAGGAAAACAAAGCAGAGACTGACAGCTGTATCTGTTCCCTTCTACTTTTAGGACCCTTTACGTTTCCCCCTCACATCGATTTGATACCCACAATCCTTGCTTTATAGTTGAAGTATTTCTTTTATGAATAAGTGAATTATCTGAAAAACACTATACAGTTATGAAAGTGAATGGACTCTAGCTACACATATCAATGTGGACAAATTCCATATACATAATCTCAGTGGTAAAAGCAAGTTCCAGAAAGATACATAAAGTAGAATATCAATTATTTAATTTAAAAATACGCAAAACAGTATTTTATGTAAATCCATGAATGGGAATGAGATGCATCTAAAAACCGTCACCTCTGGGGCAGGGGGTGGAGCACCGTGCAGTCTGGGGCGCTTCAACAGTTTCCGAAAATCTTTTGTAAACTGGACCATTGGCTGGTGGTGCTTGTTTTATAATCTTCACCCCTCGTTTGTTTTCAGTGTCGCATAACACGTTTAAATAGGAGAAGCGCTGGCAGTGGATGAGGTATTAGAAAGGACAGGGAGGGATTTATAAGTCAGGAAGAATGACTGCGAATTTATTCCACCCCCTGCTTCCTTCCTTGGTAACCATAAGTTTGTTTTCTACTTTTGTGGGTCTGTTTCTGTTTTGTAAATAAGTTCATTTGTGCCCTTTTTTTGATTCCACATATAAATGATATCATATGGTATTTGTCTTTCTCTGTCTGACTTACTTCACTTAGTATGATCATCTCTAGGTCCATCCATGTTGTGGCAAATGGCATGATTTCATTCTTTTTTATGGCTGAGTAATATTCCATCGTGCCCATCTACTCTTAATGTCTCTCTGTAAATCAAGTAGGGCCTGTAATAGAAGGCATTTCATGAACCGATGGCGATGACTTTGATTATAAGAAGTACCAGGAGCTCCCTTTGAAACATCACCTTCCCAACAGCTTTTTAGAAGAGCAATGTTGCTTATCACATGTATAGTCCATAATTCAGGTTGTGCTCAAAAGACTGAAATCGGAGAATACTAAAGGGAGCTATGGTTTGTTCCATGTTGGTTGTTTTAGTACTTTTTGGGTTTGGGAATTGTTGTTAGGAGGAATTATTTCTCCTAGACCCCAGATTTTTCATACGGAGTGTTTTTCTTTCTGATTTGCTAAAAATTTTGATTTCCTCTCGTGGATTTTTCAAAGGGGGCCATAAGTTGTATAATAACTGCTCTTTCACTGTATCGAGCTTTAATATAAGCTGTGTATATTTTAGCTCTGTACATGCGGTTGATCTGTACCTTTGATGGCTCTGCTCTTGTGTAAGCAAAAAGTGCAGTGACAGCCGAGATACCGGGAAGGAGATTTCTTTTTCGGTGGAGTCCCTGTGAAATAATGTCCTGCATATCCACAAAACATGGAATTGTCTACACAGCATTCATCAAGCACAAATTCACCTTCACAAAGCAAAAATACAAGTCAAGGAAAGAAGGCACATCTGCTGCATTTTTTTTTTTAAATAGCATCACAGAGTACTTGGAATTCCTTAAAAATTATAACCTATGTAATTCCACTTACATCGGGTCCCTAGAGGAGTCAGATTCATAGAGACAGAAAGTAGAATGGTGGTTGTCAGGGGCCGGGAGGGGAGTGAGGAGTTGGTGTTTAATGGGGACAGAGTTTCAGTTTGGGAAGATGGGAAGGTTCTGGAAACGGATGGTGGTGATGGTTGCCCAATATTGTGAATATACTCAATGCTACTAAATCATGCACTGAAAAATGGATAAAATGATAAATTTTATGTTATTTATATTTTACTACAATAAAAATTTTTTAAATGACACTTTATCCTGGTAATTTCAGACGAATTTCCCACTTACGGACAATCCTACCTAAGCATGCGTTCTCTCTCCATGCTGAATGCATTTTTGATTCTTTTCCTTTGGGTGCTGTGTTCAGCATTTAACATTTTTTCTTAGTAACTAAAGCTATGCTCACACTCTGCTCCCATGGCAGAGAGTGGGAATCAGGGTGTTCATCTCTCACCATCTGCTTGACTGCCCCACCGAAGCCTTATGGAAGGGTAGTGATGCTCATGTGAAATCAGCTCTGCCACGTCCTCGCCCTCCAGCTCGGGAGAAACCTGCCTTCCACTGTGTTAAAGTATAGTATGTTAAATAGAAAATTTGAGGATGAGTTAGGGCAACAGATAAAAGGTGGCTTGTTACTCTCAGATTCCAAGAGCGAGGGGACCGAGCCGTGGGGAGCCACGTGGGGAGGCTCCGGGGTTGGTCAGGAGGCAGAGTGAGAAGGGGGAACTGTAGCAGCAGCCTTCAGTGTGGTTTCTGCAGGAAGGAACCAGAGAGGCAGGGTCAGCAGGCTCAGGACTGGCCCGCTTTGGGTCATTTCAGGGCTCTGGGTGTAGGGGCTGTCCCTCGCTGTCTGCTGTCTGGCCCTGGGGTGACTAGGGCAGAAGGGACAGTGAAAGACCGATAAAGGAGGTGGTTGGGCGTGTGGACTTGATTCGCTGCTCAAGGGGGAACTGACCAGCGTCTAGCCAGGACCTTAAAACTGAGTCAAGAGAATGTTTTAAATAACTCTATTAACACCTACCAGGCCATCTCTTCCCAGCAGAAAGTGATCATTTCTTTCCAGCACCACAAATCCACGGGGGCTTCAGCATCCGAGTTTGAGAAGTGGCTGTTGGGTTACACAGCAAGGCAGACTCCGGCTTCAGTTCAGCAGAGACTTCACACCTGTCTTTGCAGGGGCTTACCCCAGTTGACGGACCCAGAGGGGTTGTTTGGCCCAGTGCCATGAGCATCTCGGGCTAGAGGTTCTAAATACATCACAAGAACAGGGCCCTGTTAGAAAGAGACCTCAGCTCGCCTCCCCTCAGAACCTTTTCTCGGCTTCATTGCTCTACAGAGAGAAAACCTAATGTTCAAGAGCATATTTACACACCTGGGAGTGACTACGCAAAGGTGGACAGTGCTGATGTCTCAGGGGGAGGAGGTGGGTGTCAGAAACAAGAAGGGGGATGTATTATTCTGCAGGAGTAACGCCTCGTCCCCCATAATGACTGCTCAGTAACACTGATTCCATTAGGAATGATTTTTTTTTCCTGTTAAGCATGGAACAGAGAATTCTTGGTTGATTTATTCATTTCGGAACATTTCCACAGGAGGCAGCACTTGTGATGGTGAAAGGCGTGGGGGGTGAGGTCCAAGTGGCCTATCAGGGGCTCCCTCACTTGCCGACTGCGTCCTTGAGGAAATTGCTACACCACTCAGTGCCTTGGTATCCTTGCCTGTAAAATAAAGATAATAATATGAAGTTCACAGGGTTCCTCTGTACCATTCCACTGGTACAGAGATCAGAATGGTAAATGTTAGAGAGGATGGAGATAAGGGTGATTTGCCCTGTTATCTGTGCTGGGTATTAAGACAAGTGAGACGCTGAGGAGGGGAGGGGAGGGTGTAGCTCAGCGGTAGAGTGCCTGCTTAGCATGCTCGAGGTCCTGGGTTCAATCCCCAGGACTTCCATCAAATAAAGAAACCTAATTACCTCCTCCTCCAAAAAAGAAAAGGCAAGTGAGATGTAGTCCCCACTCTCATGGCATCGATGGAAGAAATGAGTATAAAAACAGACAATTACAGAACAACTCGATGAGTTTCCTCATATGGAGCGTACAGGAGGAAGGACCTCACTTTCTGGGGTTGTCAGGGTCGTAACCCCATTTGAGAAAGATATTTGATCCAAGTGTGAATGGATAGATTAAAAGTATTGAGCGGATAAAGGGAGGAAGACAGTTCCCTGCGCAGGGAGCATCCCACGCGGATGATGGATGTTTCCAAACGCAGCACGCTCTGGAATTAAAAGCACGGTAGGTGGCAGCTGTGGGAGGTCACAGGAGCAGGTGGGGGTACAATGGAAGCGCGAACCCAGATTTAAAAGACCTCGGGTCACGTGTTTGTGTGTGGCTAGTGAAATTCCATGGTCTAGAAGGCTTTCAACGGAACAAAGAAAGGACCATCTTAGTCTAGCAGGCAATCATTGCAGTACTCAACATAAAATAACAGAGTCTAGGGAATAAAATGGTCTCGAAGTGATCCTTTAATACAAAGATATTAATTAGTCAGTTGTTTTGATGATGTGAAATGGAACAAACACCCCCAAGTCTCAGTTGTTTGTTTACCTAAAGACGTGTTTCTTACTCATCCACGGTCTTGTGGGTCATCTGCGGGTCTGCCACGATTGTGTGTGTGTGTGTGCACGTGCATGCATCTTTGTATAGGTCACTAGACCGTCACTTTCTATGATGTTTCCATGTCACCGAGGGTGGTATTAATAGCGACCACCCCACCACCGTTTTTCATGCAGTGACTTGTGTGGAATGATCCGGGGTCTAGCTGGATGGGGGACATTCAGGGAATGGGTGTGAGTGTGGCATTGCAGGTGCAGCGACCTGACATTCTCTGCATTTTCTCTGAATTTAGGGTCCAGGGCAGACTTTTACAACAGAGATAGATAGAGTGTGGAAATAATTGGTATAAAAATCTGTCCATTTTAAAGCTGCGTCTTCACAGAGGGGGAGACAACCCTCTAAGCTATAGCTTCTCCTGAGAGCTGTTCCTGCCAGGGATGCAGACGAGGAGCCATTTCTGAAACTTTGGGAAAAGAACTATGTCCAGTGCAATATTTTTTTTTCCATTTTAGTTTACGCTTTTCACTGTTCTCCCTTAAATAAATGGTGGAACTTCCTTTACCTTCCATTGCCCTTGTAGAAATAGGGCTGATACAGTAAAAGATAACCATTCCACTTTTTAAAAACACCTTTATTGTGGTATGATTTCTGTACAGTAAACTACACATATTTCAGGTGTACAATTTGATGAATTTGATAGATGTCTACACCCGTGAAACCACCACCACAATCAAGGTAGCTAACATTTCCATCACTCCCCAAGATGTGCAAATTTTGAATTCCCAGTTTATCCCTTCCCACCCCATTCCCCCGTAGTAACCATGTTTGTTCTCTATGTCTGTGAGTCTGTTTCTGTTTTGTAGGTAAATTCACTTGTGTCCTTTTTTTAAAAAATAAGTCATGGGGATGTAATGGTCAGCATAGTGACAAGTATTGCATATTTGAAAGTTGCTAAGAATGGATATTAAAAGTTCTCATCATAAGAAAAGTGTTTTGTAACTGCATAGTGACAGATGCTAACTAGATTTATTGTGTTAATCATTTTGCAAGACATACAAATATCAAATCATTATACTGTACACCTGAAACTAATACAATGTTATATGTCAATTTTACCTGAATAAAGAAAGCGTTAAAAAAAAAAAGGAGAGAATCATTCCAGTTTTGTCGAGGAGGGCAGGGAGGCTGACAAAGATTGTGCGAGTGGCCCCGGGGCACGTGTGGCCATGCAGTAGAGGAGGGAGGTGAAATATGCCTGACGGTGGACTTGGTTTTGATCTCAGTGTGTGGTTTCTTCACTTCTTTGCGCATCTGTTTCCCCACAGGACTGACCTGGGAAATTAAAGAAGGTGCTACGTAAAGTATAGTGTCTGACCCTGTGTCGTTCAGTTGATACCTGTAAAATACATTCACTAAATTTTCCACCACTAGGGACGGAAGTCCTGTCTCTAGTTCAGTTTAACAATTTAATGGAAGATTTTTTTGAGCACGGACTTGTGAAGTGCCAGGGCTTTGGTCAGTTTCTGTGCGCAAAAATAAGGCGATTGAGAAATGGGCCCCACCCCTCCGGCATCACTGGTTGGCATGGGATTGAGAATCACGCATGATCAGCACCTGAACCCAGAGGGTCGGCATTGTACCCGGGGAGCAGTGGGAGCTGGAAGCGGGAAGAGGCAGATGATGAATTTTGCCCAGCAGGGTTTTTTAAGGCTTCAGAGAGGAAGTGGCCCTGGAGGCAAATCTGGAAGGAAGAGTGAAATTTCATCAGCTAGAGGCTGTGGCCAGGGCGCTTGGAATGGAGAGGGCGTACTGCAGCCAGCCCTCGGTGACCTGACTTGGGCGCACTTCTGCAAGAATAACACGAGGTCTTGAATTCACAGACGACCTTGCTGCCATTTCCTTGTCACGGTGTCTTTTCTTTGAAACAAGCAGAGCTTTTTCATCTCTTATCCTGGGTTGTCTGCTCTCGGGGTTACTGTGGAAGGTTGCTTTGTTTTCCCCGGATACATTGACTGGTCCAGATAGTATTTCAGTTATCGTGTAAGGAAACAAGGCCAAAATATTTCTTTCGCACCAGGAGCGCTGACTGAATTGTCCTTTCCTTGCCTTTTTCTGCAACAACCTTCAGCCTGCTTGTAGCAGCTGCGAAGCTTCTTTGCAGTGACATTTTTGCAGTCACTTCCTGGTGAGTCTACTGCCGTGGGCTGTTGTCGCTGCTCGAAAGCCCAGTTACGTGGCTGATCCTGTGCTGGTCGCCACGTGCTGCGGTGACAGTCAGGCCCCTCGGTGCATTGTGACGCCCCGTTTCTTTCACACTCGATCGCCGGCAGACTTAGGAACAGAGAGAAGTTGATCTGTCAGTTTCTCCTTTAGGGTTAGTGTCAACCAGGGGTGTTTCATTTGGTTTGGTTTTGTTTTTCCCCCTAAAATCAGAGAAGATCTCATTTCAAGTGGTAAATCACCAAAGTAGGATTTCAGAGGCTCATTCCTGGGGCAAGGTGGCGAGGAGGCACTTTATCAAATCTACGCAAACCAATATTTATTGAATCTCATTACACGTGCTTTTCTACTTCATGGGAAAGCAGAGGCCTGGCTGTGGCCCTCAAAGAACGTGTAACAGAAACACGGAGAACTGTATTAGATATTAGAGGTTAATATTAGATAAAATAGCAAGGTGTAATCGAGGGAATTAAAGCTGTATAAAATGTACACAGGCGTGTGAGCTGAGAAAGGGCTAAATCTGAATATTTAGGTCAGTCTGTATGACTAAATCTATATGACCTACATCTATATGATTTAGGTCAGTCATGACTTTGACCTCCAGCGAATGTTAAGTAATGGTAATTGTAAGATTTCATACAACCACATATAATTATCCAACCATGTACATGTCTCTGCCCTTAGGAGCCTGAAAAAGTAACATACTGATTCTAGAAAGAGAGAATCACATATTCTTGATTTTCCACTGATGTTCGTGTTGGGGGGGAATTGCAGCTGGCTCAAGTGGACGGCCTGTCCAGAGGACCAGGGATGCGCGGCCAGGAAGGGCCGGGTCTGAGCTGAGCAGGGGAACTGAAAAAAGGGTATGTTGATGGAACAAAAATTTCCTTTAACTGAATTGCCAGGGAGGCAAAGAGGAGAAAAACCTGGACTTTTATTCCTTCCCCTTGGAAAGTTCTGGAGTCAATAAACTACTGTAAAACAAAATGTAATGTGGGAATTGATATTGAAAGTCAACAAGTAAAGTTGGAAATACTTGCTGACTGTTCCACATCAGTAACTAACTAGACCAGATGGGAGAGCCAGGCAACAAATACTACAGAAAATTTTCATAAACAGTGTGCTTTTCCCATCAGTCAGCCTCTAACTGCTTGTCTGTCCTGAGGATCTTTAGACGAGCTCCCAAGGACTCAGGAAAAGGATAGAATTCTCTCTTACACTCCCTACCTAGGGCTCCGGGGCAGTGGTTCTCAAACTACAGTGTGCATCCAATTCACCTGGTTTGAATCACATTGAAACACAGATTTCTGGGCCCTTGGAGTTTCTGATTCTACAGGTAGTGGGTAGGGCCCGAGGATGTGCATTTGTAAGAGATTCCCAGGAAATACTGATGCGCTAGTCCAGGGACCATACTTTGAGAACCACTTCTCTGGGTGAGTGTGGCCCAGGACCTACTTCCAGGTTCCTTGCATTGGCTCCTTGGCTCTTTTCAACGCTGAGATAACTTTGGGGGGAAACAATCAAACCGTGTAAGAGGCTCTTGGTTGACCACTTAATCTTTGCGTTTCATTTTTTGACTTCATCTGGCTGTAAGTTTTACCTGATTAAAATGCTGCTTTGGGGTTTGGATTCTGTGATTAATTTGAGGATGAAATGACTCCGACCACAAGGAGTTTTTCTTTAGAGCTTGGCTCCTTTCCCTCTCAAAGCCTGAGGTTTGATTTCTTTCTGCATATATTTTGGTCGTCATCATTGTAAGAGCTGAAATTAGCCATCGAAGATCACCATCACCCCAGTGTATTGTTAGCATCTAAGAGCAAGCATTTGATTATTGTTTTCTGTTGAGTTTGTCAAATGTTGCATTAATTGCCAATAAAAAAGTACTTTTTGTACATGTAGTACCAGGTAGGTTTGTCCACAATGACCAAATGTAGAGGCTTTCCATTCAATGTTAGCTTATACATCCCACTCCTCCCCTACTTCCCAAAATAGACAAAGAAGACGAGATTTATTAGATTTTTGTGATTTATACAGTAGTATATAAGTGATTTTAGTGTATCTAGGATGAAGAGTTTCTTCCCAGAGTAAAAGCTTCTGAACCTGTGCAGATAAAATTGCTTTATGTATTACAGCTTTAAAGTAACACGCATTCTTCTGAAGAGCTGAGCCTGGGTTTGAGATTTAACTTTCTCTTGCCCCCTGCACCTTTCATGTCTGTTTTTGGAAGGGACTATAGTTTAATCTTCTTCTTCCTCCTTGTCTGTAAATAGGAGATGGCTATTAGCAGCTGACACTGAGGCCTGAAAAATTCAAGCTCACATCCTCTTTGTCCATAGGCAGGCTAGCACCCTTTCCTCATTTGGGGAACAATACGGTCCTGGTCTGCTGGCAATGGAATCTTACGTCAAGCACCAGTGGGCGTCGTCAGATAACTGGGAGAGGCTACAAATAATACTTTTTTTTCTTTTTTATTGAAGTATAGTTGATCTACAATGTTGCATTAGTTTCTGGTGTGCAACATAGTGATTCAGACACACACACACACACACACACACACACACACACACATATATGTATTCTTTCCCATATTCTTTTCATTACAGGTTATTACAAGATAGTGAATTTAGTTCCCCGTGCTATAGAGTAGGATTTTGTTATTTATCTCTCTTATATATAGTAGTGTGCATCTGCTAATCCCAAACTCCTAATTTATTCCTCTCTCCTTTCCCCTTTTATAACCATAAGTTTGTTTCCTATGTCTGTCACTTTCTGTTTTGTAAATAAGTTCATTTGTGTCATTTTTTTAGATTCCACATTTAAGTGATATCATATGATATTTGTCTTTCTCTGTCTGACTTACTTCACTTAGTATGATCATCTCCAGGTCCATCCATGTTGCTGCAAATGGCATTATTTCATTATTTTTTATGGCTGAGTAGTATTCCATTGTATAAATATACCATAGCTTTTTTATTCAGTCATCTGTGGCTGGATATTTTGGTTGCTTCCATGTCTTGGCTACTGTAAATAGTGCTGCTATGAACATTGGGGTGCATGCATCTTTTTAAATTAGAGTTTTCTCTGGATATGAGCCCAAGAGGGGGATTGCTGAATCATTGGGTAAGGCAATTTTTATTTTTTTAAGGAACCTCCATACTGTTCTCCATAGTGGCTGCATGAATTTACATTCCGACTCAGGATGGCTCCCTTTTCTCCACACCCTCTCTTGTTTTTGACAGTAGCTAACATTAGGTTCTGCTGTGATAGAAAAATCTCAAATGATCATTACTTACATGCTTACTTAAAATAGACATGATTTTTGTTTTCTCTCACATAAAAGCGCAGGCAGGCCATCCAGGGCTGGCTTGGGTGGGGCCTCACGGTTTCAGATACCCAAGTTCCTGCTCCCTTGCTTCTTTGCACATGGTGTCAGCCTCCTGGCCTGTAGACGCTTGATCTAGGCGTCAGGGTAGGGACAGAGACAAAGCAGAAGGTGCACGTATGTGCTGTCCCCTAAGGAAGGGTCACAGAAGCCGCCCAGTGGCACTTCCCCTTCAGGCCCTTTGTCCCGGTCTTAGTCACGTGGTTATGCCTAGCTGCAAGGAGGCCAAGAAATGTATTTCGGGAGGCCCAGCTCCAAGCTCTATGCTGTGGATGGATGGGAGAATGGATATCGGGAGGCACAAGTGCCTTCTCAGTGGCTCTATCTGAAGGTCACCGTGGGCATCTCTAAGCCACGATTTCCAGGGGTTCCTGGTTCGTGTGAATCTATATTTACCTCTGCCAGCAGCCTGTGGGCATTTCCTCCAAGGGGTGGACTGTACCTCTGAAAACAGCCTGGAGTGTGTCAGCAGCAGCTCTTCCTGGGTTATAAAGAATCGCTCTTCTCCATGGGACCACTTCCAAACCCTTGCAGCCAAAGGAAGTTTCATTGATTTTTCAGCCAACTTGGAAAGGAATCACAGCAAGTTTCCACATGGAAGTCACCTAACAGAATGCTCCAAGGAGGCATCGTAGCAGCAAATTTTATAGGTCAAAACTTCTTGAAAGGATTCTGAGCTCTTAGATCTCAAATCTCTTGCCATTTTTTTTTTTCTGTATAGTATTTGCCCCACATGGGATGCCTTCTGTGACCCACGGGGCACATTTCATTTGACCTGAGACCTCTTATTTGATGCTCCCTTTTGTTTCTCTTTGGACAGCCTCTAGCAGTGTCAAGAAAAGCTGCCAAAGCTGTATTTAATCCACCCCTCTTGCTGATGCCAATCCAGTGGGCAGTGAGTTTATTCTCCCTGAGATGATGAGTTCAGCTCTAGTGGCGGAGTGTTGTCAGGCAAGTTGATTACCAGGAGACACCCCCTAGATGAACATTTGAACTGGTAGATACCTGGCTCTCCCCAAGAGTCACACACCCTACTGGCCTCTTCTCAGGATCTGCCTTTTTATAGGGATTCTGTTGGGCCAGAAACACCTTTCTTAGGCCTAGTTGGCTCATCCAGCTCTCTTTTGGGGTGTGACAGAGAAATGGAAATGGAAAAGCTGTAGGAATGATCATAACATTAAAACACAAATACTTTATCATTAAATCATTAAAAGCAAAGAAGGGTTGGAAATACCAGCCTTCTTTCCCATACGAAGGCTGTCTCTCTCTCCGATGTGCTTGAGAAAGGGTCATCCCACCTCTTTCTTAGAGATGTACTGGACAATTCTAATTGTTTGAAAGGCCTCTGTTCTACTGCGGAGAAGGCAAATTTGAGACGGAGTGTATTTCATGCTCACTGAGTGAGTATATGTCAGTTTCCAGAAGGAAAACACAGGTGTGTGTTCGTGCCCAGTGCTCGGGCCACTATAACTCCCAGCGCTCTCTCTTACACTGGGGGAGTGTGTTACAGCTTCCAGGCAGATGTCTGTGGTATTGTGGGCAGCAGATAGGATAATGTACAATTAAGAATCCCACAGGCAGGCATTTTTAGAAAGAGGAAAATTCCAGTTAAAAGCTTTGTTCACTTTCTTGAGGTTCCGCAGGAAGAGCACGTTCCTTCCTCCTGCTGCTGTTGTAGCTTTCTGTCTGGCATCCCGCAAATGCGAGGAAGGCAGGGGTGGGTCAGGATGGGGGTGGCGAGGGCCGGGGGTCGGGAGCGCAGTGCCTGACCCCAGAGAGATGAGCTGATCGAGTGGGATAATTGTCCTCCTCTGGGTCCTTCTGGCTGGCTTCATAACTAAATTGACATGAGACTGATCAACAGGAGGAAAAGACAGATTTCCCTACGTATGGGGACTCCGTAAGAACACGGGATAATCAGGCAACTGAGGTTTATATGCTATTCTGAGCTCAGGAGCAGGGGAGAAGGGGGGCAGTCTGGGACTCCAGAGGCGAGGAAGACAGTTCACAGGGAGACGGAAGAGCAAATGTTTGGTAAAGAGATGCTCGCTGAGCCATACAGGAACAGTGGAACTCAGAGAGGAATTTAACATAGTTTGCTGGGTTCCCACACCCACACACCTGGTTCACACTACAGTGATCCACGGTGGAAGCTCCCTTCCTGAAGCAGGTCCTGTTTGGGTAGCCAGATTCTGTCAGTCAGTGAAGGGGAAGGTTAGAGCTTCTTCCTTAGTCTTTTGGGCCTTGATTGTTTTCAAATAATCTGCATCCCAGAGTGGCACATTGTGGGGTGGCAGATTTTGCTCCCCCTACAGAGCCTTCCCTGCACAGCTATGAAAAAATAAGAGTATTTGCTTTCCAGAAACAGACCTTCACCTCTTCTCAGTGATTTCGGGTTAATATCGTGTATACTAACGGTTAAGGAACATTCTCCGTCATGACCGCACTTGATTTCTAAGACAGTTTTCATACTCCGCATGACGATCAGGAAGACAATGTGATTATCTTCTGTTGATGACTGAAGAAACTGAGATTTAAAGATGCTAAATTACTTGTGCTTATCTTGTAACAGCAAAAATTAGAATCGGAACCGGGACACCTGACTCCAAGGCCATGGCTTTGTCTGCATGGCAACACCCTCAGGGTCTGTGGAGGGGTGCGTGGCCCAGGCCCCCTCACGGGAGGCTGAGGGGCTGCTGTGTTTTCAGTTGGGATTGTCCTCGTCGTTTTCTGTCTTCTCCCCCTCCCCACTTCCAGCTTAGGAACTACATTTGTGTGAGTGATGTTCCTGTCTATTTCAGCCCTTTCCTATTTTAATTTGTTTTCATCTGCTAGGACCTCAGAAATGAGGGAACTAAGACGATCTAGAACTTTTAATGTGTCAGGAGCACAGACCCTGAACTGAGTTGTAATCTGTCCACAAAGTCCGCAAACTCCGTGGCCTCCCTGGTGGGTCCCCAGGTGACTGTTCAGATTTGATTCCTGGTTCTCAGCTTGTGATGGCTGCGTTCCATCCAAGCTCACAATTGTTGCGTTCCTCTGTGCACGCACGCATCTTACCCCTGTGACTGTAGGAAACTGGTCCCGAGCCGGTGTTATGTTGGCATAGAACATTTGTAAAATCTGAAGATGGTTTTAAAGTTTGCATTTCACCTACGGTTATCCTGGAAGACCCTCAGTTAGGAGAAATATCTCTCTCTTGCTTTGAGTGGTTCTTGATATATTTCGATGGCTCTTTGAATGCTTTCAGTGACGAGGAGACCCTAGGCCAGCAGGAAGGAAGAGACAGTTGAGGAAGGAAGGTGAGAGGTGGGAGCAGCCAGAGGAAACAAATGCCGAGTTCTACACCCAGGGGGCAGCATGCACCCGCGCGCGCCTCCGGAACCTCAGTAGCAGCTGTCCCATTGTGACCTAATTTTGGCTATAGATTTCCTTAATATATGTTTTTTACATTTCACTCTCTATCAAGTTTTTTCCTTGTATAACTTTCTTTAAGTTAAAAATTGCAATATGTTTAATTTTAAAATTTAAAAATTAAAATTTAATTTAAATCTAAAAATTAGAATTTATTTTAAATTTTAATTTAATAATTAAAATTAAAAATTTAATTATTAAATTAAAATTTTAAAAATACAATTAAAAATTTAAATTATTAAATTAAAATTTAAAAATCACAATTAAACAATTTAAATTCTTAAAAACTAAAAATTAAAATTATTAAATTTAAAAATTAAAATTAAAAATTAAAATTTATTTAATTCAAGATGAATTGTGTTTAAAATTTAAATTTGAATTTCAGGTTAGACCATAAATTTTAAAGAAATTGTGATTTTCCCAGTCCTAGTGCTTAAGTTGTCCAGTGTCTATTTTCCTTCAGATTTCACCCTTTTGGTTGCACTAAAAAAAACTTTGTTGATGACTGGAAGCAGGAAATGCCATTTTCTCTCCTCACTGACTGATTTTCTTGATGGATCGTGAGTATAGTTTACACACAGCTCAGTGACACTAATCTCGTTGTGCTGTGGTTCTTTAGACCACTTTGACAAGAAGCTGCTCCTTTGTCTTTGATTCTGAATTCAGCGTTGATCAAATGTCCACTTGGGTTGTCATCGATGGTAGTGAAAAATGAGCTTCAGATGTCCCCGGGCTGGTTCTCGAGTTCTTGGTGGATTTCCGTTTTCTTCTGATGCTTAAAAGATTGAGCAAGTGGATGGAAGGTCACGTGGGGACAGCTAAGCCTCTCCCTGGCACGTGGACTTTCTGCTTGGGTGTTTTGGTCTCAGTGGCCTGTCTTTCTGGCTACTGCATGGAACTTCTCTATGGGGATTTGGGTTAAATCCATCTGTAGCTAATCTCCTGATTTTATTTTTTGTGGCTGAAGTGCCTCACCCAGCATTATTGCTGCTGAGACTGGACAGAAAGACCTTTTCTGATAAATTCTTAATCTTTATGGGAATGAGTCAAAACGAGTTCTTTCAGGGCGCCTAGTTTTGACTCTGAGTAATAGCTATTATGGTCTCTCTCACAAACAAAATTTTGTACATAAAAATAATGTGCCAAGTGATTAAAAATAATTTTTAGGTGTGCCTGGAGACAAATAGGATTTGTGTACTTTTATTTTCCTGTGGGAACCTATTGTTTGCACTCAGTGACTGAAGTTTAAATTTCCATTGAGGGTTCCCTGTGTCCCACTAGGGCAGGTTTCTCAACCTCTGTGCTCTCGAGGTTTTGGACCAAATACTCCTTTTTGCTAGAGGCTGTCCAGTGCTTTGAAGGATGTTTAGCGGTGCCTCTGGCCTCTGCCTATGAGATGCCAGTAGCATCCCCTCCTCAGTCACGACAGGAACATCCTTGACAAAGAAGGCATGGTTGAGCGTTGGAGTTACATATGGGAGTCACAGATGTCTGCAGAATTTGCCAAATGTCCCCTGGGGTTAGGGCTGCTGGAGTTAGCAAGTAAAAACACAGGGCGCCTAGTTAAATGTGAATTTCAGGTTAGACCATAAATTTTTTTTATTGTGGTTAATTATGCATAGCATGAAAATGACCACTAAACCATTTTTAAGTGTAGAGCTCAGTAGTGTTAAGTACAATCATCACCACCATCCAATGCTAGAACATCATCCCTGACTAACTGTCCACATTAAACACTAGCCCCCCATTCTTTCCTCTCACCCCTACCCCAGCCCCTGGCAACCACCTTTCTACTTTCTGTCTCTATGAATTTGACTAGTCTAGGGACCTCATGCATGTGGAATCAGATGGTATTTGTCCTTTTGCATTTAGCTTATTTTCCTTAGCATCATGTCTTCGGGCTTCATCCACACTGTGGTGTGTGTCACAACTTCCTTCCTTTTCAAGACCGAATATTCCAGTGTATGCCTGTACCACAGTTTTGCTTATCCATATATCTGTTGATGGACATTTGGGTTGTTTCTGCATTTTAGCTATTTTGAATAGTGCTGCCATGAACATTAATGCTTATGAATGATTTTTTTTAGTAAAAACATGTTCTGTGCAATTTTGGAACATACTTATATAGTTCCCTGTGCTCTACAGTAGGCCCTTTGTTGTTTACCTTTTTTATATACAGTAGTGTGTGTGTCTGTTAACCCCCAACCCCTATATTAAATTTCTTGTAATAACCTATAAAGAATCTAAAAAGAAAAATATATATGTATGTATATGTATAACTGAATCACTTTGCTGTGCACCTGAAACTCCCATTGTAAGTCAGTTCCGCTTCAGTAACTTTTTTTAAAGTAAAGCAGTGGAAGACAGGTCCAAGGAAAGCCCCCTCACCTGCTGTCCCTCTGTCTCTGGGAGGGCCGCTCACACCTGGTGCTCCCAGATCTTTGGCAGCCCAGCGTGCAGAATTATACATACAAGGGAGGCTGTGTGTGTGTTCACATGTTGGAACTGGGCGGGAAAGGGACATCCTTGTCAAAGAAGGCGTGGTTGATAGCACGGAAAGATGTTTGTAACTTTTTTTTTTAATGATTCTCCTTGATTATTGATACAGCGTCAGTCAGTCAGCTCAGCGTTTGTCTTATGGACAAAGTGAGGCTGGGACGGCGTTATATTCGGCAGGGTGACGCTGGCACCTCGAGGTTCATCTTTATGATGCTACGGAAGGACTTTGGAACTGGTCTGGAAACGTTGCCTCCTCCCCCGCACTCTGCCTGCAGGAGGCTGCCCTGGCCTGGGTTTCTTCATCTAAAAAATGGTAATAATAAGGCTACTAACTCCATGGTGAAGTTATGCTCCCAGGAAGATCTGCAGAAACGCTAGAATAGTCTGAAGCAGGCAAGGCTTGCGTCATAGTCGAGGTTCCCTCGTGCTGGGCTAGTGAAGCTGCATCTGATTGGCTGCCATCAGGGATAAGGGGCGGAGCCGTGCTCACGGCCCGGTCCTGGAGGCGGGGGCAAGATGACGTCAGAGGCTTCCTCTGCGAGCGAGCTAACACACGCAAGGTGCACCTCATCATACCTGTAAGGAGGGAGAACTGCGTCCGCTGCCAGAGAAGTATGTACAGGTTATCTAGCCTCTGGTAACTGTGAACGTGAACTTCGGGGATAGGGCCTTTGAAGATATAATTCATTTAAGCAGCTTGTGGTGGAAGTATCCTGGAGTTAGGGTGGACCCTGAATCCGATGACTGGCGTTCCTTCAAGGGAAAGGAGAAGGAAATCTGAGGCACGGAGACCCAGAGAGGGGAAAGCCACGGGAAGGTGGAGGCAGGGACTGGGGTGAGGCACCTGCAGCCAAGGCTCGTGGAGGGTTGCTGGCAACCACCAGAAGCTGGCAGGGAGGCATGGGATTGAGTCTCCCTGGGAGCCTCCAGAAGGAACCAACCCTGTCACACCATCATTTTGGACTTGTGGGTGGAGCTGCGAGACAATCCGTTTCTGTTATTTTAAGCCGCTGGGTTCGTGGTACATTGTTACCACAGCCTCAGGAAACTTGTACAATACCTGACCTGTAGTAAGCGTCCCGTGAATGCCAGCTGTTAAGACGGTCACTGTGGTGGCCGCCCGCTCCAGGAGGACTGCGTGTTCCCACGGAATCTGTTGTTCCACTTCCAAGAACGGTCCTGAGCCCAGATTGTTGGTGTCGGCTAACCCGCTGAAAACACAAGCTCTCCTGCTTCCCGTTCATGGACAGACTTCAGAGAACAGGATGCTGATTTAGGAAATCAACCCCTTGTGTTATTAATCGCTAGGATGTGTCTCCAATCCAAACCCATGTCCAAGGTAGGTTTATGTAAAAAAGCACTAGTGTGTTCAAGAGGGTAAAATTCTGAATGTCGGCTCCAGGATTACCACATCAGTTGTGGCCTGGGCGAGGGAAGTCTGTCTTCCCTGCACGTCGCTTCGTCCCAACCGCTTGCATCCTCACGGCACAGGACAGCCAAATGGGATGTGGAGATTGAGCTGTTGCAATTCACAGCTTTTACAAACTTGACGGCTGGTCTCAGGCTCTCATATCTGTACTTGACCCAATTTCAAGGGCTGCCTTTGAGTCTGGATGTCAAGAGATCAGGCTGAAGAGAGTGCTGGGGGAGTACCAACACTGTTACACACAGGAGGAGGAAAGCCAAGGGGAACAAAGATAGAGGAAGCTCCTTGGACTTAGAGGCAGGGGCAGAGATTTATCTTCTATCAGATCTAAGGACTGAAAGCCTGGATGGCGAGAGGGTTCAAGTGTGAATTCAATTCTCATGCTCCCCGTGTGACCTTCTGTAAGAAAGACCAGCTTTGAAAAATGAAGCTTTCCCAAGGGGATGATACATTGTCTTCATCACTGCATGTACTTTTCTCAGAACTCCATTGGTTTCCTGGAATTTTTACTGAGAATTCCAGCTAGCCCAACAATGGTTTTTTTTTTTTTAAGTGCCATGGTTTTCACCCATGCCACACTGGCACGTTTTGGCCGTAGTGTGTTTCTCTAGCCTAATCATAAAGCCTTTGGGAATGGTGAAATAGTGCTCTGGGTTGTCCTTCCAACTGTGTCCTCCAGCTGCAAAGGACAGTCCTCTTCGCTTAGAGACAAAGGATGGAAAGGCTCAGCCAATCTTATTCCCTGTCTCGATTTCCATCCTGCTGCAGTTGGGGTCACAGCATCTCCATTTATTGGCCTATAATTGCAAGACCAAACCTGATCCGAAGCACGAGGCATGTATATACACACACTTTGAGATTAGCAGCGTGAAAACACCAGGTTATTTATTTCATCTTAATCATCAGGTGATTTATTTGATTTTTTAACTTTCTTTCTATTGAAGTATAGTTGATTTACACTATTATGTTAGTTTCAGGTTTACAGCATAGCAATTCAATTTATTTTATTTATTTTAAAATATTTTTAAGGGGGGAAGTAATGAGGTTTACTTATTTAGTTTTAGAGGAGGTACTGGAGATTGAACCAGAATCTTGTCTATGCTGAGCACGTGCTCTACCACTTGAGCTATACCCTCCCCCATGATTTAATATTTTTTATAGATTATACTCCATTTAAAGTATTTACAAAATAATGGCTGCGTTTCTCTGTGCTGTGCAATATACCTTTATTGCTTATCTGTTTTATACATAGTCATTTGTATCTCTTAATCCCCTGCCCCTAACTTGTCCCTCCCGCCTTCCCTCTCCCCACTGGTAGCTTCTAGTTTTTTCTTTGTATCTGTGAGTCTGTTTCTGTTTTGTTGTATACTTTTGTTTTATTTTTTTGGAATCCACGTATAAGTGACAACATAGAGTATGTATCTTTCTCTGACTTATTTCACCAAGCATAATACTCTCTAGGTCCATGCACGTTGCTTCAAATGGCAGAATTTCATTCTTTGTTATGGTTGAGTAGTATTCCATTATGTATACACACACACACACACATATATATATGTATCTGTATGATCTCATATGATATATAGAAGATGATATGTACATCTACTTGATATATACACATATACATATATGTGTATATCATCTTTACCATTTATCTGTTGATGAACTCTTAGGTTGCTGTCATATCTTGGCTATTGTAAAATAATGCTGCTATGAATATGAACATTGAAGTGAATCCGTCTTTTCAAATTCATATTTTTGTTTTCTTCGAATATATACCCAGAAGTGGGATTGCTGGATCATATGGTAGCTCTATCTTTAGACTTTTTGAGACACCTCCGTACTGTTTTCCACATTGGCTGCACCAATTTACATTCCCACCAACAGTGTACAAGGGTTCCTTTTTCTCTGCATCCTCACCAGTATTTGTTAGTTGTGGTCTTTTGGATGATGGCCATTCTGAGAAGGGTGCGGTGACAGCACCTTGTGGTTTGATTTGCATTTCTCAGTCATCAGGTTATTCTTGCTTTTGATACATCTGTGCATAACCTGATGCTTCAACTTCCCGAGACCTAGTTCCTACACAGGGTAGTTGAGGTCGTTGGAAACTTACCATGTTCTGGATATCACACCCTCTCTTGGGCATGTCTGTGCCCCAAGAATTAGGGAACTTGTATCAGTCTTGCTGTACTGCTGTCTTATCTGGGGTAGTTCTGCCTCTTTGTGGACACAGTCTTCCTGGAAACTTACTTGCCTGCATTGCCAACATTTCCTGTTCCCAGATCACCCTTCCTTGGACTCCACTCAGGGGTGCTCATTCTGTGCCAAAGACTGTGCCAAACACTTAGAAGGCCAAGAAGGTAAGTGATGGAGAGGACATAGAACTAAGTTGATAGCCCCCAGTGAAATGTGATGAGAGTTACGTAGGCGGATTTCTTCAGGAACAGAGAGGTTGGGCAAGTAGCCCAGGAACTTACTTCCACGTGCTGGACCCCTTTGGTAACGGCTCTGTTGGGCAGACTCGAGTTCCTTCTGACACCTGCAGCTGTCTAGAGCCCCATCCTGTCTCACTGAAATTCCAGGGTGTTTGTGTGTACCTATATACACACACACAATGGAATGCTACTCAGCCATAAAAAATGAACTAATGCCATTTGCAGCCACATGGATGGACCTAGAGATGCTATACTAAGTGAAGTCAGTCAGTCAGAGAAAGGCAAATATCATATAACATCACTTCTATGTGGAATCTAAAAAATGATGCCAATGAACTTATTTATAAAACAGAAACAGACTCACAGACATAGATAACAAATTTATGGTTACCGGTGGTGGGGAAAGGGGAGGGGAGGGGAAGGATAACCTGGAAGTTTGGGATTGGCAGATGCAAACTACTATGTCCAGAATAGGTAAACAACAAGGTCCTACTGTACAGCACAGGGAGCTGTATTCAGTGGGTTGTAGTAACCTGTGATGAAAAAGTATATGAAAAAGAATAGGTATATATGTGTATGTATGACTGAATCACTCTGCTGTACACCAGAAACTAACACAACACTGTGAATCAACTATAATTTAAAAAAAACGGGAAGAAATCCGAGGATATAGTTCCGGGTCCCTGCCCCTCCCAGGACACTCCATCCTTTAGAGTCTCATGCTGGGACCTGCTCTGGGACTAGAAAGTCCCTTGCACCTCCTGGGTCTCCGTCGAGGCCACCCTAAGTGGGGAGCATGTGCTCTGGTTTAGGGAGACTTTTTTAAAAAACTTCTTTGGTTTTTTTTGGAGGGAGTAGGGTAATCAGATTTATTTATTATTTTTTTTTAATGGAGGTACTGGGGATCAAACCCATAACCTTGTGCATGCTAAGCACGCACTCTACCACTGAGCTATATCCTTTCCCCTAGGAAGACTTTTCTGGAGAGAAGATTTATTTGATCATCTCATGAACACTCCATTCTGTGTTTATTCCGCTAAGTTCAGGAAAGCGCCTACTTAGTGAAGGGCTCTGAGACACCCTCTAAAGGGAAAAGTAGGAGACGATCTCTGCTCCCCTGATGTTAAAACTGGAGCCGGAAGGCACAGGCGACGGCTGGGGCAACGTGATGACGCAGAGCTTCTGGAGGGACCAGTAAGGTGACTGGTGTCGTGAGAAGGACGGTGGCGTGGAGAGGACCCTCTGCTTGCTTTCTGCCTGGGGGCCCTGGGCGTGAGGGCTGTGCCCTCCAGCGCTTGCGACGTGCGAGCCCCGCACACAGCCGGCCTCCAGCAAGCCCATTGTTCCATCACCCTTCCTGTCCTGCCGCCTCCCCGACTCCGGACAAAATACGGAAATCCTGTCCCCAAAGTTGTCTTGATCACAATACGCCATCTCACAGCCAGAAGAATGTATTTTTAACCCCAAGACTTCGAAAGTGGCGTAAATCATTGCCGCCGTCTCTGTTAGTCTGCCGCTGGGTTGGTATTTTTCCCAGGCTTCACGGCCCTGGCAGCTCAGACAGACCCGCTCTTCCAAGTTCAAGTCAAAAGCCTTTCCTGGAACCGCCAGGGAAAGGGGCTCAGGACCAGCCGGCAGATGCTTTTCGCTGGTCCTTTTCAGCAGAGCCTGGGTCAGGAAGCACAGTGTGGCTCAGGGAGTGCCGGGGGCAGGAAGGGGGCTCTGGGAGCTGGAGAACCAGATGGGGAGAAGGAAACAAAGGAAGGGGAAGCCTGGTTTTCTTGGAGACTGTGAGAGAAAGTTGCTTTGAAAGAGGGCCTTCCAGAGAAACAGATGGTTGTACAACAATAGTTGGAGACGTCATACCAGGCTCACGATCATGGATGGAACAACCAAACAGAAGATGAGTAAGGAAACAGAGGACCTGAACCACACTGTAAACTGCCTAGATCTAACCGACATACACGAACAGTCCAGCCAACAGCAGCAGCACACACATTCTTCCCAAGTGCTCATGGGACATTTTCCCCGATAGACCACATTATGCCACAAGTGAAGATTTAAAGAGATAGATATCATAACAGAGTCTCTTCTCTGATCACAATGAGATGGTGTTAGAAATCAGTCACAAAGAAAACAGAAAATTCACAAAATTTTGGAAGTTAAACAACACATTTTTAAACAACCAGTGGATCAAAGAAGAAATCACAGGGGAAATGAGAAAATATTTAAAATGAATGAAAAGAAAAATAAACAAACAAACAAAAAAGCGGGCCTTCCACCATTTTTTTTTCCTTGAAGGACAGCTACTTCTGACTTTCCCCAGGTCATTTGATGAGGGTGTGGTGGGGGCAGTGGCTTCTGGAACCTGACTGCTAATATGGTGCCAGGGGTCTGGGGGAAACATGGGCCCGTGGACCCCAGCTGTAGGCTGTGGACATCAAGCCCGGGATGAGAGGTCACCCGAAACCTCTGGGGCCTCTTACAAGGCAGGGGATTTGAGATCAACCAGGCTCTAACCATCAGCATCACTGAAAAAAAAAAAACCTGCTAAATAGGGAATTTCAGAAAACAAACTGACAAAGTCTCCCCATTTTCCTTTTCCTTTGGCTTTTGAATTGGAAGGACCTCAGAGATCAGGGATTTGAATCCTTCCAACTTCCAGATAAGGCGGGTGAGGTCGGACAAGGTTAGTGGTGGCTTCAGAGGCCTGAGTTCACAGGGAGCCACATGTGACTCTTCTGGCCACTGGTCCAAGATTCTTTTCACTCTAACATTTTCTGAGTGTTTATGTTTCTGTGACATCAATCTAAGTGATCTGCACATTAAACATATTTAATCATTTTTTTCTGTGTTGAAGTCTAGTCGGTTTACAATGTTGTGTTAGTTCCAGGTGCACAGCACAGTGATTCAGTTATACATATATATCTGTCCTTTTCAGATTCTTTTCCATTATAGGTCATTACAAGGTATTGAATATAGTTCCCTGGGCTGTACAGTAGGACCTTGTTGTTTATTTTATGTACAGTAGTGTGTATCTACAAATCTTCACTGTAAAGGTGCAAAGTTGCAGCCTGTCTTTGGATCCACTTTTAGACCACGAGCCTGAGGCATAGCAGAGCTTCAGTCTGTGGCCCCGCGTCCCACAGCTGGGAAATGACAGCGGGATTCCAGCCAGGCGGCGAGCCTCAGAGCTGCGCCCTGGCCGCTACCCCACACAGCGTGCTCAGCCCTTTGGTAGCTGGTCTGAGATCCTGGTCACCGGTTGTATCATCCTGTCCCTGGGGGAGACATGTGTTCTAGTTACTGAGAAAGAAGGGACCCTTCAGCACAGATGGGCGCCGAGGGGGCACGGGAACTCAGGGCTATTGCTCACTGCAGCTGTTTGGCAGAAAGGATGCAGAATGATGTCATACGACGCGCTGATGGCTGGAGAACTGAGCGGAGGAGATTGTAATCCTGACACAAGTCTGGTTTCAGGGCTCCACTGCTGAGCAGAGGGCTGGACGGAGGACCGGAGACCACGTGGATTTACTCTCAGTTTCCCACGTGCTGTTGTCACCTTTCTGCCCCTCACCTGACAAACTTAAGGCTGGGAAAGGTCCTTCCCTTTCAGTCATTCCCCTTTTGATCCACCTCTGAATGTTGATTCCCAAACTAGACTATGCCTCAGAGACTCACTGTAGCTGAGCCCTGGGGGCATGTTTCATCCTGGGAGGAACCGCAGGAGATTGAGCTGGTTCTAGGTTGTGGAGCTGGACCATCCCTGGCTACTTTAAGGTGGTCCCAATTCCCTGGTGGTTTCTTGTGTGAAAGAAGCCAGAACCAGCCTGGACTCAAGATGTTCAGAGCCCTAGTTAGGAGATCTTTTTTAAAAAAATTAATTAATTACTTAAAAAATTTGAAGTCTAGTCGGTTTACAATGCTGTGTTAGTCACAGGTGTACAGCACAGTGGTTCAGTTATACATATATACATTCCTCTTCATATTCTTTTTCATTATAAGCTATTACAAGGTATTGAATAGTTCCCTGTGCTGTACAGTAGGACCTTGTTGTCTATCAGGTTTTGTGAAGATTTTCTTTGTCGTTCCAGCGGTACAAGATCTTCTGTCCAAGTTCAGTAGATGTTCTGTGAGAATCGTCCCACACATAGATGTATTTTTGATGTACTCGTGGGAGAGGGTGAGCTCCGCCGCCTCCTGCTTCCCCACCTTCAAGCCTCCTCGAGCCCTTGTTAGGAATGGCGCTAATGTTGGTGCAGGAGTGGGTGAGTCTGCCCGGCTCCTCTCTGCTGTGATGCGTTTGTGGGGATGTGGATCTACAGAAGCTGACTCAGGGACTTGCTTATGTCATGCTGCCCAGGAGAGGGCTTGCTTAGGAGCCTTTAACTTGACTCAGCAGTTCCTGGCGGGGTCAGTAAGTATTTGTTGATTCAGCGAGTGAGTGAATGAACCAAAGTAGGCTAATAAGTGTTTCCGGAGCAGTGGGATGTCTGCGCTGTTCTGACACACGTTAATCTACCTGCCCTACAGTTCAGTTTCAGCACCGACCTGTGAATTGCTCCTGGCTGTGGAGAGCCAGGCTGGACTGTTCGTACCACGTGATTGTTGCTCAGCGCTGACACCTAGTGGCCATGTCCTTAATTGCAAGCATGATGCCCATTAAATCAGTGGCGGTATCATGGCGTGCTATTCCGTGACAATGGTGCGCTCGGAGTTAACGCAGAGTGGTCGCCCTACCTAGGAAGATGAAATCTTGCAAAATAACCTACTAAAATGACAGTGAGCCTCTTGTCCTCTCTTAGGGCTGCATGATTAGGTCCATCTGGTTAAATGGTCTGGATTCAACTTCTAATTCTGACAATAAGCTAACCCAGGACTAATTTTTTTCATTTTATATATTAGGAAGTGGACCTAAGGTTAGGGAATATGCCCGAGTTCATGGCAGGGGCTGGGGTTTGAATCCCATTTTGTCTGACCTCAACATCTGTGCTCTTCCTCTGAGCCTCAGTGGCACCACCTAACTCCAGGGGCACCATTCACATTGAGTGCGTATGCACTGTGCTTCTGAAGTTGTGCAACATGCAACTGTCCTCTTTCTACTTCACCCCACGGCCCCTTCAGGAGCTGATTCCGTATGTCTGCTCAGTATTCTAAATTCAGTGGGTGACCGAGGCTGTGAAATAATCCTAAGATGCATAATTTATCCTGTACTAGATGTACTGAATATTTATCTAGTATTAATATGCTATAATTAAAAACTTCTATTCTTCTTGAAGCCTGTGAAAAACCATACTGTGTTTCTGATTCTCAACCCTGGAGAGCTCCAATCGAGTGGTAAAGCTCCTCTATAAATAAAGCTCAACTTATAGTGATATTAGAAAAATCCAAGGTCATAGTATGTGAAATGGAGACCAATGTCCCTGTGCCACCCCAGCATCCCCATCATGATGACGTTGGTGTATCTGATGATAACGTCAATAGCAAGAAATGATACAAGTCATTAGGTACCATTTATTCCTTGACAGCCATGCTTATGAGGGAAGTACAAGCATTGTCCTGATTTTCATGTGGAGACACTGATTAGTTTGCCCAAGTTGACTGAGCTGGGAAGTCGCTCAATTAATCCAGATTAGCCTGAGCTCGGAGACTTACTCTTAACCACTTCTACTGTACTGTCCCTCAATTATAAGAAGAGTTTCAGGCTCTTGGTTTGAAAGCAAAAACAAGTACTGTAATACAAGTAATAGTATTGTAATTGGTACAAGAATTATAACAATAACCCTAAAAGGCAATCATCCAGTTCTCTAGTGTCACCTCTAAAACGATTCTGGGAAAAGCATCTGTCCTTTGGAGTATGACACATCAGCTGCATCTTCTTCAAACATTTATTCATATCCCGAGTTTGGTGACATTTCATGGTGTCTGAGTTTTGTAAGGTTGATTTGTGAATTTCCAGAAAAAAAATTCTCCAAGCTCATTTTAACCTGGCTTCTTTTAAAATTAAATATGCATTGCATTAAGCATATTGTTTGGTGCCATAGCGTGAATGTTTGTGCCCCCCTCCAATTCATATGTTAAATCTTAATGCCCAGTGTGGTGGCATGGGGAGGGGTCCTTTGGGAGGTGATTAAG
The DNA here is from genome assembly GCF_048564905.1 of Vicugna pacos. Taxonomy (NCBI): domain Eukaryota; kingdom Metazoa; phylum Chordata; class Mammalia; order Artiodactyla; family Camelidae; genus Vicugna; species Vicugna pacos. Next base: position 26,153,976 of record NC_132997.1, on the reverse strand, counting down.
TCATGAGGGTGGAGCCCTTAGGAATGGGATTAGTGTCCTTATAAAAGAGACTCCAGAGAAATCCCTTGCCCTTCCTACCATGTGAGGATACAGTGAACTGACCAGAAAGAGAGCTCTAATCAGACTCCAAGCCCAGTAGTACCTTGATCTTGGACTTCCCAGCCTCCAGAATGGTGAGAAATGCACAATTTCTGTTGTTTACAAACCACCCGGTGTATGGTACTTTTGTTAGAGCTACCTGAATGGACTAAGACAGCGGGGTAGACCTGGTTCCCTACATTAAGTAGAGGTAGGTCCAGAAGTTGCGTACAGTCCGGAAGTTTGGGACAAAATGGAGCAGTTAGTTCCTGCACTGGCCAGAGTCATCTCCTCAACCGGGTCTCCCACTGTCCCCAGATGTGAGTGAGTGTGGGTCACTGAGCACCTCCCCTGGGACATGCATCATGGGACGAGCCGTCATTCACTGCCTCTAAGGCTCTGCTGTCCAGACCCCCCCAAATTCTAGTTGTGACAGTGAGACTTGAGGAGGAGGCAGAAGGCAGAACGCCGAGGTTAACCCACCTCTTCAGCCTTCAGCACAGCTGCCTCAGCCCATGGTGTTTCTGGAAGGAAGGACAGAGGAAGGAGACAGCAAGGGAAGTGGGAGAGGGAGAGAAAGGGGGAGCAGAGAAGAGAAACGATGCGCTGCAGTAGCTCTGAGTGCCACCCAGTCGCGGTCAGGCATACCCTCTGGTCTAGGGCCAGCATTTCCATCTGTCCCCTTTGTCTCCGTTTTGTTTTAAGGGAGTAGTTTTCCTCCTCAGTGTAGACCCATCGCCTGTCCACTATACTTGGGGAACCACGTCTTCTAAGAGTCCAAGACAGAGTGTCTGTGCTGGGTCTGAATGGACACTGCATAGTACAGATAAATGAAAGAAAACGAGAATAATTTTTATTTTATTAAAAATATTTTAAATTAAAATATATTATTTTTTATTGATGTATAGTCAACTTACAGTGTATCAGTTTCTGGTGTACAGCATAGTATTTCAGTCATACATATACATATATATTCATTTTCATGTTCTTTGCCATTATAGGTTACTACAAGATACTGAATATAGTTCCCTGTGCTGTATGGTAGAAATTTGTTTATTGGGAATTTTTCTTTTTTTTAAGTAACACAAATGCCAGCAGAAATATTAAACTCGTAAGGTGAAATCTTCTTAGTGGTATTTTTCTTAAATATACACTCTTTGGAGTTGTAAGATGTGTATTTTATACATGGTCACTTAACCGGACAAAAACCAGTTAAATCAATTATTGTTAGGAATCTTATGTGAATGATCTGTTTAATGAAATTACAGAAAATGGGTCATTCTTTATTTTGATCAGGTGGAAAAGGGTTTGATTTCACAATCAAAGCTGATATCTATCTATCTCTGCGGAGGTGATTTGAGGTTTCCCGGCAGGGAAGCGGGGGTCCAGACCTCCCCTGCTGGAAGGCAGGGCTGCCTCCTGGGAGGTGCACCTTCCGCTGGAGGTGACTTAAGAGAGGGGTTGGGTGAAACCAAGGAATGAATTTATCTCTGAGCCTCCTGCTCTTGTTTGAACAGCCTGCAGGGATTAACTTGTGGTTGGGTCTGAGCCAGAGAGATAAACGACGCAGCCACAGCCGTTGTGTGCTCGCATTCAGAGGGCGCACTTGCCAAAATGGGACAAGGAAGGATTGTGGTAAAGAGAGTTCAGGATATCTTAATACAGCAGAATGATCCAGTCTGTTCTCTGGGCTTTATGAGGAGCCCGGAGCTGAGCCTCAGGGCACCGTAGTGTATCCTGAGGGTTTAATAGCCAAGTGGCACCTATTAGGGGAAGCCCAACCATGTGGGAACAAAGATGAGTGGACCCTTCCTTTTTTTAAAAACACAGATTTATTTATTTTTCCAACCACCTCATGAAGGCAAGGGAAAGCAATCCACAAAAGGGTGGGGAGAAAGCACTAAATTTTATAGTTGTTCTCAAAATTCAGATCCTGTATTTTCCAAAGCAGGAAAGTTTAGACTGAAGGTTGGGAAGGTCTCCCAAATGCACCAGTTGCGTTTCAGAGAATGTCATTTTACGAGGAAAAGCGAAAAAACACCTTTCAAACACCGTGTGTCCCTGTGTAATCCTGGGGTTAACTGCTCTGCCTTATAAAGCCAGTTCAGTTGGTAGAGGGACATTTACCTTACTCAGGGGTTGTGTTCTAAAGGTAACCCTTACGGCAAAAATGAATCACATTGAAAGTTGCCCTTGGAAATCTCCTAAGATGCCCACGAAATAAAATAGACAAGATTTTCTATATATAGGTGTGTGTGGGTGTGTGTGTGTATATATATATGTCTTTTTCCTAATTTGAGTATGTATAAGGGTACAGTGCACGACCTGTAATGGAATCTGCTTGCAAAATGTAATTTTCCAGTGTTTTTCGTGCATGGAACAGCCACACAGCACACCTCGCTGAGTGCAGGGGACTCACCTGCAGCACCTTGAACCCAGCCCAGCTGCCCTCTACTCTGCTTCTGCCACACAGGCTAGCTGCTTTCGTCCTGTCCACACTCTCCCAGCACCCATCCCACTCGGCCCCTGTTCTTAGTTCTGCCACCCCTCAGAGCAGGCACTTAGACAGGGTTGTCACTCTGCAGCCCAGAGGGAACAGAGGTGGGAATGCCACGGAGGCCAGAACAATATGCTGTGTCCAGAAGACCAGTGACACGTTCTGGGTACCGAGTGGTCACATGCAAGTGTGTCGGGTGGAGCTCGTCCCTAAGCCGCCCCTCCACCCACACCAGGAAGAGCAGTGACAACACTGCACTCTTCATTTTGAGAGAGATTTTTTTAAAATGTTTTTATTGTTGGAAAGTAGGTGGCAGAAAGAAAGGCAGGATGAAAATGATACAGGTGGGAAACTGACAGGGCTGGGTTTACGAAAAGGCAGACAAACCTATCAAAATCATCCACTGTCAAGGTGGCAACCACCCTGCTAGAGGCTGAGGCCACTTTCCTTAATGTCTCTGGATCTCAACACCTGTAATTAAGAATTAGCCCAGCAGGGAACTCTATCCGATGTCTTGTAATAAGCTATAACGGCAATGAATCAGAAAACAATGTAGGTATATGTATAACCGAATCACTTTGCTGTGTACCTGAAACCAACACAATATCATAAATCAGCTAGACTTCAATAAAGTTAAAAAAAAAAAGAGTAAGCCCATAGGAGTTTCACCCACGTTGTTTCTTGATATTTAAACAAAACAAATCTACTTTTGCAACCCTTAAGACGAACTTCTTCTTAACACCTCAGTGGGATCCTCGCGTGGTAACAGGGCCTTCCTACATTGTCTGTAAAATAAAAAATGCGGATTTCCTAGTTTTTCTTTTTCATTTTGGTCAGAGGGGTCTCAATCCAACTCACCTATTTATTTATCTGTATATTTTTAATTTTTAAATTGAAGTGTAGTTAATTTACAATGTTGTGTTAGTTTCTGGTGTACAGCAAAGTGATTCAGTTGTATGTATATGTATGTATGTATATGTATATATAGATACATAAAAATATATTCTTTTTCATTATTGGTTATTGCAACATATCTAATATAGTTCCCTGTGCTCTACAGTAGGACCTTGTTGTTTATCTGTTTTATATCTAGTAGTTTGTATCTGCTAATCCCAAACTCCCAATTTGTCCCTAACCTCCCCCCCTTTCCCTTTGGTAACAATGTTTATTTTCTATATCTGTGAGTCTGTTTCTGTTCCGTATCATTTTTTTTAGATTCCACATATAAGTGATATACGATATTTGTCTTTCTCTGATTAACTTGCTTCACTTAGTATGATCACCTCTGGGTCTATCTGTGTTGCTGCAAATGGCAATATATATATATATATATATATATATATATATTCTTCATTCATCTGTCGATGGACATTCAGGTCGCTTCCATGTCTTGGCTGTTGTAAATAGTGCTGCTGTGAACATTGGGGTGCATGTACCTCTTCAAACTAGAGTCTTCTCTAGTTTGAAGTAACTATTAGTAAAACTATTAGTTTTAGTAACTATTTTTATTTTTTGGTGACGGTCTTTCTGACCATGTAAGACCGGTGTGAAGTGATCCCTCATGGTAGTTTTGATTTGCATTTCTCTGATAATTAGCCATATTGGAGCCTCTTTTCATGTGCTTATTGGCCATCTGTATGGCTTCTCTGGAGAAATATCTATTTAGGTCTTCTGCCCATTTTTGAATTGGGTTGTTTGTTATTTTTTGAGTTGTATGAACTGTTTGTATATTCTGGAAATCAAGCCAATGTCAGTTGCATCATTTGAAAATATCTTCTCCCAGTCCACAGGCCGTCTCTTCATTTTGTTTATGGTTTCCTTCGCTGTGCAAAAACTTATAAGTTTGATTAGATCCCATTTGTTTATTTTTGCTTTTATTTCTATTGCCTGGGGAGACTGACCTAGGAGACCATTGCTGTGATTTATGTCAGAGAATGTTTTGCCTATGTTTTCTTCTAGGAGATTTATGGTGTCTTGTCTTATGTTTAAGCCTTTAAGCCATTGTGAGTTTATTTTTGTGTGTGGTGGGAGGGAGTGTTCTGAGTTCACTGATTTCCACGCGGCTGTCCAGCTTTCCCAGCACCACTTGCCGAAGAGACTGCCTTTTCTTCATTGTATGTTCTTGCCTCCTTCGTTGAAGATTGATTGGCCGTAGGTGTGCAACTCACATATTTATAACGTGGCCCCATGATAAGGAGGAACTGCTCACTTATCTCTGGGTCCGATGACAGAAAGAGTGTCAGAAGAGGCACTGCCATCCCTCAGCCACACAGCGATGCGAGAGGAAAATTACACTTTAATCTGCAGTCTAACAGATTCTGCCTTGCATGAAGCCGGTATCCTGCTTTATGACAGAGCTGAGTTAGTTACGTCTGACTCACAGGGAAAGTGCATTTTATGATCTTGTCAGAAGAAATGGTTTCACTGGGATCATTTTAAGCCAATCATTTTATACCTACCTTCTCCTAACTGTTTGGGATGTTAACTTATTAACCATTCTCATGTCAAGCTTGATGCATTTTAAATACTTAAAATAAATACCAGGAGGCTGTGGGGATTGGAGAATAGATTTTCTGTCAGCATTTAGTGCTTTCCCATATCGGGAGGATCAATTTCAGTGGATCTAGTGAAAAAGGGCTCCCTCCTTGCTTCCTCCGCACACGAACCTTTCATTTTGTTCCATGGAGGGAGCGTGTGCACGTGGGATGAAAGTCATGCTGATTATTTTAAAACCAGACTCATGTCTGTTTGACTGATGAGGTCCTGGCATCCAGCCAGCAAGACATCACTGAAACCTTGTCCCCTCCTCGCAGCTCGGCCACCGCATCCTAGGTGGAGCTGGATGGATGGATGGATGGCAGGGCGGGGAAGCTTTGAGGGGCTGGGGCACAGCAGCTTGGTAGAAAGCAATGTGAAAGAGCAATTTCTCTGTGTGTGTGTGTGTGTGTGTGTGTGTGAAGGCAGTTGTAGATCACCAATTATGCTTTTATTGCAAAAGCCAGGTGACGCTTTCCAACCCTCTGGGTCGCGTCTAGTCCTACTGACCCTTGGAGACACTTCGTCCTTTATTTGCTTCTATAGACCCTGCCCTTCTGGGGCCCTACTACTTCTCTGACCATATTCCATCTCTGTGACCATTGCCAGCTCCTCCTTCTCTGCTCGTCTTTTTAAGGTTTTGTTCCTTGGGATTCTGTCCCCAGTCACGTTTTCTTTTCATGCTGCATGGCTGGCATGTCAGGTAGAATAACAGCCCCCAAAGAAATTATGAATGAAAAATATCGCCAGCCATGTCAGTAAACCAAGGATGCTGTGGCCATCAAGTCATCAGCCGCTACCGCTACCCCTGGCAAGGAGTAGAGGGCACTCAGGATGCAGACAAAAAGGCTGCCCGGCCTTGGCAGCCACCCCCAGTGGTGCTCCCTGAGGGAACTCAGGATGGGAAAGAAGGGGACACTGGCCCTAAATAGCCAGGTGCATCTCAGAGGAATGATTTCAGTGAGCCCAGACTCTTGCCCCTTCCCATACACAGAAAGGCGCTACGTTCCTTAACTTGAGACACCTGATTTTCTTTAACTAATGGTAATCTTTTGATGTTCCAACCACCTGGTCTTTGTTGCAAAAATTCATGTATCCTGGCTTCTCCCTTGCCACTTTGGAGCATTCCCTCAGAGAGATCTGAGAGGCTGTCATCCTGGGCTTACGTCCTCAGAGATGTCCGCCAAATAAAACATAACTGTCAGCTTTCAGGTTGTGCATTTTATTTCATTTGACGACGTCCACTCCCTGGTCCAAAGGGACTTTGCAGACATGATTAAGGTTAAGGACCTTGATGTGGAGAGGGTGTCCTGGGTTATAAAGGGGGGCCCAATCTAATCCTAAGAGCCTGTAAGAGCAGAGGACTTTCTCAGGCTGGGAGCAGAGGAGAGAGAAGGCAGAAGGGGAGTCGGAGAGACCTGGGACGTGAAGGGGCTGGACGTGGGATTGCTGGCGGTGGAGACAGAGGGAGGGGCCGTGAGCCAGGGAATCTGGGCAGCTTCTAGAAGCTGAGAACCACTCCTGGCTGAATTCCTACCCACCACCTCGCTGGATTCCTTCCCCTCATGACCACCCTCTCTTGAGCACCTCTACTTGGGTATGTTAAGGGTACATCCAACTCCATACATTAAAGAGTGAATGCGTTTTCTCTCCTCCCACATCTTTCTTTTTTGAGGGTTCTGCCAATTGACCAAGCCAGAAGCCTGGCATCAGGCTGGTCCTTTCCTTTGCTTTGACTTTTTTTGTGTAGTTTCACTTCTTTGTTGAACTGTCACTGCCTCAAGGAGGTCTCCCCGGACCACCCTGTTTACAATAGCAGCCCTTGGCTACTACACATGGGGTCCTTTTTCACTTAGCAGCTGCTGGTGTATTATACTTACTGCTTTGCATCTCTCTCTCCCCACTTGGAATGTAAGCTCCACGTATGTTTTATTTTATTAATTCTATTTAAGCCATAACCTAATAGTTCCCAAATATCAGGCATGGCTTTAAGCATTTTAAAAAAAAATAAATATCCACTTATTTAACACTCTCTTTTTTTTGGTGTTGTATGTCTAGCTTCTGGAATAGTGCCCAGCACATAGTAGCTACTCACTATACAGTAGTTGAGTGAATGAAAGAATGAATGAATTCAACTGAACACTAAATGCGGTCAATTCTATTTTCTTAATATTTTTGGTACCAACCCACCTTTATCCATCTCACAAGCCTCCTGCATCCCAGCAGCAGTATTTAATGGACCCTCTTACGTCCAATCCCGTTCTCCTCTACAATCTTCTCTGTATATTGTAGGGAGATTGTTCTAAGGGACAAGAAGCCTGGCCACATCATGCTCCTGGGTAGACCTTTGAATGACCCTTCTTCACATGCTTTCTTTTTTTTAAAATTAATTAATTATTTTATTTTATTTTGTTGGGGGGAGGTAATTAGATTTATTTATTTTATTTTTTAATGGAGGTACTGGCGATTGAACCCAGGACCTCGTGCATGCTAGGCACGTGCTCTGCTCCTGAGCTGTCCCCTCCCCTCCTCCTGACATGCTTTCCTCATCCTCATTTCTCACCACTCCCTCTTACCCTCCTCTCCTGCCTGATACTTTTATCTTCAGTTGGCCTCAGTGTTCAGTGTCCCAGATAGGCCCCTTCTCCCTTGACTTCCAAGCCTTTGCATATAGCTCCTTGCCCCCTCACTCCTTGCTACCTGCCCTGTTCCTACTTGGCTGCTCCCCTCCCCGTGACACCCCCCAGCCTCCACCCATCTCCACCGTGGGAAGTGCCTGTCTTCTGCTCACCAGCTAGTCCATCCTGGCCTCTCTCTGTGTGTTGTAAAGACCTCTTTACCTGTGCCGTGCCCTGGTGAGTTTACAAGGTTCTTGAAGCAGTGGGCTGGAAAGCAGGGTCTCCTCCATCACCTAGCACACCATCTGGCACCCAGCAGGGGCTCAGCGAATTCCTGTGAGCCAGTGAGTTGGCTTTTGGAAGCTAGGTGAGCCCAGGCCAGGCGCTCTCACCAGCCGAAGGGACACTGGTTCTGCCAGGATTGGTTTGCAGGTGCAATTGTATGTGTAAATGCATTTTCACTGTTCTGCCTTAGGACCCAATTTTTGAAAATTAGATTTTAAGTGTCCCCTCCTCCTCACTCGCATCTCAGGCTTCAAGACAGTTAGCACATAATTTAAAATGAAAGGCGTAGAAAATTGGACTCATTTCGTTTACTCTACTTGAAATCCGTGTTAGGCTATTTTTAAATTCTCATGGATCTTGTGCTCTTTCGGGTGTGTTGGGGGGGCAGGATGGAGGGCGCTTGTAAGCTGTTAGAGATGTTTTAGCACTTTGTTTTTAATGCCTTCAGTTTTCACATTAGCATGACCCCAAATACAGTGACCAAAGTCAAAGACTGAAAATCAGAGTCAGCCTCAACACTGGCAGGGGGTTGTAACCAGGCAGGACCCTATTGTCATCGGTGACCATCTGACATCTGTAATGGTGCTTGTAACTGCTTAACTGTCTAATGGTTTAAAGGGTTTTTCTCATGCTCTTGCTGACCAGGGTTGGGCTGGAGAGGAGGGAGGCCTGAGTGGCCCACTCAGCCTCCCTGTGGTGTGGGTGCTGTGTGCAGGGATCAATCTCAGTGCCCTGCTCCTGACCCCAACACCTCAGAAACAGCTGTTGGGTGTTTTGTGCACCTTGTTGTTCATAACTCACCCCAACTGTGCTTGTCTGCCATTGTTTTTGGACCCTTATGGTTTCCTTGTATCCTGTTGTTCGAGGTCCCAGGCCTCAGCCTGCTTAAAAGGCTAAAAGCATTTACCAATCTGACTTTAAACTGCACAAGTTTTTCTATCGAGCACTTTTCCACAGACCCCCTTCCTATACATCCTTTGTTCTAGGTACAAGAATAATAAGAGAGTCCCAAAGCCAGAGGTGAACTTCATACCCAGCAGAAGGAAGGTAACCACTGCATCTGCAAAAACAAGAGCAACTTTGCAACAATTTGTTACCCTGTAGTGATCTCCATGGAAACTAGCTCCGCCCCTTGAACTCTTGTACGCTTACTATAAAACCCCCTGCCTTCTCTGCCCAGAAGGCTCACAGTCTTGGAGGCAGTAGCCCACTGTGCCTCCTTTGCCTGGCAAAGAAAGAAGGCTGCCTTTTCTGCTTCATCCAAAATTCTGTCCTCGAGTCTCAATTTGGTAAGTGGGGTACGGAGGCCGTGTTTCAGCAGCAAGGTCAGGGCCCCCGGCTTACAGACACGGCTTTCGCAGCATCCTTGTGAATGGGGTAGGGGCTCCTCTTCATCCACAGTCCTGAATCCCTGCTTTCAGGTTAGGACTTGGCACAGAACCTTCCGAGCTCACATGCGTATCTGCCTCCTTGAGCTGCTCTGCACACCTGGCGTGTGAGTTTGAGGTTCTTTGCAGGTGGGCAGAGCTGAGTGTTGACACTGAGGCTGAGCGTCTAAGGCGCCAGTGGCCCCTCATGCCTGGCACCCAGCTGGCTTTGGGGCTTTCCCCACGGGTGCCAAATGCCCACTGCCTGTGCTCATAACCAGGGTGCTTCCCCAGGTGCCCTCCTCCGCTTTATGAAAACAGCGGAACTCAGCAGCAAGGCCGGGAAAATGAAATCAGACACACTTTGTAACAGAGCTAATGAATAATCTAACTACTGCACACACATAAGGAGAACCCACTTTGGCTTGCTCTCTCTGAAAGTTGAATTCTAGTGGGAGGGACAAAAAAATAGAAACAGAAAACAACAGCCACACATCAGTGAACCCATAAGTAAAATAATTACAAGATGCTACAAGGCCTACGGAGGCAACAATCAAGGATCGGGGGGAAATAATCAAGTGACAAGCAGCCAACGACTGCAGGGGGAGCATCCTCTAAGGGGGTGACATTTAGGTTGAGGCCAAAAGGATAGGATACCCTCCTGCGGTGGGTGGCAGGGGAGGCGTGCCAGGCGAGGATGGAGAAAGAGCCTGGTGTGTCTGTGTGTTGAAGATGAAGCCAGATAAGGGCTGAGGTGATGAGAGGACCACATGCATACAGGGAGACCAGGGGGCCAATCTGCAGCGTCTCCAGGCGTTGAGGAGGGTTTGGGTTTTGTTCCAAGGACAAAGGGAAGCCAAGGCTGAGTGTTGGACAGATTTTCCTGGGTTCTCTCTCCAATGAGAAGGGCGGTGTGAAAAGGGGGAGTTGGGGCCCAGCTGTGCACCTGGAGGAGGGAGCTCTCGAAGTCTCCATGAGAGTTCTGCATTCAGCTTCTGTGTCTCCCAGCTCTGCTGCATGGAAATGTCAAATCCAGCAGCCAGATGTGCCAAACCTTGATTTAGGACACTGTGTTGGGGCCATCAGGGGCACAGCCAGGGTGGGCCTTCTCAGCTGCCAACTCACTCCCCCTGTGCTGAGCCCCCAACACGGCTCCATCCCTGACCCTTCCTCCAGGAAGGCGCCATCCGGGTGCCTCCTAACACAGTCGTAGGCTGGGCTGTGAGAGATCAGGGGTGAGGTTCCCTGTTGGCTGTTTCGATAAGGCGGAAATTCAGCTCCTTCACAGTGTTGTGTTTGGAGCTGATCAGGCTTGTCTCTTCCTTTCCCTTTGTCGGGTATAGAATTTGCTGCAAATGCTGGAGAGAGAAGGCTCATCACGAACACCCGTGGGGCTGGGCAGCGATGCAGCACGAAGCGCACACACGGTGTATCTGGGTGTTTAGAGTTGTGTATCAGTCTGGTAGGTGACTAAGTGCGGCAAATCCTATTGTCCTAACTTGAGGCTTAAACTGTAGGCTTTATTATTATGTGGAGGCCAACAGGTCAGACCCTGGCTATGAAGTACCATGTGAAGTCACTTACATGTGGAATCTAAAGGAATGAGACAGATGAACTTATTTACAAAACAGAGACAGACTCACAGATGTAGAAAACAAACTTGTGGTTACCAGGGGGAGGGGGGATGGAAGGATAAATTGGGAATTTGGGATTTGCAGATACTAAGTACTATATATGTAATAGATAAACAGCAGGGTCCTACGGTAGAGCACAGGGAACTATATTTAATACCTTATAATAGTCTATAATGAAAAAGAATATGAAAAGGAATGTATGTATGTATAACTGAATCACTGTGCTGTGCACCAGCAATTAACACAACATTGTAAACTGACAATCATTCAATTAAACAAATGAAAACAAACAAACAAACAAAATCTTAAAAAATAATAAAAGAGAGTTTGGACTCACAGACATAGAAAACAAACTTCTGTTTACGAACGGGGAAAGGGTGAGGTGGGTGGTGGAGGGACAAATTAGGAGTCTTGGATTTGCAGATACAAACTATTATTTACAAAAATAGATAAACAACAAGGTCCTACTATATAGCACAGGGAACTATATACAATATCTTGTAATAGCGTATAATGAAAAAGAATATGAAAAGGAATATATATATATTTCTATATCTGAATCACTGTGCTGTACACCGGAAACTAACACAACATTGTAAACTGACTATACTGCAATTAAAAAAAAAAAGTTTGTCACTTGCCGTTCCTGAGGGAAGGGAACACACTGCACTATGCAGGGCCACCAGAGGAAGCACCGGGGTCGGTCAGGAGGCAGAGGGAGCGGGGAACAGGCACCAGCCTTTACTGCAGTTTCTGGGGGAAGGAACGGGAGAGGCGGAGTCAGAGGGCTCGGGACTGGCTGGTTTGAATCATTTCAGGGCTCCAGGGTGTAGGACTGTCCCTCGTTGTCTGGTGCCCAGCCCTGGGCGATTAGGGCAGGGGGATCGTGGCCTGGAGAAGAAGACCCAGAGAGGAGGTGACTGGGGATCTAGGCTCTGGATTGGTGGGTTTTCAGATGAAAGGTTAGTTCTCAGGTGAGCTGTGTTCTCTCTCTAGGAGCCAGCCATCCCAGGAGGGACAGTCCCTCCAGGGCAGCAAAGCCCAGATGTCAGAGCACCCTAAAATACGGAAAATAAAAAACATGGTGAACACAGCCGACAACTATAACTCCTTAATGGCTAGGAGCGCAGGTATGAGTTTAGAATTCTTGGATCCTCTGGGTTCTGTGCTGGAAGGGAGAAGTGACGGAGAATTGGCCCCAGCCCCCAGCCTCCCCCTGCCCTCAAGGGCTACCTCTCTTCTTTACACATCTCTGTCATCCCTCACCGTGAGCGCCTCACCGTGAGCGCCATCCAGGCTGTTTTCCTATAAGATTTTTTATTGCCTGGTCCTTTCCCCCCCCGGAGTGTGTTTGTCTTAAGGAAGCCGGCAGGCATAGATTCCTACTTTTCGTCTGTTAATTTTATAAACGTATTTGTTTGGTCGCTCAGGCATTGCCCATCCGTCCAATGATGAAAGAGAGGGCAGGCACACTGTTTGGCATTTTGTCTCTGATAAAACGTGGTCTGTAAGCAGGAGGTGCCCAGTCCTGTGTGGCCCGGTCATGGGGCCATGTGGGGCGATGGCAGGCAGGGATGTAGGCAGTGTGTGTGTGTGTGTTGGGGAGATGTCACTAGTGGTGGAAGGAATCTCACAGCCAACTGAAAAGCCACGTCTTCTGTAAAAGGCTTGTGAAATAAGACAGTGAAAGAACTGTAGCTAGTGTCTTCCCAAAGTGCACAGAGAACATTCATCAATCTAATCATTGCATTTTACCGTGTCTGGGAGCCCAGGAGCATCTTGTTGGGTAGAAAAGCAGAAAACATTTGAGGATGGTATTCCAGGCAGAGGAAACAGTAGGAGCAAAGGTGCAAGTCTGAGGCACTATACTGGCCCAGGTGACCCCCCCGGAGGTGGCGGTGGCGGTGGGGTGCTGGGAGGGGCCTTGGGAGCCGTGCAGACTCCCTCCTTCCCTTCTTTGCTGACCTCTGAGTGTTGCTTCATCCCCCTCCTGTGACTGAACCAGGCTTGCGGGCAGGTCCAGCCCTCATTCTCCAGCGTGGACACTTCAGAGGGAAGGACCTTCAGTTAGCTCAGCTTTGGAAACTCAGAGGCAGTGAGCCTGATTGGATGCATGTCCCCTTAAGTGGAGGACAGACTCTGCCAAGAAGGTGGTGAGGGCTCGGACCTGCTGGCAGAGGGCTGGGATGAGGAGGAGTAGCCCTCAGAGGGAAGGGTGTCTGGTGGGAGTCCCTCTGCTGGAGGAGGTGAGCCTGGGTGCGATGCACTACCTGTCAGTAAGCACAGGAGTCACGTGAAACCCTCCCCTGCCCTTCCCAAGGGCCACCCTGCCAGAATCCCCTGGGTGCCGGTTACTTCCCTAGGTGGTCCAGGAGGGCGCCTCCAATACAGGAGACATCATGTGTCGTTGGGGATCTGCTCAGCATAACGCGGTTGCCCTTCCCAACCCTGGAGCACATTCTGACTTGTCCTGCCAGCCTTCCAAGGGCAATAGCTCAGACAGATCGTCAGACGCAGGATGCTTTTGTGTCAAATAGAGAGATTCCAGTTTCAAACCTTCAAGAGATTTAAAGTCTCTGCTTCAGAGGGAAAAGTACATTCTTTTGTTCTGTGAAATATAGAATTTCCATCCGTGAAATTCGTGTATCATGTTCCCTAACAATTGGGCAGTCGTATCGCATATTTGAAAAAAAAACAAAACAAAACCATACACTTTGGAATGAAAGCAAATGCGGCTTTATTTTTTTTTTTAATATATTCTTTGAATGAACTTCCTTCAGCCTCAGTCTCCTTATCCTCAAAAGGGATTTAGAGAGGGACTGTGCGAATTAAGCCAGATAATGCACGCAAGTGAGAGGCTCATGCCCGAAGCTCGTGTGCGCTTCCTTTCCTCAGCTTAAGAAGATCAAGTGTGGATTTGGGCTCTAAAAAATTTGTTTGAATACATACTGTTGAAGAAAATCATGTTCCACTTTCAAAACAAAGTCCCCAATTCTATTTCTTGTCTGCCTTTTGAAAAGAATGCATGTGTGTGTGTGCGTGTTTGTGGGAAACAGGGAGAAGGAATCAAAGAACCAGGGTGTGTGTTCACGAGTGTACATGACCAGGCAAGACTAAATTGAGAGTTCGGGATTTGCAGACACACACTACTGTATATAAAAGAGATAAACAACAAGGTCCTACTGTATAGCCCAGGGGACTATATTCAATAGCTTGCAATAACCTATTATGAAAAAGAATATATATATAACCAAATCACTATGCTGTACACCAGAAATTAACCCAACATTGTAAATCAACGATACATCAATTTAAAAAATAAACATTTTAAGCAACTTAAAAAATGTGGTAAATGGATCTCCAGGTCACAGCGCTTTCAAGGATGCACACTAGAAGGCAAGACAGCAGACCCGAGCCCTGCTCTCAGCTGGGCGAGCTGGGGGGAGTGAGTGGGGGGCTCGTGGCAGGAGAGGGCACGTGCGTGGGGGTCTGTGGAGGGATGACGCTTGGAACTGATGGTGTTAGCTGTCTTGCGATCTGCTTTCCATACCACGCGCGCTTGGTTTTCTCTCTGTCGTTGTATAGTGCCGATTTATTAGGCTGTGGGCTTCAAGGGCACACAGCGTGTAGGAGCAGGTCTGAGCTGCGAAAGTGAGAATGACGGTATCAGATGGCACCCAATTAACTGGTGACAAGCGCAGCAGGTGAAATTGGAGCTGGGGCTTTATCTGTTACGGAGCATAAGCACTCGCTATGTATTTAAAGTTTTTAAACCTGGGGGAGCGTACCTACTCATCCTCCTCCTTTTCCTCCTGCCCGCTATCTCTTCCTATCAAGCAGACACGGTTTCTACAGACGTGACTTTGCAAGTCCCTGAGATGCGCTCTGGGTTCGAGGGCGACAGGGCAGGGCTTCTCACTGCGCAGATGCAGCCATCACCCAGGGCGAAACAGTGGAAGTAGATGCTTCAAAATCAGCACAGCTCAGAGTAATTGGTTTTACTTTCTTCACGGACACCTGAATCGTATTATGATGCTCCAGTTCTGAGAACCTGGATCAAGGAGAGACTCTCTCCGTCCACTTCCGAGTGTAGTTGGCACAGGGGTGATGGCAGCTCGGAGCCTGGGGTTCGGGACCTGCCCGCCTCCTGTACCCACCTTGTCTTCTTTTGGTGTGGGCTGTGGGGTCGTGCTCTCCACTGACTAATCATGATGTAAAACTCCAGGAAAAGTGATTCAGAAATTATTGGGAAGGGAAAAGGGGATATGGCATTAAATGCCCGATATTCTATAACACAGATTTCACTTTGTGTGCAACTGCTGTTTTGGATTATGCACGCCTCCTCCGGCTTCAGCCAGCATGGAAAATCCTTTCAGATCTCAACTTCAGTCACTTCCTCTGGGAGTCACTTTTCACCCCCTCAAGCTGGATGGAATCGCCTCCCATGGGCCTCCCCGGGTGAATGCTGCTGTAAGTTTCTATCGTTGGACCGAACTGGAGGCTTTTATTAGCCATCTGTTTGTGTGACTATCTTTGTCACCAAAGTGGGTTTTTTCCAGGCTCAGGGCAGCGTCACACTCCTCTCTGCAGCCCCGGTGCCTAACGCACCACCTGCCACATGGCAGGCGTTTCAGACACATTAGATGGTTGTACGAATGAGAGTCAGATACAACTCCGGAGAGAAGCCTGGTCTTCGTCAGTGCTGATTAATTCTGTAGGTCCCACATCTGATCATTTTTCTTTTCTCTGCAAATCTCTTCTCCACATCGGAGGGAAAGAGAGAATGAACAAGAACACGTTGAATGATGAGGTCTTGCCGATGAGAAGTGAATCCATTGCTCACCTCGGGAAGATGTGTTTCTCTGGTTCCAACCTTAGAGAATTTGCAGTGACTAGTCTGAAGCCTAGGGCGGATTATGTCCTGTTGAACTCAGGAGCCCTCTCTTGGGAGTTCTGTGGAAATGACCACCAGGCGTAGTGATAGCAGAAAAATGCTGTAGACAAATCTATAGGGGAAGATAAAAATGTTTCTGTGAAACTACATGAATCTGACATCTTATTACTGGGAGGCATGACCTAACATGAATGTGAACCTTGGAAAATTATTCATCATTTTCTCATTGCAAACTACTTTGAAATCACCTTGGCCTATTTTTTATATATATATACACATACACACACACACACACACACACACACACACACATACATACATACATATATATACACACACACATATATTTATTGACATAAATATAGATATAGATGTGTATATATGGTATATGTACATATATACATACATATTACACAATGGTAATGTATTTTATGCTGATACGTTAGCAGAATTCTTCCCTACACTTTACGTATAATTTGATTTCCATTTATGGATGGCTGTTTCTTATAATTGCCAGTGTTCTCTGTAATGCTGAGTTTTTACAGCAGTCTTTGGCCCCTCCTGAATTTACTCTGTCTTTAAACATCTGCTTTCATTTTGCTGGTGGCTGAAATTTCCCATGCGTTTATTCAATGTGCACGTCCTAGCTCCTCTTACATCATTTAGGATGGAGGTTGTGTTCTGTAACTGTGGGCTCTGGGGTTGTCCCTCACCAGCTGTGTGACTTGGATCCTTGCTGCCCCCTTGTTTCTTTAACTGTAAAAAGGGGTGGTGGTGGTGATGATAGAGCCATTTCATAGGTGCTATTGTGGTTTTGCCTTTAGAACAAGGTGTTTTGGATGGTACTTAACACCAGTAGAATGTTAACTAAACTGATGTTGCTGCAGGAAAATGGGACAAAAGAGGATGGTCATGTCCCAGGTCCCTGGTGAGTCCCTGGGATGCACCCCATCAAGGGAGGCTCCTTGGATGTGAGTAGGAAAGAATTCAAAAGTGAGCCATAATAATGTGAAAGTAGATTTATTCAGAGAGGTACACACTCCATAGACACAGTGCAGGCTGTCTCAGAAGGCCAGAGAGGTGGCCCCAGGGAGAGGATGGTTAGTTTTTATAGGCTGGGTAAGTTCATATGCTAATGAGTGGGAGGATTATTTGAACTATTTTGAGGCAGGGGTGGGGGTTTCTAGGAATTGGGCCACCACCCATTTTTGACCTTTAATTGTCAGCCTGGGCACTGTCCTGGTGGCTGTGGGTGTGTCATTTGGCAGCTAATGTGTTACAAAGAACCTATAATGAGGCGCAAAGTCTGCTGGAAATCAAAGCTCCCACCATCTTGGGCTGAGTTGGTTCTAACCAGTTTATGTCGTATTCTCAATGGCTGTGTCATTCTCTTAATGGTTGTGCCCTGCCCACTTCCCTCCTATCTCAAAGTCATTATCTGGGTATCAAGAATTTCTGTATATTGGGTTCCCAGTGTGACAGTCAAGATCACTTTGGTATCAGCAGATGTTCAGGCTGATATTTCCTTCTTCAGTAAAATTTGAGTTGCGTAGCACCTCCTATACCAGATTCTGCCAGCTCTCAAGGTCACACAATTGTATTCCATCCCACTTATGAAAGAAGTTCAACTGCAAGTCCATTTTTCTAAGTGGTTGTCCTCCCTGGATCTTTGTCAGTACAACCTTACTACTTCATCTCCGTGTGTGATTTAATTACCCAAATAAACAGAAGTCCTTCCATCAACTCAAGCAGAAGAATGATACTTAAGATGTTCAAAAGTTTCTCAGAATTCTAAAATTTCTCCTTTGCCTTTGACGTCTTCCTTCTTAATCTTGTCTAAATCAGTCCTTGAGTAATGATCTTTGAAATCCAGTGACTTGGTTTTGTATAACAAGGTCAGCTCTCACTTGGTACTTATGTCATTTTAGAAAACGTCAATAAAATGGCTAATGTTAGACAAAATTTGTGATTGATGCCAAACTGATGAGATCCTCTTGGCTTCCATTTTCGGATTTAAGATCATATTGAAATGGTCTCATGATGCTGTCCTTATTAATTGAGGGTGATGGGGCTGAGATTCTTCAGAACCACCGCTCCATTCAATCTGTTGCTGGGTCTGCCTGGGTGTCACTCATTACCTGCACTATTATCATGACGAATGCTGGTGTCCTTTTATGATGCGAATAAAGGATGTAATGCGGTGAGACCTAGTTAGATCTGCTTGCACTTGACATTCTCCTACCTTCCTTGTTTACACTGAAGAAGGATGTTACTGGGTAGCTTGGTAATTTGTTCTCATTGGACTCACAGGAACACTTGCGGATTATTGGTTGTGATGAAGATTTATGGAAAATGTTTGTGTGCTCCGGGGAGAAATCAATCCTGGTGCCTGGCCCCACAGAGCTCTCTGTGCCCATTGAAGCCACGTCTCTTCTGTACTTAAATAGTGCCTAATATAATGTCTTGCATGAAGTAGGACCCAGGTTAAATTCCTGTAACATAGATGTGTGTGTGTGTGTGCCATGCACTCTGATAAATGTTTTTGTAGATTTACCGCGTTTAATTATCAATCAGTTTCTGTTTAATTGGATTCATAAAACTGGTCATATGAAGTTCATTCTGATATTTTGGCCCAGTTCTGGAGGGCAGATTCCCTCAGCATGTGGGGAGGTGGGGAAATATCCTGCCTTTCCTCCATCAGGATGGCTGGTGAGCCCTGATCTCTTTGTCCCTTTCATATTCAGCTTCCCTCAGCATCATCCTTGGTTCTTGGAACCTTGCCTCACCCTCACTACCATGCTCTTGGCCCCTGCTCTAGGATGTTGGGAAAAGGAAGGAAGAGGAGGGAAGGTGAGAAGGGAAGAGAAGATGAGCTCTGTTCTCAGTCGGCCTGTCTGTGGACACATCATTCAGGAAGTTAGAAGCCTAAACTCCCTGTCTACAGTCCTGGAAGGCTGTGAGTCCACCCGTGAATGTGTGTGCATAGCTGGCCTGGGAGACGGGTCAGGATCCAGTGAAGACAATCAACACTGCATCCTCTGCAGATCGCAGCCTCCAGGCCGGTGGAAAAGCACGTGCAACTGCCTGGATGTTCCTGTGTAGGTCCCGAGTGTCCCTGACTGGAGCTTCCAATGCTTAGATGACTCAAGCATTCAGCATTTGATGTTTCAGTGGAATCATTCCTAGGAGATACCTCTAGATTATTTTTAACTTGAGAGTGTGGCTCGCTTTTCCACAAGGGCAGTGCTGTGAGTATTTGTCACTTGGATGAAAAGAACTATCACATCAGAAACTAGAATCTTAGAACCACAAAGGGCTTCTTAAGTTACTCTCACTCCCAGAAGAGTGTCATCTCATCGCATTGCTTCAACTGCCAGTTTCTTCCAATTGTCCACCTGCATTCCAGATCCTTTCTAGACTCATCTATCCAACTTCATACTTGGCACCCCACAGATGTCTAATAAACCTGAATTTATCATATCCCAAAATGGACTCTTTTTTTTTTTTAAGTCTCTCAAGTGCTTTTATACCTCCCAACTTTATGGAGGTATAACTGACAAGTAATATTGTAAGATTGTTAAAGTGAATAACATGATGTATCATGTACATTGTGAAAGAATTTCCCCTCATCAGGTTAATTAGCATATCCATCACCTCACACGGTGGTTACCTTTGTTTTTTCTTTGATGAGAACATGTAAGTTCTAGTTTCTTTGCAAATTTCAATCCAAAATTGAACCCCAAACCGGTTTCACCCGGTATCTTCCCATCTCAGTTGATGGCAACTCTATTTTTATTTCGGTGGCTCAGGGCAAAAACCTTCTTAGTCAGTCTTTTTTTTTTTTTTAAGTATTTGTACTGTTTCTTTTTTTTCTTTTTTTGTAGTGTTTGTAATGTTTTTCTTTTTTTTTTTAATTGTAGTCTAATCAGTTTACAATGTTGCATTGGTTCCTGGTGTACAGCATCATGTTCCAGTTATACAGATAGTCATTCTTGACTTATCTCTTTTTCCCCACACCCAAATCCAAGTCCAGCAGGAACTCCTGTTGTCTCTATCTTTAAAATATATCTAAAATCTGCTCTTATCACCAGATCCTGCTGACACTCTGGTCTCAGTCCCTATCACCTTGTCCTGGATGATGGCACTAACCTCCCTGCATCTCTCTGATTCTCACGTGTCCTCCTGCAGGCTCTTCTCAGCACAGCAGCCATCAGCCAATTTGTTGCTGTTATTAGGTAGTATTTTCCCGTTTCACTCAGAACACTCAAAATCCTGACATAGCTTTCCAGTTGCTACAGCTGTGTAACAAATCACCCCCTAACTTGAGGACTAACAATCGTTTATTACGTGCACAAACTCTGTGAGGCAGGAATTTAGACCGGAAGCAGCAGGGATCACTTGTCTTCCATTCCACGATGTCTGGGTCCTTCCAACTGCAAGGCTCAGATCTTCTGAAAGCTCAGCCCTTCACATGTCTGGTGGTTGATTTGGGCTGTAGGCTGAGACCCGTGCCCTGGCCATCAGCTGGAACAGCTACACGAAGGCTCTCTGGGAGGCTAGGGCTTCCTCACAGCATGACGGCTGGGCTCCCAGGAGGAAGAGCAGGGAAGAAGTTGGACCCCAGCCTCAGAAGTTCTGCAGCATCCTTCTTTCCTGACATACTCCATTGGTTGGAATAGTCTTAGCTTGTCTAGATTCAAGGGGAGGGAAATATATTTCCCTGCTTGATGGAGAGTGATCAAATTCTGGAAGAGAGGGTGGGACTGGAAATATTACTGTGGCCATGTTTGGAAATACAGTCTGCTATGGTGACCTACAAGATCGGACCTGGTGTTTCTCTGGCCTCATCACTTCTCCCCAGAGAGCATTCTGTGCCGGCCACACATTGCTGGAGCCCTCAGGCTCTGCCCTGGGTGGCTCTTCTGCTGCCCTGCTCTTCCCAGCCTGCCTGCACACGTGCTCCCTGCACCAGCTTCATGCTTTTACTGAAATGTCACTTTCTCACTGAAGCCTGCTCTGATCACTCTGCAAACTCACTCCCCTCCCCTCCTCTTGCTTTATAAAACTTACTGCCCTCCCGCTGTCAATGGAACTTTATGTTTCCTCTTTATTTCCCACCCCTACTGGAATGAAGCACTATGTAGGCAGGAATCTTTATTGATTCTGTTCACTGGTTTATACTCAAGGCTTAGAATATGTATTCAGGGCACATAAATATGGACAGGATTGAAATGGAGCATCGCTGGTTGGGATATTCTGAATGTGCAGTCCTCGCTCCGGATGAGCCAGTGAGATCTCCACTTTCTGGACCCACATCACCATGACTAAATCCCCACAGTGGTGCACTCCCTGACACATGGGAGGAACTGAAAATAAATACTGAACTAGTTTCCCTGGAGAGAAAACTTAACACAACTTAACTCTTAGGTTCAGCCAACCCAGATCAATAAGAGAAGGGACCAACTGGAACAGTTCCTTTCATTGTGTGTACTTCTGTCTTAACTGTTATCAATGAATGAACCAGAACTTTTGTTTTGATTTCCCTTGAAAGATTTGGTTTCTTTATGAGAAATTTCAAGGTACTTTTTCCAGTACAGCCCCTGTCCCTCACCCCAACACAGACATGTTGACCAAAGGGTATCAGAACTTGCCTAAAATGTTCCAAAATTTTTTTTATTAATAAAGTGCCTCTTGGACCCATTGAACCATAACAGCCATCTATTCCTTCAGTGCTTGATGGTTACAAGGCATTAGGTTTATCTCTACTAGGTAGGCAATCTCACAGCTCTGGGAGCCGAGTGGTGGATGTCTGCTTACTGGCTGGATCGGGTTTCTGTTTGTTTTGCAACTGAAGGGTCTGTCGTCCTCAGTGACCACTGGTGAGGGTCTCTGGTTCATCCGTAGGATGGGACTGTCCCTTGCTCTAGTTCCCTCTCCCAAATTCTACAGCCAGGCTGTTGGCTACCAGGTGGGAAAGGTGAGGGGCCAGACACCGAATGAGCTGCCTTTGAAAGTACCAAGTTTGCTTAGTGCTTGGAGCAAGGCATGACACTCCTGCTTCTTGGGTCTGACTCCTTCCACCGCATCCTTCCAGGCAGCCCCTCCCATGGATTTGAGTGTTTTCCAAACATAGGGTGTTATCACTGTTAGTGACTTGACCGCGATCCTTTGGTCTGGGGCTTTTAGTTGAGCAGTTCTGACTTCCGTCCAATCTTTGATGATGGTTGCATCAATGCTGGATTTTTGTTTTGCAGAAACGAGCATGAAGGAGAGCGCTACGAAGTACATGGAGGTGCTGGAGGACAAACTGTGCAGGTAGGGATGATGATGCCGTCATGACAGACTCCAGGGCATGTCTGGATTCCTTATGACAACAGGATTTAGTGAAAGTGGAGGAAAAGGGTAGCCAATGTCTGTAATAAATCAACAAAGAACAACACAAGAAAAGGAGTCCTTTGACTCCTGTAACGGAAGAAGTGGGTACCATACAAACCCCTCCCGATGCTCTTCTCTTCTTATAAAAAGTAACGGGATGAAGATGTCGAAAAGCGCCTGTCGGAGATCACAGGATAGTTTTCATGTTTCAGAAGACTTTTCCTGGGTACGTTCAATTCAGAATTCATGCCTTGGTCTGATTTTCTGTTCCTTTAAATGTCTGCAGTGGGGCTTCTGGATTTTGACCCAGTTTATACATGTTTTGGAACAATAGAAAAAAGCACATCTTAGGTTCTGTTTTGAATCCTGAATCAAAACCAGCATGAAAATTCTTGGTTGCTTTTTTTTTTTTAAAACTCAATTAGGAATTCAGATTTGAGAAACATTAGCGATGCTGCAGCATGTCAAGATGTTTCTGGTTTTTGTGGCTGTGTACTCGGGAAAATAAATCCCAGCCACTGGATCTGCTCCTAATTAGGGGAACAAGACGAGAATGTGGTACATGCTTTCTTCCCTGGGAGTCAGTCGGCTTTCTGGAAAATGTTTCGCTACTATTTTGAAAATTGTTAAATAACTCTTTAAATAGGCTATGCCTTAAACCTTTGCCTGCTTGTAGAATGCTGTTGGCTCAGATACTGCTTCTCCCTTAAAGAGATGCTGAGAGGGGCTGCCTTACTGAGCTCTGCTCCTCCGGGCAAGTAGGGTACTGCAAGATGGATTCTGATGCTTGTAAAGCAAGTTCTCCTAACCACTGGCTGGCATTTCCCTGCCTCCCATGCCTCAGACGTGGGGAGGCAGCCAGTGGAGAGTATGGGGTAAGAGGGTGTGTAGGTAAGAGGCATCCTCCGAAGGCTTTAAGATCTCTCATCTGAGACAGTAGGACACCCACCTGGGTCAGGTGCACTGCCTTGAATCCAGCATCCTCCTGTCCCATGTATTCTGCCGAGGCAGGTTTCTGCAGATCCCTTTTGAACTTAACCCTGGTTACCATTTGTTTTTAGCCAAAAGCCGCAGACACATCGTATGTTCCATTAGATTACGGGACAGCAGGTTGAAGTTGGAAGACGTGGGAATAGGTAGAGAGACGCCCATCTAAACGGCAGCTCTGTGGACCTACTGGAGGAGGCACTCTTCCTTCAGTTTTGTAGATAAAGAAAATGCAGGTGAATGTTTACCTGAGGGTAGGCAGCTGATACGTGGTAGAGCTGCAATTAAAAAAATTTTTTTATTAAAGTGTGGTTGATTTCAATGTGAGTTTCAGGTGTACAGCAACACCATTCAGTTATACATACATATACATATATGTTTTTTCTTTTCAGATTCTTTTCCATTATAGGTTATTACAAGAAATTGAATATAGTTCCCTGTGCTGCACAGTAGGTCCTCGTTGTTTATCTCTTTTATATACAGTAGCGTGTGTCTGTTAATCCCCAGCCCTCCTTTACTCCACCTTGCCCTTCCCCCTTTGGTAACCACAGTTTTCTATGTCTGTGAGTCTAAAACCTGTATTTTTAAAACCATGATTTTATTTGCTGTCAAACCGTGTTGAAGCTGCCAAATATCTGATGTGCTTAAAAGTATCTCGATTAATTTACTTTGTATCTATTCAGTCAAGGATACTTGTAAATACATTAAGTAGTAAAATCATTATTTGTAAATTATACCCATAAGCTCTTTGTTTCATATAATATACAGGAGAATAAATATAGACATATTACCTCTATGTATGTGTGTGCACACATACACATATGTAAACACACAGACTTGCAATTGAAAAAGAATAAACATTTTCATTTTCATAGTCATTCCATTTATTTTGAAAATCCCCTTTTCAAAACTACGCCTTTGAGTTTGTGGATCGGCAGGAAGTGGCATTCTCCAACCTTACTCTCCAGGAGTGGCTTGGATGCTGGGGAGAACCTGACTTATTATTTCTCCATCAGTGAGCGGTAGAGAAGCAAACCGCTGGCAAACACGCTGTGCTGTCAAGAAGAAAATGAACTGGTGGAAAAACAATCTGAGTTGTAAGCTAGATGCATGTGTGTTCCTGTTCCCCACTTCTGCTAAGGGGACAGGATTTGTGGATTTTTTTTCCCACCTGTTTCAGATAGCTAGGAGGGCAGCTGCAGTCAGACCCACTCCATCCCCACTGCTGCTGCCTTGGACTGGGCTCATTAAATCTGGTGGCCTCACACCACTTCTGTGCACTCTTCCCCCCGTAGCCAGGGTGCCTATTAACTGTCCTGCTTACAATCCTTCTAGACTCCTTTTGCAGCCAATAGAAATACCAAGGTCCTCATCAGCCCCCCGCACCCAGGCTCTCCATGCAGCAGCCCCAGGCTACTGCCCACCCCATCGCTGTATCCCCACCTTCTCCGGGGGCTCAGTGCTCCGGATTACCCTGATGCTTTCAATTCCCCAGCTCACCTCCCACGCAGTGCCTCTGGGGAGCCCTCCCCCTCCTAGCTGTTGGATTTGCAATCACCCTCACACTCAGCACAATATCCCTTCTCTAGTTTTCTGGCTTCCTTCTTGGTCCACACAGCAGGAGCCACTTAACAACAATCAGCTGTATTGACTTCTGTCTGATTCTGTTGGACCGTGAGCTCCTTGAGGGTGGGTTCCATGCCTCACTTGCTTTGTATTCCAAGTGGCTGGCATGCTGTTTGGCAGATGGTAAAGATTCAATCCAATTATATTTAATGCAAATATCCAATACAATTATATTTAATGCACGAATGAATGGATACATAGCAACTGTATCTTGAAATGTTATTTTCAACCATGAGATTCAAACACTGGAGGCAGCCTAAGAAGATGCAACACTCCAGGACTCCATTTGTCTTGACATCAAGTGTTTTTCTTTTAAACTGAGGTCTAGTCAGTTACAATGTGTCAATCTCTGGTGCACAGCACAATGTCCCAGTCACACATATGCATACATACATTCGTTTTCATAGTCTTTCTCTTTAAAGGTTATTACAAGATACTGAATATAGTTCCCTGTGCTATACAGAAGATTTTTTAAAATCTGTTTTATATATAGCAGTTAATATTTGCAAATCTTGAACTCTCAATTTATCCCTTCTCACCCTCTTTCCCCTACATAACCATAAGTTTGTTTACTATGTCTATCAAATCTTAGTGCTATATAATAGAAAAGGGGAAAAAATTCTCCTCTTAAGGGGCTTTCTCCACTTATTCTTACTCCTTAAGTGAATTGTTCCCAGAGGTAGCAGCTAACATGGTATTTTGGTCTAGCTCATTTCCCCTTACAGCCGAACCTCGTTTTAATTTCTGTTTTCACAATTATTATTATTTGGTGGGTTCTATTTGTTCATTTGTTTTAGTTTTTAGATTCCACATAGAAGTGAAAACATGCAGTGTTTTTCTCTGCCTGACTTAACTTCACTTAGTATGATCATCTCCAGGTCCATCTGTGTTGCTGCAAATGGCATCATTTCATTCTTTTTTTATGGCTGAGTAGTATTCCATTGTATTTGGAAGATGTGGTATCTATTTTCACATTTACTACATATTCTGTAGCCATGTTTTTCAAGGGGGCCAAAGAAATATTCAAAAGGCTTGCAGATGGGTTACATATTTTTATTGATCATATTTTATATCTTGTGTCTCTAACTATTGTGCAGAGGACATTTATTATTGCCTAATGGACGACTCGTGTGTCTGGCTTGTGGCACCAAGCCCTCCACCCTATGGCTATGCGTAATGGTTTCACTTAAACTCATGGAGTCTCTTGTAAGCAAGACCAATGGGAAAGTTTCTTTTTTCTACCATTTTTTTCTGAAGTTGAACATACAAACTGCCAGAAACTATAGGTGCAGTTTAATGGATTATAAGTTATTTTTGTATCCTTTTCTGAGGTGTTTTCGTTTTTGTTTTGAGTGTGCATCATACTTTTATAAGCAGAAGAGAAAACGGAAAAAATCATTACAGTCTGTTTTGAATATGGAGGTAGTTAGATACTTTCTTAGGGACCTTCTTAGCTTTGGAGGGGACTCACTGGTCTTACCTGAAATTTACTTGGAGACGTATATTTTCCTAATGTGGTTTTTTAAAAAAATAATGTTTAGTTTTTGCATTATTCTGAAATTTCTTTTTTAAAATGGATTTTGGCTGGCTGGCTTTCTCTCCCTCTCTTCCTCCCTTCCATTCTTTCTTCCCTCCCTCCCTCCTTCTTTCCTTCCTTCTTTCTTTCATGGAGGTACTGGGGATTGAACCCAGGACTTAACGCGTCCTAAGCATGCTCTCTACCACTGAGCGATATCCTCCCCCTGAAATTTTAATATGGACAGCTTGATGGGAAACGGTAGCTCAGTGAACTCACTCTACTGGTGAACAGCCAGGGGTGGCCAGCAGGGGGCAGCCGGGAGGGGAGAGCCCTGGTAACATGCGCCTGGGCCCCTTCCCACCTTCCCACGTTGTCCAACTGGACAGAGTCAGCAAAACCAGAGAGTTAGACAGCTGTCCTGACCTTCTCTCTAAGCTGGCACAGGGTACGTTACCCGAAGACAAGCAGAAGACTAAGGCAACATTTTTGTGGCCAAAGGGCGTGCCATCTGGGGCAGAGGCAGTGTTGCACACAGAACCAGGCCAGTGAGGGTACGCTCCCATGCGTGCCTCAGAGTCCAAGGTCTGTCCCCTCACCCGCAGCTCCCAGAGCCTCTCAGTCCACGATCTAATGAAGATGGAAATTAGTGGGGAAGATGGGGTCCCTAGACTCCTTGTTTCTTGTATGCAGCTGCATACAAGATAGTCCATGAAGATGTGCAAAGAACATTTTAGAATTCCCATTTTAGTTTTTCATTTCACCCACTTCATTTTTGTCTTTGAAAATGTTTTACAGACAGTAGCCCCTGTATGCAATTCAGGAAACAAACACCTGAGTGCAATTTCATGATTTTCTTACTGATACGAGTGCACACGTAATAAAAAAAAAAAAACATCAGAGACAGTCACATTCATTCACTTACTTCCCAGTACTGAACCCAATGTCACGTCTACCCTGTGCGGCAGCCGAATTCGTCTTCACATCCACAAAGGGAAAAGGGAGTTAATTCTGCAACAGAAGAGTCAGCACTCAGATCACACAAAGAAGATGAAAGACGCAGAGACACCAAGACGGAGAGAGAAGGGTTACAAAAGGCACAGGAGACAGAATTTTAAATATGGAGTTACGGGCAACTTCAGGCAAGAACTCGGGAGCCTCGTTCAGGTGTGTGGCCCTTAAATGGCACGGGAGCTGGAAGCCCACGCGTGTCCTTACCCGGGGAGCTACGCTGGCCCTCGAGGCGGGCGTGGGGGCTGCTCACCGGCTTCCCGACAGGAGTTGAACGCAGGAGGGAATCCCCCGGGGTCCCACCTGGAGTGCTCTTCGTTCCCAGTCACGCAGGGCAGCTGCCACCGGCCCCCTTCAACGCGCACTGACCCGATTTCAAACGCTGCCGAGGGAAGTGAATAAAAGAAATGGCAGCCCCGCAGATGAGCCACCGGCTGCCAGGGGAGCCCTCCCCGCCCGGCACCGAGGGGGAGAGCGCGCGCGTGTGGGCACCTCCTTCTGCGTTTTCGCACTGTTATTGCTTTGTTTTGCTGCCGACACAGGCCTTCCTCCGCTCGCTCTGAACGGGAACAAGCCCCGCTCTCTCCCCAGACCTCCTCGCTCCGCGGGGAGCGCGGCGCCCTTGGCCGAGCCTCGCGGCCCCGCGCCCTGTCCTGCCCGCGCCGCGTCGGGGAGACGCGCGCGGATGCTCTCGGACGCTCGGCGGCTTCCCTCCTGCGCCCGCCTCTCTCCTCAGCTGGGGCTGTCTGTGTTCCTATCGGCTCGCTGTCTGTCTGTCTCTCTGCCTCTCTGCCTTTGTCTCTCTCTGCCTTTCTGTCTCTGTATCTCCGTCTGTGTTGTCTGTCTCTGCCTCTGCCTCTGTCTCTGTCTCTGTCTCTCTCTCTCTGTGTCTGTGTGTCTGTCTCTGTGTCTCTCAGTCTGTCTCTGTTTCTCTGCCTCTCTGTCTTTGTCTCTTTCTGTCTCTCTGCCTCTGTCTCTCCCTGTCTGTCTCTCTCTGTCTCTTTGCCTCTCTGTCTCTGTCTCTTTGTATCTCTGTCTGTCTCTCTGTGTCTGTCAGTCTGTCTCTGTCTCTCTGTCTGCCTCTCTGTCTCTCTCTGTCTGTCTCTGTCTCTCCCTGTCTGTCTCTGTCTCTGTGCCTGTCTCTCTGTGTGTGTGTCTGTCTCTGTCTCTCTCTGTATCTGTGTCTCTCTCTCTGTCTCTCCGTCTGTCTCTGTCTCTGTGCCTGTCTCTCTGTCTCCGTCTCTGTCTATCTGTCTCTGTCTCTCTGCCTCTCTGTCTATGTATCTCTGTCTGTCTTGTCTCTGTCTCTCTCTCTGCCTCTGTCTCTCTATTTCTGTCTCTCCCTGTCTGTCTCCATCTCTGTCTCTGTGCCTGTCTCTCTCTCTTTTTGTGTCTGTGTGCCTGTCTCTGCCTCACTGTCTCTGTCACTCTCTGTCTCTCCCTGTCTGTCTGTCTCTCTCTCTGTCTGTGTGTCTGTCTCTGTCTCTCTGTCACTCTCTGTCTCTGTGTCTCTGTCTGTCTCTGTGTCTGTCTTTCTGTCTCTGTCTCTCTGCCTCTCTGCCTCTGTGCCTGTCTCTCTCTCTGTGCCTGTGTCTCTCTCTTTCACTCTTTCTCTGTGTCTCTGTCTCTCCCTGTCTCTCTCTGCCTCTGTCTCTGTCTCTCTATCTCTGTCTCTCCCTGTCTGTCTCTGTCTCTGTGCCTGTCTCTCTCTCTCTCTGTCTCTGTCTCTCTCTCATTAGCAAAAGGAGGCGTTCAAGATGCAGAGGCTGGGAAGAAGCGCATCGCACCTTTTCATTCCTGCCTGATCACTAGTCTCTCTGCTGACTTGAATCCTGTCTGTCCTTCAGGCTCTATTTAAGACGGCGCAGCCCGCAGGGATTTCCCCGTCCTCTGGCTCCTCTCTCGTCTCCTGTCTACCTCTCTCCTGTCCTTTGATCACACTGTCTTAGAACATGAATTTTTCTTTTATCTGTCCCAGGTTCTGCCTTCTCACCTCAATTGCCTGCCCGGGGCTCAGTCCTCACACACAGGAAACACTGTGGCTTCACCCACTGGCTGAAAGAGACGTTTGTAGCAAGCCCACATTTCCTTTCCAAAACCAGATAAATCAGTCCTATACATCTTACACATGAAAGCCTTCATGAGAATATTCATGGCTAGATGCGCCCACTTTTGAATATTGAAGCAATTTGACTATCTTGTCTAATTTTCCAGGGGAAACAAGGATCTAAAATATCTTACTATTTTGAAATGCTAACTGATAAGAAATCATAAAGCACTTAATTCTACAGAGTTCTACATAATCATTAATTTAATATATAACCATGGATTGTTTACATTTAATTTTTAACCTTATTTCATCTTATACCAGAAAATCCTTAAGTATACTTAAAATAATGATGCTAAATATATAAAGATACATATGTACAGAAGAATAATATATAAAAAATAACAAGGTCGGGGGTGGGTATAACTCAGTGGTAGAGCGTGTGCTTTGCAATGCACGAGGTCCTGGGTTCAATCCTTGTCCCTCCATTAAAAATATAAATAAACCTAATTCTTGCCCCCCCCCGAAAATAAAAAAAAAACCATGTAACAAGATGGCATGAATTTAAAAAGTAGAAAAAAAAAAGAAGGAAAAAGAAGTGTAGGTAAATTTTGGTAACATTTTTATAGGGATTATAGTCACCACCATGAGGTTTACTGTTCTAGACGTGGTGTGAAGTGTGACTGATATATATATAAAACTAAGTAATATTTTTTAAAGTATATGTAAATGGTATAATTTATAATAAACCTTGGAGGTCTGCATTTGCCTTACAAGTCACTATAAAACTTTCCATTCTCTGGGAAGTCTAGTAATGAATTCTTACTCAGAAATAACCTTTTCCCCTGAAATGTTCAGCTCATGATGAATTTAGTTTCCAGAACGCTCCAGCCAATTTTTAAAAACCTACATGTAGTGCTTCAGAAAGAGGAAGCAGAGCGCGTGCCTCTGGAACCCCACCCAGCTCCCCCACTGAGGCAAGAGAAGAAGCTCCGCCCCTGGAGCCCACCCCCCTCTACATCTGGTCCACGGAAGGGGCACGGGGTCCACTCTTCCCTTCTAAGGATGCTGAGCAGTGCCGCCCAGACATGGGAATTAAGATGAAGGGTCTCCCTCCTCCGGAAGTTTCGCCATTAAGAAAAAAATAACCTTCAAACAAACACATCATCTCTCTCCTGACTAATGTGTAGAAGCTGAGACATTTAGATGAAGTGCAGGATCTGGAAGCAGATTGTCTGAATTCACGTGTAGCCAATTCTGAGCTGTCATGAAAATAGACCAAGAAGAGAGCAAAGATTTAATGATTCTCATCTAAAAAGAGGACTTAATAAATGCTATTGTTACTTTAGTAGCAGCTATACCACCATGAAAATTATGAAACCAAAAAAAAAAATCTACATTAAAAAATCTTTTTTTTTTTTTTTAATGAAAGCAGAAGAGAATCTCTTACCCGCCTAGTGAAATTATGGAGAGAGAGAAGAGATGTTTGCTTTGTAGCAAATTGCCTCCATTAAGGGTCTGCCAAACCTTGTTGATAATCTAAACTCTTAGCTTTTTCCACTGCCTGCCACTTGGCCAGCTGTTAGCACCTCCTGCAGAGGCTGGAAAGGAAAAGAGATGAGGTAATTGAGTTGTTAATGGCTGAGGGTTGGAGCCTCCCAGGGTTTCTATGACCAGGGGGCATGATGAAGGGTTGGTCAGACATCCTTTTGACTTGTCCAGTGAGGGGCTTCAAAGAGGGGAGAGGTCTTCTGCCCAGTACATGATGGGAAGAATCCAGCAAAGACTTCTGGCTGGTTTTGGGGTGTTTGAAACAGAGAAAGTCCTAGCTCCAGAGCCCCAGGAATTGATCAACTCCTCTGATTCATGGAGCTTCAGGCCCTTCATCTTGACCCTACATGGAGCTCAGAATGTTACAGAGTCCAAACTTGTCCTGCTTGCCACATGACAGGACAATAAATCCGGAGACAAGGTGCTGGAGCAAGGAATAATAACTTTATCTGGAAAGCCAGCAGACTGAGAAGATGGGGGACTAATGTCCTGGAGAACCATCTTCCCCAAGTGGAATTCAGGCTCCTTTTATACTGAAAAAAAAAAGGGGTAGGCGGGTGTGTGGTTGGCTGTTGCAAACTTCTTGGTGTCAGAATCCTTGCATCTGTCCACACGAGTCAGGTCACGGTGTCCCTGTAAACCTCCAACAAGACAAATGTTACTCTTTGTTCTGCAACTTTTATCTCTATATGGATGGGAAAGTGTCATAGGCTTAAAGGTCAGAGCCTTGAGAATGGGCTGTTCTGTATATTTCAAGCTATAGGCAACATTCTTTTACAAAAGGTGCAGAATCAGCATGGCTGAGCCCAGAAAACAGAACCCAGGGTGAGAGGCAAAGGCACGGATCTCATGTGGAGTCAGATTTATTCTTCCCTACTGCAAGAGTGAAAACACTTCAGTCTCAGAGAGAGAGGGGGCCTTTTGGGGAGAGCATTCTGGGGAGGACTCCAATATACTTGCTTCTATCCCTCTGATATTTTCCTTCCAGAAAGTAAAAATGTTGCCCTAGAGAAGAGGGAGGCAGAAGAAAAGAAGATGAAGGCTTGGTCGGACATCCTTTGCACTTGTCTGGTGAGGGGCTTCTGCCCGATGCATGATGGGAAGAAGCCAGGTAGCGTCAGCCACGTGGCGGGTCCACGAAGACAGATTTTTGGACTGCCTGTGAGGAGGGGTCTTAGGCACCTGTCATCATTTTCTTTGTCACTGGTATTTCAACATTTACTTGGATGTGGGGCTGTTCTTCAAACATAGCCTGAAAAATTAAAAAAAAAGAAAAAAAGAAAGATGACCGTGGTCTTGCCTGATAGGAAATAGACAGGAGATTGACTGGTACTTAAAACAGAAGGCAGTGCTCACAGACTCCACTGTGGTTCGTGCGGTTCAACCAAAAGTGTGTCTGTTTTAAAGCAAAGATGCGATCCCTCTGCCCACTGAGATCAATTAAGAAATCAACCAATATTTAAGGAGGCCTGAGGCTTGGCAAGAGGCCCAGTGATGCTTCTTTCTTTCTTCCATTCGGCTGAGGTGGCAGAAAGCCATTCCGCCACGACTGCTGTGTGAGACTGAACTTGGGAAGGCAGTGGAGTGCAGTTACGTCCACTTGCTCCATGGGCCCGTGTGCCTTGTACCCCAGATACGCCAGGGTGCGCCACGTCATGCTCATTTGAAGGGCCCTCTCCCATCCTTAAAAAGGCAATTATAGTTAATCAATAGGGAATGTCCAAACGAAGATGATTTTTTTACAAACTCAAGAGAAACCATTATAGCTTGAGTGTTTTTTGATGCATTTTTGGCAGGGAGCTGAGAAACCTGAAAGGAAAATTAATTGCAGTATCAATGGAAGCCCCAGTAGGTAGATACCCAATTTGTCATTAATTAAAATGAGAAGACTTTTAACGACTCGAGGAAGCATTGTCAAGACGGTGTGATAGTTTAATTTGCTCACATGGTATGAACCTGTTAGCCTGAGACGCATGATTAATCTGAGCAGAACTCCTCCTGGAATTTCTCTGATGCTGGCTTGTAGCGTGCAGTCATTTCTAAGACTCAGCTCAGCGCTCTTACCTTAGGTAGAAAAAGATGGCAGTTCTGCCTTGGCAGATGCGGGTAAGGCGAAATAGTGCGCTGAACGTTCTCTGTGACTTGCTTTTTCCCTTCTCACTCTCCTACCCCTCCCAGTCACCCTGAGTCATACAACAGCGGGGTGAACCGACCTGCAGAGTAATGACCTGCAGACTCTTTCTGTGCTGGGCTGTGTCCCCTTCTCTCTGAGAACTCACCCCCAGGCTGGGTTCTAAATTCCTTATCACAACTGCCTCAGGCAGGAGACAGTTTTCATTTTCCCTCTGTTGCTGCTGATGTAAGGATGACATTTCTTGAGCTGGGAGAATTGTGTGTTATTGTATTGTATGCTAAACCGCTGAAGATAATTCGGTAGCTTTCATTCATCACCAAAGAAAATTCTCTAGCTTCCTTTTAGTTGTGCTTCTTTTTTAAAAAAAAAAAAAGTCTCCCAAAGAAATCATAAAATGTTAGTGGGCTGAGAAGGAGGAGAGAATGACGAAGGTAATTACTCGGGACAAAGATGCCAAGTTGGACGCAAAGACACGGAGAATGAGTTATCTTCTTTGTTATTCTGTAAATGGGGCAGTGAGTGAAGTTCTCCGCCAACTGGAAGCTGTGGTTTTGCACGAATGTGTCCCACCAGCGCAGACTGGTCTTGGTGACACACCGTCTCACTTTGTGAGGGGATTCAGGCCTGTTTCCTTTCAGTGACACCCTTGATCTAGAATTTTCTTGAGGTATTGCCATTCGGAGGAATTTACTTTTGTTTTGATGATGGTGCTTGTCAACTCTTGGAGTTACGGGACGGCAATTGTCTTCGGATGTTGCTTTGGTGCCCTTGTCCTCATTAGTGTGGCTTATTGGAGAATGAAGGGGACATGGGTTTGTGCAAGTTGTCTTGCTTGCCCAGGGGCAGGGTCCCACCTGGAGTGTTTCATCTAACTCTGTCCCTCTGTGACTACAAATCCTTTCAGCTAGAAGGGTTTACTCATGTGTTAACTGCATGACTTCAGAATGAATTTGGTTCCATCTTTGTTTTCCGGGTTGTCAGAATGTAGACCCTTCCATGGCAGCTTGACTTCTTCTCTAGCCACGTGAGTCTGTCTAGGAGGAAGGATTCTCCTGTGAGATCAGTGGGACAATGTGAGAGATTTACATCCTGAGAGTGAATCAGCCAGCCACGTGTCTCCAGACTCTGTGCTTCCCTCTCTGGGTTGGACTCTTGATAACAGTCACCACACCTGGGACATGATGATGGTGGAGGCAGAGAAGGAAAGGGGCAATTTTTGTATCAGTCTGTTGCTATTGCTGTCTGTGCTGAAGTGTGAGCATCACCTGGACCCACGAGTAGAAGGGAGGGAATGAAAGTGACTATAAGGTTCAAGAAAAAGCAAATGGGGGCGGGGAGGGTATAGCTCAGTGGCAGAGTGTGTGCTTAGCATGCATGAAGTCCTGGCTTCAATCCCCAGTCCCTCCATTAAATAAATAAATAAACAAACCTAATTATCTCCCCCTCAAAAAACTTGAAAAAAATCTAAAAGAAAAGGAAAAGCAAATAAGTTGCCCCAGAGAGTGGTGCCCATATGTTACTTCCATGGCACGGGGGCCACAGTTCCATGTCTGTCTCTTTCTCACGTGCCCTTTCCGCACCCTTGATAACCAGCCCCCATTAGCCTCATTTGACAGAGCCTGGTCAGTTGTAATTTGGGGGACTGTGAGGCTAAGGTCAATGCCTCATTCTTTCAAGGGAGAATCAATAAACATTTGGGAGATGGACACAACTTTATTCAAAGGTGTAGACGCAGGAATTACTGGGACGGGGATTGTTGTTCGGGATAATTTTGGTCAAGGTCCTTCCAATCTGCCACATCATGTGGGGCATTGGTACTGCTGACCTAGTTCCCACACAGGCACACAGGTTGTCTTTAAGGATGTGGTTTACAAACATCATCAACAGCCCCCCAAAGCTTCCATTGCTTCCTCTTGCCTCTTGAGAAAAGCCCTGAACCCAGATCTGTGTCAACTGCACAGTCAGGTGCGTCTTCCCAGCCCTACACCTGCTCTCCCCACACCTGGAGCAGTGGGGTTCCCGTCTCCTTACCAACAGAGGCTGTCAGGTTCAGGATGGAAGCCAGGCAGCTGTTTACAAAGGAACAGTCGTGTTAATAACAACGACAGTGCGATACTCTACACGGGACTCCGTAATTCCAGGGCTCAAGAGGTCAAAAACTAGAATATGCACTTTTTAATTACTGGCAGGCAAGTTACAGCAGGAAAGACCCTCCGTCGTCCCACCCAAGCTGTTGCTAGCTTTCTCTGCACCTGTGGCTGTTTCTGTGCTTCTGAGTTAGTCGTAACTTCTCTTCCCTGCAGGTATAGATATCTGTGCCTGCAACATGGCATTTCCTGCAGCTGGTCCCCATGTGGTCAGGCCAGCCTTTCTCTGCTTGTGTGGCCTCTACATCATCTCAGAGTTTGAGCTTGATTGAGCAAGAGCAACAAAAATAGACAATCAAGTCATGTCAGTCAAATAAACTCAACAACCTTTAAAATCAACGCTATCTTTTTTTTTTTTTTACTGGTCCATTGGATTGGTCTTTTTTTTTTCTAAGTCATGAAAATAAATACCATCCCTACGTTCTGTTCCTCAAAATGTGAAAATGAGCCTAATGAAAACCTGGTTACCTTACCTCTCACATTCATGTGGGTAGTAAGGAGAACCTTACTGTACGTCCAGTTTGGTGGATGCTTCTGTCCTCTTAATTTCCATAATAAGAAGCCTGAGAAAGACCTAAATATCACTAAAAGAAGGGCGATGGCATTGATTTAAACTTTTTTTAAAAAATTTTTTATTGATTTATAATCATTTTACAGTGTTGTGTCAAATTCCAGTGTTCAGCACAATTTTTCAGTCATTCATGGACACATACACACTCATTGTCACATTTTTTTTCTGTGAGTTATCATAACATTTTGTGTATATTTCCCTGTGCTATACAGTGTAATCTTGTTTATCTATTCTACAATTTTAAAAATTGTAGATTTAAACTTTGATAGTCACACTTTCTTTTGTCAACTAGTGATTTTTCTGCCAGCTCTTTTAAATCTAGTTTAGCATTATAGTGAAATGAACCAAGTCACATATAAATCAGTGCAGTTAGAACACTCCCTCACACCATACACACAAGTAAATTCAAAATGTCTTAAAGACATAAGCATAAGACATGACACCATAAACCTCCTAGGAGAGGACATAAGCAAAACATTCTCTGACGTAAATCATAGCAGTGTTTTCCTAGGTCCGTCTCCCAAGGCAATAGAAATAAAAACAAAAATAAACAAACAAATGGGACTAAATCAAACTTACAAGCTTTTGCATAGTAAAAGAAGTCACAAATAAAATGAAAAGATAACCTGTGGAATGGGAGAAAATATTTGCAAACGATGTGACTGACAAGGGCTTAATTTCCAAAATATACAAATAGCTCATACAACTCAATAATTAAAAAAACAAACAACCCAATAAAAAAAATGGGCAGAAGACCTAAATAGACATATCTCCAGTGAAGACATACAGATGACCAACAGGCACATGAAAAGATGTTCAACATTGCTAATTATTAGAGAGATGCAAATCAAAATGACAAATGAGGGGTCATCTCACACCAGCCAGAATGGCCGTCATTCAAAAGTTCACAAATGATAGATGCTGGAGACGGTGTGGAGAAAAGGGAACCCTCCTACACTGTTGGTGGGAATGAAGTTTGGTGCAGCCACTATGGAGAACAGTATGGAGATTTCCTAAAAATCTAAAAATAGACTTACCATATGATCCAGCCATCCTTCTCCTGGGCATATATCCAGAGAAAACTCTAATTCAAAAAGATACATGACCCCAGTGTTCATAGTAGCACTATTTACAAAAGTCAAGACTTGGAAGCAACCTAAATGTCCATCAACAGATGACTGGATAAAGAACTTGTGGTATATACATACAATGGAATACTACTCAGCCATAGAAAAGAATGAAAGAATGCCACTTGCAGCAACATGGATGGACCTAGAGATGATTATACTAAATGAAGTAAGTCAGACAGCAAAAGACAAGTATCATATGTTATCTCTTATATGTGGAATATAAAATATGATATAAATGAACTTATTTACAAAACAGAAATAGACTCACAGACATAGAAAACTTATGGTTACCAAAGGGGGAATGGGATGAATTTCAAGCATACACAAAACTAGAGAAATTATATGAACCCCTATGTACACATCACACAAATTCAACAATTTTCAAGACATGGCCAAACTGATCTCAGGTATACTCCCTTCCACTTCCCCACTGTGCTAGTTTCCTACTGCTGCTGAAACAGATGGCTGTGAACTTAGTAGCTTGAAACAACACAAGCTGATTCTCCTCCCATTCTGGAGTTCAGAAGACTGATGCAGGGCTCACTGGTCTGTGGTCAAGATGTTGGCGGCGGCTGGTTCCTTCTGGAGGCTCTGAGGGGAGGATCTGCTTCATTACATTTTTGCGCTGCTAGTGGCCACCTGGATTCCTTGGTTTGCAGCCCCCTCCTCCGTCTTCAAAGCACATCCCTCCAATCTCTGCTTCTGGGATCACATCACCTTCGCCTCTGATTCTGACCCTTCTGCGTCCTTCTTACAAGGACCACTGTGACTACATCATTGGGCCTCCCAGGTAGTCCAGGATAATCTCCCCATCCCCTTGATCCTTCATTACATCTACAAAGTCCCCTTTGCCATAAAAGGTAGCAGTCACAGGTTCTGAAGTTTAGGACGTGGACATTTTTGGGGAGCTATTATTCAGCCGACCTTAGCCACCATATCCGCCACAAAAATATTTTGAAGCAAACCTCAAGCCACTTTATTTAACCATAAATATGTCAGTACATATCTTTGAAAGATAAAAACAAAAATAAAAAACCCAATAATACCATTATCACACCTAAAAACACTAAGATTTTCATAATATTATCAGATGTCCAGTCAGGGTTCCAATTTTCCAAAATTGCCTCATAATTGTATTTTGACATGTGACTTGTTCAAATTAAGAAATATGTCATAAATCTCTTTTAACCTACAGGTTCCCATCCCTTTTACTTTACTGACTTGTTGATGAATAAACCAATATTTTTGCCCTACAGAATTTGGCTAATTGTATCCTTGCTGTCATAACATGATTCTTTATCTCATGTATTTCCCATAAACTGACAGTTAGATCTATAGATTTGATTATATTGAGATTTGATTTTATTGTCACAAGTGCTTCAATGATAGTGTTGTAGCTTTCTACTGAATCCTATAAGGAAGCCAAAACCATCTGTTCTTTCTCTCCTGTGGTATTGAGATTGATTGTTGGGTTCAGCTGTTGGGAGCCCAACCCTCTCTGTATCAAATTCCCCATCAGCTTTTTATTTAAATTGATGATTATTGACTAGATTCATTATTTTATTAGAGGCTTGCAAAACAGCAATATTCTAATTCCATCACAGTCCTCATTTTTTTAACCTCGAATTCTTCTATGAAAAAAGAAATTTCTTTAGGTCATTTTAAAGAGGATTTGTGGCTTTGTGAAACCAGGAATGTCAACAAACGCTATAACCAAAGATCAAAGTTCTCTGTAAGATGTCATAGTCGTTCAATAGTGCTGTGTTTTCCTGAAGAGATGAAAGAGGCAGACACTGAAGTTCATTCATGATAATCCATGATTGGTGATGTGGGAAAGTAGGTAAATGTCTCCAACTTTTAAAAAATCTCCTCCAACGTTGGTTTGATTGTCCCAAGTTACAATTTATGAAAAAAAACTTTGATTCTTTTTCTTCATGCACCAGTTTCAGAGTTATAACTGGTTTTCTAGCATCCTCTAAAGGGGAACAAAAAAGTGTGTGTGTGCATGCACGTGTGTGTATATCATTATGAGGTCATGGATTTTTAACATATTTTTTGTTTCAATTCTTTGCAGAAATTATTCTTTAATTTTCTCATCTTTGAATGAGGGCCCTTTTCAGATTGGCTCCTGCATCTTTTAACATCGACCTAGAAGCTTCCTAGTTTTCTGATGTAACAAGATGCTTCAGTCTCATCTTGTACATTTCCTGGCCCAGAGCTGAAATCAGCACTTTCTGCAAGGAGCTCTTGTTACTTTTAGTGGTAAATGATATTTAGAGACCACATTCTGGGCTCTGGGGGGTGCTAAAAGCTCCTGGATTGGTCATTATTTCTTGGCCTTTAAGTAGACAGAGCTAGGATTTTTTTTAGACAAAGAAATTATATCACAGATTCATAGTGTTATTTCTCATTCAAATTTAGGATTACATGGTTTTACTTCTTTGATTTTATACTTGCATTTATTTTCTCTTATGTGAACGATTTTGTTTGTAATATCATTAAAAAACTTCTATACCTATTTTTCTATTTATCTGTCTAGTATGAAGTATATTTGACCACTATATGTAGTATATACATTATATATAATATATTTGGGATAACCATTTTATATATAGTTGCAGAATAATAATACTGACATTATTACTAATAACGTCATAACTGAAAACAACTTATGACTTCTTTGCAGTTCTTTTTGTTCTTAAGATATATTCCACTAGCGGTGCACAGTTAAATTACAGAGTTTTAAAGTCACTTTAATTAGTTCTCCTTGGTGTAGTTCAGCCATCAACTCGATTCATAGTTAGCTCAGTGCACAGTAGGCTAACCTCTTTTATTTTGCCTTTTAGGTGAGTGGTTTCTGCTTTTAGAAATATGTAACACAAACATATGGTTCCAAGTTAAATGTACAGATCCACTACTTTTTAATGACGTAGACGTATGTGTTCATAATCTCCGCTTAGATGAAAAAGATGCAGTTCTATACATGCTGTTCTACACCTGCCAACATGACTTTTGAATGTAAAACCTCCAGAGCATAGGAAATAGAACCTGCATATTATTAGCACCTTTGTATCGTAAGCCCAGCAGTCCATTTAATCAGAAGGAGGTCACGTCCTAAAGAACCGGGAGCCAGGGTCCTCTTTAGATGTCAGTTTTGCAGAGCTCTGTCTGTGACCCATTCTGTGCTGATATTTACCTTTTCCTGGTCATACTTGGAGCATACCACCTGAAGATCTCCCAGGACTCACAACAGTTATAATTGTCTGTACTGGTTTTGGAAATACTGCCCCTTTTTTTCAAGCAGATAGTTTTTCAAAAATATTTTTCTTATGTTATAATTACAACCACAAGTTTAATAGTAATTAACATTTCAATAAGTACACATACTCCAATTTGCTGAACTATGCATTTCATTGAAGGGCATTTTGTTGTTTTCCAACTTTTTTGCTATATGGTAAATTTAAAAATTCCTCTCTTTTTGCTTAAGAGCCTCGAAGCTTTGACCTGATGGGACTGTCACCATTTCACTAACAGGCACCTGTGTTCATTCCTCAGGTCCTTGTGTCCAGGGGTGGAAATATGAGGAAAGATGTAGGTCTTCCCAAAGAAAGTCTTTTTTCTTAACAATTTCAAAGGAAGGAAAATATGAAATGTACAGGGGATGGAAATAGACCAGAGGAAGCCCTTTAAACAGAACAAAAAATTTTGTGTGAAATTCTCTTTTCTGATTTTTTTCTAATAAATTTTTCTACAAGGTACACGTAAAATGTGTCATATTAGTTTTAATATGTGAAGAATAAGAAAGGCTGTGATTTTGCTCCGAAGACTCAGTGTCCTAGTGAAATATCTTAGATTGCTCAAGGCAGGTTCTCTGGGTCCTAGAATTCATATTGATCCTCAACCAGGAGCCTGTCAATTGTTTATTGTTACTCATCCTCCACTGCTTGTTCCATATCTTACGTGAAGCCACCGAGAACTGAGGAGTTTACACATTTCTTTTGATAAGATGGGGAGAAGGCAACATACATTTATGTTAAAAAATTTCCAGATGTTTTCTGGAGCATAAGATGTCAGAGAAGGGGCTGACCAGTGATCCCAAGATTGCCAGAGGCCTTTGTAGGGCGGAGAGTTTGAGCTGCCCCCTTCCAGAATATCGGAGGAAGAGAGCCCCCATGAGGGGGCCCTTGGGTGGAGATGGCATGGCTCCTCCATGGGGCTGGGGAGAACCAGTCTGAACAGACAGGAAGGGTGCTTGTGGCTTGATGGGCAGTGCGGCTTTTTAGGTAGCATGGACCCACGTAGAAGGGCCTCAGGAAGGAGACGAATATGTCTAAACTGGATGAAATAAGTAACAATGGGCTGCAAATAAGAGGGGAAGGGCTCGAGGAAAAGAAAAATTGGTTGGCAACACTATTCAGAACAGATTAAAAAGGAGAAGGAACTTGGAAATAGAGATGCCAGTAAGGAGGCTATTAAGATAATAAGTCATGATTTCATAGCGATAGGATGCTGTATGGAGGAAAATCATGAAACTACTGGAGAAGAAAGAATAGAAATAAAGACAGATTTAAAGAAAAAAATTTCTGGGTCATAGTGACTGAGCTTGGGAAGTAACAGACAGTGGTGATTCCAGGATTTGAAGCATCAGTGATTGGGAGAATGGGTAATAAAAGTAGATTAAATCAGGGGCATTACACCTGAGAACTAGATTCCTCTTTTTTTTTTTTAAACTTTCTTCTTCCTTCTCATCTTTTTTTTTTAATTTAAATTTTTTTATTTTATCAAAGTGTGGTTGACTTACGATGTTAGTTTCAGGTGTACATCAGTGATTCAGTTATACACATACATACATATATACACATACACATATATCTGTGGATACGTATATTTTCAGATTCTTTTCTGTTTTAATCCTTCTCATATTTTTTATACAAGCATCTATCAAGTGCCCTTATATCTGACAGCTATTCCCTGGAGCTCCAGTAGTAAACAGTACAGGCACAGTCTTGCTGTCACAGAACTTGCATTTAATTAGGGAGGGAGGCAGAGGAAAGAATAAGGTAACTCATGCAGTGGTGAGTGCTGCGAAGACAGTGAAACCATGTGCTTGATGGTGATGGAGGTCGTAAGGACAAGGCGGGACTCCTGTAGGTTGGAAACTCTGGACAGCAACGCAGAGGAAGCGCCCAAGGAACCAGCTTTGTGAAGGCTTGGTGGCTTTTCAGGACATTCTGGAAGATGAAAAAAACAGCTCTCTTAAGACAAGGACAGACTTGGAGTGTGTGAAAGGAAAAGAAGGCTGAGGGTACTGGACGGTCCTGAATGAGGGCAAGGAGGTGAGGGCAGAGGGTTTCGGTCAAGGTCTAATCAGGAGATGGAACCCAAACAGTGGTAGTGCAATACGAAGAATTACTCACTATAACAAAGGACTGGGGTAATGAGAGGTCTACCAGTGAGAAGCAAAGAGAACACAGGAGCAGCAGATACAGCACCGCCCCCACCCACAGGCCAAGATCGGGAACCCCCGCCTCCAGGCTAAGACGCAGACCACCTTAGAGAGGGTGTGGCAATGGTGATCTGGAGAACAAGGGAGTCCCTGTGGTGCCACACG
This sequence comes from Vicugna pacos, assembly GCF_048564905.1. NCBI lineage: Eukaryota > Metazoa > Chordata > Mammalia > Artiodactyla > Camelidae > Vicugna > Vicugna pacos. Next base: position 26,111,362 of record NC_132997.1, on the reverse strand, counting down.
AGTGCACCTTGCTGGGAGCCCTCTCCCTGGAACTTTCCAGAACCTATGTTCCAGGCTGCCAAAGAAGACTGTTCACAAGGAGTTTTCTCTCCAGTGGCAGTCAGCTAACGGAGTGCTTGCGGGGGCTTTCAGGGAAACTTCTGGGAGCTGCTGACATCCAGGTGCCGGAGGAGCTGTGTGTGCTGCAGAGGCTTGTGCTGGAGAAGCTGCCCACACAGCAGAAGCGGACGCCAGGGGAGCTGTACCTGAAGGAGCCAGGTTCTGCGGAACCGGAGGACCTGAGCAATGGGGAAACCACCCACACACCAGGAGCTGGGGACCGGGAGACCACATGTGCTTCAGGAGCTGGGCGCTGGAGCAGCCGTGCATGCTGGGGGAGCAGCGCCCAGGGAAGCCAGCCCCTTTGGGAGCCTGTTGATAGCACACCGGAACCGGGAGGGAAACCTCCTCCTCTTAGACGGTCTCTCCGGCTCCCCCTACTGGCAATACTTAACACTGTGCCAGCCGGCAAAGGAAACATTTTTAAAGGGCCCAGCTAAACTTTTGCAGAGCAGGCAGTGAGGGACAAATTTGGAGCTGAGAAGCAATACACTCATAACTGGCGTGTAGCGGTCATCAGGGCCCTGGCCCTGGAGGGCTGTGTAATGGTGGTGGTGAGAGTGGAAGCATTGGTGATGGTCTCCATCATGTCCAGGCACTGTTCTTAGTGCTTTACATATTTTGTTTGTTTAATTTGAATTTTAATTAATTTATATTTTTAGTTGGGGGAGGCAGTTAATGATTTTTTTTTTTTTAATGAAAGTACAGGGGATCAAACCCAGGACCTCGTGCAGGCTAAGCATGCACTCTACCACTGAGCTCTACCCTCCCCCAGTGCTTTACATATTTTAAACTCATTTTATCTTCACAATCCAGTGAGGCAGTTGCTGTCATTATCCCCACTTCACAGGTGAGGTAACAGGAGCACAGAGAGGTTAAGTCACTTGCCCGCAGTCGAATGCTAGTGAGGGATGGAGCCCAGATTCAAAGGTGGGCAGTCTGACTTGACATCTGCCTGGCAGACTATCAGCTCATTACTAATCTTTGAGCAAACAGAGAAATCTCTCAGGAAAGATAAGTACTTAAGAGAATTTTGCAGTTGACCCTTATGTGATTAAGCCAGCCACCTCTATTTTTATATATTTTATAAATGCAGACATTTTCATCAGTTTTAAAATAAGGTACAGATATACCAGGAAACACATTAGAATAGGTCACATGGGGAAGGTGAAGACATTGGGTGACCAAAGTGATTAAAATATTAGAAAATAACATATTTTGAGTATGGTTTGATGGACTGGGGGCTCCTTTGGCTTAACAAAAATAGAAAAGGGGGAAGTTCACAAGTATTGTCGGGGTGTGAAGAGATGTCCCGCTGAAGATTTTGACCATGTAACTCCTGTCACTAATGGGTGGGGAAGGGGCACAGAAACATGGGCCCAGAGAACGGGGCTGTGGGCAGCCCTATGGTGGACCAGACACCAGGCTATCTAAGCAGAAAAAGGAGATGTCTGGGAGAGACAGGGCATCTTCTTCAGGTCCAAGGCAAGGTGTTAGTGCCAAGTGGCTCTGCCTGGGGAGGATGTCAAGGGAAGGTGTCAAGAAAAGGTAATAGGGGAGCTAGGTGAAGAGCTGGCCAGGGCAGCCAGGGACAGGAAAATGCTGTCGGTTTAGGGCCAGTGCCTAGCAAGGACCTGGACTGATGTGGGTTTGAGGAAAAATGGTGACATGGGGCCAAGAATATGGGTTCTGGGGTCAGATGCTCTAATCCTGGCTTCCTCTATCCTTTCTAATTCTGTGACCTTGGAAAAATTATTCTTATCTAAGTTTCAATTTGCCTGTTTATAAAAAGAAATAAAATAGTAACCTCCACACAGAGCTATTATGCTGATTAAATGAGATACGTAAAGCCTGTTTCCACCAATAATGACACATGCTCAGTAAATGTTTACTGTCATTATTTGCAATAATAATATTATTTATAATATTTATACATTTATTATATTATATTTATTAATATATTATTGATACATTACAATTATGATAATAATTATTACTGTTCTATTGAAAAAGGCTGACTATTAGAGTCAGGGAAACAATAATAAGGATTAGATAAAAAGTGTTTTATAACATGTATGGGCATAGACGTGCATGTGTGTATATGTATATAGAATTTTGAAATAGTTTTCAGTTGAAATCTCTGTTTTTGTAACAGGCAGCCTAGGAGATGTTCAGTTTCGCACATAATAATGAATGCCTGTTTTGTCTGTTACCATTTACAACAAGTCCTGTTATTTGTCATCTCACGAGAAATGTTCCTATATTTGCACAACAATGAGCCAGATAGAGCACACACAAAAATTACTGGGTAAGGGTGGCTTTATGGGTCTTATTTGGTGTATCTGAGACCAGTCAAATGAGTTCCTCAGTGTTTTGTTCGGTTTCAGTAGACGAGGAAATTGAGATTCCCAGGCGGAGAAGACCAAATATTTCTCATAAAATGAGTGACCACCTGGCGCCATCAGGTCGTGGGTTTTGTCATCAGGCTGGGATTCAATCCCAGCTCCACCAACTAGCTAGCTGGGTAACTGAGCACTCACCAGAATCTCCTGAGTCCACGCCCCGATCTGCCAGGTTGACAGCATCCTCCTCACAATATTCACCTCATGGTGAGTCGTACCACAGAGTGAAATAATACTTGAAAATTGCCTGGAACCCCACCGGGCGCAGAGAGCATGGTACACACCAGCCTCCTCCTCACGCAGCATCCTCTTTCCGTCCTCCCTGTTCCCAGCCTTCCCCTCTGGGGATCTCGAGTTGCTCATGGCCCACCTTGGATGAAGCTGCCATGTTTATGTGGACTTTGAGGCAGACAGTAATTGGAAATTCAATGGATAGGTAGGCAGTAATCGGGGAACGGGTTTTCAGGGCACCATAGAAAGTCAGAGAAATCGCACACTCTCCTCTCTGTCTATATCCCTCACCTTCCCTTCTGCTCATTTGTGACAAATGTACTTGATGCTGCCGTAGTGTTTT